>NC_044558.1:46559187-47170726 GCF_007565055.1 Rhinopithecus roxellana | reverse complement strand
TCTTCTAATTCATGAGTATGGAATATCCTTTTTGTGTATCCTCTTCAATTGTTGTGGTCAGTGTTTTATGGTTTTTCTGGTAGAGATCTTTCAAATTCGGGGTTAAATTGATTTCTGGGTGTTTTATATTATTTATAGCTATTTTAAATGAAAACGCTTATCTTGATTTCTTTTTCAGATTGTTTGCTATTGGCATATAGAAATGCTACTGATTGGCCAGGCGCGGTGGCTCAAGTCTGTAATCCCAGCACTTTGGGAGGCCGAGACGGGCGGATCACGAGGTCAGGAGATCGAGACCATCCTTGCTAACACGGTGAAACCCCGTCTCTACTAAAAAATACAAAAAAACTAGCTGGGCGAGGTGGCGGGCGCCTGTAGTCCCAGCTACTCGGGAGGCTGAGGCAGGAGAATGGCGTAAACCTGGGAGGCGGAGCTTGCAGTGAGCCGAGATCCGGCCACTGCACTCCAGCCTCCGCGACAGAGCGAGACTCCGTCTCAAAAAAAAAAAAAAAAAAAAAAAGAAATGCTACTGATTTTGTATATTGGCTATCCTGCAACTTTACTAAATTTGTTTATTAATTCTAACATCTTTGAGGTGGAATATTTAGCTTTTTCTAAATATAAGATTATGTTGTCTACATGCAAGGCTAATTTTACTTCTTTTCCAATTTGCAAGAAGTAGAAAATCGTATAAAATTACACTTGTGGTGAGGTTGGGGAAGTGAAAGTGAGAAGGAGATCCCTGTATTTGGAAGTCTTATATTATTTGGAAAATGTGTGTGTGTGTATACATATAGATACACACACATATATATACATACACACACACATATCAGTAAGGTATTAATATTATATAAGTGCAAGGAAAACTGCAGGTTGATTTACTGGATTGATTCGTAGAATTCATTGGAATGGTTCATACTAAGTTATGAATCACTTCCCTATCCTTACTCTCCCTGCACCCCTTACATCAGCTCCTTCACCCAACTCCAGGATACCAGAGCTGATGTTAGGGGTGCAGACAGAGTTAAGGATTGGGAAATCCAAGCCTAAATAGAAAATAAAAGAAAAATATATATATACTGGACCTTTAAAAAATTTATACAGCCGGGCGCGGTGGCTCAAGCCTGTAATCCCAGCACTTTGGGAGGCCGAGGTGGGCGGATCACGAGGTCAGGAGATCGAGACCATCCTGGCTAACACGGTGAAACCCCATCTCTACTGAAAATACAAAAAAATTAGCCGGGCGTAGCGGCGGGCGCCTGTAGTCCCAGCTACTGGGGAGGCTGAGGCAGGAGAATGACGTGAACCCGGGAGGCGGAGCTTGCAGTGAGCCGAGACGGCGCCACTGCACTCCAGCCTGGGGGCAGAGCGAGACTCCGTCTCAAAAAAAAAAAAAAAAAAAAAAAAATTATACAATGATATTACTTATATATTTACCTAAAATAAATTGTGCAAGTAACTATTTTTAAAGCATATAAAGCTTTTTAATGGATATCATATTTATAAAGAAATAAATCCCTGAAAATTTAGGTAAATCTCATATAATAGTTAGCTATAAAAATGCATTACAAAAGTATAGACCATAGTTAAGGGGAAATGTATTATACTCTGATATCAAGGCTATTAAGTGGTCTAGGTTCAAATATAATTGGTAATACTTTATCTAGTGAACACTCTGCTTATGTCAAAGATCAGTACAAACTATCCAAAAAATGTTAATAGAAGTTTTAAAGAGTAGTACTATAGAAGAAGTTTCCTAAAATAGGTAAAATCTCTGAAATTAAAATATTTAATAAATGAACATGTAAAGCAAAAACAGAATGGCATTTATGGTACTAAATCATTTATAGCTTGGTCATAATGATAAAACTGAAATGATTATTTAAAATTTCTTCCTTTTTTTTTTTTTTTTGAGATAGTGTCTCACCCTGTCACCCAAGCTGGAGTGCAGTGGTGCAATCACAGCTCACTGTAATCTTGACCTCCCAGGCTCAAGTGATTCTCCCACCTCAGCCTCCTAAGTAGCTGGGACTGCAGACGCGGATCACCACACCTGGTTAATTTTTTTTTTCTTTTTTGTAGAGATGGGGTCTTACCATGTTGCCCAGGCTGGTTTCAAACTCCTAGGCTCCAGCAATCTGCCTCTTGGCCTCCCAAAGTGCTGGGATTATAGGTAGGAGCCACTGCACCCAGTCAAGAATTTTAATAATAAGCTTTAGGTTAAAGTAAGCCACGGGTTCCAGTTAGAATGGCAATCATTAAAAAGTCAGGAAACAACAGGTGCTGGAGAGGATGTGGAGAAATGGGAACACTTTCATAGTTGGTGAAACTGTAAACTAGTTCAACCATTATGGAAGACAGTGTGGTGATTCCTCAAGGATCTAGAACTAGAAATACCATTTGACTCAGCCATCCCATTACTGGGGATATACCCAAAGGATTATAAATCATGCTGCTATAAAGACACATGCATGCGTATGTTTATTGCGGCACTATTCACAATAGCAGACTTGGAACCAACCCAAATGTCCATCAGTGATAGACTGGATTAAGAAAATGTGGCACATATATACCATGGAATACCATGCAGCCATATAAAAGGATGAGTTCATGTCCTTTGTAGGGACATGGATGAAGCTGGAAACCATCATTCTGAGCAAACTGTCACAAGGACAGAAAACCAAACACCACATGTTCTCACTCATAGGTAGGAATTGAACAATGAGAACACTTGAACGCAGGGTGGCAAACATCACACACCGGGACGTGTCATAGGGTGGGTGGAGCGGGGAGGGATAGCATTAGGAGATATACTTAATGTAAACGACGAGTTAATGGGTGCAGCACACCAACATGGCACATGTATACATATGTAACAATCCTGCACGTTGTGCACATGTACCCTAGAACTTAAAGTATAATAAAACAAAAAGAAGAAAAAAATAAAAAGAAAGAAAAAGTAAGCCTCAGGTTAATCTCAAGGAAATCAAATTTCCTGGGAAATCAAAACAATAAATCTATTTAGATTTTTCCAACTGGTACTTTCCATGAAGATAGTACTTGTCAAATAAAATATGGTATCTATAAAACTGTGGATAAAACTTGGCAGAATCCTGTTTCTACCAAAAAAATACAAAAATTAGCCAGGTGTGGTGGCATGTGCCTATAGTCCCAACTACTTAGGAGGCTGAGATGGGAGGATCACATGAGCCCAGGAGGTGAAGGTTGCGCTGAGCTGTGATCATGCCACTACACTCTAGGCTGGGTAACAGAGCAAGAACCTGTCTCAAAAAAATAAAAATTAAATAAAATATCTTATTTTTACGAAAGGGTTAACCAAAGATTCCTTGAAAGAGTAAGTACTCCCAACGCAAATATTCATTAGATGTACAAAAGCAGCATTAAAATTTTAGGAAAGTGTGTATTAATATAGTCTACTATTGTCTCAACCACATATGTCTCAAATTTGAATTTGTAATCATCCCCAAATCAGATCCCCCACTTCTGTCTTCAATAAATCTGTCAATAATGAAGCACCCATTGTTCCCTGGTCTTGAACGCAGATGTGTTGACTTTATTTTTTAATTTTATTTATAATTCTTATTTAATAAAGTCCTGTAACTCTCTCTTCAAAATGATTCTTGTTTTCTGTTTTTGGTAATACTTCCAGAAGGTCCACTTTCTTAAGAACAGGCCCAGTTCTATTCCAAGATTATTACTACAGCCTCCTAATATGTCTCCCTGCTGTCTATATCAGCTAATTTTTAAAAAAATACCACTCCTACCATGCTCTGCTTTTCTCAACAAGTTTCAATAATTTCCCATTATATTTTTGGTTTTTGAGACCGGATCTCACTGTGTCACCCAGGCTGAAGTGCCATGGTGCAATCATAGTGCACTGCAGCCTCGACCTCCAGGGCTCAAACGTTCCTCTGCTTCAGCCTCCTAAATAGCTGGGACGACACAGGTGCACACCACCATGCCTAAGTATTTTTTGTAGAGAAAGGGTCTTATATGTTTTCTAGGCTAGTCTTGAACTCCTACCCTCAAGCAATTCTGTCTCTGCCTCCCAAAGCATTGGGATTACAGGTGTGAGCCACTGGGCCCGGCCTCCAATTACATTTAGAATAAAGCTTATACTCTCTAACTTGGCCTGCTAACCCTTCTGCAGTTTTACTCTATTGTCTTACCTTCCAATTCTCGCTTGCCACAGATGCTAGATTTACTCAAGCCACATCAATTTTTGTAAATCCTTTCTCTGAAGAATGCCTCCTTGCTGCATTCTTTCTATCCACATTTTACTCTTTTTTAGGCCCCAAATCAAATCCACTATCCTCCAAGATGTCTGCTAGCTGGGCCACCTCTGTGTTTGAAGCCTCTCTAATCTCTTTCAACCCCTCTCTCTTTATCAATATCACTGTCTTTTTCTCTCTTTCTGTCTCATTATAAGCTGAATATTTATATCCTCCCAAAATTTATGTGTTAAATTCCTAATGCTCAAGGCACTGGTATTAGGAGGTGATACCTTCAGGAGGTAATTAGGTCATATGGGAAGAGCCTTCATGAATGAAATTAGAGCCCTTAGAAAATAGGCCCAAGGCAACTCATTCTTTCCACCACATGAGGACACAGAGAGAAGGCACTATGAAGCAGAATGCAGACCCTCACCAGACACTGAATCTGTCAGCACCTTGATCTTGGACTTTCCAGCCTCTAGAACTGTGGAAAATAAATTTTTGTTCTTTATAAGCCACCTAGTCTATGGTATTCTGTTACAGCAGCCTAAACAGGCTAAGACAACTATCATGCGACCGTTCTAGTGCTGTCTTTTCATTATGGTTTTCATGGATATAAGTCCCATCTGCCAAGCTATGGTATAAGCTCCTTGAGGGGAGGCATCTGCAGTGTTTTCTCTATGTAGATTAACACATTCCTATCTACAAAATAGATGTTCAATAAACACTTATCAAATATAACATTTCATAAGGAATATACGCAAATACCATGAATACTGATCACAGTTCCCTAGTAAAGAATTTTTGTACCTTTAATCTTGCCTACAGTTAAAGATCTAAGTAAATTCTCTTTATGTTATGCTTGGGATAAGAAAGAAGTGAAAAAACAATATGTCTCCAGTTTCCTTCCACCTTAAATTTTTCAATTCTTAACACTGAACTAACGCCTTGAGTAGTAGAGATAGGAAGAAGACTAAAGTTAAAGAAAACTATAATTTCCTAGCCTACTTTTAATTGCATTAATAAGAGACTACCATGTTCCTGGTTGGAAAAATTAAATATTTCCAAGGTACCAGTTTTTTCAAAAAAAAAGTGGACTTAATAAAATTCAACCTATTCAAATGGAAGTTTTAGAATTTGACGAAATTGTTATAAAATTCATTTGAAAGATGAACAGCATAAAAAGAAAGCAGATTTTTTTAAAGAGAGGAAGAGGTACTAACACTATTAAATATGAAAGCAATTTACAGTATGATATTTATAATAATTTGGGCCCAAGAATGGACACACAAAACAATAGAACAGAACAGATAATCCAGCTGTACAATAACCTAACAAATGATGAAAGAAGCAGCACAAATCAGTAAGATTGGTGTTTATTTAATAAATGGTTTATAGGCAACTGGTCATAAATTTTAGAAATAACCAAGTTAGTTCCTTATGATTCATAAAAATAAACTCTAAAAATAGTTAAAATATAAATTTAACATACCTCTGAAGGGGAAAGGACTTCTTAAGCTAATATACAATACAAACATTCAAGAAGAAAAATATGGAAAGATTTTGCTATTATCAAATGAAAACTAAATTATAAAATAATTATAAAATGAAAAAGAATATGCAATTAATATAACTGACAAAGGGTTAGTTTCTTTATAATATAAAGAATTTAGGCTGGAAGTGGTGGCTCAGTCCTATAATCCCAGCACTTTGGGAGGCCAAGGCAGTAGGGTTCACTTGAGACCAGGAGTTTGAGACCAGCCTGGGCAACATAGCAAGACCCTGTGTTTATTTTAAAAAATAATAATAGTAACCATAATAAATTTAAAAAATAAAAATATATGTAAATTATAAAAATGAAAACCAAGTCATTAGAAGATTTCCTACAGAGAAAAGATAATTCATAGAAAAGTAAATTTTAAAAACATGTATTAGGTTGGTGCAAAAGTAATTGCAGTTTTTGCCATAATAAAAATATTCAGTCTCACCAGTAAAGGAAGCTTTGTTATACCAAATTATAGTAGCCAATGTTTACAAGTATAGAGTGCAATCATGGTGCCCATATATCATCAATGGGAACATATGCTTGCAAAACTCACTTAGAAGCAATCTGGTATTAGGTTAATTATTATAATATTCTACCCAGGATATACATTTTCAGGATTATAGTTGAAGAAAACAATTCTAAATCGGACAGAAAAAAAAAAAATACTAGTAATTCTCCTCAGCATTATCTGTAATAAAAAAAATTAAATTTCTGTAGAATAATATTAATGATGGTATATCCACCTTTCCAATACTATGTATTCACTAAAAATATTGTTCAAAAAGACTACGCCATACAGTGGAATATTACTAAGCCAAAAGAATGAAGTACTGATTTATACTACAATGTGGGTGAACCTTGAAAACACTGTGCTAACTAAAAGAAGCCAGACATAAAAGCCTACATAGGGTATGATTCCACTTAACATGAAATGTTCAGAATAGACAAATCTATATAGAGAGAAAATAGATTGGTGGTTTCCAGAAGTTGGAGAAAGAGGGGAATGGGTAGTTACTGTCAGCGGGTATGAGGTTTATTGCGGGGGCTGAAACTTCTGGAATTAGTGTTAATGTTTGTACAACCTTAATATACTGAAAAACACTAAATTATATACCTTTTAAGGGTGAATTTTATAGTATGTGAATGATACATGAATAAGTTTTTTTAACTATGCCAATATGGAAGCTGTATATGACATAAGATGGAGGAGAAAAGTAAGGAACAAAATTATATAAAGGGTAGCAAAAATTTCTCAAGTATAAAAGAAGTTTTTTAAAAGAACAGAATGTACTGATACACTAATAGGAAAAACACTGATAGGAAAAAAACAGAAACACTGAAGGACAAAAAGTACTTTTTCAGGCAGTTTATACAAAGTTAGGTGAAATATCTTTATTAATGCACAGCCATATTAATGCAAAGCTGTGTTTTGGTAGGAGTTCTTGGAACCACCCCATAAGAGTCCCCGTGACTTAGTCCCCCTGAACAAATGCCAGTTTATACTTAGAATTTATTTCCCTGGGCATCACACACAAATACTCAGTTGCTAAGCTGGCTGAAAACAACTTAATAATGTAGCTATTTTAACTTAGGCATCTATTCTATGAATTATAAGAACATGATTGGCTTTCACTATATATTGTTAAGGAACTGGTGATGACTTGTGCCTGGGCAGTCAAGTCCCCAGGATGTTGGCTCGTCTGATTTAAGAGTCAGGAAGGACAGTCCCTGACTGGCCCCATACCAGGGAATGCCTAGTGGTCACACTGCTGGTGACCTTGAGACAACACAGTCCACATCATGTCCACACCTCTACTGTCAGTCAATGCTTCTCCATCTCTGATGAAAGTGACAGCACGAAAACAACTAGGAAGTCCCAATTTCCTTCAGAGACCCACGGGCTGCCAAGAGGACCCAACCTTCTTCTTCCACACCACCATGAGCTAAATTCTCCCTGGAGTAAAAAGAAACTATAGCCGCCATCTCAACTCTTTATTTTTTGTGCAAAAAAAAATGTTCATGGCATCTTTATTTATAAAAACTAAAACTGGAAACAACCCAAGTGTCCATGAACAGAACATCCATGCTCCATTCATCCTGGAGAATAAACTGTGGTACATCTCTTCTCTTTAGCTAGCATTTCCATCTCCATTCTCCACTGGACCTCAAAAAAGGCTAGTTGAGGCACTAAAGCCTTCTTACTTTATTTGTACCGTGTGGGTTGGTATTTCTGAGGAAAGGCATACTCACATAAGGAAAGAAAAAGAATCGGCTGCTAACTTCCACCTCTGTTACTAGAAAATGAATTCTTTATCAGAGTAATATGCCTAAACTTGCCTAAGCCACGTGAGTATTGGTAAAACTTAAAACTAAGAGCCACATGTTTGGAGCTTGCTGTTTTATTTTAATCGACAAAAGATGATTTCCATCAAGAGAGTCTCTCAGAAGCTTCCTGGATTTGTTATGAGTTGTAAGGGCCAATGAGAAAAACATTCAAGTCAGTATTCCCAGGAATCACAAAACTGTTCACACAGTGATGTAAGGAATTTGACAAGTGAATGTACAGCATGTGCCATGTTATTTTTATTTTTAGAGTATGCAGAGAAGTTGTTAAACCCTCAAATAGGCATCAGACATATTCCCAAGCACGCATTTGCTGGGAATAAATTCATAGATTCAACTCATTTGTGCTGTTTTAAGGATCCAGGACATATTCTAAAGGACAAGAGAATGAATCTTAAATACAAAATAGAAATTTCCCTAGGAATTATTTTTTTCATGTACTATTCCTCATGTGTATTTCATCCGCAATTTGCTAAGTAAACTGCTCATTGTTCAAGCCAGTAAAGGTAAAGTCATCAGAGGTCTATTCTGGAGTCAGACAGACCTAGATTCAAATCCCAAGTCCATCTATTTCTCTATGTGTTCTTGAATAATGTTCTCAACTTTCCTCGTTCATAAAATAGGAAGTTACTTTTTTCTCTAGGGGATACACAAGTACACATTATATGTAAGTGTGTGTATAGTTGTGAGCATATGTGTGTGCAATTTCTTTGGGTGTTGTATTAGTCAGAGTTCTCCAGAGAAACAGAACCAAGAGGATGGATGGATGAAAGCATAAACAGATGGATAGACAGACGAATGGACAGCCAGACGAACGGACAGACAGATAATTAGTAATTTGCTCATGCAGTTTTGGAGTCTCAGTCCCAATGTCTGCAGTCAGGAAGCTGGAGACCCAGCAAAGCCAATGTATAGTTCCAACTTGAGTCCCAAGTTCTGAGCACCAGGAGAGCCAGGTTCTCTCCAGGAGAGCCAAGGTTCAGTTCAGTGTGAAAGCAGCAAGCTTGAGACCCAAGAAGAGCCAGTGTTGCAGTCTGAGTCTAAAGGCCGGAAAAGACCAATGTCCTCGCTCAAAGCAGTCAGGGAGGAGTAGTTCCCACATTTGAGGAAGAGTCAACCTTTTTGTTCTACTCAAGCCTTAACTGATTGGATGAGGCCCATCCACATTAAGAAGGGCAATCTGCTTTACTCAGTCTGCCAAGTTAAATGTTAATTTCATCCAAAAGCACAGACACCCAAAATGTTTGACCAAACATCTGGACACCCCATGGCCCAGTCAAGTTGACAACAAACCTACCTTCAAATATTAGCTATAATCTATCTCAATCAAAAAATAATCTAAGAATTACAAATGCTCAAAAGACTTGTGCCCGTTTGCAAGACAATAGCGTACTACTCTATGTATGTATTTATTTATTTTTGAGAGGGAGTCTCACTCTGTTGCCCAGGTTGGAGTGCAGTGGCACAACTTTGGCTCACTGCAACCTCCGCCTCCCAGGTTCAAGCAATTCTCCTGCCTCAGCCTCCCCAGTAGCTAGAATTACAGGCATGCCCCACCACCCCTGGTTAATTTTTGTATTTTTAGTAGAGATGGGGTTTCATCATGATGGCCAAGCTGGTCTCGAACTCCCAACCTCAAGTGATCTGCCCACCTCAGCCTCCCAAAGTGCTGGGATTACAGGCATGAGCCACCACAACCAGCCATACTTATTTTTAAACACTGCATCTTTTCCCAGCCTTCTTTACCCATATGCAGTTTCAGTAACATGTAACATGTCCTTTATTTACTCAACATTATTTCATTGTTCTGGATGAGAAGAGAATAATTAGGAAACTTCTGGAAAGTTAGCTGCTCTATTAATTGTTTACAGATTCCATAATGATAACTTATGGCACTTATGGGCACTGGTGCTCAGATAATTAGACATTTTAACAACAATGTTTTACTTTTCATGACTCCAGAAGATTTTGCATTAGTCTAGACTCTTCTGGGAAAGGTATTATCATAGACTTAATAGCCGATGCAACTTCAACAGCTTTTTTAAAAAACTAAGAGTGAAATATTCATCTCTGTTGTCACCAAATCCAAGAAAGTCACAGATCGTATATACTATCCAGCAGCCTGCTTCAATTTCTCTTTATAATACTGAATATATTTCTTTCTTGAACAGAAATCAAAGTGGTAATGTACCTTTCACTCTAGCTGTGGAATCAAAGGAATCCAAATTTACAGACTACAGACTGACTTTACATTTTAAAAGGCAGTAAAGGAATAATCTGTAATTTCCACTGCATTCTAAAGAAATGGAAATCAGAAATTCAAAACATTTAAACATCAAACTAATGATTGTTTTAGAAAAATCCCTCCAAGAAAAGCTAAATTTCCAGCTTTTCTTCTGGCAGATCATATCGTAATGTTATTCATGGGAATATTCTTCATAATTCATGAAAGATAATTTTTCTATACATTTAACACTTCTGCTGCTTTTATTTTCCTGCGATTGAAGTATCAATAATAAAGTCTGTGTAGGCCCACTGGAGACATGAATAATAACCCAAAATCCTCTTAAAAATCTAGACACAGTCACAGCATTGTCACTTTCTATTGAATAAGAATTTATTCTTATGAAGGCTTCTGACAAGTGTTTTTACCCTTTGTACCTAAGATTTTATTTGATCCATATGATTTAAGCAGATAAAATAGATGAGTAAAATGATTTCATTTTTTCTAAAGATAGGGTCAACTGTTCAGAATTGCTTTTTTCCTCTTACAATTCTATCATACTCACTTTAGTGTCATCATGGAAAAGTAATTTGAAAAATATATTACTATATCTTTCAGTCCAGTTCTCCTCTGTGTTTCAGAAAAGAATGGTGTACACACCATGGCACAAGTGAGAGGACGAGCTTTCTTGCTATAGCTCCCCTCCTGTCCTCACATATATCTTCACAGGAATTGGGGTTGGGCAAGTGGGGAGGGAGGTTTAATTTTAAAACTCTAAGGTTCTCAATAGTTTTCTTTAAAACAGGTAATTTGGCCAGGTGCAGTGGCTCCTGCCTGTAATACCAGCACTTTGGGAGGCTGAGGTGGGTGGATCATGTGAGGTCAGGAGCTCCAGACCAACCTGGCCAATATGGTGAAACCCCCTCTCTACTAAAAATACAAAAATTAGCTGGGTGTTTTGGCAGGCGCTACTTAGGAGGCTGAGGCAGGAGAATCACTTGAACCCAGGAGGCAGAGGTTGCAGTGAGCGGAGATCACGCCATTGCACTCCAGCCTGGGCCACAAGAGCAAAACTCCGTCTCAAAAAAATAGAAATAAATACAAACACACATACATAAATCAGGTAATTTTCTTCAAATCTGCTTGGAAATTAAGAAGAAAAGTCAGAAACATTGCATCTCTAAAGGATTTCTTTATTCCTTCATCTGCCTCTATTAACCAAGGAAAATTTGAAAGATAGGGAGAGGGAGAGAAAGTGATACAGGAGCTAGACAGAAATTTTTAAGGCAGATAGTGAGGGAAAGAGTCCTTGGCAAGGTTTCCCTTTTAATGCACAGCAACCCCCAAATCATTTCTTTTCTAACAAAGAGCAGCCTGAAAAATCAAGCTGCAAACGTAGAAAAGCCAAGCTAGAAGCTTGCACGGGTGAATGCTGGCAGCTGTGCCAATAGGAAAAGGCTACATGGGAGCCAGGCATATTCAACATGGAGGCTCCACCTTCCCTTTTCTTTGTCAACCAAATGTACAGTAAAGAAGCAGGCAACATGGCATCGGCCAGGTAGGGAACCCATTTATATAGTAAAAGATTAGGGTGGGGCAGCCAGCTTCTTCGTGTGCTATGCAAACAGCATACCTGGTCCGACCAATATCTCACACCCAATGTAAATCAGACATTGCATCCTCCAGCTCGTCTATAAAACCCCGTGCATTTCACCACAAAACTGGAAGACCCACTCGGGAGCCCATCTCTCTCTGCAGGAGAAAGAGCTTTTCTCTTTTCTCTTTCTTTCACCTGTTAAGCCTCTACTCTTAAACTCACTCCTTGTGTTTGTCGGCATCCTCGATTTCCTTGGCATTAGGCAATAAACCTCGTTTTATCCCACACAAACGATGCCATTTCAAAAGGACAAAGGTTCTTTTCTTCAGGGTCATGGCACAAAAGATAGAGCGCCACTACCACCCCTCCTCACTCACACCCTAAGAGGCTCTGCCAGGCGCCCACAGGCAGAGAGCAGGTAGGAGGGGTGCCCACTCAGACCCCAAAGTGGAGGGGTCACAGAAGCTGCTCTGCTTGGGGCAGTTCGCTGGCTGCTTTCATCCCCGCTGTGGCTGCAGTTGGACTCCATTCCAGCCCCATGGGAATGTTTTGCTTCAGAGACTTCTCATCTGCGCTGCCTTGCCTGAAATACTCTTCCCTCCGATTACTCAGCTCCTCCGAGTCTTTGCTTAAATATCACAATCTTGTTGATTTAGGCCTCCTCTGAGCCCCCTATTTCAAAATGTCAGTCTTACCCTATTTCCTCCTTGTCTCTCTTTCCTACTTTATTTTTCTCCATAGCACTTACAGTCATTTGCCATGGATGTCTTCCAACCCCAGCCCCATATTCACTTGCCACCTTCTCAGCCCTGCCAGGCTCACCAGGAGGCTGACCAGATGCTCTCCATCAACCAACTCTGCTGTCCTTCAGCCTCCTGTCGGGTTTGACCAATAAAAGGCAGCAGAAGATCCAAGGAAGGAAGAGAAAGAGGTTGGGAATTTATTCTCCCAGCTCTGCTCCTGCCAAATGCCCATGTGTTAGCTGCCTCCCCTGCGTTTTTTTTTTTTTTTTTTTTTTTTTAGATGGAGTCTCGCTCTGTCGCCCAGGCTGGAGGCAGTGGCCTGATCTCGGCTCACTGCAACCTCTGCCTTCCAGGTTCAAGTGATTCTCCTGCCTCAGCCTCCTGAGTAGCTGGGATTACAGGCGCATGCCACCACGCCCAGCTCTGTGTGTGTGTGTGTGTGTGTGTGTGTGTGTGTGTTTCTGTTTTTTTGTGTGTTTTTTTTTTAGCAGAGATGGGGTTTCACCATGTTGGCCAGGCTGGTCTTGAAATCCTGACCTCAGGTGATTCACCTGCCTTGCACTCCCAAAGTTCTGGGATTACAGGTGTAAACCACCATGGCCAGCTGGTTGCCTCCCTTTTGTGAGGACCACAATCCCTACCAAGTAGCTCTCTCCCTTCAGCTCCCCTCTCGAAGTAACTTCTCCCTCTCCTTACTTTCAGGTATCAGGTGTTAAGAGCTTCTCCCTGTTACTACCTCCAGGGCATAGCATATCCCTTGTGCGTTAAGCACTGTTTCATTAATTACTAACCTTTATTAAGTTCTTTATTAAGTTATCTATTAACTACATTAAGTTAATTAGACTCTTCTCACAATGCCCATTTTGACAATGACCTTTACTTTCCAAACTGCTGCATCATCTGGCATCTTACATATTTTACTTAATTCCTTGTTTTTCTCCCTCCACTAAAACATGGGCTTCATGAAGTCAAGATTTGTCCCTTTTGCATACTACTGTATTCCCAGCACCTACAAGAGAACAGGGAACATAATAGTAGATGCGAAAGAAGCACTGGATAAATGCCTGAATCATGAGTGAACGTATGACTTAGGAAGGGACATAGAAAGTCGAACTCCCCATCTTCTCTGTATGCTGGATCTCTGCCTTTTCTGATGGTGTCTTCTGTTTCTCTCCTTCCTGTTTTTTTACTCTTTTAATTTTTATTTTTTGTAGGTACATAGGTGTACATATGTATGGGGTACATGAGATATTTTGACAGAGGCATGCAATGGGTAATAATCACATCAAGGGAAATGGAATCCCCACCCCCTGAAGCCTTTATCCTTTGTGTTACAATCCAGTTTCACTCTTTTATTTTTAAATGTACGATAAATTATTGACTATAGTCACCCTGTTGTGCTATCGAATGCTAGATCTTATTCTAATAATATTTTGTACCCTTTTTCAAAATTTTGGTTAGTATGGATAACAAATATTTCTCTGGGCATTATTTCAGCTCCCAGTCTATACTTAACATTTTTATATAACATCACCTGGCAACATTTTAGAGAATTCACATAAATAAACCCATGTAATTATAATCTGGCATCACTTCCTACTTCAAAATGTTCATAAATAGCATTGCTGAGCCAGAGGTAGAATCATTTAAAAAAAAAAAAAAAAAGCAGTCCAACAAGTGAAAAATCACCACCAAACCTAACTTCACAGACAATAGCAAGCAACCCTGAAGTGTAGGTTCCAATACTGTATTTAGAAATATTAGCTAGAATATAAAGCTCATGAGAAAAGGCTTTGTCTGTTTTGTCTGCTGATGCGGTCCAAGCACTAAGAGCAATATCTAGTATATATCTGGTACTCAATAAGTGTTGAATTCATGAATGAATGATCTAATGTCACCCTGTACTAAGGAAATATTTTGAAATGACAAGATTAGATAACTGTTTCCAACTCCTTGCTCCCTGTTTGGTTTTTGGGTTTTTTTTTTTTCTTTTGTTTGGTTTTTGTTTGAGACAGAGTCTCACTCTGTCATCCAAGCTGAAGTTCAGTGGCACAATCTCGGCTCACTGCAACCTCTGCCTCCCAGGCTCAAGCAATTCTCCTGCCTCAGCCTCCTGAGTAGCTGAGATTATAGGCGTGTACCACCGCGCACAGCTAATTTTTGCATTTTTAGTATAGATGGGGTTTCACCATGTTGACCAGGCTGGTCTTAAACTCCTGACCTCAAGTGATCCACCTGCCTCATCTTCCCAATGTGCTGGGATTTCAAGTGTGAGCCACCAAGCCCGCCCCTCTTTGTAATAGAATATCCCACTCCCACTCTTTCTCAGGTGGTCACTATGAAAGGAGTATTCCTCCTCACTTCATTGATTTTGGGAGCTGGCCATGTGATATTATGACATACTTTGGCCAACAGGATGTGAGCAGAAGTAGCAGTGTGCTGATTCTGTGCAAAAGCTTTAAGCACAATTGCTTGATTCATCACAGCTTGCTGTTCCCATCTTCTGCCATGATAGAACAGCATTTGCAGCAAGAGGTGGCTCTTTCAACCAAGTCCCAAACTAAGAAGACAGACAGAGCCAGCCCTCAGTCATCTGCAGCCTGGAGCCATATGTATTGTGAAAATAAATACATTTAGCTTGCTTTTATGCAGCATTATTACAGCAAAAACTGACTCAAAAACTGGTACCTAGAAGTGAGGTGTTGATGGAACAAAAACCATGTAGGTAGGGGAGGGGGCAAGGAAACTGTTACAGGAAACAGAAAAATGGCAACTCATATTATGTCATGACAAAACATTTGGTAAAATGACCATATATAGAAATTTGTTGCCTGGTATAACCTTTTGTGGTATGGCTGTTAGGCTATTGCTGCCATTTTTATACGAGTGAGCCCTTTGTGACATCATTTTACGGCAACTTGATTTTCTGTCTCTGGCAGTACTATTTCACAAGTATATGCAAAATAGTGATACTATAGTATGTTGTTTAGGAACTAGTGTCTCATTTGCATTGGAAGTAGAGAGATGATAATCTTCCATCACACGAAGCCATTTTTAATCCTCACAAAATTCATTGTTGTACCATATCCTAGAAGCAATTCAGTGTAACAGGTATTTCCATGGATTTGAAGATACTGAATATATAATTGTCTCTTTCAGAGTATGTAGTGAATTTTGAGGCATTTACTTTTGATTTCTGCCAGATGGTAATGTTTCAGAATATAGCACTAAGGAGCTTGTTAGAATGGCAATATTGGTAAATACAAGATCACAACAGCCTCGTATGCCAGCTTTGTCGTGCAGTCTCTTATGGAATTGTCAACATTTTGTCTGCTTCCTTGATTTTCTATCTTCAGCATAAGCTTATTTGAAGATAGAGAAGCTGCCAAGTCACAATTATTTTCCACCGCATGTGATGGGATTTTCTTAATCTAATTCTTTCAGTGAAATAAGACACTGTATGAAGGATTTGTTTCAGTCATTTTCCAAAAGGAGTTTGTATTTCTGACTCATAACTTTGCTCTCTATGCTTTCTCAGTCATCATCCTTGGTAATTTTGTGAGATTTTAGACACCTTAGATTTACATTTCCTAAATCTTTTCAGAACTACTTCAGGTCTTTAAATAGTCACATCTTGGTCTGGAATAAAGACATAGATGTAGAAACAGACACAGATACAAGTACAGACAGATACAGATATATAGATGTGTAAATATTTACACATCTATTTTTATTTATATCATCTCTATTTCTTTTTTCCTCTTTTAGCCCCATCCCTACCCCCTTAACCTATCTCCTCCCCATCCCTTACTCTCCTTTTATTCTCAAACTTTGTAAAGATTACACAGGCTGTTTTGGGGGTTTTTTCACCACTCCTCAATCTCACAACCTGGCTCTTATCCACATATCTGTCATGGAAATGGAAACTTATGAGTTCCTAATCACAAATCCAATGACCTTTGTTGTATGGAAAGGAGGCATGAAACATTTGATGATTTTGGCCACAGATACTGATATGGAGAATGAGGAATTTGGGGCAAACAAACTTAAGGTACATGGGGTGGAGGAATGGAAACTCAAAGTCAGGCCTTAATGTGAAAAGGTGAATCCAAGGCAAATCCTACGGTAATAAAAGAAGCAAGAAATAAATGAAGATAAAGTCTAAGTTGAATATTGCTTTAGCTAGTTATTGCTGCATAATATCCAAAAATTTAGTGGCTCAGAAGAACAATTTTATTACTTATGACTCTGTGGGTTAGAAATTCCAGCAGGGATCAGTTGTGGTGGCTCTTCTCCACTCCACATGGTGCTGTCTGAGACCCTCAACTAGGGCTGGAGGGTCCAAGATGGTCTTGCTCATCCATTTGGGGCTTTGGTGCTGGCTGTCAACCTGGATCCATTGTTTCCACTCTGCATGGTCTCTCTCTCTACAAAGTCCCTTATTCTCCATAGAGAGATATCAGGACTGGATGCAGACTGGAGTTTAAGTCTAATGGGTAATTAGATGAGGCTTTAGCAGGTAGAGAGAGGGAAAGGAGGTTGGGTATATTTTGCCCATGGGAGAGACATGAATTGTTGTGGCCAGAGGACACATTGTAGAAAATTGTAAAGACGGCCACCAACATGCATGTTGCCTCTCCCATCAAGAGGTAGAACCTATCTTTCCTCCCTTTGAATCTGGACTCACTTGTGACTTTTTCTGGCCAAGAAAATGTAGCAGCAATACTCAGTGCCAGTTTGGGTCTATCCTTTTAGAGACCTGGCAGCTTCCATTTTCATTGTGTTAGGATCCAGCCAGCATGGAAGCAAGAGTTGTGCTATTAAATGATAATGGATTTCCAGGAGACAGAAAGAGATCCAGCCAGCCCTCAGCCGTTCCAGTCACACTTAGCCTAGGTGCCATGTGAGTGAAGCTGAGCTCTCAGCTGAATGCAACAGCTTGTGTGACCCCAGCTGATACCACATGGAAGGGAGATAAGATATACCCAGTGAACCCCACCTAATTCCTAACCCACAGAATTATGAACAATAAAATTGTTTTAAGCCACTATTTTTGGATACTTTGTGACAAAGAATCAAGCTTAGATCAGTCTCTTCTTAGACTCCAGCGTCCTTCCTCACAGAATGCAATTTTAACAAGAGTCCTGCCAAGTCCGTTTAGCCAGAATTCCCCATCCTCAATATCTGATCACCTTCTATATCTGATATGTTCCTCCCCAGCCACAAGCACCCAGGTGATCCTGATCAGCACTGCCTGCCTTTAGCAAGAATCCTGTTAGGTCAGTTCGGCCAGAATCTTCCCTTAACCCTGATGTTTCCAGTTAGTAATTTTCCACCCACTGACCCCACCCTGCTTTTTCTAGATAGAAATGTCTACTTTTCTTTGTTGTTTGAGGTTGAGCACAATCTCTCTTCCCTACTGCAAGACCCCACTGTGCCATCGCTTCACCTGTCAAGATGTTCTGAAAAATGTCTGCCTTACTGTGTTTTACTGAGTGTCATGAATAATTTTTTTCTTTGACATTTGTTAGGCAACAGATAACTTAAACAGATGTTATCACGCTAGCCAAATGAACTTGAACTCCTGACAGGGCATCAGTCTTAGTGAGAAAATAGAGTGCTAAGCAGAGAAAATGATGCAGTTTACTCACATGGGTTTGGAGGGAATTTAAGGAAGGCTGGTAGCAGTCTTAAATTCTTCCACACTGAGGAATTAGCTCTCAGCTAGAATAAAGAAGGAAGATGTCTTTCTAATGGTTTGAGTCTTTGGTGTGCCCCTGCTCGTGTGCTATGCTAACTGTGCTGGAATATTCATTTCTCGTTACACAGTTCTTAGTAAGCAGCAGGCAGATTACCATGAAGCTAATGAAGCTAACGTTCAGGTCCCCTCATTTCCACAGTCCCTTTCGAAACCTTGGAAGAGATTTTAGCAATGTGTTCACCTAAACAAATACTTCCTAAAATTTTGCAAAATCTCATGTTGAGTGGCATGGAAGTTACCACAAGAATTTTGCAGATCTAGTTAAGGGGAAATTGAATTCATCATATATTTAGTTTCTGTTATAGAGAATATTTGTGTTTTGCAGTCACTCTCTTGTAGAAGTTATCTATTTTTAGTCATTCCAGTGTTGGACTGACCTCCAAGAATGCTCCAACCACTCATCATGAAAACTCACCAGGCATTGTAACATGAAGTTGCAGGCCAGAAATAATACCTTGATAGAGGCTTTCCCAAATTTGGCAATAATCCTAAAAATGTGTATAACACTACTGATGAGTTGTAAAGCAGAAATAAATGTTTCTAAATCATTAATAAAAAACAAACTTCAAACAGCTATGCTAAATATTAACATCTTTGTTATCTCAATATTAAACTGTTATCTCAATATTAAACTTTTTATATGAAAATGCAATCAAAGAACATATAGCCAAAAAAGGAAAAAATATAGAGGTATATTAGGCTCTTAGTTTTCTTAAGATAGCTTGCTACCTTCTGTTTTCGTGTGTGTAACTTGTTCTTTTGTCACTTTAAATATATTTATTTCCACACTAAATTTTGTTTTCTTTCTTTTAAGGAGCACTATAAAATTGTTTAAACTTTAGGTCCATGAAACTTGAATTGATCCCAATGACATATATTCATTTATTTAGTCCCAACTAGTAAGATGTTTATATTAATGTCTTCATTTTAAAACTGAGAAAATTAAAGGAGGGAAATATTACGGTCAGAGACAGCCAGTGGTGTAACCTGGATTTAAAGTCAGCAGGTTGACTTTTGAGCCTATGTCTTACTTATTCTCCACTCTGCTGCCCTTGAAGATAAATGAGGTCCAGCCCTTTTCCTTAAGAAATTTGCAGTACAATAGCAGACCTGAAAAATGATTACAGTATATTATGGTATGTGCCAGCTTAGCTATACCAGGTACAGAATTAGAAAGGAGAAATTAAATTTGCAGGAGAGTAGGGGAGATTTCACAAAGAAAGCGATACTTACTTGGTTACATTAAATAAAGTTTAAATTTGAAATTATATTTAAACTCATTTAATGCACCTAAAATCATTGGCTGTGGTCACCAAGCAATGATTTCTAGTATTGAACTACTGTATATATTACCTCATCCCAAATTAAGTCAGTTGAACAATAGTTTTCAAAAGCACCACAGAGATTCAAAGAATAAACTAAGGCTTTTGACAATGCTTTAATCCTCCCACCATTCCCACAAACATAACAGGAATGATGATAGAAATGAAGAGACCACAATTTGGAGGTTTATGTGCTTATCCAGGATGATACAAATCTGATGCAAAATTAAAATAGGACAAGGTTTTGTTAATCCCAATGTAATTTTCCATCTGGTATTCCATATGTCCTAACCAAAACCTGGTTTTATAGATAAAAATGATGCTTTAACAAGTCTCTCTGGTGGTTTTAGAAGTAGAAACCTTGGGCAGGGCATAGTGGCTCACGCCTGTAATCCTAGCACTTTGGGAGGCCAAGACAGATCACTTGAGCCCAGAAGTTCGAGACCAGCCCAGAAAACACTATGAAACCCTGTCTCTACAAAAAAAATAGAAAAATTAGCCAGCCTTCTGTAAAAAAAAAAAAAAGTGACAAGTGAATTAGAGTTAATTGGATAAGTAACAGTACGATGGGAGAATAAATACAAATAGGATTCATTAGAGAAAACATTACCATTTAATCAACTTTAATGGGCTCCTATATAGTCCAAGCAGCTTAAGGCACTGGATTATTTCCTATGAAAAGATCTGAGAATAGGTAGTTCAAGAGGTTGAAAATTTAATTTTTGAAATAACATTAAGCAAGAATCAAATACCTATGTTAATCAATAGCATTTAGTTATAACTGGCTCAGTGATCAGACAATAAATTACTTTGTAATACTAATTTGTTCATGAGAAGATGGCATTAACGTAATTGATGGAAACAAACTGCTAAAAAAAAAAATTATGAAAGACTCAGAAAAAAACAAAGAAGAGAGAGTTCTTCCCCAAAAGAACATTATTATGGTTTTCTCTCCTGGGGGTTGCCCTTACCTCATGTATTAGTTTGCTCTCACTCTGCTAATAAAGATATACCTGAGACTGGGTAATTTATAAAGGAAAGAGGGTTAATTGACTCACAGTCTCACCTATCTGGGGAAGCCTCACAATCATGGCAGAAGGCAAAGGAGGAGCAAAAGCACGACTTACATGGCAGCAGGCAAGAGGGCGTGTGCAGAGGAACTCCTGTTTATAAAACAACCAGATCTCGTGAGACTTATTCACTACCACGAGAACAGTACAGGGAAAACCACCCCCATGATTCAATTATCTCCACCTGGCCCTACCCTTGACATGTGGGGATTATTACAATTCAAGGGGAGAGTTAGGTGTGGACACAGCCAAAACATATCATCTCAACTCCACCCAGCCAATCTTACTCATTCTTCAAGTTCCAGTTCCAAAGCTAAGACTAATAATCATTCCCTGATGTCATTCTTCTTTTCTGTGCTCCTTCAGTACTGTTGTCCTTTGTTCTCTTTAATTTGCTTTGTATTTATCGCCCTCACAATACCATGTGCCTTTAGTATATAACCGTATGATTTAGAACTGAAAGGAATGCTCAATATCCTTTGGTTTAATGCTTTAGTAGCAGGGTCTAGTTGAGTCCAGGCTGTAAAACAGGATTAGGGTAGGATTAAGGTAGGATTATTTGGCTGGTGGTGCTAAGAACAGAGTGAATTTTTAAAAATTGAACAATTTCAAAATTTTTATTTCTCAGTGATTAGCTTTAAATTTACATTTCTATGCACATGGAGTTATGTCAAGAAACTCTTGTTTGTACCACCTCTTTCTGGCAGCCTTCAGGAAATGAAGTAGCATCATGGGCAGCATGTTAATCATTGATGATGAATGTGGCCTGGGATGAATTAGATTACAGGATTGCTGTGTACCATGTGACGTGAGGGTCTCATAATAGGCTTAAAGATGATAAAAATATTTTTTGTTCTCTTAAATATCATAGAAATAACTGGAAACATTAATAGGAATACAGTTGACTCTCCATATCCATGGGTTCCACATCAGTAGATTCAACGAACCATGGATCAAAAATATTTAGGGGCAAAAAACCTCACAAAGTTCCAAAAGGCAAAATTTGAATTTGCCACACGCTGAGCACTATATTGAAGCCACATGAATGAGGAGATGTGTAGGCATTATATAAGTAATCTAGAGATTATTTAAAGTATACAGGGGGATGTGTGTGGGTTATTTGCAAATACTACACCACTTTATATAAGAGGCTTGAGCATTTGTGGATTTTGGTATCTGCAGGGGGTCCTGGAGCCAGTCTCCCATGGATATAGAGGGACAGCTGTAATTTCTTTATAAATTAGTATTGGCTACATAAAGAACCTCATTGACTACACATAGAACCTCATTACTCATTTTTTTTAAGAAATCAATTCTTTTGGAATCATTCTATGTTTCCATGGGTTGCTAGGCAACGGTTTGGTTGTTGCTTTGGGTGGGAGGGTCGGGGAAGAAGATTAAAGTTCTGGGGTGAGGTAATAGCCAGACAGAGGAGAGAAATGAGATAGCAACCAACAGCCGATAGCTGGAAGAGCTGTTTTTGAGCCTTTGTTGAGGGATAGATGCTGAAAGAACTAGTTTTGTCAATGACTTCATGAGTATCTGAGAGTAAGGAGAGCGAGTTTGGTGTTGGGTTAATAAATGTCGAGCAGAACTGGCTGGAGATCATGCCTGATCCCCACTCTACCATGGGCTCAGTGCAGTTTGGGATACTCTGAGGACTCAAGATCACCAATGAATGGCCTTGAAGCCATCATTCTCTGTAAGGGCATTGGCAAAAGAAGTGGTACTAAGGTACCTTGGCAATAAAAGAAGTGGTACTAAGGTACCTTGGGAACTAGAGCAGACTGGAAGAGAACATTTGAGATGTCTCCACACTCCACGACCCAGGGATATCAGAAGTAATAGACTGCAGGGACTGCAGGGTGAGGAACCTGGGTGGAGCAAGGGCTGATAAGAGCCATCAGAATTACGTGGCCTTGTTTGTGCTCTCAGGCCAGCAAGGGCATTTGAGTTATGTTCTCATTTAACAGGTAAGGAAACAGTGGTCAAGGGACCCTAGATGACCTGCTCAGGATTTCACAGAAAACTAACGATAGAGCTAGGACCAACTCCTCTCCTGATCTCCCAGCTGGAAGACTATAGTATTAATATGGGGTTGCTGGATCAAATAGAATAATTATCTCCTCTAGTATTGTATATCATATAAATCAATAAGAATAAAGGCCAACAAATGTTTTGTTTTTCTGCTATGAACAACAAGAAGCTATTGTTAAATTTGTTTGTTAAATTAACACAAAGCTTTATGTTTAAGAGTCAGAAAATGTTAAGTAAGATGCCTGACTTTAATCGTGACACTGATATTTAAATAAATCAACTGACCAGGCACAGTAGCTCACACCTGTAATCCCAGCACTTTGGGAGGTTGAGATGGGTGGATCATTTGAGGTCAGGAGTTCAAGATTAGCTTGGCCAACATGGTGAAACCCCATCTCTACTAATAGAAAAATTAGCCTAGCGTGGTGGCACGCACCTGTAGTCCCAGCTACTCAGGAGGCTGAGGAAGGAGAGTCGCTTGAACCAGGGAGGTGGCGGTTGCAGTGAGCCAAGATTCACACCACTGCACTCAAGCCTGGGTGACAGAGTGAAACTCTGTCTCAAAAAAAAAAATTAATTAATTAAATTAATCAACTAGTATTTATGGACTAATGATGCCTTACCAACACAGTATCATCAAGAAAAAATAATTTCATTACATTAATTTTTCTAATGATACCTTTTATCATTTTAAAATAATTTCTAGTAAAACTCTTTTTTAAAGAATTTTATTTTATAATTATGGATTTTAATAGCCATAATTTACTGAATGCTTATTATCCAGATTCATTGCTAAGTGCTTCAAATGCATTACTGAATTTAATCTTTGCACAACCCCATGAGGTGGGTAATGTTACTTTTTTAAATTCTTAGGTAAGAAATATATTTTAGAGACTTTAAGTACATGCCTAAGGGCAGTCTCAAATAAATGACATTGCTCAGTAGACTGGGATCCAGAGCCTAGGCTCTTTACCACTATATACTATAGCTTTACAGACTGCCCTTGGTTTGTTGTTGTTTTGTTTGGTTTTTGCTTTGTTTTTTGAGACAGAGTCTTGCTCTATCACCCAGGCTGGAGTGAGGGTTGCAATCATGGCTCACTGCAGCCTCAATGTCCCAGGCTCAAGTGATCATCCCTCCTCAGCCTCCCAAGTAGCTGAGACTACAGGTTCATGCTACCACGTCCAGCCGATTTTCAAAATTTTTTTTGTAGAGACAGGGTCTCACTATGTTGCCCAGGCTGCTCTCAAACTCCTGGGCTCAAGCAATCCTTCCACCTCATCCTTCCAAAGTGCTGGGATTACAGTCATGAGCATCACACCAGGGCTGTCCTTATTTTAAGCAGAAAAATATTAAACATTTTTTAAAATGTCAAAGTCATCTTTAAGAACATTTGTTGCCATTCCAGGCTATAATTTGATGACTGGGGAGACGATATGACTATGTAAATCTCTATGAAAGCACATCATATGGCTTAGAGTCTTGTGCCTTTGTGTTCTTCCATCTGAATTCATAATTTTTCCTTATCCTTTATCAATGTCAACCTGTCAGTTACTCCTTTCAGTTTCCACTGTACCTTCATCTAATATCTTTCCTCAGATTGCCTTCTAGTTTCCCATCGCTTATTTATTAAGAGTTGGGAAATCAGTTGAAAAACTGGATTAGTTACACATAAGGGAAGAATAAACAGTCTCTGAAAAAGCACCAGTGCACTTTCTTATAAGTTAAATACAGTGACTTTAGTGCTTGGATTGAACAGCATCATTTTTAGCTGCTTGAAAATTTTTATTGACAGATTCCTACCATTGGATTGCACTTCAGAAGATTAGGTGATTTTTTACCTAAGATAAAGTACTGTCATATGGACAGAATGCCCTGTACACAGAAGATGAACCTGGCCGCCAAACACTCTGAGAATTCTAGGTTAGAAAGCTGAACTATACAAATACACACTATGATGTAACTTTAGATTATTTAAATATCTAAAAATAAGGAAAGGTTAAATAAATTATGGCACATTGTCAAAATGGATATCCACATACCCATTTTTGGATATCCATAGCATAAAACAATTTACAAAGCATTAGTTATTCTCATTAGTTATAACATGAGAAACTATTTTTGTTATCAAATGAAGTTTAAAAACAGGATTTTGGCCAGGTGCAGTGGCTCATGTCTGTAATCCCAACATGTTGGGAGGCAGAGGAGGGCGAATTGCCTGAGGTCGGGAGTTCAAGACCAGCCTGACCAACATGGAGAAACTCTGTCTCTACTACAAAACAAACAAACAAACAAAAAAAAAAAAATATATATATATATATATATATATGTATATAAAATTAGCCAGGCGTGGTGGCACATACCTATAATCCCAGCTACTCGGGAGGCTGAGGCAGGAGAATCGCTTGAACCCGGGAGGCCCAGGTTATGTTGAACCGAGATTGTGCCATTGCACTCCAGCCTGGGCAACAACAGTGAAACTCTGTCTCAAAAAATAAATAAATAAACAAACAAACATAATATTTAAAATAGCGTATGACAATAATAGCTAACCTTCTCTGAACACCTGCTACATGTAGACCATTTTTGTTGTAAATCCAACAAACATATGCATACTCAATTGCTTGTGGTTTGCAGTTATAAACTTCTAAGATGGCTTGTTCACCCAGACACTGTAGGAGTCAAAGGCAGGTCCACTAGGTCTAAGGCCTAAGAGGTGAGGAAAGCTGTCATGGGGAAAAAATGGAATGAACAGGTGTAAGTTGTTCCCATAAATCTTCTGTCCTTGAATAACTTTTATTCCCTATGCTATCCCATGCCATTCTCTAATGCCAACCAAGTCCGGGTGCAGTGGCTCATGCCTGTAATCCCAGAACTTTGGGAGGCCAAGGTGGGTGGATCACCTGAGGTCAGGAGTTCGAGACCAGCCTGGCCAATGTGGTGAAACCCCATCTCTACTGAAAATACAAAATTAGTTGAGTGTGGTGGTGGGCGCCTGTAATCCCAGCTACTCAGGAGGCTCAGGCAGGAGAATCACTTGAACCCGGGAGACAGAGGTTGCAGTGAGCCGAGATTGCAACATTGCACTCCAGCCTAGGTGACAAGAGTGAGACTCTCTCAAAAAAAAAAATATATATATATATATATATATAATGCCAACCAATACTTCTAGGAAAAAGGCTAATTGGACAGTTATACTAGATGGACCAGGTTGATAATACCTGAACCCACTTGATCAACCTCAACAACACAAAAAGAGAAACAGCTGGCCATTATATGCCTCCTGATCTGTTGCAATCAGAAGTATCACCTCTGAAGTGCTCTTGTCAAAAATCAAATCTGAATCTGATCTCCACTTTTGTGAGTTTGGAACTGTCTGTAATAAAAATAAAAATAAAACACTTAAGGATATTGATGAGTTGATAGTAACTATGCGAGGACTCAAAGCAAACATGTCAGCAACAATACCCGACCTCTGCAGAACTGACAGAAACAGCGGCCCCCACCAGGATGCAGCACTTCATACCACTGCCAGTGTCCGCACCAGGAGCTCATTTTTACTTCATCCGTTGCCACAGTCATTTCACATCCATGTCTGCATTAGAAACTTGACCTTGAAATCCCTGTTACTGATCCTGCCAGATGAAAGAAAACTTCTGACCCTGCCTTCCTGTGGCACTAGTTTCTGAGACTAGGTCTGGGGTCATGTGGTAGAGCCTAGGTCACATAGCTGACCCTTCTTTGCGAGGAAACTGGGAAAAGCAAATATTGAGCATTTACATGAGCTATAAGGTCTTTACCCTTCACCAAGATTCATAAGGAGGAGAATTCCCCAAAGAGGAAAATGTTCAAGTACTAAGCAGCCAAAGTGAAAGACAAATGTCCACTATAATTTTCTTTAAAAATTACTTTAAAGATGAAGTACAAACTCCTAACTGTTATGATTCGAACTCCTCCAAAATGTGACCCAATCAACTTTTCCAGACTTGATTCCACTGTTCCTCCACTCATACTATATAATTCAACCAAAATAGATGACTCACAATAGGTTTAAAAAAAAAAAATCCACTTTCTCTCACTGTTTGTGCTTATACTGGCTCATCTTCCAAAACATCAAACCTCTATATGTGGCTCATTTTGGAAGTCCATCACTTATTACTTTCTCCACAAAAATTTTCATGATCCTACCTCTTGGATATAATGTTTTTCCCTGTTATGGCCCCATTTTACTTTGTTTGAACTTTCACCTAATGTTGTTCATTACATTCTGTCTTGTATGGTAGTTTTCTCCATACTTGATTGAGGTCCTCCTCCATTACACTCTAAGCTTAAGAATGTATTAAGTTTTATTGTCTTTGTCTCTCTTGTAATGCTTAGAAGAGAATCTTGAACATAATTACTTTTACTTAATGGAAGTGAGCCATGCTTAGGCATAAGAGATTATTATTATTATCATGGTTTCAAATATAGGGTCTTGGTAGAATAGATTAAGAATTCCCAAAAGGCTGGGCGCGGTGGCTCACGCCTGTAATCCCAACACTGGGAGGCTGAAGCAAGTGGATCACTTGAGGTCAGAAGTTCGAGACCAGCCTGGCCAACATGGTGAAACCTTGTCAAATTTTTTACAAAAATTTTGTATTTTTGTAAAAATACAAAAATTAGCCGGTCATGGTGGCCTGCACCTGTCACCCCAGCTACTCGGGAGGCTGAGGCAGGACAATCGCTTGAACCCAGGAGGCAGAGGTTGCATTGAGCCGAGATCGCACCACTGTACTCCAGCCTGGGTGACAGAGTGAGACTCCATTTCAAAAAAAATAAAATAAAATTCCCAAATGGGAAGTAGGTTAAAAAAATGATCACACTGGCAGGTTTTAACCACATAAGCCACACTCAGTCCCATTTTGCTGGAAGCCAGAGTTCTATACTCTCAAGGATAGACCTGATTTTGCATCCACACCTAATTTCCTTTCCATCTGCTCCATATCCAACCCCATACCTCCTCCATCTGGCCCTCTGCTGGTGGCAGCCTTGTCTCCAGTACTGTTTCCTTAAGCAATATCTCTGCTCTAAAACCCAAGAAGATTGGACAATTCTATATAAGGAGTTAAGGAAGGTTTTCTCAAAAGAGATGATATTTTGACAACTTTTTAGAGCTCAAGTAGGCATTCCCTAAATGGAGAATTGGCAGACAGAATTTTAAACTGAGAGACAGAGGATTAAAAGTATATGCCACAATCAAAATGCACATTATTTTTTGTGTAGCTGGATCATAGGCATATAAGAAAATGGAACTGGAGAAAGTGTTTCGGGATCTGAATATGAAGAGCTGATGTGCTTGCTTCGATTTTTTGTTCTAGGCCAGTAGTTCTTATCCTTTTGGAGATTCATGGATACCTCTGAGAACCTGAGAAATGTTATGAACCTTCTCCCTAAAAATTACACACATTGCCAGAGACCAAAAATTTCCAAAAATCTTCCAAGAGTTCCAAACATCCTGTGAAGCTCATTTATGGACAAGAGTCTACAGATACCTGGAGTAATAACCTAAGTTTCAGAGAAAAGGAGTTATCAAATGCAAAAAAAAATTATTTTTTGTTCAAAATTCATATTACTTGTTATCTCTGTCTTTGTCCCTGATTCATCAGCACCTTACCATGAGGACTGCTGATCTTTGGGATCATTCTGAGGCAGAGACTGTTATCTAATCAATATTTATTCTTCCTGCTGCTTTTATTCTAAATGGGCCAAACCAAAACACTACATTTCCCAGCCTTCTTTGCAGCTAGGATAGGTTTTGTGACCAAGTTTGACCAAAGACATGATGCTGCCTCACCAACACCATGAAGTTCAGAAACAGACATGTTTCTGAACTTTCTTTACATGAAAAAAGAAATCTTTCCATGTTTAAGCCACTATAGTCAGTTCTCTATATTATCAGCAGCTGAATGCCAATTCCATCTAGTTCTTGTAGTGGTCAACAAAACACCAGCTACACATGACCCTAACCCTATTGTATGGTAAAGGATGTGGGAGGAAAATTATCTTCTTTTAGAAAACACTGTAAGTGACAGACTCGGGATGGCTGCCCCAGACTAATTAGTAAAGGTTAGTTCTCATTCAAGCAAAACAGAGTACAGAAAAAGATTCCCCAAGAATGTAAGAAACTAGTCCCTTATCCACTAAAAAATAATAACTCTGCTTAACTCTCACAGTTCTTCAAAAGGATAATGAATGTCTCTCTTCATTCACATGAAAAAGAGTGAAGTATGCCTCACAATGTTAACCTGATAACTTCCCTTTAAGCCACAGACGGCCTGAAGAAGATTTATTTCTTCCTGGGGTTGTCCAGAGCATGGGGTTTTACAGCCAGAATGTTTCTGGTTCTACTTTTCACTTTGAGTAGCTAGAGCCTGAAGTCTACCAACCATTTCCACTTATATCCCCCAGATATTTCCATTTCAGTATGTACAAAATGGAACCTACCTCCCCCAACTTCTATGGCCCAACGAATGTACTATCAAAAATCTAGAAATCATCCCACACTCCTCCCTCCACATCCGTTGGTTGCTATGTACCTATGATCCTACCACCAACATTTTTCTCATGTCCTCTTATTTTTTCACTCTCATCATTTCTCACCTAGACTACAATTCCTAAATAACCATTGCCATGCCTCCATCTAATTTATATTTCATAGTTTAATAAAATGAATCTTTCAAAATGAAAATCTGCTTAGTTTAATTCAACTTTCTTAGCAGGGAACCAAAGGCCTGTTAGGACCTATTCCATGATTACCTCTCTAATGCTATCTCTTGGTACTTTGTCTCATACCCTACACAGCAGCCAAATACAACCAACAGCAATTTGCTGAATAAGTCCTGCTCCATCCCATCTTCATACCTTTCCCTAGAAAGCACTTTTCTCTCTTTGCCTGGAAAACCACTATTCATGCTTCAACACTTAATTGATGCATTACCACCTTCAGGAATGCTACCTTGATTCTGCCCCCAAGGAGCAGCATAACATGGTATTTAAGAGCAGGGGTTCATGAGCTCAAGCTGCTGGCTCTATGACCTTTGTCAAATAATTTAACCTCTCTGTGCCTCAGATTCCTCATTTGTAACTTGGGGATAATTTCTCATAGAATTATTGAGAAAATTGAACAAGATACTATATATAAAAGTGGTTTGAACTGTTTTTGGAATATGGTAAGCACTCAATAATATATATGAGCTGTTTTTCTTTCCAAGATTATGTTAAATTCCTTAGTTTTATGGTCCCAGACTTTCATGACCTACCCAAATGTGATGGAAATTGTGGACTGATTCACAAAGTCTTATCAACTTGTCTTGTAGTTAGAGAAATTGAAAAGCTAAAAATGTTACACTCACTCCCTTCAGCTAACACTCTACATGTGTCCTATGCCTAACGGGTAAGATTTAAAGAGCAGAAGCCAATCACAGGTCATCTTCCAGTTGGTTCTTTAGCAGTCTTTTTGAGCAAATATCACCTTGGAAATGACTATGTTTCAGCTGGTTCACTGCGAGTAGTTTTGAATATCCATTCTTTGGTTTGCTGGGTACCAGAGGCAAAAGCACAGTGGCAGCATAGGTGTTGGTGGCAGTCTTGATTTTGGAACGTCCTTTATGTGGCCTCACGGAAGCTCCCCTATAGGTGAGATCTCTATTGTTCTGAAGACATTGCTGGATCCATAAGACACAGTGAATCTTAACTAACAATCTAGGTCAGCTCCACTATAAACTTTCATTTCTCCCAGCATAAACTCTGCAATCCAGTCAGGGTGCTTCCCTACTTTCCAAACACTCCATGCTTTCTTCATCTTCCCACATTTCTTACGCCATTTCCACCTCACTCCCTCCCTTCTAGAATCGTTCTTGTAATCCAAAATCTTCCATTTGAAACTACCTTTTAGAAAGCTCTTTAGTTTATATGCAGTCATAGCTCCAATATAAACACTTTTTGTTTTGCAATTTTTGGCAAAAGTAATCTGCAACAGTAAAACAAAGATTAGGCAAGTTTACATACATATGATCACAATCTAGCCAAGAAAACGTCATGAATCATTTCCATAGAGGGCATCATTTAACTTGAAGATCTTTTTCTCAGGACTTTGTAGGCCTTTTCAAAGTCTATTTAATGCCTCTTACTTCTGGTAAAAGAAATTTCTGCAGCCCCAAGTTCAACATATAAATAGCTTTAAACTAACTTATATCACCCTTGGGGAATACAATATTTTGAATCAAAAGAGCCAGTTTAAAACAGGCATGGTGGCTCACATCTGTAATCCTAGCACTTTTGGAGGCCAAGGCAAGAAAATGACTTGAGCCCAGGAGTTCAAGACCAACCTAGGCAGTATAGCAAGACTCTGCCTCAATTTTTTAAGTAAAATTGTTTTAAAAATTTAAAAGAACCAGTTTAGACCAAATATGTGTTTCAAGATCTGCCATTTTTAAGTAATGCTGAATTTCAACACTCTTTTATTAGAATAGGGAATAGACCATAATCTACAGTCAGGTTATATATTTTAAACCTGGAGATGCAGGTTTTGATTCTACCTTGTTCAGTGATCTTAGGTAAGTAGTTTAAACTATCTGAGTAAATTATACAATTTAAGTAAAAGTCAGCAACATAAAAACACTGCAATTCTGAAGCTACTGAGGTTGCTTTAGAAACATAGTCCTCTAAAACTGAGGGTCCTCTCCCATGTCTTCTCTGAAGTGGCTCTTTTACTGTCCAAGCCATTTTGAACATGTGGGTTCCAATATACTTCAGTAGAAAACTTCCTGTGAGGAAGGTAACATTAACTCAGTTTTTTGCTAAGCTCTGTTACAGTATATATATAATATATACACACACACACACACACACACACACACACACACATATATGGCATCTGATAGTTTCAAAAGTCTTAAATAAATTTTTGTGTAACAGCTCAGGATTTTTAGACTCCCTCTCTATTGAAGATAAAGGCTTCAGCATGAGTGAAAGGCACGGACCTGACAAGCAATTTGAGTAGATACACAAAACTGGACACTCAAAATTGTCTCTGTCTTCTGATACTGCCACACTGTAAAGGAAAACCCTAAGTATCCCAGCTCTCTCTTCTCTTAAGCACAGTGTGTTCCCAGGAAACATCTTAGTCTCGACACCCCTGGTGGTCCATCCTTCCAGCCTCCACACATGAAGAGTATATTCCTTTACTATTGCTGCGTTAACAAATGACAGCAACTCCCATGCATCTCACAGTTCTACAGGTCAGAATTCCAGGGAGGCTCAGCTGGGTCCTCTGGTCAGAGGTCAACAAGGTGCTGGCTGGCCTGGACTCTTATCTGGAGGCTCTGGGGGAGAACCCGCTTCCATGCTCATTCAGATTGCCAGTACAGTGGGCCCTGTTGCCTTCCTGGCTGTGGGCCAGGGCTCCTTTTCAGCTTCTGGAAGTTGCCAACTGTCCTTGGGGTTATGCTCCACTCCTTCAAAGCCAGCAACAGAGCTTCAATTCCTTCTTATATTTCAAATCAATCTGATGTCTTCTGCTGCATCTCTCTGACTTTCTGCCTTCTTCTTCTGCCTTCTTCTTCTGGTTTGAGGGTTCATGTGAATACATTGGGTCTGCCCAGAAAATCCAGGAATCTCCCTATTTTAAGATTAAATAATTAGTAACTATTTATATCTGCAAAGTTCCCTTTGCCATGTAAGGTAATATATTCATGCTCCCAGGGATTAGTGGCTACAGAGTGTTCTTGGGGGCTTTAATTCCACCTACCACAATCAGACACATCTGAAACCAAGGCTTTCCAGCTGGAGCACCTAGTTCTTATAGCACTCAGTGAACCAGGGAGCCGGGGGAAAATCTTTATCTGCAAGTGTCCAATTAAAATCCATGAAGGATAAAACTTACTTGTTAAATGTTAGAATTATTGCATAACAATAAGTATATTGGCCGGGCGCAGTGGCTCACGCCTATAATCCCAGCACTTTGGGAGGCTGAGGTGGGCGGCTCACCTGAGGTCAGAAGTTTGAGACCAGCCTGGCCAAAATAACGAAACCCCATCTCTACTAAAAACACAAAAATTAGTGGGGTGTGCTAGTGGGTGCCTGTAATCCCAGCTACTTGGGAGTCTGAGCAAGGAGAATCGCTTGAACCCAAGAGGCAGAGATTGCAGTGAGCTGAGATCATGCCATTGCATTCCAGCCTGAGCAACAGAGCAAGACTCTGTCTCAAAAAAACAAAACAAAACAATAAATGTATTTACACTGTCCAATGTCGTTTATCAAAAAATGTAGAAATTCGTTTGATTTTATGAAAATTGCAATTACAATGTCAATATTCTGGATAAGGCATTATATATGTTTGACTTTGTGTGACAGTTGGATTACATGTGAGTTTTTGTGTCTGTGTATAATATAGAGAAAGTCAATGTAACATAGTGGGAGTAAACAGATTAGACAAACAGACTTCTAAATTTTAGCGTGAATTCTGCTACAAACTACCTGTGTGACTTTAAACAAGTCATTTAAAGAACTTTCATCTTAGTCTTTTCTACTGTAAAGTTGGCTGTTTCATCAGGTTGACATCCAGCTGAAGATTCTGTAGCTCAAGTAGTTGATAATAAAGTAAAATGGCTCAGAAACCCAGATATCAACTCCTTAGAACCATTTCTTCATAGAAGAGTTAAAGAGAATTTAATTTTTTGTTACAATTTCTATGAAGTATTTTTCATTTCTTCCTAGAATAATCACCAATTTTTGTTTCTCTTTCAAGTCATCTTGCTGTCAACGAAAGGAAAATTCACAAGTTTAAAATCTGTTCCTCAAGAAACAAAGTGAAATGTTAGTTTTAAAGAGGTTGAACATCTCAAGATTAATACACATTCTAATGCAAAACAGATTGTTATCAAAATGCCTTTCTAAGAAGGCAACATAAGCAGAACAAATCCTGCAAAAGATTTTACCCATCATATTTTTCCTGTGGTGAATTCTGGTACATCCTCACTCTTCCTCTTAAATTCACAGCAAGTTCCCTTTGCTCTAGTTCACAGCATCTATTTTCCAGTACACCAGCAACTGCACAAAACATATTTTTAGTAAAGCATACATAATATGTGTTTTGGGTACAAGAATCAGCTCTTTTTTGTGGACTCAAAACCCCATCAGTTGCAACAACACTGACCTCCCCTAACAAAGTTATCTACAGTTAATATGAAAAAATGTTTGTTGAAGGTAGTCAGTGTCCACATTAACAGAATCCAATTTTTTTCCCCTGCAAGAAATGCATGGGTTCAGAAGCGCTTATGTACCGAGTAATCTTACAAGCTTACATTTTCTTTGTTTTTAGTAGTTTTTACATCCAAAATGTGTGTATTGGGGTGGTTCCCTATTTATCTGCTCTTAGTGCTGCTTCCACCTGAAGGAACATTCTTCCGTAAGCCTTGCTTTCCCTCCTATATGCTGACAGAGGACAGTGGAACAGACGACCCACAAAACTACTATTTGTGCATGGCTAACAATGGTGCCGATCTTATAACATCCTGGACATTTCATATCCATGAAGTAGGAATTAAGGCTCTGCACCAGGCCCTGCTTCTTGTGTTGCCTCCTCTCCATTTCTGGAGAACAATGAAGGAGAGCCTTCCCAAGAGGCATGCTCTCCTGGGGAGGTCATCACCATCAGAAAAAAAACGAGCTTACAATTTCTGTCACTTGCTTTCACTTCAAACTCTTTAAGTGTCTTTAAATGACACTTAGTTTTGTTTAGTTGAATTAGTACAATTAGTTTCTTAAAAAGTAGTTTGCACTTCCTAGTAATTGCTGCTATTCAGAGAGTTTATTAACCTCATAAGTAAGGCAAAAAAGCACAGCACCCCTAATTTGTATTGTGTGTTTTATTTCCACATGACATACACAGACTATTTCTACTATGGTTATGTGAATATGTTTTAAAAAGCAGAAACCATCTCTAGTTCTGATAGCACTCAAAGCACAGGACTTTGCACATTGTGGTTGCTCAATAAATATTTTTGCATAATTTATTAATCAAATTCATGAAATTCCATAGAGCATATACCAAAGTAGAGAACAGTCCAGTTCTAACTAATGCTAATTAGTACCAAAGCAGCATGTTCTCTTCTGTTCTGGGACCACATTTTCAATCAAATTTTATTACAAATTTTTAAAAATTGTATAAGGTACAATTTACATACACACTCATTTTAAGGGTTGATGAGTTTTGACAAATGCATACATCTAAGCATACCTCACCAACATAATCAAGATATGTATGCATGCATACATTTATGTATATGCATATATATATGTTACACAATGTATATAGAGCGTGGTCATTGGGGGATTATGGGTGTTGATTTGGGAGGGTATTTTTGGAGCACAGATCTATGAGTTTTAAGACCAGTATAGACTTATGTCACCATCTTCACAATCAAGATACGGAACAATTCCATTACCCCCAAAAAATTCCCTCATGCTACCCCTTTGTAGTCAAGCACTTCCCAAACTCCTAGACCCTGACAACCACTGGTCTGTTCTCTGTTCTAATAGTTTTGCCTTGCCCAGAATGTCATTTTGATTCAATCATACAGTGTAACCTTCTGAGACTGGCTTCTTTCACTCAGCATAATGCTTCTGAGATTCATTCATGTGTGTACATCAGTAGTTCATTCCTTTTTATTGTTAAGTTGCATTATATTATGTGGGTATACTACAGTTTATACATTCACCCACTGAAAGGCATTTGGGTTCTTCCCAGTATTTGGCAGTAAAATAATAAAACTGTTATAAACCTCTTTGTACAGTTTTGTGTGTGAACATAAGTTTTCATTTATCTGGGATAAATACATAAGAATAAAATTTGTGGGTCATATTGTAAATGTATGTTTCAATTTATAAGAAACTGACGAACTATTTTCCATCTTGCATTTTGCATTTCCAACAGTAATATATGAGAGTTCCAGTTACTGCACTTCCTAGCACTTGGTATTGTTTGGGATGGTTTTGATTTTACCAATTGTGGTTTTAGTTTGCATTTCCCTAATGGCTAATTTTTGTTGAGCATCTTTCACATACTTATTTGCCATCTATATGTCTTATTCAATAACTGTTCAAATTATTTGCCCATTTTTTAATTGGCATTTGTTTTCTTATCATTGAATTTTGGGAGTTTTTAATATATATTTTATATCTATGTTTTGTGACTTTTTCCCCAATCTGTAGCTTGTCTTATTCTCCTAAAGGTGTCTTTTGCAGAGCAAATGTTTTTAATTTGTATGAAGTCCAATTTATCAATTTTTTTTGGAGATTATTCTTTTGATGTCATATCTAAAAACTTTTTGCCAAACCCAAAGTCAACCAGATTTTCTTCTACATTTACTTCTAAAACCTTTATAATTTTACATTTAGATCTACAATCTACTTCAAGTTAACTTTTGTATAAGGTATAAAAATTAGGACTTTTTTGGATATGGATGTGCAATCATTCCAACATCATTTGTTGAAAGAAAATACTCTTCATTGAATTGCTTTTGTACCTTCGTCAAAGTCAATTAACTTTCTAGTTATGCACCTACTTTTGGACTGTATTCCATTTCATTGATCTATGGGCCCATGGTTTCACAAATATACTGCCTTGATTACTGTGACTTTATCAGAAGTCTTAAAATCAAATATGGTACTTCCTCGAACTTTTTTTTTTTTTCTTCGAAATTGTTTTGGCTATTACAGTTCCTTTGTCTTTTTTATGTAACTTTAAAATAAGCTTGTCTGTTTCTACAAAATATCCTGCTTGGATTTTTATTAGAACTTGTTAAAATCTATATATCAATTAGGGAATGATTGATATGTTAATTAAGTCTTTCAATCCATGAACACAGTTATCACTCTTCATTTATTTATTTAGGTCTTTCACTTTTATTTTGTTCTTTAGTGTTTTTTATTTTTATTTTTTCTTTGAGACAGGGTCTGGCTGTGTCACCAAGGCTGGAGTGCAAATGACACAATCACAGCTCACTGCAACCTTAGCCTCCCAGACTCAAACCATCCCCCTACCTCAGCATCCCGAGTAACTGGGACTACAGACGTGCACCACTACACCTGGCTAATTTTTGTATTTTTGGTAGAGACGGGGTTTCACCATATCGCCTAGGCAAGTAGTGTTTTTCTTTTTTTTAGTTTTCAGCATACATATCCTGGATACTTCTAATTTAGAGTTATACTTAAATTCTTTCTTTTCGAAGGGGCAGGGAACTATTATAAATTGTGTAGTTATTAATATTTTTTCCATTTACAACCATACATTGCTAGTGTATAGAAATATGGGACTGGCCACAGTGGCTTACATCTGTAATCCCAGAACTTTGGGAGGCCAAGGTAAGAGGATCACTTGAGCCCAGGAGTTCGAGACCACCCTGGGCAACAAAGCAAGACCTCCATCTCTACAAAAAAAATGTTAAAAATTAACTGAGCATAGTGGCATGCACTTGTAGTCCCAGCTACTCAGGAGGCTGGAGCAAGAAGATCACTTGAGCCCAGGAATTCTTGGGTCCAGTGAGCTATGATCATGCCACTGCACTGTAGCCTGGGTGACAGAGTGAGATACTGTCAAGAAAGAAAGAAGAGAGGGAGAGGGGAAGGAAGGAAGGAAGGAAGGAAGGAAGGAAGGAAGGAAGGAAGGAAGGAAGGAAGGAAGGAAGGAAGGAAGGAGAGAAAAGAAGGAAAGAGGAAAGAAAAGGAAAGGAAAGAAGGAAAAGAAAAATGAGATGCCACATTTTATAGTGAAACTTTTTCAGAGGAAAGTATAGGATGGTGATCAGACTCAAAATCATGCCACTTAAAGCAACTGGAGAAATTTTAGCTCATATAGGAGACTCATGGAGATAAAATAGACTATCATGGATGACTTCAAATATTTAAAATACTGTGTGTAACTTTATGAGTTATATATGTATTTTAGGAAGATAAAGTCCCAATGCAGTTTAATATAATAGGAGATTAATAAGAAAATAAGAATTTCAACAACCTAATATTTTAAAAGATCAATCTGTCAAAAACCGAAACTCTCAGAAAATATGATCTGTGAATGTCTTGTCACAGATTCTCCATCAGAAATCAGCCAACAATTAAACAGCCTACACTAATGAATCTGTACTTATGCATTATTATTTATAAAATCTTTCATATGGACTTGGTATTCTTCAAAAAGAATCTTAATGCTGGGAAGACAGAATCAGAAACTGTGAAGGGTCTGAGGCTTTACCTTACTTGTAAGCTAATAAATTAGCCTGCCACAGTTCCACAGATGCTGGCAGAAGACACAAGACTCCTGGGTCAAAGACCAAGGCACAGAAAGTAGCCTAAAGATCATGTTTCATGCCAGTTCCCCTTGCCTCTACCTCTGCCAGGCAATCTAGAGGGCTCCAAGTGGGTAACGCTCATGCAGTGGGTTTGCCTTACAGCTGAGGATCCTTGAGCTTGGGAAACCCAAATCTTTTATGATGGGCGGTAAGCCTGCTTGAATTTTTCGCCCCAAAGAAAGTCATTATCTTTATGATACTGGGCAGTAAATAACCTTGGCTTTTTTTTCTCCATAGGAAGACACTACCTCCATCTTCCAAGGCTGTTTGCTAACAAACATCCTTGAGAAAACAGTCCAGAACAAAGATGGCCCAACGCCTTTCCTCACAAAACATACAGAAACATGAGAGACCCATAGAAAATTGTTGAAAGAGAAGAAGGAAGGAAAACAGGAAGGGAGGGAAGAGGGAAGGAAGAAAGGAAGGAAGGAAGGAAGGAAGGAAGGAAGGAAGGAAGGAAGGAAGGAAGGAAGGAAGGAAGGAAAGAAGGAAGGAAGGAAGAAAAAAGGGATGAAAAGAAGGAAGGAAGGGTTTACAGCATTTGAAAGTTTTTATATACACATTCCAAAGGGAACAAATTATCTCTAGAATTAAACATTGCCTAAATTGAACTTGTTCATATGTATAGAACAGAATTGATGTAAGACCAGACAGCAATATAACACAGATCTATTTATGTATCTGAACGACAAAAAATAATAATAATTATAGAGAATAGGTTATTTGATGAATAGTTGCTGAAGATACATTTATCTTCAGCTCCATGAACAAGTTCCAACTAGATTATATTATCTCAGATATACACAGTAATAAGGGTCCCCCCTCCCTCTCTTGCTTTTGCAAAGAATGGCAATACAATTGTCCCAAATCTTTGTAAGATCCAAGCTTGATTCTAAACAGCCTTTATACGGGCAAGACTGGGCCTATTTAAGGCCTGCTGGAAATGAAACTAAAGAGATCTATTTAGGATGGAAAATGAGCAGAGGATAAAGGAGCTGTACATAAGCACCACTGTTGACAATATTTTGCATAGTCAGTGGATACCATACCAGCAGTATTGGCAGTGGCAAGAGACCCTTGGCACCAATATTAATATTAGTACCACCTGTATCAATATGGCAGGGAAGTGTCAGTGTAGACATCTCCCAGCAGCAGTAATGAAGGCAACTCCACTGAGCTTTACCTAGGTGTTTCATACAGAAGACAAAGATGGCACCACAGCAAACCAAGGTGAAGGAGGAGGTAAATAACAAAGGCTACAGGGGAAGAGATATTTGTAGCAGGAATATCAAGGAGAAGACAAGCGTTCGTGCAAAGTGATAGTGGCAGAGCCGAGAAATCTTTCTTTTTTAAAATTGTTATTATTAATTCATTTTTGCCCACTTGATTGGTGTAACCTGAGAAACGTGGTTTAGTTATGAAAGAGTGACCTTGGCCAGGCATGTAGCTCACATTTGTAATCCCAGCACGTTGGGAGGCTGAGGTGGGAGGACTGCATGAGTCCAGAAGCTCAAGACCAGCCTAAGCAACATAGAGAGACCCCATCTCCAAAAAAAAAAACAAAAAAAAATTGTACTAGCTGGACATGGTGACACTTGCCTATAGTCCCAGCTACTCAAGAGGCTGAGGTGGGAGGATTGCCTGAGCCCAGGAAGTCAAGGCTGCAGTGAGCCATGATCACACACTGCACTCCAGTCTGGATAACAGAACAAGACCCTGTCTCAAAATAAAAATTAAATTAAATTAAAAAGTGACCTCACAAAAAAAGAATTTAAAAAAAGGGACATCATTGTGAACAAAGGTATCTTTAATAACAAACCTAGAATTAACCTTATAACATTCTTTTCTTAACCTGCAAGCAAACATCTCCAATTCACAGATACATAAGCATATAATTTTTATGTGTAATATAATTTTTTAGTAATGTGTACATTCATTTTAGCATATATCAGAAATCTCTAATATAAAAATAGTGGTATGCATGTGGTTAAAATTCTACCTACAGCTCCCTCCTCTGTTTACTTTCTTTAAATGCAGTTTTTAAAAACTGCATTTTGGAGTATCATCTTGACAGTATTGTTTTATTTCAAAATTTTCGGTTATTTTTTTTTTGGACAGTGCCACCTTTGTTAACTTTTCTCTTTTGCTAACTCAAGAAGCTACGATGTCAGAGCAAGGAGCACAAAATCTACTACAAAATGTATTTAAATTTCCCACATCAAAACCCCCAACATTTATTTGAATCATAGATAAATTTCAACCCTACACTATTTTTGTTTAAACTAGAAAATTGGGTCATATGATTCAGATATCATTTGTTCAGGCTGACTGTGTGACACGTTTTGCACATAGCTACATACATACTTGTGACATGAATTAAGCCAACTGTTGTTCAAACATTACCCATAGTAACTTTTAAGACAATAAGCAAGGATAGTCCTGTCTGAAGCTATTGAGTTGGCTGTGCGGGTATTACCACAGTGTCAGGGACATAGCTTGCCATTTTGCCGCAAAGAAATTTCATTTGAAGGCCAAGCATCGTGGCTCACACCTTTAATCCCAGCACTATGAGAGGTCGAGGCAGGAGGATCCCAGGAGTTTAAGACCAGCCTGAGCAATGTGGCAAAACCCCGTTTCTACAAAAAAAAAAAAAAAAAATTAGCCAGGTGTAGTGGCATGCATCTGTGGTCCCAGCTACTCAGGAGGTTGAGATGGGAGGATTGCTTGAGCTTCCCAAAAAGAAAAAAATAAAAAAAAAAAAAAAAAGAAAAGAAAACTAATTTGAGCAGGAACTCTGTTTTGCTCACAGCAGGTGCCCCATGAGTAAAAATAGTAATGAGCACATAATCATTGTTTGATAAATATTTGTTGAATGAATAGACGAACACTTAAGACCATACAACAGATTCCCACTGCCTTCAGGGTAGAGACAAAACTCTTCCTTCTTGAATACTTGGTTCGCAAGGGCCTCTGTAACTCTGTCTCTTGAAGGTACCACTAATTTCTGTCCTGGAAAGCAGAATGACTTTGCTCCACAACAGTTCTTGGACATTCCAGACAGCATCTACAATCTCTGGCTTGATTACTAAAATAGATAGGTCACCACATTGTGAGTAGATTTTACCACATTAATTTTCTGTTAGCAAACTCATTCCCAGGCTCCTGTCAGACTTCTCCAAATATCATCATATCAGGCAGGGGAAGCTAAGTAAGGCTGAAGTAACAAGTAATCCTAAAATCTTAATGGCCCATAAAAACTGAAGTTAATTTTTCTTGTTCATGGCATATGTCAATGGCTGCTCAGCAGGAAGGCTCTGTTCATAATAGACACAGTGCAGCAGCACCCAGCTGAAGGAACAGAAACCATCTAGAAAGTAGCAATCACAGTGACTGATGGGCAAGAGTATGGCAGAGCATGTGCAGGCTCCTGAAGCTCTGCAGGTAGTGCTACATGGATGCTTCTGCTCAAAATTTCATTAGCCAAAGCATGTCATGTGGCCATGCCTGAAATCAAGCACTAGGGCAAGCATGTGTAATTCTCCTGTGAGCAGGCGACACAAATATTGTGAACAGTAACACATCCTACCACTGCCGATACACTGCATCATGTCAAGTCAGTAATTTCTTGGCATCTGGTTCTAAACCCAGATTATTCTCACAAAGAGTAGGAAGAAAAAGATCAAAGTATACCATTTTGTTTTTGTTTTGACAATTAGAGAAATATGAGCTAAATGTTCTTTTCATTAAAACACAACTTACGAAAACTATTCAAGAATTGTACATTTCAGAGTTCCTTCCAGGTCACTGGAGAAGACAAAAGTAAATTAAACTTATGTAGCAAAATATCAAAAACAAAAGAAAGAGCAAGGATACATAAAAAATATGAAGCTTAGCAAAAAATAGCAGATTACATGTAGCAATTATAACCTCAAACACAAAAGGTATAAAATCTCATAATGAAAGGCAAATACTGAAGAGTAAGAACCAAGCATGTGCTGCTTGAGAGACAAACCTAAAGTAAAATAAAACAAAAAATAAAAATAAAAATCAAGGAATGGAAGATCCAATTTGTAAACACAAACAGAAAGCTGTCATAATCTGTTTGGATTGCTATAACAAACCACAATAGACTGGGTGGCTTAAATAATCGACGTTCTAAAGGCTGAGAAGTCCAAGATGAAGGTAACAACAGATTCAGTGTGTGGGGAGAGACAACTTCTTGATTGAGATAGCCATCTTTTCTGAAGGGGTGGAGGAGATCTCTAAGGTCTTTGTCATAAGGGCACTAATTCCATTTATGAGGGCCTAATCCTCATGACCTATCACCTTCCAAAGGCCCGACCTCCTAATACCATCATACTGGGGATTAGGATTTCAACATATAAATTCTGTGAAGACACAAACATTCAGTCTATCACAAAAGCCAACAGGGAAATATTAATTCAGGTAGAGTTTAAATCAAAGAATTAAATGGAATAAACAGGGTAATTTTACAATAAGAAAAATAAAATTTCACAATGGAGAGAAATTTGTTATTAACTAATACATATCAAATATGTCCCCTACACAACAGGAGATATAACTTCAGGCCTATTTGAAGCAAGGGAGTAGAAGTGAACCTCTTGCATAATATCTAGAATATCAGTTCATCCCACTCATGAAAATGAGGAATTCTTCCGAGAGTACTAGGAGGATATAAATTAGTTTGTGAGCTGCTCAGAAACTTGGAAGAAAATAAAATCCACCTAGAAAATAGAAAGACCTGTTTAGATTAAGAATCAAAAGCTAAGAAAAATATTAAAACTAATCCAGGTAAATAAATTGTAATATCTTCCCACACTGAAATATTATACAGCCATGAGAATGCTGATCAACACCACCACACACAAATACAGATGAACCTCAGAAGTTCAATGTGGAAAGAATGAAGCTATTCAGAAAACCACATGATTGACAGTGTTCAAAAGCAGTATGGTGATTACTCCTATGCAGTAGGAGGGTGGTACTGGCTGAAGGGGATCTCAGTGGGGCTTCTGAGGAGCTGGTGATGTTCTATTTCTTGATGTAGGTACAAGTCACAGAACAGTGTTCACTTTGTGAAAATGCATGAAGCTCTACATTGATGATATTGTCCTTTTCCACATGGATATTACATTTTATACTTTAGTAAATATGCATATTATATGTTATACTTCAGTGGAAAAAAAAAGAGAAAAACTGGTGCTGATCTATTGAAACTCAATGAAAAACAAAACCCACTCTCTGGTGACACTTTCACAACTCAGGGCAATTTTCATTTGTCCCAAATCCAGGACAAATTAAACTCTCTCAGAAAAAAAACAAAACAAAACAAAACAAAAAACATCTTTAGCAATGATGAACTCACAGGGAAAAAAATAAAAAAATACAAACATTCAAACATGACAAACACCAACAGTGGTATTGATAAAACAGTACTGCGTAACAGAAATTTTTTATGTTTTTAGGTCCCGAAAAGAACACCAGAAAAACCTGTTGATCAATCAAAACTAAGTTTATTAGGTTTCCTAAAATAAGAAAGGTCACAAACTTGATAGTCTGAGTAGAGTCTCAGACAAGGAAAATCAAGACAGGATACTCACAGTATTGAGGGTCTGGGCGAGACGATTTTAAGGTAGGTTTTGAGAGGAGGGAACTGGTTGGGATTGAGTAGAATTCATGGCATAATAGCTTTGGATAATCAAACAGTGAGACTACGATAATGAGACAAGTTCTGGATAAGTGTTATATGTAAAATGTTTATTTAGAAATAGAATGCTTGTTCCCTGGTGCTGCAAAGAAATAGCACTCAAACATAAATTTAATTGTCTCAGCAAAGTCATTTTTATTTTCTGCAGAAAGGGTGCTCATCACAGATGGAACAATGGTGAGAGCACACCTGAACAAATTTTTATCCCTTACACAGTTCGTCCCTGCTACTGTGTCCTGTTTCCATTGGCTGGAGCCAGATCTCACAATCTAAACTAAAACCCAATTGGTTAACAGTTTAAAACTTTTCTAAATAGGTAAAAGTAATGGAAAGACAAAGGAAAAGAGGAAGCTGCTTACGCCAAATAGGAAAGGGGCATAGGCTGCGAGCTGGAACATACCTGTGAGCATGTCCAGCACAAATATATCGGTTAAGGTACAAGGACATAGAATGTACCTCATGCCTATGAGCATTTTTAACAGCTGCATAGGATGGGGCTTCACAAAAGGTTATTAGGACAAAGCAAGGAGGCTTGAAGGAAGTTAGTTTTTAAAAGAAACTATTATTTTTAACACTTATGATTTATTATTTAACAAGAAGGGAAACTTTGAAGAGGAACTTTTACTTTCTACATAAGCTATTATAGTTGGTTTACAGTCAACTTCCAGGAGCCACTATTTCCACTATAGGCAATTAAGCTATATTAGACTTGACCCACTATTGCTTAGTCAAAAACAAAAAAGTATGATTTGGTCTAGAATTGATTAGCATAGAGGCAGGAAAGTACATTGTTTTCAGTGCTGTATAGTTACATTTTCAAATACAAAATGATGCATGTTTATATTTTCAAATATAAAGTTATATTTTCAAATATGAAATGATATATACAAATATAAATATTTCAAATACAAAACTTATATTTTCCTTTTTATCTTAGAAAAATGTTATTTTTAAATACAAAAAAGTATAAATTTATAAACCTAGTAAGTAAAAATGTAAATTAAAAATAAATGTTAAAACTGTATTATTATTCAAATATGAATTATTAGCAAATAATAATAAAGCTTTAAAAAGTAGTAGCCTAAACATTTCATTAAAATAAAGAAAACTTGTCATAGAGATAAAATATTACTTGACCTTTTTTGAAAAGTGTGATCTTAAAAAAACAAAGTGTGTTAATGTTGTCATTGTTAAGCATATTTTTGTGCAAGTTTCCTCCAGCTGCTGAAAAGACTGTCTTTGAATCTACACTAGCAAAGGGAATGGTGAGCAGAGAGAAATCAACTAACTCCAAATACTTTCCATCTTCATGAGCATGAGAAGATCTTGAACACCATTTGTATCTTGTTGTTCTTCAACAAAAGATTCAAAGATTGTACCTTTCTATAGAAAGCGAGCTATAGATTGTTTCCAAAAAAGCCTTTCTGACTTAACCTTTGTCTCCCTTCATTTCATCATGAAGAGATTAAGATTCCAATTCAGTTCCTAGGATCATTTTTTGTTCTGTTATACTGGTATTCCTCTTGTTCAGAAAGTTTTTGATTAAAGAACAGACTATTCTCACAATAGAAATTTTCAAAATTGTTATTTTCACTCCCTCCTCTTCAGGGCTATGGAGTCTGTAAACATAAGAAAAAATTAAACCAAAGTGTTTTTTCTATTGTCTCACTCAACAGCAACCAACATAGAAGACTTCCATGTTGGCCGGAGTGATGGCTCACACTTATAATCCCAGCAATTTGGGAGGCCAAGGCAAGAGGAAAGAGTCAGTACAAATATTTTAAAACTTAGCCAAGAATGATGGTATATACCTGTGATCCCAGCTACTCAGGAGGCTGAGGTGGTGAGGTGGGAGGATCACTTGAGCCCAGGAGGTTGAGGCTGCAGTGAGCCATGTTTGCACCACTGCACTCCAGTCTGGGGGACAGAGTAAGACCCTGCCTCAGAAAAAAAAAAAAAAAAAGACCTCTGTGACCCCTGGTCACCAAGAAGTATCTGGAGATTTCTCCCCACCAACAACCAATCCATCAGTTCTCCGGCAGACACCAGCTGAGTATCCCCCATTTCAATTCTGACAACATCTGGAGATAGGATCAGATCCCACAGGCTTAGGGCTCAGTTCCATAAGACTACTCCCCATTTCTCAAGCCAACCGCAAGCTCTGGGTTGTTTTACCTGTGCTTCTAACCCACTGGCTATAAATCCAGGTTCCCACAACCACCTCCTCGAGTTTGACACATTTTCTAAAACAGCTCGTTATAACCCAGGGAAACACTTCCATTAGTTTATTTTAAAGAGTATTACAAGGGATACAGATGAAGACATGCATGGAGAAAGGCATGTGGGAAGCGGCGCGGCACTTTTCTGCCCTCTCTGGGGATGCCACCCTCTAAGAACTTCCTCATGTTTAGCTATTCAGAAGCTCTCCATACCCTGTCCTTTAGGGATTTTATGAAAGTTTAATCACAGCCGGGTGTGGTGGCTCATGCCTATTATCCCAGCATTCTGGGAGCCCGAGGCGAGTTGATCACCTGAGGTCAGGAATTCAAGACCAGCCTGGCCAACATGGTGAAACCCCGTCTCTACTAAAAATACAAAAATTAGGCAGGTGTGGTGACATGCACCTGTAATCCCAGCTACTCAGGAGGCCTGAGGTATGAGAATCGCTTGAACCCAGGAGGCAGAGGTTGCAGTGAGCTGAGATGGCACCACTGCACTCCAGCCTGAACGACAGAGTGAGAGTCCATCAAAAAAAGAAAGAAAGAACGAAAGAAAGAACAAAAGAAAGAGAGAGAGAGAGAGAGAGAGAGAGAGAAGGAAAGAAAGAAAGAAAGAAAGAAAGAAAGAAAGAAAGAAAGAAAGAAAGAAAGAAAGAAAGAAAGAAAGAAAGAAAGAAAGAAAGAAAGAAAGAAAAGAAAGAAAGAAAACATAGGCATGATTGATTAAATTATTGACCATTGATCAACTTTACCTTCAGCCCCTCCCTCCTTCCTGGAGGTTATGGGATGGAGAAGAAAGTTCCAACCTTCTAATCCTGCCTTGGTCTTTCCAGTGACCAGCACCTAACCTGAAGCTACCTAAGAGGCTACCAGCCACCAGTCATCTCATTAGCATTCAAAAAGACACTTATTCCAAGGATTTTAGTTGTATGCCAAGAAACTGGAGGGGGAAAATCAAACATATATATCACAATATCACAGGAGACAAGTGAAGAATTTACTTCATTCAAAACTTTAATGTAGTGTAAAATAGATCTCTATTTTGTTTAAATCACTGGTATTTTGAGTCTCTGCTATACATAGCCAATCCTATTATAGAAAATTCAATAAAAGATATGCAAGGTGCATGGATAAAATTATAAAGCTGTATTGAAAGACATTAACTTGCACCTAAATACTATCTTACCACCCATTTCCTTCTGTGACTTACTTTTGTCAATCAATGTAATTTTTTTTCACATTTTTCTGTTGACATGTGCATATTGGGAGCTGTGCCCTGGAGGGTGTCACACACAGAAACAAGGAGAAAAACACAATGGGGTTCCCTGCAGCATTGCTTGTATAAAATTAAATTGGGCACAGTTTGAGTGTCCATAAATATAATTAAAAATTCAATATTACATAAAAAGTAAAATATTCCCAAAGTTATCCTACAAATGCAATAAAATGCTAATTACCATTCATGAGTGTTTTTTAGTAAAACTCAACAAGCTAACTCTAAAATGTACAGGGAAATTAAGAATAGACAAGACAGTTTTAAAAAATAAAATAAAAGAGAAAATTGGAGATTTGTGCTTCCAAATATGAAGACTTATAAAGCTATAGTAACTAAGATGCATGAAATTGAGACAGGAATAACAGAAAAGTCAAACTTAGACTAGACATACAAGAAAGCCTCATGTTGACAGATAAGGCACTGCAGATCAGTCATTACAGGATGGCCTATCAATAATTGGTGCTGGGATAATTTGTAATACATCTGGGTGGAATAACTCAATATTGTAACTTGTTGATTCTACCCAAATTATTCTATAAATTTAATGCAATTTTAATTAAGATTCTAATAGGAATATACAGGCATGTTTTTCTTAAAGAATACACATATTCATACACACACACACCCATATATGCATACACACCCTCCAAACTGTAAAGGAAAAGACTGATAAATTTAGCTATATGAAAATTTAAAATGTCTTTACAATAAAAGTAAATATAAATAAAATATGGTGGGGTGTGATAGTTCACGCCTGTAATCCCAGCACTTTGGGAGGCCGAGGTGGGTGGAGCTCAGGAGTTTGAGACCAGCCTGGCCAACATGGTAAAACCCCGTCTCTGCTAAAAATACAAAAATTAGCCTGGTATGGCAGCACACACCTGTAATCCCAGCTACTTGGGAGACTGAGGCAGGAGAATCGCTTGAACCTGGGAGGCGCAGGTTGCAGTGAACTGAGATTGCACCACTACACTCCCGCCAGGATGACAGAGCGAGACTCTGTCCAAAAAAAGAAAAAATTAAAATAAGAAAAAATAAAAATATATATACAAATAAAATAGACTAGCCAAAAATTGGAAGAAAATACTTAATATACATAAACAAATGATTGCTGTGTAAATAGAAATTCTGCAATCAATAGTAAAAGATAAGCAACAAATAAAAAACTATACAAAACATAAAAAGAGAGGATAAAAACAAAAAAAAATATATTAAAAGATACTCAACCTCATTATTAACCAGGGAAATGAAAATTACAACAATAAAAGTCCATTGCAGCCATGATATTGGTAAAAATTTTAAAGGATGATCTAACAAAATGTTCACTACTTGGTCATTAAATGTCACATACTCTCCTATAATCTCTACTGGATCACATAAAAAAATCTAAATAGCAAAGAGTAAAAATACTGCACTTTCAGGATGCAGAGGTAAATTAATCAGCTTCTATGATTTCATTATTAAGAAGAAATGATAAAATGTTAAACCAACTGTCCAATTAAGAAAGTTAGAGAAAATATCAAACAAACAGGAAAACAGAAAAAACAAAATAATGAAAAAGTAATGCACAATCTAGTAATTGCCATATAGACAAACAAAATTGATAAATCCAAAGATAGTTGGAAGGAGAGGGGAAAACCAATAATAAAATCATAAAATCAGTTACAAAATCTGAAAATTTCAATACAAAAAAGGAAAACTCAAAAGAATAAAATTAGAAATGAAAGAAGGGATATATCTGAATACTTTTTAATCCTAATGAGGTAAATGGGTTTCTTAGAAAATAAAAATTGCCAAGACAGACTTAAGAAGTATTAATATTACAAGCAAGAATTAACCAAACGAGTGTTATTAAAGAACTATCTCCAAAAATAGTTCTAGGGCCAATGAATATTACTGAAAAGTGCAGGCAGACTTTCACAGACTTAATATTTTCCATACTATATAAACTGTTCAAGGACTGAAATGCTATCCAACCCATTTGAGACAGCTAGCAATAATCCTGATATAAGATAAACAGAGCAGAGTTTATAAAGATAAATCTCAGATTATTGAAGGTGCATTATTAATCAGATGTGTCTATTCTGTTGGAAAAGAATAAATCTATCTGGGTGAGTTAATAGAAATATGAATGCATGAAGTTGATGGATTCACAGGAATATGTATAAGCCATCAAGGCCTTGTGATGAAAAGTCAAAGTTAGGAGACAGAATACATCAAATATTTACATTCTTGCAAACATAAAAAATGAAGTGAGCAAAAAGCACAGAAAGACTTCACTAAATGAGACTAAAAGAGGTTGAAAGGGCAATAACATGCTGGAGAAGATGTGGAGAAAAGGGAACTCTTGTACACTGTTGGTGGAAATGTAAATTAGTACAACCACTATGAGAACAGTTCGGAGGTTCCTCAAAAAATTAAAAATAGAGCTACCACGATAGTCAGCAATCCCACTCCTAGGTATATACTCAAAAGAAAGGAAAATATTGAAGAGCTATCTGCACTCCCATGTTTATTGCAACACTATTCACAATAGCCAAGATTTGGAAGCAATCTAAGTGTTCATCAACAGATGAATGGATAAAGAAAATGTGGTACATATGCACCACAGAGTGCTATTCCGCCATAAAAAAGAATAACAACTTGCATTTTGCAACAACATGGATGAAAATGAAGGTCATTACGTTAAGTAAAGTAAGCCAAGTACAGAAAGACCAGCTTTGCATGTTCTCACTTATTTGTGGGAGCTGCAAATTAAAGCAACTGAGGCCAGGCACATTGGCTCACGCCTGTAATCCCAACACTTTGAAAGGCCAAGGCAAGCTGATCAGTTGAACGCAGCATCTCGAGACTCGCCTGGGCAACATAATGAGAGCCTGTCTCTACTTTAAAATAATAAATAAACAAAACAATTGAACTCATGGAGATAGAAAGTAGAAGGATGGCTACTAGAGGCTGTGAAAAGTAGTGTGGGCCGGTGGGGCAGGGGAGTGGGGATGGTTAAGGCATACAAAAAATAGTAGGAAAGAATGAATAAGACCTAGTCCTTGCTAGCACAACAGGGTGACTACAGTGAAAAAAATTTAATTGTACATTTTAAAATAACTGAAAGAGTATAATTGCACTGTTTGTAACACAAAGGATGAATGTTTCAGTGGATGTATGCTCTATTTACTCTGATGTGATCATTACACATTGCATGCCTGTGTCAAAATAATCTCATGTAACCCATAAATATATACTCACAAATTTTTTTTTTTAATTTTTAAGAGGTTGAAACACATTTATACCACTCCTGGAGCCTTTCAGTAGCCTCCTACCCCAAGTTGATGATAATATCATTAGAAAAACAGCATATGCAAATGAAGTCAGTGGTAAATGAGAGAGATGGAGTCACATGGGTTCAAACTATCTTGAATCACTCTCTGAGGCTATCACCATGGTGGTACCCACTCATAAGGGCTTTTAGTAGAGCAGAGTCCATAGACAACTATCACACTAGTTAAGGCTGGTGGATCACATGGAATGCATAAACAAAACTGGTGATGAAATTTTACACCAATGATGAAATTGTGCATAGGGTTTAGAGGGTGTGGGGAAAGGGAAATAGGTGAGGGAAAGATTTACAGAAGAAGTGATGTTTGCACAGACTCTGTTTCTGCTCATCTGCTTCAATTTCACCTCAAGGTTGTTCTGTCTTTAACCTTCACCCTAGTTTTGTTTGGTTGGTTATCAGTATTTTGTTTAATTGACTGTTTAAAGAAGGCATTATAATTTGCTTACTATTTCCCAATGCCAATATATTTCTGTAGAGTTTTATTGCTTATTTTTGTGAGCACTGCACTCACATGAAAAATAAAAATGTATCTTCTTAGGACTGATTCTTACAAATTTGAGATAGCTAGTTTATAACTTACATGGTCAAGCTCTGCTAGAAATATCCTACAAAGGGTTTGACCCAGAAGCTTGGCCAAGCTGTGAAAAATCTCTCAAAGTAGTTAACACACTTCTTGAGTATTACTGGAGACTTGATAAACTTCTAAGAAGAGAATTTTGACCAGGTATCACAAGAAATTTGGATTGGAGACTTCTAAGAATAAGCGTGTACTATTTCACAGTCAGCTAGAAGGCGGCATTAGGACATTATGGCTATTTTCTCAATATCTTGTTGATTAATAGTTCTTCCCTTTGCAGACAGAGTAGAAAATACCACCAAGTAAAGATTTTAGCCCTGCTTTAGTTTAGTTCATCTCATATTCCTTTATTTCTATCCTTCCTCCCACATCTTTCCTTCTCAGTTCTGGTTCCCTATATGCGGAGCTTCAACCCCCAGAGGATATTTAACCTTGTCTCCCCCTCCGCACTGCTGCATTCCCCACTACTTCTCTTTCCCTCTCTTTCCATCCACCTGAAGAGATGAGAGCATATACAGAAAGTAGCTTCCAGCTGTAGCTCAATCATTAAACACCAAGAGAAAGGAAAATGAACTCTGCCAGACTTAGATCAATTAGAAGATTCCTTTGTAACCTAAATACATTTTTAAAAGTTTATAATCAAATTATGCAGTCATTTGCAGTTTGAGGTAAAACAACTCCTTCATTTTCATGGCCCTCTGCCCCATTCAAGATGACATCAGCCGCATATTAGTTTTACCTTGTATGCATTTCTCAATAGTAAAACTATTAGTCAGTAGCATCTGCATGTACATTGATACAGTGGGTGTTTTTTAGTAATTATAAGGTAATTACTTCCTATCCTTAAATAATTGTCATTTCCACAACAAAATAGGATAACCAACAATACAGTGTACATGAAACAACTGCCATCTCTCTAAGACACCAGAATAGCCTGTTAATCAAGGAAAGCTAAATTTATTAAATCTACTACAGTAAGGGAGGCCACACTTTGACAGGAGCTTGGTAGTCTCAGAAGGAGAAGGTTTGGGGTGATATTTATAGGACTTAGGGAGTCTGAGCAAAAATGGTTTAAAACAGGTCTTTGGAGGCAGGGAACTGTTCGGGGGATTGGGTAAAGTGTTTGACCTAATAGTTTAGAGTCAATGCTAGAGTGACCAACTTTTACTGATTTCCTAGGACTTTCCCAATTTTAGCACTAAAAATCCTCCAACTGGAGATTCTTTACAGTCCTGGGCAAACTGGGACCACTGGTCACCCTAATTAGTGGACACACCGTCGCAAGACTGCGGGATAATTTGAGCAGTAGTACCAGATGCAACTGACAGAACATTGTAGCCCATATTCCCAAGGTTGAACAAAAAGTTTATTGAAGCATTCACATTTATAGCCTCTATTTGACAAAATACTGTATGCCTATGTGCGTTCAACTCACATCATAATAAAATTGAACTTTAAAAATATTTTTATTGCAGTAAAGTATATAAAACACGAATTCGACATTTTAACTATTTCTATGCATACAAGTGAGTGGTATTAATTACATTCACAAGGTTGAGCGACCATCATCAATTTTTTTAAAGGACGTTTATATTCACTCATCTATCAATGTAGTAGGCACTGTCCCAGGCGCTAGGGATTCCATGTAGAGCAAAAAATATCACGGTCCATGCCTTCACATGGCCTTCATGGACCACCACGGGTGTTCTTTTTTCCCCGAGTCTTTATGTACTTGGGAAAAGTGACACGGTTGAAAGGTGTAATGGGTACACGGCAGAGGACAGAGAGGCTCCCACCCAGCCCGGCGTCTGGAAGCACTTGGTGTAGTGGCCCCTCCAGGACCCCCTATTCCGGAGCGGGAGGTGGGCAGGCAGGCCCTGGGCCCGGCGGATGAGGCGGGACTGGAGGGGGCGGGGCCTGGGCGGGAGGAGGGAGGTGGGTGTGCCCGGGGCGGGGCTGTACCGGGCTCTGGGCGGAAGAGCCTTTGATGGGGACGTCCTGGAAAGTGCCTGGGCCTGCGCCGGACGTCGCCCGGGCCGCAGCTTCTGTTTCCGGCCGCTCCATGGCGGTGGCTACCTGACTGGAAGCCCGAGTGGGATGCGGCTGACGCGGAAGCGGCTCTGCTCATTTCTCATCGCCCTGTACTGCCTATTCTCCCTCTACGCTGCCTACCACGTCTTTTTCGGGCGCCGCCGCCAGGCGCCGGCCGGGTCCCCGCGGGGCCTCAGGAAGGGGGCGGTGGCCCCGGCGCGGGAGAGACGCGGCCGAGGTAGGACGGGGGCTGCAGCTTCCCTCCGGCTCTGCGCACCTCGCTAGGGGCTGCTGGGCGGCAGGGGCCGGGTTCCCGCACCCCGCTCTCAAGTCTGGGGTTACCCGCGGGGCCTGAGACGCGCTTTGCCTCCTACAGCTCCTCGAGCCAGCCCTTGGCTCGGGATTGGAGAATGGTCCTTAATTCTCACCCAGATCTCACACGGTCTCCCCGCTCCCCATCCCAGGGGGTGACAGGCGCGAACGCCTTTCAAATACGTGTTAAAATGCAAGACGTCGTCTCAAATGCCAGAGATTTGCGGGAGTGCTCCTGGAAGGCCTCAAAATCGCTACAAGGTTTAAGACATCCGTTTCCATGTTGAAACAAAACCCTCTCTAATCCTGCAGTGACCGTAAGGCAGGCTTTACCTCCAAATTCTGGTCCCCTGTCTTATGTTTAATTTATCTTAAGATCAGACTCAGCTTTCTCTCTCCCTTTATTCAGAATTTTGCACGATAGTATCTAAGACTGGTGAACACTACACTCTGAAGTCAGTTTTTTGTGCATAGGTTACCTGTATACAACAGATAAAAAGAATTGCAGAAGTTAAGCCTGTAACTTGATACATATTATCCTGTTATTTTTAAAGGTTTTGTTTTGGGGAAGAGAATTTTCCTGTTTCAAGTTAGCATTTTATTTCTAAGACCTTTCAGAGTAAAAAAAGTTCAGTTAAAAAAATTGCCGATAGTTTCTTTTTTGTTTTCATTGTGTATAACCAGTTTAAATTCAGTTGCTCTATCTCTCAAAAATTAAAGTTAGGATGAAATTAGAACTAACGCTTAATTTAAATGATTTGAATTTACCTACAGCTGCAATAATACCTAACTGGTAAACACTGTTACTCTTTTTAAAACAGAACAGTTCACTTTGGAAAGTGAAGAATGGAATCCTTGGGAAGGAGATGAAAAAAATGAGCAACAATACAGATTTAAAACTAGCCTTCAAGTATTAAATAAATCCACGAAAGGAAAAACAGACCTCAGTGTACAAATCTGGGGCAAAGCTGCCATTGGTAAGTTAATATGTAAAAGGAAGACATGTAAAAAGCATTGTAAAATGTACTTTATTGATATGAAATTCATTTTAATATAATTTATTTCATAACTTGTTAATTAAGGCATCATGATATATTTTTTCACTTTTTGTCAGTAATTCCTTTCTCCTTCCAATTAGACAACATCTGTTTGTAAATGTACACACATACATGTTCCACTGTTGGTCTTCAGCAGAGCACAGCTTCATTTATCGATACATTGAATAGGCTGTATAGTGTCATTAGATTGCAATACATATGTCAACTGAATTTTCATGAATCTGTGTATTTTTTGGACACTTGATACACAAATATAAGATGTGGCCCCTGCCCTTGAGGGCCAAACACATTTGGGAAACACTGAAGAGTACAAAGTTAAGGTTCTTCATTGCAGGCCTTTCTCAAGAGCCTTTAATATGACAGTGTTCATTGTATCAGCGAAGGAATATATTATAGTATGTAGTTGATTAAACTTGATTGCACACAGAAGCGTTTTTGCTGTGAATATCATGAGAGTGTAGTGTTCTAAGATATACATTATACTCAATTAGAGAATGGGGCTGTGAGGGTTCAAAGAGTCACAAAGAATTTAGTGACTTAGAAAGCATTCTATTTGGCCTTTGAACATGAGCTGGGTTTATGTACAATAAGGGATATGGGTAGAAAGTACCCGATGAGAGGAAAATGTACAGAGGATAGTCCTCTGCTCACGGTATTTCATAAATTCGTTCATACTTACATACAAGTATACATCCTGGAAGATTACTACCAGTCTCTAAATTTCAAGTACCTGAAACCAGGTCTTCAATCATCAAGTTCTGACCATTATTTTTTAAATAAAGTCTCTAATACTGACTTCTTCTCTTAAATCCCAGATTTTCATTTCCAGACTTATTTCTTTTCAATCTGATAAGCGCAAAGTGGCCAAGTGAATTTCATCAAATGCTACCTTTTTTTTTTTTTTTAACACCTCTGCTGGCAGGAAAAATGCTACTTTCATCAGCCTATTCTCTAGGCACAGTTATAAAATACCGTTATAGACATTCCCATTCAAAAAGGGAAAAAATTGAAGTAAAAAAGTGTCACTGGTCCTAGCAATTTTGAAATCTAAATTTCATCTGAATGGTCAGCTCTATTAGATTATATTGCAGGCCTAGGAATAATCTATGACTTGTACAGCTTTGCCCTCTGGCATTTCAGCCATACTCTTGAAGTCATCTTTTCCTTTTTCATAAAAAGTAACACAAGTTTGCAGCTTAGTAATTTTATCAGCCTGTTGACAGCTGGTAAAATTTGCAGAGCCCATCAGCCTTCTTTCATTGTGACCTCTTTCTGTCTTTTTTAGTCCAAGCTGGCAGTGTTTCTGCTCATACAACATTCTGAAGAACCTTGTGGGCCTCCTGTGTATGTCACAGGATTCACTCCATTAGATGGGAAGCTCCTCTGCAGATCTTTTCTGAGTAATCCCATCTCCATTTCTGGCTTCTGCTGAGGTGGCTGAGGAGACCTGTAAGTCACATGTGTAATCTCTTCAAAGAGCCCTTTGTGTGAATGAATATTCAGATCTTCTGTTCCTTCTGAGACACTAGCAAAAGGTTGTGCAGCCACATCCTTGGTCTTCTTTCTGGAACACCCTTTGCAGACAGTAAATCTAATTTTTCACCTCTTTTGCAATCTTAATGGTCTGAGAATTTCCCAGATCATCAAATTCTGGTTCCCTTTTGCTTAACAGTTTTTCCTTCTATCTCTTTCTTCTTATATTTCATTAAGCACCAAGAAGAAACCAGTCCACACCTTTCACTTTGCTTGAAACCCTCCAGCTAATTATTAAAGTTTATCACGAGTTCTACTTTCCACGTAACTGCAGGATACAATCCAAATAAGCTTTTTACTGTTATATAACAAGGATCCTCATCCTTCCAGTTTCTAATAACAAACATTCCTGATTTTCTTCTGAGCCCTCACCAACAATTTCTTTAATATGCATATTCTAGGCATGATGTCTCACGTCTGTAATCGAGCACTTTGGGAGGCTGAGGCAGGTGGATCGCTTGAGGCCAGGAGTTCAAGACCAGCCTGGTCATCATGGTGAAACCCCATCTCTACCAAAAATACAAAAATTAGCCAGACATTGTGGCACATGCCTGTAATCCCAGCTACTCAGGAGGCTGAGGCAGGAGAATTGCTTGAACCAGGGAGGTGGAGGTTGCGGTGAGCCAAGATCATGCCACCTTATTCCAGCCTGGGCTACAGAGCGAGACTCTGTCTCAAAAATAATTAATTAATTAATTAAAATTTTAAAAAATTGCATATTCTTACCAACAATCTGCTTATGATGATTTAGGTATCCTGTAAGACAATACAGGTTTTCTCTAGTCTGCCTCACTTTGAGTCTTCACTGGTTGAGTCATTAACATCCATATTTCTATCTGCAGGTTATTCAAGGCAATCTAATCTAGGCTTTTTAAAATCATGTCCTTACAATTCTCTCGGCCTTTACCCATTACCCAATTTCAGAGCCACTTCCACATTTTTAAGTATTTGTTACAGTAGCACCCCATTTCCAGGTACCATAATCTTAACTGTATAATCTATAGCATCCTATTGCAACTGTAACAAATTACCACAAATTTAGTATCTTACTTTTCTGAAGGCAGAACTCTAAAATGTGTGGGGGCTGTGTTACTTTTGGAGGCTCTAGAGGAGAACCTGTTTCCTTACTGTTGAGAGTTTCTAGGGGCTACCCGCATTCCTTCATTTATGGCCCCACATCACTCTGACCTCTACTTCCATCTTTATATATCCCTTGCCTCACTCTGACCCTCCTGCCTCCCTTGTGTGAGGACTCTTGAGATTACATAGGGCCCACCTAGATAATCTATAATAATCTCTTCACCTCAGCATCCTTAACTCAATCGTATTTTTAAAGTGTCTTTTGCCATGTAAGGTAACATATTCCTAGATTCTAGATATTAGAATATGGACATCTTTGCTGGTGGGGCAGGGAGACATTATTCAACCCATCACATTTGTAAAGCTTTATCTAATTGGCCATGTTTTAAACATAGTGGCTTGGGTTTCCTTTAGTACCAGGGTACAATGAGAATGAAACAAAAACCTCTTTGAGTGTAACCAAAACAGGGTGCCCAGAAGTGGTGTATGGTCTCCATAGTGCCTCATTGAGTAACGCTGCTCTCCTCTACTCTCAGAGCTTTCATTCAGGTGAAATCATGATAAAACATCAGGAGCTGCCATAAGGAGAAAAGATGTAGTGGCATTTGTCTGTGAAGGGGATCATGCATTCAGGGATATGTGTTCAAGTGAGGAGGAGGTAATGTCCCCTTGACATATTGAATGTATTAATATATGTAAATACATGAGCTCCTCTGGCTCCATTTGGCACAAAATGGCAACTCCCCCTAATTTGTTATAAAAATAGTTCTAACCACATAGTATAGTTTACTTTGTAATATAGTACATTTCATTTCAGAATAAGACAGGTGTAAAGATCTATATAAATTAGGGGTTTCTCAAATCTAGAGTAGGAGAGGTCTTTAATATTAACTCACATTTTGCCACATTTTACACACTGACAGCTTCTGAGCTGTGTCTCTCATTAGCTGCCATGTTGATGATTTGGAGCTGTTGCTTGGTAGCACTGCCTGCCAACGGCCCAAAGGGGAGGCATTCTGGTTTTACAGTCAAATGAATAAAAGAATAGAACATAAACTTGTCTCATGCACCAGAGTAGATGAGACAGTAAATTGTTTTGATTTTGTTTTTGTTGTTAATTATCAGGCTTGTATCTCTGGGAGCATATTTTTGAAGGCTTACTTGATCCCAGCGATGTGACTGCTCAATGGAGAGAAGGAAAGTCAATCGTAGGAAGAACACAATACAGGTATTAGTTGTATTAGTTGTGCAACATTAACCTTTGGTGTTTTGCTCTACAATATTTTATGTGAATACTAAAAGAAAAATAATAGGAAAATATATTTATAAAAATATTTCTATTTCAACTTGTAAAGAACAGAGAAGTAAATCTCATGAATATGTATTCATAATTAAGCTTACTTGGACCTTATGAAATTGTATATTGCAGAATACTTTTTTGGAATCATATGTCTATTTTATTTTTATCTAATTATATGGAAAAGTTCATACTCCACATCTTACAGCATTTGAATGGTGACAGCCATTTAAAACATTCTGTATCTTGGAGGAATAATATGTAAACCTAAAAGTATTTTCATTTTTCTCTTTCATATAATAGTCATGTTCACTTTTTTACATATTTAGATGATATCAAAGCTCTTGCTGTCACTTTTCAGATTTTTGTTTATTAAAACAAATTTGATGAGTTATATCAGGATTTATTTTTTATTTTAGATTATTTATTTTTTATTTTAGATTTAATAAAACCAATGTATTGCTTAGACTTTTTTGGCCTTTTTATATAACTCTTATCTATGACTGCATATTTTCTGAGTGTTTTTAAGTATGTTAGGATTGTTTTATTTAGGAAAACTATAATTTTATCATATGAAATGCTATTTTATTAGATTTTGCTTTCTTGAAATTAAAAATAAAAAATTATTTTTAAATGCTTATTTTATATAACAGTTGTATTATTAGGGGGAAAATGTGAACTAAAGATTCTGCTTTCTATTGGAATTTCATTTACAGAAATCAGGAAAGGAAAAGCTATAGTTAGCATCAGTTTTGTTCTAATTTTTACTACAGCTTTAATTCTTTATTTACTTTTTATACACTTGGAAAGCAATTTTATTGCATGTATCTTTTCAAAGTTATACTTAACAAGTAAACAGATTTTTAAAATTATCATTGGTAATGATTATTTTTCCTTTCATCTTCATGCTTCTGTTGATCTAATCCCATTCAAGAGCTTAAGTATAGACCTAAACTTACAATGGTTGGATTTGGGTGTTTGAAAGTAAATGTGTATTATGTATATAAATCTAATATTTTGGTATTTGAAAAGTAAATGTGTGTTAGGGATATTAGTCTAATCCATAATATATAACATTTTCAGAAAAGTTATTAAAAATTCATAAAGACGTTAGCATCTTTAAGGTTAAAATTATACATTGTTGCTATAATAATAGTGACAGATTTGAGCAAAGAACATTAACTCCCAAAAGAAAGCCAAATGTATCCTTTACTTCTGAAATATTTGCGGGAGATTTTACAGGCATACTTTAGAGCTATTGGGTGTTCAGTTCCACACCACTGCAGTAAAGCAAATATTGCATTAAAGCAAGTCATATGAATTTTTTGATTATCCAGTGCATATGAAAGTTACGTTTACACTGTACTGTAGTCTGTTAAGTGTGTAATAGTATTATGCCTAAAAAAAAAAAAAAGTACCTTAAGTGAAAAATACTTTATTGCTAAAAAATGCTAACAGTTATCTGAACCATCAGCAAGTCATCATCTTTTTGCTGGTGGAGGGTCTTGCCTCAATGTTGATGTCTAATCAGGGTGTTGATGACTAATCAGGGTGGTGGTTGCTGAAGGTTGGGGTAGCCGTGGCAATTTCTTAAAATACGACAACAATGAAGTTTGCCACATCAGTTGACTCTTCATTCACAAAAGTTTTCTCTGTAGCACATGATGCTATTTGGAGGCATTTTTACCCATAGAACTTCTTTCAAAATTGGAGTCAATCCTAGGCCGGACGCAGTGGCTCATGCCTGTAATCCCAGTACTTTGGGAGGCTGAGGTGGGTGGATCACTTGAGGTCAGGAGTTCGAGACCAGCCTGGCTATCATCATGAAACCCCATCTCTACTAAAAATACAAAAATTGGCCAGGAGTGGCAGCACACACCTGTAATCCCAGCTACTTGGGGCGCTGAGGCAAAAGTATCCTTGAACCTGGGAGTCAGAGGATGCAGTGAGGTAAGATCATGCCGCTGCACTCTAACCCCAGGTGACAGAATGAGACTCTGTCTCAAAAAAAAAAGTTAAAATTGGTGTCAGTTCTCTCAAACCCTGCTGCTGCTTTATCAACTACATTTTTTTAATATTCTGAATCCTTTATTGTCACTTCACCAGTGTTCACAACATTGTATCCTCACTGGAAGTAGATTCCATCTCAGGAAACCACTTTCTTTGCTCATTCATAAAAAGCAGCTCCTTATCTGTTGAAGTTTTGTCATGAGATTGCAACAATTCAGTCACACCTTCAGGTTCCACTTCTAATTCTACTTTTTTTGCCATTTCTACCACATCTGCAGTGACTTCCTCCCCTTAAATCTTGAACCTCTCAAAGTCATCCATGAGGGTTTAAATCAGCTTCTTCCAAATTCCTTATAATGTTGATGTTTTGACCTCGTCCCATGAATCATGAATGCTCATGGTATCCAGAATAATGAATCATTTCCAGAAGGTTTTCATTTACTTTGCCCAGATCCATCATAGGAACCACTGTCTGTGGCAGCTATAGCCTTATGAAAAGTATTTCTTTTGTTGTTGTTTTTTTTTTTTTTTTTTTTTTTTTTTTTTTTTTTTTTTTTTTTTTTGAGACAGAATCTCGCTCTGTCACCCAGGCTGGAGGGCAGTGTCGTAATAGCTTGCTGCAACCTCCGCCTCCTAGGTTCAAGTGATTCTTGTGCTTCAACATCCCAAGTAGCTGGGACTATGGGCACACGCCACCACACCCAGCTAATTTTTGTATTTTTAGTAGAGATGGGGTTTCACCATGTTGGCCAGGCTGGTCTTGGACTCCTGTCTCCAAGTGATCCACCCACTTCAGCTTCCCAAAGTGCTAGGATTACAGGCGTGAGCCATTGTGTCTGGCCAAAAAGTATTTCTTAAATAAGACCTGAAAGTCAGAATTACTCCTTGATCCATGGGCTGCAGAATGGATATTTTGTTAGCAGGTATGAGGACATGAATCTGTCCATCTCCATCAGATCTCTTGGGTGACCAGGTGCATTGTCAATGAGCAGTAATATTTTGAAAGGAATCCTTTTTTCTGAGCAGTACTTCTCAATAGTAAGCTTAAAATATTCAGTAAACCATGGTGTGAACAGATGTTGCTGTCATCTAGGCTTTGTTCCATTTATAGGGCACAGGCAGAGTAGATTTAGGATAGTTCTTAAAGGTCCTAGGATTTTCAGAATGATAAATGAGCATTGGCTTCAACTTAAAGTCACCAGCTACATTTAGCCCCTAATAAGAGAATCAGCCTGTCTTTTGAAGCTTTGAAGCCAGGCATTGACTTCTCTCTATGAAAGTCCTAGATGCCATCTTCTGCTGATATAAAGCTGTTTCATCTGCATTGAAAATCTGTTGTCTAGTGTAGCCACCTTCAGCAATGAAGATCTTAGCTAGATCTTCTGGATAACTTGCTGCAGCTTCTACATTAGCACTTGCTGCTTCACCTTGCATTTGTATGTTATGGAAATGGCTTCTTTCCTTAAACCTCATGAACCAACCTCTGGTAATGTCAGACTTTTCTCCTGCAGCTTCCTCACCTTTCTCAACCTTCATAGAATTGAAAAGAGTGGAGGCCTTGCTCTGGATTAGGCTTTGGCTTTAGGGAATGTTGTGGCTGGTTTGATCCTCTATCCAGACTATTAAACCTTTCTCCATATGAGCAATAAGACTATATCACCTTCACATCATTCATGTTGTTCACTGCAGTAGCACTTTTCGTTTCCTTCAATAACTTTTCCTTTGCATTCCCACCTTGGCTGTTTGGCACAAGAGGCCTAGCTTTCAGCTTGCCTCAGCTTTTGACATGCCTTCCTCACTAAGCTTAATTATTTCTAGCTTTTGGTTGCAAGCTTCTCTAACCCACTTTATTTTATTGTTGTTGTTGTTCTGTTTTGTTTTGTCTTAGGCTTTTAGCAGCCTGAAGCCATGGTTTTTAGTATTTGTCTTTAGGAATAAGCAGAAAAGAGGGATAAGGAAGAGGCTTTACTGGCCCTACCAGAAACAGAAACTAAGAATCCATGCCTATATTCTCTCCCTCGGACACTCCTGAAAGTGAGAGACTTGCGACTCTTCCTTTCACCTAGAGGGTATTATAGGGTTATTAATTATAGGGAACACTTAGAGGGCATTATAGGGTTATTAATTGGCCTAATAGTGTTGTGTCTCAGGGAATAGGGAGGCCCAAGGAGATGGGGAGAAATGGGGGAATACTGGTTGGTGGAGCAGTAAGACCACACACACAGCATTTATCTATTAAGTTTGCCATCAGATCTTGTAAGACTTATTCACTATTATGAGAACAGTACAAGAAAGACCTGTCCCCATGATCCAATTACTTCCCACCGGGTACCTCCCACAACATGTGGGAATTGTGGGCACTACAATTCCAGATGAGATTTGGGTGGGGACACAGCCAAACCATATCACCGTCTCATAGTGAGCACATGCTGTTGGAAAATGGTACCAATAGAATTGCTTGACTGGGGATCACCACAAACTTGCAATTTGTAAAACACTCTTTATTTGCAAAGTACAATAAAGTGAAGCACAATAAAATAAGGTGTGCTGGTATTACGGCCAAAGAGTAATACCTTTTCCTCTTAGAATTTAAGAGAACTATATGCAAGAAAGGTCACCATTGTATGAGGTTTTTTTAAACAGCTTATTAAAGTGTTAGGTTCGTGAAAAATAGCGTACATAATTTATCCAAAATTAATAAGCTTTTATGCATTCTTGAGTTGAATCAGCTACATGGGTACTAACTTAAGTGTTTCCACACATTCACCATCCTTATTTGACCAAAAGTGAATCAGAAGTAATGGCTCACCTTGAAGATATTGGAAGAATTTCTAAGTACTGTTAAGATACTTATTGAAAATAAGTGTAAATATATTTTGTTTAAATAAACAAATAAGCTTATATCATTTAGTTGTAGCCTCGAGACAATTCTAAGACAGAAGTAGAAAGGATATCATCAGTGTTGCAGGGCTCATCAGGCTCAGGAATGCTGATTTTCATCAACACATAGGCCCAAAGAATGAATTCCAGCATACCAAATAAATGATATAGAATGGAGAGAGAGCCATCAGTCAGGCCATGTGTTTGTATTGGTTTGATTGACACATTCTTTCATTATAGGCAGGCTACAAGTGATAACCAATTGTTTGAGGGTTGATTACATATGGAACCATAATATGGGATTTAATTATATGTAGTGCTTTTAACTCTATTTCAGAAAGAAAGACAGAAATATGACTCCTTATTCACCACTGAATCAGTAACATCATCCATAGGCTGTGCTCAGAATATTAATGCATGAATACATACAGGGCAAACTGAACTTCTGGATGAGCCTGATGAAGCCCCGTCAGTTCTGGGCAGCGTCGCATGTGATTCAGTAATTGAGAGCACAGACTCTGGAGCCAGACTATCTTAGTTCAAATTCTTTTATTTTTTTGAAACAGAGTCTTGCTCTGTCACCCAGGCTGGAGTGCAGTGGTGCAGTCTCGGCTCACTGCAACCTCCACCTCCCAGGTTCAAGCGACTCTCCTGCCTCAGCCTCCCAAATAGCTGCGATTATAGGCACCCATCACCACTCCCGGCTAACTGACCTCATGATCCGCCTGACTCGGCCTCCAAAACTGCTGGGATTACAGGTGTGAGCCACCGCGCCTGGCCTAGTTCAAATTCTTCTGTCACTTTGCTGTCTGACCTTGGGCAAGTTTCTTAACCTGTTGCAGTTTCCTCACGTTTAAGGCAAATAGTAGTTCATATTTCACAGGATTATTCCAAAGATTAAATGTGTTAATAAATTACAGGGCTTACAATATAGTATTTAACATGTAATAATCACTGTAGAAGTCTTGTTGCTATTTTCTTATTTTTAGTGTTACTTAACTAAGTACTGCAACATCTTCCTACAAGCAGTTCTCCTTTTTCTGTTTCCATTACTGTCTCTTATCCCTCCATCATGTATCTGCCCACAAATGCCTTATTGATACATTCTTTATATTAATATGTTCAATTCAGTTTTAAGCTAGCCTGAGACCCATTCTGTCTCTTGAAGGAACTTTGCCTGCCACTACTCATAACCATCATATGTTGATTTATAGTTTAATCTCGTAGGACAATTTTATTTTTAATTTCTTAGGAGGAAACTTACTTCTACTCAGCGTGGCTTTTGCTCATCCCCCAAAGACTGCCTTCAGAATCCTATCATTTCTCTGTATAGTCATTACCACAGGCTTATAAATGTCTACCCATTTGGTAAAACAAAAGGTAGATCATAAATTATTAATTGTTATCAAGATTCGATTATAACATCTTCAATGAGCATCTGCTGCTTATGAAAGAATTGAACTTATTTCCAAAGATCATGATAGAATAAAACATGTCGGATGGCATTTTTAGAATTTCCAGACATTACTTCGTAAGAAGTTAGCTCACTATGAATGAAAGCATTTATAGATAACATTAATGGTTAATGACATGACATTTATTCAAGTCAGATGCTGGAGCATAAATCAGTGCAGATCCCAAAATTTTCATTGGTAAGCAAAGACAAAACATTTTTTCAAAATGCCACATTTATTCTTTTAATGTTAAAATATCCTTTAAAAAATAGTAGTGATAGTGATGGCCAATGCTTATAAAGAGCTTACTATGCGCCAAACAGTTCTATACACTTAATAACTTAATTTGTTTAATCCTTACCACAACCCAATGAAGTATCATTGTTTACATTTTGCAAGTTAGGAAACTAAGACACAAAGAGATTAAATAACTTCTCCACAGCCACAAACTAATAATTATAACAAATAACATCTAGCATTTACCTAGCTCTTACTATGTTTGAGACTCTATTATTCAGTGCTCACAAGGATCCATGAAGCGGGTACTGTGCTTACCTCGTTTGAGCACTGAAAGGCTAAGTACCTGGCCTAAGGTTACATCTAATTAGTGGGTAAAGCCAAAAGTCAAGCACTACACTCTTGACTAAGGGACTATTCTGAGTAAGAGGCAGTCGGGATTTTTATTTTTAATGTCTTAAAAAGTTGATGATTCTGTATTGGTCCCTAAAGATCATTTTCAGTTTTTTGTAGTAAGTGGAATCTTGAAATCTAAGAACTGATGAACTAAGCAGTGTCCTAGAGTAACAACTCTGAGTTCAAACCTTATCCAGTGTAATATTTAGAAACCTTGTTTTAAAAATGCACTATTTTGATATATTTTTGGTTTGACAGAAGACAGCTGCTGAAACTCTCTCTCATCACTCCTGTTCAGCCAAAGTCTCACCCAAACCCATGTAGTCAAGATAAAGAAATGAGAAATTGCCAGCTCTTGGCTCTTATGCCTCTTCAAAGATTAATGAGCATTCAGGCTGCTTAGAAGGCATCCAGCTGTGGGTGAGATTGGCTTCCAGCCTGGCAGAGTAAACACTGAGGCCCACAGTCTTGTCCCAGCTCTGCTGCTGGCGTCCTATGAGATTTCCCAGCCTTCTGGGGTCTTATTGTCTTATTTTAAAATGGAAAGAATCCTGAGTCAACAGCAACATTGAAGTAGTTGCTGTGTTCCAGGGCTTTTACAGATACTAGCTCAGAGAATTTTAATCCTCACAACCACCCTGTGCAGCTGGTGGTATTACTCCCATTTTGCAAATGAAAACCTTGATGTTCTGAGAGAGTAAATGACTAGTAAACAGTAAAGATGGGATTGAGCCATGGTCCTTCCTTTAACATGATAGATTAATCCACATGATCTAGAAGTCACCTCCAATATTAAATATACTTGATTCTATAATGTTATGTTGAATTATTTTCTTTTTAAGAGATGGGGGTCTTGCTATGTTGCCCAGACTGGAGTGCAGTGACTGTTCACAGACAAGATCATAGCATACTACAGCCTCGAACTCCTGGGCTCAAGAGATCCTCCTGCCCCAGCCTTCTGAGTAGCTGGGAATATAGGTATGCAACACTGGCCTGGCATCATGCTGAATTCTTAAATGGAGTCATTTTTAGAAATTCTTATTAATGCTTTGGGTCTAGAATTTTTTTCCTAATCTGCTACAACCCAGTTATAACCTCATCTTGACTTTTAAATGTTTTTAGATTTTAATATCCTCTTTATAGTAATTTAATTATAATTTTGCCGTAATCCCTGTTAACTGTGATTTAACTTTTGCACATCTAATGTGCCCAATTCTTGATTATCTTTCAAAGTTTTTAATTTTTTTAACTGTGTGTCTTTTCAGGGTTATGTTTACTACTTAGTGAATTTTAGGCACAGGGTGCACAGTGCATGTATATACTTGAAGGGTTCTCTGATGCTTTTGCTTACACAAACTAAATTAATAGCCCCCTTTTGCTATACTCATAATTATGAAAAAAAGAGTGAAGTGCTGCAATAAAAGCATACCTGATGCGTGAAATTATAATAGAAGCAAATAAAAAAGAAAAGCTTTTCTCCCCTAAATCTAATATATAATATTTCTACAATAGACATTCATCTCTTGGTGATACATTTAGGAGATTTTATATACTTAGGAAACTAAAATTGCCTTTAGCTACAGGTAAGCTGCCTAAATAGTAGTAGAAATGGAGAGAAGTGGGATGGAAAACAAATATTTACGACCAAAAGGAATAACAACTTAGCTGTCTTTGAAAAGATAAATTTGATTCACATAAGATAGTATTATATTTTTTTCTCTTCAGAACACAATTTGTCATAGAATGGATCATAAATAGTCTGAATGAACACTGAATAATTTTTTTAGATTATCGCCCTTATCTAAAAAGAACTTTGGTATAGATAAAAATTAGAATATCAAGTAAACAACTTCTTACAATACTGAAGCCTACTTAATAAGAGAATTGCTATTGCTTGAATCAGTCATCGGCTGATGACTCATCTCTTAAATTAGGCCTCAACTACAGAGCAAAGAGATCCTTGCTTGGAGGGTTATGTATGATATAAGAGAAAGGAGGTCGCCATCAGTCAAAGGTCTTTCTTGTAGCCTTTAAGTGATAACTTTTCATGTTACTGGTATACTCCAGTAGGATTTTCTGGGGCCAGCTAAATCCACCTAGCATGAATTCCAAAATGCCACATCATAAGGTAGACTATTCACAGTTGGAGGTCTAGCCCTTACTCCCATTTCCTCTCTCTGTTGATGTGTAGCTGCTGTAGGACACTCAGATCTCTATTATAGTCCACTCTGCTCTGTTCGTTACCCAAGGAAATGGTTTCTCCACAGTTCTTGTTCTCAGTTTCTTACTAAGTTGTCAGTCATATTGCTTAAAACTTTGATCACCAAAATATCATTGCTCCCTAGCTTGGGAAAATGTATTTATACTGGCATTAAATGTATAATTCTTCAAAAATTAAAATATTAAATAAATTGAGAGATCAAAGTATCCATTAATTCATTTTCTACTAAATAATTGTTGAGCACCTCCTAATGTTTAATTTCCCCTTTCCTCTTTCCTAGTCTATGGAAATGGGCATTAGTATCTCCTTGCAAACTCAGACAAACTAATAGCTGAAGGGGGTAGTGGATTTATTTATAAAGTTATTAATTTATGTACTGCTTGGAGCAACATAAGTAATATCTTATTCCTAAAGGGCCTTTCAACTGGGCATGGTGGCTCACTCCCATAATCCCAGCACTGTGGGAGGCCAAGGCAGGAGGATCACTTGAGCCTGGGAGTTTGAGGTCAGCCTGGGCAACATAGTAAAACCCCATGTTTTTTCATTTAAAAAAAAATTAAAAATAAAACAGAGGGCCTTTCCATAGTTTTCACTATAGTAGAATAAATAAATACCTGATTTGTCAGCAAAATATGTGAAAGCAAGATCTTACGATAACCTCACCTGGGAAGTAAAAAATACCTGTATTTTGGTATGTTAACATATGGGTGAAAGAACAAGCTGCAGAGGAGGCTAAAAATTTATTTTTAAAATATCAAAATATAGACTGGGAGCGGTAGCTCCCGCCTGTAATCCCAGCACTTTGGGAGGCCAAAGCAGGCAGATCATTTGAGCTCAGGAGTTTGAGACCAGCCTAGGCAATATGGCGAAACTGTATCTCTACAAGAAATACAAAAATTAGTGCCTGTTGTCCCAGCTACTTGTGGGGCTGAGGTGGGAGAATAGCTTGAGCCTGGGAGGTCAAGGCTGCAAGTGAGCTGTGATCATGTGACTGCTTTCCTGCCTGGGCAACAGACCCTATGCCAAAAAAAAAAAAGAAAAGAAGAAGAAGGGCCAGGCATAGTGGCTCACACCTGGAATCCCAGCAGTTTGGGAGGCTGAGGTAGGAGGATTGCTTGAGCCCAGGGGCTCAAGACCAGCCTAGGAAACATGGTGAAACCCTGTCTCTACAAAAAACACAAAAACTGTGTGTGTGGCAGCACAAACCTGTAGTCCCAGCTACTAGCGAGGATCACTTGAGCCTGCAAGGTCAAGGCTGCAGTGAGCCTAGATTGCACCACTGCACTCCAGCCTGGGTGACAGAGCGAGACTCTGTCTCCAAAAAAAAATACTACTAAAATATAAAAGTTGGGCTATTTCTATGTTTATAACACCTTTCCTTAATGAGAGCTGAATTTATAGGCTGTGTCATTCAAAATGTATAATAATTGAACCCAATGTTAAATATAACGCCAGACTCATTTCTCCTCTATTTGAGCATTTATCTATATGAACTTTAATCTACAGCCATTTAAACTGCTAATATTTAAATATACCCAAATTATTTCCTATAAAATTATAGGAAATTGTTTTTTAATGTTTTAATTTTTTAACTTATTTTTGAAATAATTTTAGACTTAACAAAAATATTGCAAAAATGGTACCAAAAAAAATCCGTTATACCTTTCATCCAGATTCCTCAAATACTAACATCTTACATAATTACAGTATAATTTTTTTTTTCAGGAAAACAACATTGATATAAAACTATTATCTAATTTACACATACATTCCCACTGCTGTCTCTTTTCTGGCCTAGTTTCCAATCCGGTCACATGGTGTGCTTGGTTTCATATCTCCTTGGCTTCAGCCAGTCTGTGACAGTTTCTCAGTCTTTGTTGACCTTGTGACTTATGAAGAGTACTGCCCATTTATTTTGTAGAATGTCCTTTAGTTTGGGTTTGTCTGATGTTTCCTCACAATTCAATTCAGGTTATGTATTTTGGTTCCGAATACCTCAGAAACAACATCGTGTCATCCTCGGTGTGTCATATTTGTTCCCATTACTGATTATGTTAACTTTGATCACTTGGCTAAGGTGCAGTCTGCCTGGTTTGTTCACTATAAAGTTACTGTTTTTCCTATTGTCATTTTTACTAGGAGATTCTCTGGGACCGTGTAAATAACCTGTTTTTCAATATGATTACAAGGTCCCAGAGTATCTCCCTTTCACCCACAAATTTTAGCATCCACATAAATACCCAAAGACAAATAATGAAACAAATACCATTCGTTGAATCAGTCATCAGCTGATTATTCATCTCTTAAATTAGGCCTCATCTTCAGAACAAGGAGTAAAATGTTTAGTAGTCTTAAACGTTTGAATTTCAAGAAACAAAGTGAAAGGAGCACATAATTTGAATATATGAATTATTTTGGAACAAAGAATTAAATTGTTTGTTATATGCAAATAAATACATAAAAAACAACCAAGAAAACCTCATAAAAATCCCCAGAATTATGGGATAAAAATTTAAAAATAAAGTGCAATCCCAATAAGACTTTAGTGTTGACCATTCATTAGAAAAAAAGCCTACTGCAATAGTCCTGTCAATAAAAAAAGAAGAAATTGATAAAATAAAAAAGCCAACTATTAGAAGAGTTTAGGGCCAGGTGCGGTGGTTGGCCAGGCACAGTGACTCATGCCTGTAATCCCAACACTTTGGGAGGCTGAGACAGGCAGATCACCTGAGGTCTGGAGTTTGAGACCAGCCTGGCCAACATGGTGAAACCCTGTCTCTATTAAAACTACAAAAATTATCCAAGTGTGGTGGCACACACCTGTAGTCCTAGCTACTTGGGAGATGAGACAGGAGAACTGCTTAAACGCAGAAGGCAGGGGTTGCAGTGAGCAGAGATTGCACCATTGCACTCCAGCCTAGGTGACAAGAGTGAAATGCTGTCTCAAAAAATAAAAAAGGAGTTTAGGAGGCAAAAAAATTTTTAAAAAGTAAGTAACAGGCCAAATGTGGTGGCTAACGCGTGTAATCCCAGAACTTCGGGAGGCTGAGGTGGGCGGATCACCTGAGGTCAGGAGTTCGAGACCAGCCTGGCCAACATGGTGAAACCCTGTCTCTATTAAAAACACACACAAAAAAAATTAACTGGGTGTGGTGGTGTGCGCTTGTAATCCCAGCTACTTGGGAGGCTAAGGCAGGCTAGAACCTGGGAGGCGAAGGTTGCAGTGAGCTGAGATCGCACCATTGCACTCCAGCCTGGGGAACAAGAGCAAAACTCCATCTCAAAAAAAAAAAAAAAAGAATGAATCAATATAGTCATTCCTTGGTGTATGTGGGGGATTGATTCGGGGGCAGTATGCCAAAATCTGCACATAATCAAGTTCTGCAGTATAGGAACAGTTGGTCCTACCTTTTAGTAAGGTTTTGCGTCCTGCTAATACTGTATTTTCCGTCAATTTGGTTGAAAAAAAAATCAGTATATAAGTGGACCTGTGCATTCCAAACCTGTGTTAAGGGTCACCTGTATATTGGATTCCAAAAATACATTGTTTCCATAATCAACATTAAACTCAATATTTGAATGATTTCTCTGGACTTTCTAAGTATTGAAAAGTACTTATTAGGAGGAAAGTTTTTAACTACATCAGTAGCAGAAGAGAGAATACTAAAAATTATAAGTTCTAATTATTAAATATATGTCAAGACATCAAGAAAAGCAAATCACTGTTTTAAAATTCTGGATATGAGTTCTTGATATATATTTATTCTTCAGTTAATTGAATTTTATGATTGATGCTTGACTAATAACCTTAGGAATGTAAGTGTAGCATTCATCATGTGGAAGTGTACTATAATATCTCATACATAAGCCTCACTTTGCAAAATAAATGTATAGCAAGAAAGTTATTAAATTGGATTTTGTAACTTGATTTATATTTTCAATGCAGTAGGAGAACTTGGGTAAACTGGTAGAGCAAATAACTTTCTTAAAGAAAATTACTGCTTATGCATTCAGTATTTACTGAGTGCCTACTGTTTAGTTCATAGTAGGCTCTGAAGAATTTCATAATGAATAAAATGCCTTCTCCTAACCTCAAGAAGTTCACAGACTAGTGGATGAGACAAACACATAAATTATATTTTCTTTTTCTTTTTCCTTTTTGAGACGGTCTTGCTCTGTCATCCAGGCTGGAGTGCAGTGGCACGATCTTGGCTCACTGCAACCTCCACCTCCTAGGTTCAGGCAATTCTCCTGCCTCGGCCTCCCAAGTAGCTGGGATTACAGGCACCCGCCACCATGCCCAGCTAATTTTTGTATTTTTAGTACAGACGGGGTTTTACCATGTTGGCCAGGCTGGTCTCGAACTCCTGACCTCAGGTGATCCACTCGCCTCAGCCTCCCAAAGTGCTGGAATTACAGGCGTGAGCCACTGTGTCCAGCCTTATAAATTATTTTCATACCATATAGAAAGCATAATGATAAGAATATGCATACTCTACTGTGTTTGTTGTTATGGAAATATAGAAGAAAAGCAATTAATCTGAGTAGAGTTAGGGGTGTGGGGCCTATCAACAAAGGTTTCCTAAGGGAGGTGATAGCTGAGCAGTCTTTAAAATGAGTAGAAGTTAGCAAGGCAGAAAAAAAGATTATATTCCCAGCAGAGGTGACATCAGAGGCTCGTAACTGATCAACTTGGGTTTGTGCATGGAATTGCAAACCAATTAGTATTCCCAGAGCATGAAGAAAAGGTAGGGTAGCTGAGATTGGGAGGATTGAGCAAGGGCCAGATCATGGTGGGCCTTGTATGTACCACATTAAGGCTCTTGGACTTTATTCTAGGGTAGTGAAAAGCAGTTGAGGATGATTAAGCAGGATAGTGGTATTGTCATGTGTTTGTGTGTGTAGATTTCCCTAGCAGCCTTGGGGGAAAGTGATTTGAAGGAGACAGCTGACTCCAGGCAGACCAAGTAGGAGATTGGGAGTATCCAACAGAGATAAAACTAATGCATGAAATAGGGAAGTGGTAGTGGGTCAGAGCCGGGGACAAATTCCAGAAATATTTAGGAGCAAAATGGTCAGAATTTAGGGATTAATTAGATGGGAAGATGAGAGAGAGAAACATCTGACAAGTCCCTAGTTTCTAGTCTGCATGAGTAGGTAGCTAATGTGACACAAAGATAGAAAATACAGAAACATGAGCAAATTTGTCCACTGTTCTCTAGCCCACCACCCAACATCTACCTACTTCCTCTGTCTCAGCAGACAACCCTGCCTCCTCTTTCATCAGGAAAATTGAGGACATCATAATGATCTCTCTTAACTAGCTGCTCTAACATGTACCTACTCTCTATCTGGTCCCTCACGCATCCTTATCTCTTTCCAAGCTCTCAAACATTGAGTGCTCTTTCCTGGCTCAAGTAAAGCCCACCACCTATGCATCCCATCTGCTTCTAGGACCTTGTTCCATGTATTACTTTCTTGCTCTCCTTTATTCTCTACTTCTTCATCCATTATTGCTTTATCGCCTTCTCTTCAAAACTTTCAGAATCCTTGTCTATACTCATTGTAATCACTTCCTTACTTCTCAACCCATTGCAGTTTGACTAACAGACTTCCCAACACACATATATACATATATACAAACCAAGTATCTGAGTCTAATGAAATTTTTTTGAGCCTTAAAGTTTCATCTTTTAGATCTGTGGTTCCTTGACGGAGGCACTGTGGGACATCACAAACTATTTTAAATATTTACGGGAAACACTGATACTTGACATCTGTCATGCCCCGTGCAAACTGCAAGTTCAAAGTATTACAGTTTCAACATTAGATCACCCTGCATTTATTTCAACAATGTCAGGACTTTGTGAAGCTGGGTTTTCCATGGTTGCCGTGATAAAATGCATGTACTGCACAAAAATCAGTGTGGAATAGGAAATGACACTGACCGTGTCCACGAATTCCAAGGTTTGAGAAGTTGTATAGTGCTCAGCAGGTGCACACATGCTATTAAATACTTGTGATTAGTTAAGAATGAAATAGGAATATGATTTTTTCTTTTAGTGTCTATTATTTTTTAAGTCACTTTTAAGCTGTTAGGACATAGATACTTACTAGGTTGTTTACACCTAATGACTTTAAAAATTGAACTGTTAAGCATTTCTTTTAGCTTGGGAGATACTGAAAAATTTACAGGAACACTAAAGGTGCTGAGAACCTCTGACCTACACCTTAGCTTCCCAGTATTGACCCCTTGGCTTTCACCATTACCAAAACACAGGGACCTGTAGACATCCAAGACCAAGACAGTATAAATGTGCCCTTGAACGAATCATACTTCATTTTGTTAATTTGTGGGGATCAATAAAATTAGAAAGATAGGCCGGGCGCGGTGGCTCAAGCCTGTAATCCCAGCACTTCGGGAGGCCGAGATGGGCGGATCACAAGGTCAGGAGATCGAGACCATCCTGGCTAACACGGTGAAACCCCGTCTCTACTAAAAAAATACAAAAAACTAGCCGGGCGAGGTGGCAGGCGCCTGTAGTCCCAGCTACTTGGGAGGCTGAGGCAGGAGAATGGTGTAAACCCGGGAGGCGGAGCTTGCAGTGAGCTGAGATCCGGCCACTGTACTCCAGCCTGGGCGACAGAGCGAGACTCCGTCTCAAAAAAAAAAAAAACAAACAAAAAAAAATTAGAAAGATATTCCTTTCACATGAAAGTTACATTTGAGAATAGCTTCATATATTTTATTTTAATACGTTGACTAAAACCTTTTTTTTTTTTTTTTTTTGAGACAACGTCTCATTGTCACCCAGGCTGAAGTGCAGTGCGTGATCTCAGCTCACTGCAGCCTCAACTTCCTGGACTCAAGTGATCCTCCTGCTTCAACCTCCCGAGTAGCTGGGACTACAGGCATGCACCACCATGTCCAGCTAATTTTTGTATTTTTTGTAGAGATGGGTTTTCACCATATCGTGTAGGCTGGTCTCGAACTCTGGACTCAAGCGATCTACCTACCTCAGCCGACTAAAGTGCTGGGATTACAGGCATGAGCCACCACACCCAGCTGTATGGCACTCTAAAATTGTTTGGGCACATGATAATATGGGCTTAATGTCAACCAAATTTGAGTCCAACCTGTACCATTTCCTATCTAGTCAGCTAGCTTTATGCAAGTCATAGAACCTTTCTCACGATTTCCTTTTTTTCCTTCATAAAATTGGCCTAACATGGGGAAGGAGGACTGGAAGACTTTCTCATGCTCTAAGAATTATACCTGCTTATATTTCTAAAAGAGAAATATTAAGTATTCAAATGCTATCAATAATAAATATTTTAAGCATACCATAATTATCATCATCATTGCTAGTTTTTCTAGCCCCTCAGATTCTGCATATTATCTTAAATTACTAAATTATCACTGAATCATTAGTCATTGCCAGTGCTAGATCCTGTCCAAGGCAAATATAGTCCTCAAAACATAGTTCTGGTCCCTGTATGTTATATAATTTTAGAATAATGTCATATAAATCATATGGTACATGTATACATAGTAAAATATATATTTAGGTTTTGTGTTTTAACTAATATCTATTTACTCTAGTATTTGTTAACCATGGTGTTATGGAGAAACTTAAGCTCTGAAGTGAGACAGCTTGGCTGAGAACTCAGCATTGCCATTACAAGCTGTGCAGCTAAAGTGCAATTTCACAAATGCCAATGAGAGAATAATGAACTCCTCAGAGTTGTTGTGGGGGCTGATGATGACCCATGCAAAGTGCTTATGTATCATGTATATAAAAGGCGTTGAACAAATGTTAGTTTTTATCCCCAGCAGTAAGAAGCAATGAAAGCAGGATTTGGGCATATTTGTGCTGAAAATTAAAAGATTCTATCAGGATATAAAGAAATGGTTTAAGCAGGTTGTAAAGAATCCAGGATAAGAGTGACTAATTTTAAGATGAATTAAATGGTATTTGTTACATTTAATTCATACTAGTGAAAATATTTCAATGGTACTGGTTGTTCTAGGCAGCACTTAATATGAAAAAAATGAGTTATGATACATGTCTATTCCTTTAATGATAACTTTTTTTAAATACAGTTTAAACAAGAGAGTAGGCTGGGTGCGGTGGCTCATACCTGTAATCCCAGCACTTTGGAAGGCCAAGGAAGGTGAATCATTTGAGGTCAGGAATTCAAGACCAGCCTGGCCAACATGGCGAAACCCTGTCTCTACTAAAAATACAAAAATTAGCTAGGCATGGTGGCATGCACCTGCAGTCCCAGCTACTCAGGAGCTGAAGTACAAGAATTGAACCCAGGAGGTGGAGGCTGCTGTGAGCTGAGATCATGCCACTGCACTCCAGCCTGGGCAACAGAGTGAGACTCTGTCTCAAAAAAAAAAAAAGAAGTAATACAACAAATTCCCATTTACTCAAAACTAACAAATTTCATCTCTCTGTCATATTTGCTTCAGATATTTAACTTTCCTGTTAAAAGAATTAAATACTTTCAATAAGGGTAAAGCTCCCTTTATACTGTTTTCTAGTCCCTTTCCTCTTCCTTCCTCCTCAGATAGAATCGCTATTATGAATTTGATGTGGATCCTCTCATTCAAATTTTTATATTAATACTGATCCTAAACATATATGCGTAATTTTTATGACTATACTTTCAAGTTTATGTATAATTATATTTTGTGAGTGTCCTAATCCTTGCTTTTTTTAACATTATATTTTTGAGATATAACATTCATGGAATGTTTATAATGCCATTCTTCCTTTCTCAATTTGTCAACACTTTCTCATCCATTGATTCAGATGAAGAGTGTAATAGCAGCTCACACTATAAAAGGGTTGAGAACTACTGACTTTAAATACCTTTCTGGTTTGAACTACACCATTATTTTAAGAGTTCCATGCTATTATATTTCTTTGCTTAAGAGTTTAAATTCTAGCCAGCATTTATTTTCATTGTGGTTAAAACAACAACAGAAAAAAAGGTCAGGCATGGTGGCTCATGCCTGTAATCCCAGTACTTTGGGAGACTGAGGTAGATGGATTGCTTCAGCCAAGGAGTTCAAGACCAGCATGGGCAACATGGTAAAACCCCATCTCTACAAAAAATTAGCTGCATGTAGTGGTGCACACCTGTAGTCTCAGCTACTCGGGAGGCTGAGGTGGGAGGATCACCTGAGCCAGGGAAGTTGAGGCTGCAATGAGCAAAGATTGCACCACTGCACTCCAGCCTGAGCCACAAGAGTTGAGACACTGCCTCAAAAAAAAAAAAAAAAATCACATTTTGTATTATGTGCAAATTGATCTGTCTACAACCAAAGCTTACCATTAATCTACAGCTATGCCCCATCATTCAAACTTGTTCAAAAGAAATTGTATTATAGAAATTGTACTTCTAGAAAGAATATGGATTAAATCTCATTGTAGATTTTGTATAAAATGATGAACTTCTGATACCAAATACCTTTGTTCAGGCTTTGTCTCTTGTTTTTGTTGTGTTGTTTTTAACAGCTTCATCACTGGTCCAGCTGTAATACCTGGGTACTTCTCTGTTGATGTGAATAATGTGGTACTCATTTTAAATGGAAGAGAAAAAGCAAAGATCTTTTATGCCACCCAGTGGTTACTTTATGCACAAAATTTAGTGCAAATTCAAAAACTCCAGCATCTTGCTGTTGTTTTGCTCGGAAATGAACATTGTAATAATGAGTGGATAAACCCATTCCTCAAAAGAAATGGAGGCTTCGTGGAGCTGCTTTTCATAATATATGACAGCCCCTGGATTAATGACGTGGATGTTTTTCAGTGGCCTTTAGGAGTAGCAACGTAAGTAAAAATATGATGAAACATTCTTAGGCCCTAACACCTGAATTTCTGAACCAGGAAGACTTATTCAAAATTGTAATAAATTTAGTTCTTCCGGGATTATTGAGGCCAGGTACAGTCTTTCTCAGTGATAAAAATAGGGTGCGGTTGCGTCCTTCAATAACAATTACGATGTTTTTAAGAGTATTTTATTTTTTAATGAGGAGATGAGTTACTTTTTTTCTTTTAAAACCCCAAGGCATAGAGTGGATTTTTCAAGCTCATTAGGAGTGCCATAAAAAGATACTTAGCAGAGAAATGGCAGATAGACTTTTTTAAAAAACAATGGTAGTATCTATTTATAGTAAAAAAAAAAAAAGGCATTATTATAATATCAGGAATTTACTGTACCATTGTGTTTGAGACTGGCTGAATTTATACAAATCCCTTCTATAAAAGGAGGGATTAATTAAATGATAGCTAAGGTTTCTCAAGATAGAGTGTTTTATGTCAGGCGCAGTGGCTCACTGCCTGTAATCCCAGCACTTTGGGAGGCCAAGGTATGCAGATTGCTTGAGTCCAGGAGTTCAAGAACATCCTGGGCAACATGGCAAAACCCTCTCTCTACAAAAAAAAAAAAAATCAAAAAGTATCCAGGCATGGTGGCATAGACTCCTGTATGGCACTTGTAGTCCTAGCTACTCATGAGGTTGAGGTGGGAGGATCACTTAAGTCCAGGAGATTGAGCTGAGATGAGATTGCACCACTGCACTCCAGCCTGGGCAACACAGTGAAATGAGACTGTCTCTCAAAAAAAACAAAAAACAAAAAGATACAGTCTTTCTCCAACTATAAAATGAAAAACATATTTTTATCTTTCTGTTAATAGGATTTTTTTTTTTTTTTTTTTTTTTGAGACGGAGTCTCCCTCTTGTCGCCTGGGCTGGAGTGCAGTGGCCGGATCTCAGCTCACTGCAAGCTCTGCCTCCCGGGTTTACGCCATTCTCCTGCCTCAGCCTCCGGAGTAGCTGGGACTACAGGCGCCTGCCACCTCACCCGGCTAGTTTTTTTTTGTATTTTTAGTGACGGGGTTTCACCGTGTTAGCCAGGATGGTCTCGATCTCCTGACCTCGTGATCCGCCCATCTCAGCCTCCCAAAGTGCTGGGATTACAGGCTTGAGCCACCGCGCCCGGCTCATAGGATGTTTTTAATTAAGAGCAAGTTGACTTTAAGGTAAGTTGCCACTAGTATATAAACCTCCTGAGAGCAGGGATTTTTCTCTCTTTTGTTCACTGCTGTATCCACAGAGCCTAAAACAGCACCTGCACAGAGTAGACATTCTGTATTTGTTGAGTGGATGAATTATGAAAAATCTCACTGACATGATTTTTGAATCATACATTCATTATTCATTATTCTGTCACTGGTTGCTGGATGTGGCCTTAGACTGCTGCCTAGTTAGCGACACAGATGTCACTGGCACATCTGTGCCAGTAATGAGATGTATTATCAGGCCTACTCCTATAATATCCTGACTCAGTAGGTTTGGGGTAGGGCCAGACAAAAAGGTTTTTGTTAAGTAAAGCCAGGGTTAAGACCCTCTTAAAAATCTATTTTTTGAGCAGAGCCTGCATTTGTAAAATGTTTTCATACAGTATAAGATGGAACCTCTTGGTAATCATGGTATTGTTTCACTAGGCCAGTATATTTCTTATATAGGTCAGTGGTTCTCAACCAGGGGCAATTTTGCTGACCAGGAGGCATTTGGCAGTGTCTGGAGACTTTTTTTTTTTTTTTTTTTTTGAGACGAAGTCTTGCTCTGTCATCCCAGCTGAAGTTCAGTGGTACAATCTCGGCTCACTGCAACCTCTGCCTCCCGGGTTCAACCAATTCTCCTGCCTCAGCCTCCCAAGTAGCTGGGATTACAGGTGGGCACCACCACTCCTGGCTAATTTTGTATTTTCTGTAGAGAGGGGGTTTCACCATGTTGGCCAGGCTGGTCTCAAATTCCTGACCTCAAGTGATCTGCCTGCCTCAGCCTCCCAAAGTGTTGGGATTTCAGGCATGAGCCACTGTGCCTGGCCTGGAGACATTTTTGATTGTCACAACTGGAGGAAAGAGGTTGTCACAACTGGTATCTAGCAGATAGAGCCCAGGGATGCAGCTGAGCACCCCACAATGTATAGGACAGCCTCCACAAGAAAAAATTAACCCAAAATGTCAGTAATGCTGAGGTTAAGAAACCCTGTTATATACTAACTGTTAGGTAAAATTTTGTTCTCGTGTGAAGGTTATATTTCAGGTACACATTTTTAATCCCTGGGATTTCCAAATGCTTATAAAAATAGGTAACTTTTCCTGTATGGCATACCATGTTTTTTTTAGCTGTCAGTTTGTTTTAATCTACTTGAAAAGCCCTTGGGATTAATTTATCAGAGCCCTTTGCAATAGCGAAATATAAAATCTTTCCTTTTTTATAAAGTGACAAATAGTAATTATATATGTTAATGGGGTACAAATGATGTTTTGAAATATGTTTATAATGTAGAATGCTTAAATCAGACTAACAAATCCATCACCTTATATACTTAACAATTGTTGTGGTAAAAACATAAAATCCGCTGTTTTAGCAATTTTGAAATATACAGTGCATTGTTATTTATTATAGTCACCCTATTCTGTGTGATAGATCACCAAAGCTTGTTCCTCCTGTCCAGCTGAAACTTCATACCCTTTGATCAGCATCTTCCTTTTCCCCATCCATCTGCCTCCCCTGGAGCATTCTGTAATCTTTTCATCACCTGGCTAAAATGTTGCTTAAATCACGATCATCACGAATACAGAAGAGTCTTTATAATTTGAAGGTTTTGAATGTAACATGCCTAACAGCTGCAGATGAGTAATGCAAGTTAAAGAATGTCAAAAACAAAGAACTTTAGGCACAAAATCTCTGGGACAATTTTATAAGAGATGTCAATGTGAAATTCATTTTTTTAAGTTACTAGATTCAGAGAGTTTTCCAAAGTATGCATGGAAAATTACAATTTGAGATTTAGAAATCACATTTTAAATTTTATGTACTTCTTGCTACCTAAGAGGTTGGGTTAGGGGGATTTTTTGCCAATTCTATATCATATATTAATTCATGTGTACTTATTTTTAGAGATATAAGGAATTTTCCTGTGGTGGAGATATATTAATTCATGTGTATTTATTTTTATAGATACAGGAATTTTCCTGTGGTGGAGGCAAGTTGGTCAATGCTGCATGATGAGAGGCCATATTTATGTAATTTCTTGGGAACGATTTATGAAAATTCATCCAGACAGGCACTAATGAACATTTTGAAAAAAGATGGGAACGATAAGCTTTGTTGGGTTTCAGCAAGAGAACAGTAAGTTCTATGCTTATTTAATTCATTCATTTTGTTGTCCAGTCTGAGAGTTGCTTTATGTAGAAACACAGGTTTCCAAAGAGGCATGGGTAACTCTGTGTACCAGTCTTTTCCCAGAGGATACATTAGTAATTAAAACTGTGAAGAGACTGGGTTGTACACATTTAAAATACGGAGAACCTCCTATGACTAGTCCATCTGGAAGAGGAACACTGGCAACTGTCATTTGCAAATTTCAGTTGTTAGGGTTTCCTCAGTAATATTTGTTAGTCACACAGGAGATTATAAATGCTAACGAGATACTTAGGTTCATCCCTGAGATGATGTGCAATGGACCAATTCAGTGTTCCAAGACTGGTGTGCAATACCCCTCACAAATTCAGGAATTCAGGAATCTGACACCATCTTCAGGACACAGACATTGTATTCTTCCTCTGTGAATCCCCAGATCTAACATAGGACCTTGCACCAAGTCAGACTAGGATAAATGGTGAGTGGATGAATGGTTGGATAGGGAGACTTGATAGGGTTAAATTTCTTCTTTTGTGTAGTAACCAGGAAACAGGTATTCATGGTGTGAAGGAAGTAAATTTGCAATCATTTATTTTGTTTTTAAATAGGCAAGTCAAGTTTTCAAATAAAGCATAATGCAGAGTCATCAGGGAAGTAATGCCTTAAAAAATGTCCGGTTAGGTCTGGAATTTTACTTTTTAAATGATAACAGGTACTCTTTATTGCTAATGTAACCATATCATATTTGTTCAGTCAGTGTTTACCAAGCAATTGCTCTATGCCAGAAACTGTTTACCCACAGTAAATACAGCAGTGAACAAAACAAAGTCCATGCCTTCCTCGCACTTAAATGCTTGTTGGAGGAGACAAGCAAGTAAAATATATTGTGTGTCAGAAGATGATAAATGCCCTGTAAAAAGTTAAGCAGAAGAATGGCATAGAGAGGGCTTGGGTGTTGGTGGTGGAGCATTTGCTATTTTGGAATAGCCAAGGAAGGCATTCATTAGAAGGTTTCATTTATGCACAGGCCTTAAGAATGTGCACGGGTGAGTCTTGTGTATATTTGGGACAGGACTATTCCAGACAGAGGGAAGAGTGAAAGCCCTGAGGCAGGAGTGTGCTTACTATGTTACAGGAACAACAGGGCCAGTATGTCTGGAGTAGAATGAATGAGGACAGTATAAAATAACAAAGGTTATTATGGGAATAATTCTTGTAACTCCTCTGATACCATTTAGCCAGAAGTTGAGTAGATGTTTTCCTTGTTTCTCATTGTTGCTTCTAGACTATTCTCCCCTTTCCCTCCCTAATAATCCCAATTTTGAATCTCATGTCAGCAGACAAAACCATCCATCACCCTTACTCTGAAATCATGCACTTACCCTTGGGTTTATCCCCCTACTTCGAAGAGTTTAGCTCCTGGTACTCTCTAACTCTGTCTGACACTACTCTGTTCTCAATTCTTGGTGACTGCCAAATCTGCATAGATGGTCTTTCTATCATTTTGGTCTTTGCAGTTCCTTCACCTTCCCTCCTCCAATGATCTGGGCTTCCACCCAACCTCAGCCATTCTCTCTCATGGTCATTTCCTAGACTTGGTCATTACATATACTGTACCTTCTGAACATGATCTCAAGTCCCAGCATCTCTTTCTACAACCACCATCATCTCTCATTCCAGCTCATTCCCTGTAATAATCTGACTCTGACAGTTCAGCTGGCCCTTAGAATCTATTGTTCCTACCGCCCTTCTGTTGTCCTTCACTCCCCTCTCTTCATTTTATTCTTTACCCAACTTAAATTTCATTGTCAATCATAATTGCCTATACTTTCAGCTCCCTATTCCCCTAATCTGGCAAACCATAACTCTGGTTAAATCCAGCTGTCTTCCTACTCCATGCCTGCACCCATACAGCTAAACATAATTGGAGAAAGGTGCTAATTGACCTTGATTTAAACACATGACTTAACCTCAGGTGCCCAGCAGTGTTATATTTCCCTTGTCCATATATTCTCCCACTCTCCTAGAAGACTGTTTTATACCTTCTTCTTTCTCCACTCTTAACACCTCTGCCTTTCTTAGTTTATGACCCTATTGCTTATTTCACTGAGAATAATCAAGAGAAATCTTTTTTTTTTTTTGAGACTTTCACTCTTGTTGCCCAGGCTGGAGTGCAGTGACACATTCTCGGCTCACTGCACCCTCCGCCTCCCAGGTTCAAGCGATTCTCCTGCCCTAGCCTCCCAAGTAGCTGGGATTACAGGTGCCCACCACCACACCCAGCTAATTATTGTATTCAGTAGAGATGGGGTTTTACCTTGTTGGCCAGGTTGGTCTCGAACTTGACCTCAGGTGATCCACCCGCCTCAGCCTCACAAAGTGCTGGGATTACAGGCATGAGCCACCGCACCCAGCCACATCTGTCTTTCTTTACTGATCTTTCAGCTTCTACCCTTGCCCCTGTACAGTCCATTCTCAACACAGTAGCCAGATTGATTCTGATGAAACCTACATCAGGTCGTGTCACCCCATGATCAAAAGCCTGCATGATAGAGTCCGGTGTGACCATTCAGACTTTATCTTCTGCGCCTGCTTCCTCAGTTACCCTACCTCAGCCACCCTGGCTTCCCCGCAGCTCCTTGAGCGTGCCAGGCACATGCTATCTCATGGCCTTCACTCTTGCTTGCTCTTTTATCCCCCAAGATCTACATGGCTTGCTCCTTCATCCCCAACTCTGTGCTCAGATGCTGCCGCAGTGAGACAGTCCCTCATCACTTATTTAAGATTGCAACCCCCTCAGAAACTCCTGCTGTACTTACTCCTGTGCTTTTTTCTCATAGGATTCTACCCCATCTAAATAATCTACTGACTTCACTTGGTCACTATCCATTTCCACCACTAGAACTAGAATATATGCTCCATGAGGGTAAGGTAGGGAAGAGAGGACCTAGCACTCTGAAAGTATAGGTTGAATTATCATTATCCATTCAGAAGTGTTACGGTGACTACTGGATTTTATAAATGTACAACTGTAAAATGTTCAAATTCTTCAACATTTTTAAGAAATCTATTTGGGCCAGGATTTTGGATATCTCTTATGCCTATCATCTCTATAAGTTTCACCATTTCCTGAAACTGATTTTATTAAAAGATAAGGTATTTCTGTTCACAAAATACATACTTAGTAAAGTGAAAACTACAGGTGTTTTTCTGATTTTTTAGCTGGCAGCCTCAGGAAACAAATGAAAGTCTTAAGAATTACCAAGATGCCTTGCTTCAGAGTGATCTCACATTGTGCCCAGTCGGAGTAAACACAGAATGCTATCGAATCTATGAGGCTTGCTCCTATGGCTCCATTCCTGTGGTGGAAGACGTGATGACAGCTGGCAGCTGTGGGAATACATCTGTGCACCACAGTGCTCCTCTGCAGTTACTCAAGTCCATGGGAGCTCCCTTTATCTTTATCAAGAACTGGAAGGAACTCCCTGCTGTTTTAGAAAAAGAGAAAACTATAATTTTACAAGAAAAAATTGAAAGAAGAAAAATGTTACTTCAGTGGTATCAGCACTTCAAGGCAGAGCTTAAAATGAAATTTAGTAATATTTTAGAAAGTTCATTTTTAATGAAAAATAAAAGTTAACTTAATTATCTTTTTGAGCTAAGATGTGATTTTTAAAATCATTTTGACTACTGAGTGTATAAATGTGTTTTTGTGTGTGTATTTATAGATGTTCCTTAAGGTAGCCTTGAAAATGTAGTTAAACTGTTACTGAGATTCACTTCTACAGAGTTGAATAAGTCAACATTTACCAACTGTTCTCACTGATGCATACCCATTCTATAAAATGGGGGCTTCAGGGGCTGGGGTTATTGAAACAGTTGCAGAGATGGGGATATGTCGGTCAAAGGATACAAAATTTCAGTTACACAGGAGGAATAAGTTCACGAAATCTGTTATACAACGTCATGACTATAGTTAATGACAATATATTGCATTTTTGAAAAATGCTAAGATTGGATGTTAAGTGTTCTCACCACAGAACTGTGAGGTAATGCATATGTTAATTAGCTGTAGTCAATCAACTATATATATACTTCAAAACATCATATTGTACATGGTAAATCATACTATTTTATCTGTCAATTTATAAATAACTATCAGAATACAAATAAACCCACTCTAGGACACAGCATTATGTAGTTGAAAGGCCATGTTTTGGAGTCAAAATCTGTGTTAAAACATTGCCTCTGTACCTTCTAACCAAGGACCTTGAGCAAGCCACCTAAGCACTCTTGAGTCATACTTCCTTTTGTTATAAAATGAAGATAATTTATCTTCACAGGTTTGGTTGTAAATATGAAATGAAATATAAAGTACCTCGTGTGTGTGTTACACACTAGGCACATACACGAGGTACTTTATGTGTGTGTACACACACATGTAACTAAAATAGTGATTTTTAATCCATTTTAGGGTTAGGGTTAGAGCCCAGGGGTCTGAGGTTACAGTGAGCTATGGCCATGTCACTAAGAGGCACTCCAGTCTGGGGGACAGAGCAGGACCCTGTCTTTAAAAAAAAAAAAAAAAAAGTGTGTCCCATCATCAGAAGGTCTGGAAGCCTGGATGCAAAAGACCTTAACTTTGTTGGAGAGTCAGAGAGCCTGCTGCAACCCTATCCATTTCTAAGGGAAGTTGCCCCACCTACAGCCCCTGCTAATGGCAATGCACACAGATGACTCTCCGCTTCTGTCCCCACCTTACATCACAGCTGTGGGCACTGATGCAGGGCATCCTGTTGATAGGCTTCCTAGTGATCCCAGATATTGAAACAAAAAAGAAATGAGGCAAACAAGTTCAAGGCATTTTGAACTAGGAAATACTGAGGACACGGGAATCAACTCTAAGAGCAAAACAGGATGCAATGGAGTAGGAGTTATGAACTAGCATCAGGGCTATGAGAGAAGTAAAGATATTAGCAACAAGGTCAAGGAGAGGGACAATCCTGTGCCCAGAGTTGCCCCCATGGGTTTATTACCCCAGCCCCCGTGAGTTTTGAGACTGCATTTTTATTACCCCCATGCGAGTCATCGGATTTATGTTTTGTATCCCTCCTTGCCTTGGTTACTTGAGCTGACTTCCAAACCAAAAGAGTCCAACACAGTGACTGTATGTTCCATCTTCCAGAGTTTCTGTTCTGCCTTCCCCTTGAACAGGGATGTGTGCCAGGTCCAAGGCTTTTAATACAGTTCTTTGACTAGAAGGAGTCCCTGTACTGTATTTTACCAACAAGATTGTACCATCTTTCTCTTTATATGAGACTGTGGCCTATAATCTTTTCAGGAATGCTTTCTGCATTGATGTATCGGTTGCCAGCAAAGTCTTTGGTATGTCAAGACCATGGGGCAAGAGAAAGTGAATTATATCAAAAGAAATTTTCCAATGTTCTCTAACATCTTTTCTTACCATATGGAGATTCTGGGTAACTAAGAGGCCAACTCTAGGCCATCCGTTGGTTCTAAAACTAGTGAGAAATCTGCCTGCATAGTTTTGGTGGTTTTATTACAAAATCAGAGTCCGTAAAGTTTGAAGCGCTAAAACTTATTAAGATCTGGGTTCAAATCTCATGGCTATTTAGAATATATATCTCATCTCTTCCTGGCCTTTTGGCTAAGATCAAGTGTCTTGCTCTGTCACCCAGGCTGGAGTGCTCTGGACTCACTGCAACCTCTGCCTCCTGGGTTCAAGCAATTCTTGTGCCTCAGCCTCCCAAGTAGCTGAGATTACAAGCATGTGCCACCATGCCCGGCTAATTTTTGAATATTTTATAATACGCACTATGTACCAGGAATTTAGCTAAATGTTAGGAATTTTTTAAAAAAGAAAAAAACTAGTCCTGTCCTCGAGGACTCACAGCCTGATGGGGAAGATCGTTATGTATTACAGAATGTTCATTCTAAGAATTTGTGTAGACATTTATGAAGGTCTGTGGGAACTCAGAGAAATGGCTGTTCGGGGGTACAGCTTTCAGACTTGTCCTGAGTGGAATTTAAAGGATGAATAAATTGGTTGCATCTTTCAGTACCAGCAAAGAGATACTGGAGCAGAATTTTTCTCTTCTCTGAAATCAACTGGCGCCAGGCGCAGTAGCTCATGCCTATAATCCCAGCACTTGGGAAGGCCAAGGCAGAAGGATTGCTCAAGGCCTGCACAACACAGTGAGACCCCGACTCTACAAAAAGAAAACAATTTTTTAAATTAGCCAGGTGTGGTGGCATGTGCCTGTAGTCCCGGCTGCTCAAGAGGCTGAGGCAGGAGGATTGCTGGAACCCGAGAGTTTGAGGCTGCAGTGAGCTATGACTGTGCCACTGCACTCCAGCCTAGATGACAGAGCAAGACTCTGTTTATTAAAAATTAATTAATTAATTAGGACTGAGAACTTCCAGGCACAGGTACATTGGTTTGGGAGACTGAGGCTCCTGGAGATGAGAATAGGATATTCAAGTTAACTGCCTCTAGGTCTGTAGAACCATTGATCTGTGCAGGCACAGAATTGTAGTCATCTCCATCCATGAGGATGAATTTATCACAGAGGGGATCACCAAAAACTGATTCATTGTGGTAGCACCACATGTGTACACATGTATGTGCCACATAATGACATTTCAGTCAATGGTGGACTACATACATGATAGTGGTCCCATAAGATTAAAATGAAGCTGGAAAATTTCAGTCGCCTAGTGATGTCATAGCCTAGTGATGACATATGTAGTGCAATACATCACTCACGTGTTTGTGGTGATGCTGGTGTAAACAAATCTATTGCACTGCCAGTCAAGTAAAAGTACAGCAATTATGTCCGGTACATAATACTTAATAATGACAATAAATGACTATGTTACTGGTTTATGTATTTACTATACTATACTTTTTACAATTTGTATTAGTTCTTGCATTGCTATAAATAAATGCCTGAGATTCAGTAATTTATAAAGAAAAGAGATTTAATTGGCTCACAGTTCCACAGGCTGTACAGGAAGCATGACAACTTCAGGAAACTTATCCTGGCAGAAAGCGAAGGGGAAGCAGACATGTCTTCACATGGCCAGAGCAGAAGGAAAAGAGGGTAGGTGCTACACACTTTTAAACAACCAGATCTCACAAGCACTCACTCATTACCAGGAAAGCAGCACCATAGGGGAAATACACCTCCATGACCCACTCTCCTCCCCGCAGGCCCTTCCTCCAACACTGGAGATTACAATTCAACATGAGGTTTGGGTGAGGCACAGATCCAAACTATATCATCATTATTTTCGAGTGTACTGCTTTTACTTATTAAAAAAAAAAAAAGTTAAACAGCCTCAGTCAGATCCTTCAGGAGGTATCCAGAAGAAGAAAGCATTGCTATCACAGGAGATGGCAGCTCCATGCCTGTTATTGCCCCTGAAGGCCTTGTAGTGGGGTGAGATGTGGAGGTGGAAGACAATGATGTTAATAATTCTTACTCAGTCTAGGCCTAGGCTAATGCGGGTGTTTGTGTCTTTATTCTTAACAAAAAGTAAGACAATAAAAAGTAACAAAATAAATTTTTTAAATTTTTAAATAGACTAACGTTTATAAAATAAGGATATAAAAAAATATTTTTGTGCAGCAGTACAATGTGTGTTTTCAACAGTGTTATTATAAAATAATCAAAAGGTTTAAAAAGTGTATAAAGTAAAAATTTACAGTAAGCCAGTAAGCTAGCTTAATTTATTCATCAAGAAAGAAAAATACTTTCTTTTATCTTTTTCTTTTTTTTTTTTTTGAGACGGAGTTGTTCTTATTGCCCAGGCTGGAGTGCAGTGCCATCATCTTGGCTCACCACAACCTCTGCCTCCCAGGTTCAAGCAATTCTCTTGCTTCAGCCTCCCAAGTAGCTGGGATAGCAGGCACCCGCCACCACACCCAGCTAATTTTTTATGTTTTTTAAAGACGGGGTTTCATCATGTTGGCCAGGCTGGTCTTGAACTCCTAACCTCAGGTGATTCACCTGCCTCGGCCTCCCAAAGTGGTGGAATTACAGGCGTGAGCCACCACACCCAGCCAGAACAGTGTTTTTTTATAAATTTAGCGTAGGCTAAATACACAGTGTTTATAAAGTCTACAGTAGTTTACAGTAATGCCCTAGACCTTCACATTCACTCACCACTCACTCACTCAGAGCAGCTTCCAGGCCTGCAAGCTCCATTCATAAGAGCTCTACACACATGTGCCATTTTCATATTTTATATCATATTTTTACTGTACCTTTTCTATGTTTAGCTACACAAATACTTACATTTGTGTTACAACTGCCTATGGTATTCAGTAGAGTGACATGCTGTACATATAGGTTTGCCTCCTAGGAGCCATAGCCTACACCATGTAGCCTAGGTGTGTAGTAGGCTGTACTATTCAGGTTTGCGTAAGTACACTCTATGATGTTTGCATGACAAAATCATGTAAGGATGTATTTCTTAGAACATATCCCTATCATTAAGCCACGCATGACTGTAGTTCTTTAGCATCTTCATAAAGAATTAGAGTCCCGCTTGCTGTAAGTTGTCTGGCATAAGACTTGGCATCTTCAGTGTGTCACAGGCCCTCAAATGGCTCTTTTAGCCCCACCTATATGTCTTTTGGGCACTTAAACCACATAACTAAAACTATTCGTTATTGCCTTTTTCCAAAATACACACACACAAACCTATTTCCTCGCAAACATTTTTAATCTCAGTAAATGGTTTCACTAGCTGTTTCCCAAGCTACAATCTGTAACATCATATTTATTCCTCCCTATTCCTCCAATTAATCACCAAATTCTGTGCCTTTTACCCTCAAGTCTTCCTAGAATAAGGCCTCTCCCTCCATCCCCACCTCTCCCTCATTTGCAGATTGTGTCTCCTCTCAGAGGGACAACCACAACAGCGTGTCTTCCCTGCCTTTCCAAGTTCCAGCACCGCCTTAGTTTCATGGGTGCAAGTTAATCATTTCCAGTTTCAACAAACTTTAAATCTGAAATGTCAAGTTCATTGAAGGAAAAATGCCATGAAAGAATAATAATAGGTCAGGCTCGGTGGCTTGTGCCTTGTAATCCAGGCATTTTGCGAGGCCAGTGCAGGAAGATCACTTGAGGACAGGAAATCAAGACCAGCTTGGGTCACACAGTGAGACCCATCTTTACAAAAAAATTTTTAAATTAGTGAAGCTTTGTGGCATGCAGCTGTGGTTCCAGCTACTTGGGAGGCTGAAGCAGTAATGAGCTATGATCACACCACTGCACTCCAGCCTGGATGACAGAGTGAGATCCAGTATTTAAAAGAGAAGAAGAAGGAGGAGGAGAAGGAGAAGAGAGGAAGAAGCAGAAGGGGAAGAAGAGGAGGAAGAGGAAGAAGAAGAAGGAGAAGGAGAAGAAAGAGGAGAAGGAGACACACACATACATTCTCCTAAAATATAAATACTATCAGGTCACAATCCTAATTAAAGGCACCTGTGGCATTTTGTTGCCTATAACATAAAATTACCTTTTTTTTTCTTTTTCAGACAGAGACTCACTTTGTCGCCCAGGCTGAAGTACAGTGGCGCAATCTTGGCTCACTGCAACCTCTACCTCCCAGGTTCAAGCAAGTATCCTGCCTCAGCCTCCTGAGTAGCTGGGATTACAGGCGTGCACCAGCATGCCCAGCTAATTTTGTATTTTTAGTAGAGATGGAGTTTTTACCATGTTGGCCAGGCTGGTCTCAAACTGCTGACCTCAAGTGATCCACCTGCCTTAGCCTCCCAAAGTGCCAGGATTACAGGCATGGGCCACTGCACCCAGCTAAAATTAACATTTTATAAATTGTTATTCCAAGATCCTTCACAATCTGACTCCAACCTCTTTCTCCAGCCTTGTCTTCTTCCACCCCTCAACAAGTGCTCTAGCCTTCCCTCAGTATCTGTTCAGTAAACATGCTCTCTTGGGCATACTTTTATATAAGCTTTTTTCTCTTTCTGAAATAAAAATGTGTCATTCATACCACTATTTTAGTAGCTAAATAACATTTGTTTCATTCAGTTACTAGATATATTTCTTTGTTAGTTTACTTCCTTCCACTGTAATATAAAACTAGCAGAAAAGGAGATTTGAACTTTTTTTTTCAGCTTTATCATGTATAAGCCACTGTAATTTTGAGTCTCTAACAAAGTAATGGAATCCATAGCATAAAAAATACATCTAAACATATTTTTGGGGGTATTATATTCTAAAAGTATGTTTTAATTAGCATGGTGCCAAGAAGGTGTGCCCACATCATGAGTGAATTCTTATTTCACAACAGAGACTATGTTTTGTCCTGGAGGGAAAGAATGAATCAAATGACTCTCCCTTTTGAGTATTTGTAACAATAAAGCTGAAGAACTTAAACAGCACCCTTGCTTTTCTTTAACACTCATACATTTAAATTGATGAAATCGGCCAGGCATGGTGACTCCCGCCTGTAATCCCAGCAGTTTTAGAGGCCAAGGTGGGCAGATTGCTTGAGCCAAGGAGTTCAAGACCAGCCTGGGCAACATGATGAAACCCTATCTCTACAAAAACGCTAAAGTTAACCGGGCATGGTGGCATATGCCTGCAGTCCCAACTACTCAGGAGGATCACTTGAGCCTAGGAGGTCGAGGCTGCAGTGAGCCATGATCATGCCACTGCACTTCACCCTAGTCAACATAACAAGATCCTGTCTGAAAAAAAAAATTACATAAATAAATTCATGAAATCTTAATAAATCTTAATAAAATCATGAAATCTTGTACTGTTTTTCAAATTTATATTTTTTAAAGCAAATTTTTAAATAATATAGTAACATTTTTTTTCAGGTAGTAAATTTCTACCGCAAAAACAACTTGATGTTACTGAGATTAATTACAAATTAAAGAAATAATCAGGTGTTGTATAAAAAATCTTACCTATGAGATATATTATTTAATCTACAAAACAATTTGAGATTTAAAGCCATAACTAGCAAGTAGAACTTCTGAAATATAAAGTTTAATACAGTATCAATAGTTTCTAACATAAGACCTTCATAAATATAAAACAACAACTTAAATGTCTATGAAAAATCAGTATTCACGAGCATCACCAAACATTGATAGTCATTCATTATATTTGTTACCATGAAAGCAGTAATTAAAACACTATATATGTATATTTTAATATGGAGTCTCGCTCTGTCACCCAGGCTGGAGTGCAGTGGCACAATCTCAGTTAATTGGAACCTCTGCCTCCTGTGTTTAAGCGATTCTCCTGCCTCAACTTCCCAAGTAGCTGGGATTACAGGTGCCCACCACCACACCTGGCTAATTATTCTATTTTTAGTGAAGACGGATTTTCATCATTTTGGCCAGGCTGGTCTCAAACTTCTGACCTCAAGAGATCCACCCACCGTGGCCTCCCAAAGTACTGGGATTACAGGTGACCCACTGCACCTGGCCTAAAACACTATTTTAAGAGTTACAGTTATTTTATTTAAGTAAGCTAATTAGGCAAAAATGTGTCTTCTAGTTTTGTACATTGTAGTTGGGTTATTTCCTGTAGCAGAAATACAGATTTTTTTAAATACAGATTTTTTAAAAGTTACCAGTTGAAAGGAAACTGCATTCTTTTTTTTTTTGACTTGCAATCTCACTCCCTAGGAGTCCTACATTTGTGCTAGAGGTGAAGTTGTTGCCAAAGCAGCCAAAACAGGGGACAGTATGGTCTAGGCTGTTCAACTGTCAAGATGCGTTTTTGTTGAACTACATCTTATTGCAAAGATTCATATGTGTCCTGCTTTACTGTTAAAATAACTTTTTCCAAAAAGGAGCAAATTATGCAAGTGAATATAGTACATTTTTTACAGTCTGGTGTATGGCAAACTTCCACTAAAGTTTCACGAAAACATTCCTTTTATGCAAACCTGTTGAACAGTTACTGTGTTGCAGCTACTGCTCTAGGCAGCAAACCACAGTTTCTAGGACTTAAACTCATTGTCGGCCTTTAAATTTTGCAGAGTCTGTAATGGTTAAAAACAAAAAAAAGGCCGGGCGCAGGTGGCTCAAGCCTGTAATCCTAGCACTTTGGGAGGCCGAGACGGGCGGATCACGAGGTCAGGAGATCGAGACCATCCTGGCTAACACATGGTGAAACCCCGTCTCTACTAAAAACTACAAAAAACTAGCCGGGCGAGGTGGCGGGCACCTGTAGTCCCAGCTACTCGAGAGGCTGAGGCAGGAGAATGGCGTGAGCCTGGGAGGCAGGAGCTTGCAGTGAGCTGAGATCCGGCCACTGCACTCCAGCCTGGGTGACAGAGCGAGACTCCGTCTCAAAAAAAAAAAAAAAAACAAACAAAAAAAAAAAACAAAAAAAAAAGTCACACATTGACACATTAAGCACTTGAAAATCTTCTCAGATGCTGAAGCCTTTGTCTTTTATTTACTTTCTAGAATACACATTTTGCCTCTTTGATTATGATAACTAGGTTGTATCAATCCCAACACAAATGACAGATTCTCAGATTGTTTACTGAAAGAAGTTAGTCAAATAAGCTTCCGTTTGTTGATTGCTCAAAATATCCAGATGGCTAAATCAACCTGGTATTTAAACTTATCTTTGATTCAACTATGGTTTCTATGTGTCTGTCTTGCTTGAGATAGATTTGAATTGCTTTAAATAAATTATCTTATTTACCTTTCTGAGATGAAAATGGAAAACACTATTGTTGCAACTTAACTTCCTAGGTAGTAAAGCCTTGGTTTTAAAAACCACATAGCAGAAGAGGAATTCCCCTGCCAGGCTGGAGGGGCCTCACTAAACCATCATTACTTCGCTCCAAATTGGCTCCTAACCCTTTCCAGGGAGGTGCAGTTTGGTCCTAAATTTTTTTCTTTTTTTAGACGGAGTTTCGCTCTTCCACCCAAGCTGGAGTGTAGTGGCGAAATCTCAGCTCACTGCAACCTCCGCCCCCTGGGTTCAAGCAATTCTCCTGCTTCAGCCTCCTGAGTGGCTGAGATTACAGGCATGTGCCACCACGCCTGGCTACTTTTTTTTTTTTTTTTTAAATAGAGACAGAGGTTTTGCCATGTTGGCCAGGCTGGTCTTGAATTCCTGACCTCAGGTGATCCACCCACCTCAGCCTCCCAAAATGCTAGGATTACAAGCGTCAGCCACTGTGCCAGTCTTGGGCCTAAATTTCTAAAACATTCCTTGTTTGCGTTTTTCTCTCTTTGATTTACTCTCTTTTTGCAATCTGTTGTTTGAGATGCTTTACATGTTTAAAGCTTTTAAAAATTCACTAAAAAAACAGAAAACGTAATAATGAATAATTAACTCAGAAACACATTTCTAACTGCTGTTGATAATTTATTATTTCCTAACAGCTTTCTGTTCCTTCCCTTCTCTTGCTAAAACTCCAGCTAGAGTTTGTTTTAGTTGCATAAAAACTCTTCTTCAGTGAGCTTTTGCTAAGCTATACTGCTCATCTGGTCTTGATTCTGACTTTGGATATTTTGTTCATCATGGATTATTTTACATTACTTTTGGTGGTAGTAATTGCATGAAAATATCACTCACCTTGATTACTACGCTGTTTGGTGCCCCCTGAAGCTTGCCCCAAGGAGAGTGCTTTACTCGCAGTACCCTAGTCCTGGCCTGATAATAAGCAACCTCAATATCTCAGTGGCGTACAAAAACAGACATGTATTTCTTGTCCTCATTACACTGAGGTTGCCTATCTGCTGCAACTGTGCAGGGCACGGCTGGGCCCTGCTCAACTTGGTCCCACATGTCTTAGTCTTTCCAAAACCCTGTGAGGAAGGAGTAGCCCCTCTCTGAAACATTTTATTCTCACGGTGAAGTGTGAAAACCGGACAGGACAATCATTGATGTACCTTGTGATGAGTCATGCCCTGGATCTTAAAGTTTCTCCCTGGAACTGACACCCTGTCCCTTCAGCCCAGTTTCCAAAGGCCAAAGCAGTCACAGGGTCAAGCCTGAACTCAAAGAGGTGGAGGTGTATACTCCATCTTCTGAAAGAGAGAAAATATTGGAAATAGTCTGAGTTACCACACCCTACTAGTGAAACCTGAAGTACAGGAGACATGATGTTAAAGTCCTGGAGGCTATTCACAAGCATATCAGTTCTACTCTCTTGAGCACATACTAGGATTACACTCAGTGGACCTCTTGGAAGCTAGGAGTATTGTTGTGGCTTACTTTAGCCAACACAGTATACTGTAGGTAATGTGTTTCAATCCTTGGGAGAAGCCAAAGTGCGATCAACCTCATTCCGTTTTTCTTCTTCTTCTTTTTTTTTTTTTTTTTTTTGAGACAGAGTTTTGCTCTTATTGCCCAGGCGGGAGTGCGATGGTGAGATCTTGGCTCACTGCAACCTCCACCTCCCTGATTCAAGCAATTCTCCTGCCTCAGCCTCCCAAGTAGCTGGGGTTACAGGCATGTGCCACCATGCTCAGCTAATGTTTGTATTATTAGCAGGGACTGGGTTTCACCATGTTGGTCAGGCTGGTCTCGAACTCCTGATCTCGAGTGATCCACCTGCCTCAGCCTCCCAAAGTGCTGAGATTACAGGTATGAGCCACCATGCCCGGTCTCTCATTCTCTTTTTCTACCTCACCAGTTAGGGAAGCTTGTGTCCAAATGGACCTCAGTCAGCCTGTATCCTGAGTGAGAAGAACCCCCCAGCAACTCACAATGAACATGAAAAACGAGATAAATAAACTTTTACTGTATTAAGTCGCTGTGATTTGAGGCTTGTTTTTTGTCACAGCATAACCCAGCCCATCCTGACTAGCACATTTGGCTTTCAGGGATGCTTCCCCTTATTGTCTGGCTTATGAATTTCTAGGAAATGAAAGATAATCACTCTTCTCTGATAGGTTAACCAATTTTTCTAAAATTAGTGGTCTGATAAGAAGCAGGAGATTTACATAGTCTCAAAGTATTGCCTCGCAATATACTTAACTAGTTACAAAGGAAAAAACATACAAGTTTACAGTTGAGAAAGCACCAACTTAACCAAGTGATCAATACATTATCAGTAATGGGATATGGGAAGGCACAGTAAGATGGTGGAATAGAAGTCTCCACCGATCTCCTTCCCACCCCACACTGCAAAGACACCAATTTAACAATGATCTGCACAGAAAAGAACACCTTCATAGGGACCAAAAATCAGACAAGCCCTCATCATACCTGGGTTTAACTTTGTATTGCTGAAAGAGGCAATGAAGAGATACAGAAGACAGTTCTGAATCATCAGTGCCACCCCTCCTCATCCCGTGGCATTGGTGGCATGGTGCAAAGAGCATCTATGAGTGCTGGGGGAGGGAAAACACAGCAATTATGAGGCACTAAACTCCGTGCTGTCCTGTTGGAGCAGAAAGGAAAACCGGACCAAACTCAGCTGGCATCCACCCACAGAGGGAGCCTTTCAACCAGCCCTAGCCAGAGGGGAATTGCCAACTCCAGGAGTCTGAACTTGAGTTCCCACAAACCTTGCCACTGAGGGCTAAAGTGCTCTAGGTCTCTAAATAAACTTGAAAGGAAGTCTTGGCCACAGGATTGCAATTCTTGGGTGAGTCCTAGTGCTGAACTAGGCCCAGAGACAGTGGACTTCGGGGGCACATGACCTACTGAGGGACATTAGCTGGCATAGCAAAGGGAGTGCCTGGCATCGACCCTCCCCTAACTCCAGGATACACAGCTTGCAGCTACAAAAGGACCCCTTCCTTCCACTTGAGGAGAGGGAAGAACCACGAGGACTTTGTCTTGAATCTTGGATGCCAGGTCAGCCACAGCAGGACAAAGATCAGAGTCATGAGGCCCCTGTTCCAGGCCGTAGCTCCTGGACAACATTTCTAGACATGCCCTGGGCCACAAGGGAGCCCACTGTTTTGAAGGGAAGGATCCAGTCCGGGTAGCATTCATCACCTGCTAACTGAAGAGCCCTTGGGCTTTGAATAACCATCAGTTATACCCAGGTACTACATCAAGGGCCTTGGTGAACCTCTGGGACTTGCTGGCTTCAGGTGAGATTCAGCATATTATCAGCTGTGGTAGCTACAGGGAAAACTCCTTCTGCTTGCGAAAAGCAAAGGAAACCGTGAAGGGGACATTGTCTTGCGCCTTAGATAACAGCACAGCCACAGCTGGGTAGAGCACCAAGTTGGCTCATGAGGTCGCCAATTCTAGGACTTGACTCTTGGTGGGCATTTCTGTACCTGCCTTGGGCCAAGGGGAGAACATCGCCATGAAGGACAAGTCCCAGGCCAGGAACCATCAAAAAAAAAAAAAAAAAAAATAGCTGACTTAAGAGCCCTTGAGCCTTAAGGGAACATTTGCAGTAGTCTGGCCCAGACAGTGAACCTCTGGGACTTGCTGGCTTCAGGTGAGACAATAAACACTTAACTCTTCAATGCCCACACACAAGCAAACATCCTTAAGTATCAAGACACTCTAGGAAAATGTGACTTCACCAAATAAACTAAATAAGGCACTGGGGAACCAATTCTGGAAAAACAGAGATATGTGAATGTTCAGATGAAAAATTCGAAATCACTATGTTGAAGAAACTCAAAGAAATTCAAGATAACACAGAGAAGGAATTCAGAATTCAATTCTATAAGAAAAATTTAACAAAGAGATTGAAATAAGAAGAATCAAGCAGAAATTCTGGAGCTGAAAAAATGTAATTGGCATACTGAAGAATACATTAGAGGCCTTTAATAGCAGAATGAATCAAGCAGAAGAAAGAATTAGCATGAAGACAGACTATCTGAAAATACACAGTCAGAAGAGACAAAAGAAAAAAGAAACAAAAAACAATGAAGCATCCCTAAAGGATCTAGAAGATAGCCTCAAAAGGGAAAATCTAAGAGTTATTGGCCTTAAGAAGGAGGTAGAGAGACAGGGGTAGGAAGTTTATTCAAAGGGATAATAACAGAGAACTTCCCAAACATTAAGAAAGATATAAATATCCAAGTACAAGAAGATGAAAGAACACCAAGCTGATTTAACCCAAAGATGACCGCCTTAAGGCATTTAATAATCAAACTCCCACAGGTCAAGGATAAAGAAAGGATCCTAAAAGCAGCAAGAGAAAAGAAACAAACAACATACAATGGAACTCCAATACATCTGGCAGCAGACTTTTCAGTGAAAATCTTACAGGCCAAGGGAGAGTGGCATGACATATTTAAAATGCTGAATTAAAAAAAAAATACTTTTACCCTAGAATAGTATATCCAGTGCAAACATCCTTCAAATATGGAGGATAAATAAAGACTTGCCCAGACAAACAAAAACTGAGGGATTTCATCAATACCAGACCTGTCCTACAAGAAATGCTAAAGAGAGTTTTTCAATTTGAAAGAAAAGGTACAAAACTCACTTGTAATAGTAAGAACACAGAGAAACACAGACTATGGTAACACTGTAACTGTGGTGGGTAAACTATTCTTATCATAAGCAGAAAGATTAAATGATGAATCAATCAAAAATAATAACTATGACAACTTTTTAAGACTTGAACAGTACAATCAGATATAAATAGAAACAACAAAAAATTAAAAAGGGGGGATGAAGTTAGGGTGTAAACTTTTTATTAGCTTTCTTTTTGCTTGTTTGTTTATACAAACAGTGATAAGTTTTTAGCAGCTTAAAATAATGGGTTATAAGATAGTATTTGCAAGCCTCATGGTAATCTCAAACCAAAAAACATACCATGAATGCACAAAAAGCAAAAAGCAAGGAACTAAATCATATCACCAGAGAAAATAACATTTACTAAGGGAAAACAGGAAGAAAAGAAAGAAAGAAGACCACAAAACAGCCAGAAAACAAGTAACAAAATTGCAAAAGTTAAGTTCTTACTTATCAATAATAACATTGAATGCAAACTCCCCAATGGACTAACCTCTCCAATCAAAAGACACAGAGTGGCTAAATGGATAAAAAGAAATAAAACCCATGATCTGTTGCTTACAAGAAAGACACTTCACCTACAAAGACACACACAGACTGAAAATAAAGGGATAGAAAGATATTCCCTACCAATAAAAAACAAAAAAGAAGCAGCAGTAGCTATACTTGTAACAGACAAAATCGATTTCAAGACAAATCTATAAGAAGAGACAAAGAAGGGCACTATATAAGGATAAAGGAGTCAGTTCAGCAAGAGGATACAACAATTTTAAATGTATATGTAGCCAACACTGGAGCACTCAGATATATAAAGTAAATATTATTAGAGCTGAAGAGAGAGATAGGTCCCAATATGATAATACCTGAAGACTTCAACACCCCACTTTCAGCACTGGACAGATCTTCCAGATAGAAAATTAACAAATTGGACCTAATTTGCATTATAAAACAAACGGATCCAATAGATATTTACACAACATTTCATCCAATGGCTGCAGAATACACATTATTTTCCTCAGCACATAGATTATTCTCAAGAATAGACCATCTCTTAGGTCACAAAACAAGTCTTAAAACATTAAAAAAAAAAAAAAAAAAAAAAACTGGGCAGGGTGTGGTGGCTCACACCTATAATCCCAACACTTTGGGAGGCCGAGGCAGGCAGATCACAAGGTCAGGAGTTTGAGACCAGCCTGGCCAACATAATGAAACCCCATCTCTACTAAAAATTCAAAAATTAGCCAGGCATGGTGGCACAAACCTGTAGTTTCCACTACTCGGGAGGCTGAAGCAAGGGAATCACTTGAACCCAGGAGGCAGAGGCTGCAATGAGTCGAGATCACACCACTGTACTCCAGCCTGGGTGACAGAGCAAGACTCGGTCCAAAAAAAAAAAAAAACAAAAACACCTGAAATAATATCAAACATTTTCTCTGATCACAATGAAACAAACCTAGAAATTAATAACAAGAGGAATTTTGGAAACTATATAAACACATGGAAATGAAACAATATACTCCTGAACGACCAGCGGATCAATGAAGTAATTAAAAAGGAAATTGAAATATTTATTGAATCAAATGATAATGGAAACACAACATACCAAAATCTATGGGATACAGCAAAAGCAGTAAGTACTGAGGGAATTTCATAGCTCCAAGTGCCTACATCAGAAAAAAAGAAAAACGGACCGGGCGTGGTGGCTCACGCCTGTAATCTCAGCACTTTGGGAGGCCTAGGCGGACAGATCACCTGAGGTCAGGAGTTCCATACCACCCTGGCCAATATGGGGAAACCCCGTCTGTACTAAAAATACACAATCAGCCCCTTCTCCCTGGCGGTTAGTACTGAGAGTGCGGAGTATGTGCTCCAGGCTCGGAACATACACTTATTATTTAAAAAAAAAAAAAAAAAAAAAAAAAACTAAAACTTTTTTTTTTTTTTTTTTTTTTTTTTTTTTTTTTTTTTTTTTTTTTTTTGAGGCAGAGTCTCGCTCTGTCGCCCGGACTGGAGTGCAGTGGCTGGATCTCAGCTCACTGCAAGCTCCGCCTCCCGGGTTCACGCCATTCTCCTGCCTCAGCCTCCGGAGTAGCTGGGACTACAGGCACCCGCCACCTCGCCCGGCTAGTTTTTTTTTTTTTTTTTGTATTTTTAGTAGAGACGGGGTTTCACCGTGTTAGCCAGGATGGTCTCGATCTCCTGACCTCGTGATCCGCCCGTCTCGGCCTCCCAAAGTGCTGGGATTACAGGCTTGAGCCACCGCGCCCGGCTAAAAAAATTTTTTAAACTTCCCCAAAATGTACAAAAATTCTGCCTCTCCCCCGCCGTAGACTTTTATTTTTTTTTCTTTCTTCCTCTTTTATAAAATAACCCCTAGAAGCAGCCGAGGCCGACCCGCCCGCCCGCAGCAGCTTCAAGAAGGAACCAAGAGACCGAGGCCTTCCCGCTGCCCAGACTGACACCGCCACCCTCGCCCGCAGCCAGCGGCAGCGGATCAACACCGCTCTGGGGCGGTTGAGTAGTTTTCGATTCCGGGTGATTTTTGGCCCTCTGCGCTTGCCCCCGCTCACCTCCTCCCGTCTCCGGCTCCCACCCCCGGCATTCGCGCTCCTCCTTTCACGGAAAGGTCGCCGCCCGTGGCCCTGCGGGCAGCCCTGCTGAGATGAACCCCAGTGCCCCCAGCTACCCCACGTCCTCGCTCTACGTGGGGGACCTCCATCCAGACGTGACCCGCGTGATGCTCTACGAGTTCAGCCCGGCCTCGCCCATCCTCTCCATCCGGTCTGCAGGGACATGAACACCTGCTGCTCTTTGGGCTGCGCGTATGTGAACTTCCAGCAGCCGGCGGACGCGGAGCATGCTGTGAACACTATGAATTTTGATGTTGTAAAGGGCAAGGCAGTAGGCATCGTGTGGTCTCAGCGTGATTCATCACTTCGCAGAAGTGGAGTGGGCTACATATATTAAAAATCCGGACAAATCCATTGATAATAAGCACTGTATGATACATTTTCTCCTTTTGGTAACATCCTTTCATGTAAGGTGATCTGTGATGAAAATGATTCCAAGGACTATGGATTTGTACACTTTGAGACACAGGAAGCAGCTGAAAGAGCTATGGAAAAAAATGAATGGAATGCTCCTAAATGATTGCAAAGTAGTTGTTGCACGATTTACGTCTCGTAAAGAACAAGAAGCTGAACTTGGAGCTAGGGCAAATGAGTTCACCAATGTTTACGTTAAGAATTTTGGAGAAGACATGGATGATGAAACCCTTAAGGATCTCTTTGGCAAGTTTGGGCCTACCTTAAATGTGAAAGTAATGACTGATGAAAGTGGAAAATCCAAAGGATTTGGATTTGTAAGCTTTGAAAGGCTTGAAGATGCACAGAAAGCTGTGGATGAAATGAATGGAAAGGAGCTCAATGGAAAACAAATTTATGTTGGTAGAGCTCAGAAAAAAGTGAAACGGCAGACAGAACTTAAGCGCAAGTTTGAACAGATGAAGCAAGATGGGATCACCAGATGCCACGGTGTTAATCTTTATGAGAAAAATCTTGATGATGGCATTGATGATGAACGTCTCCGGAAAGAGCTTTCTCCATTTGGTACAATCACTAGTGCAAAGGTTATGATGGAGGGTGGTTGCAGCAAAAGGTTTGGTTTTGTATGTTTCTCTTCACCAGAAGAAGCCACTAAAGCAGTTACAGAAATGAATGGTAGAATTGTGGCCACAAAGCCATTGTATGTAGCTTTAGCTCAGCGCAAAGAAGAGTGCCAGGCTCACCTCACTAACCAGTATATGCAGAAAATGGCAAGTGTATGAGCTACGCCCAACCCTGTAATCAACCCCTACCAGCCAGCACCTCCTTCAGGTTACTTCATGGCAGCTCTCCCACAGACTCAGAGCGGTGCTGCATACCATCCTTCTAGCCAAATTGCTTAACTAAGACCAAGTCCTCGCTGGATTGCCTAGGGAGCCAGACCTCATCCATTCCAAAATATGCCCAGTGCTATCTGCCCAGCTGCTCCTAGACCACCATTTGGTACTATAAGACCAGCTTCTTCACAGGTTCCACGAGTCATGTCAATACAGCATGTTGCTAACACATCAACACAGACAATTTGTCCATGTCCTGCAGCTGCTGCTGTGCAACTCCACATTATAACTATGCTACGGGAGTTCGAAATCCTCAGAAACATCGTAATGCACAGCCACAAGTTACAATGCAACAGCCTGCTGTTCATGTACAAGGTCAGGAACCTTTTGACTGCTTCCATGTTGGTGTCTGCCCATCCTCAAGAGCAAAAGCAAATGTTGGGTGAACGGCTGTTTCCTCTTATTCAAGCCATGCACCCTACTCTCGCTGGTAAAATCACTGGCATGTTGTTGGAGATTGGTAATTCAGAACTTCTTCATATGCTGGAGTCTCCTGAGTCACTCCGTTCTAAGGCTGATGAAGCTGTAGCTGTACTACAAGCCCACCAAGCTAAAGAGGCTGCCCAGAACGCAGTTAACAGTGCCACCCATGTTCCAACTGTTTAAAATTGATCAGGGACCACGAAAAGAAACTTTTACTTCACAGAAGAAAAATATCTAAATATCAAAAAATGTAAATATTATGGAAAAAACATTGCAAATTATAAAATAAATTTGAAAAGAAACTTTGAACCTTATGTACCAAGCAAATGCCAGGTCTAGCAAACATAACGCTAGTTCTAGACTACTTACTGATTTAAAAAATTAAAACACACACACACAAATAGTAAAATATGAAAACACATTAATGTTTTATAGACTCTGGGAAAAAGAATTTTCAGTAAAGTACAACAATTTAAAGCATTCCTTTCTTTAATTTTGTAATTCTTTATTGTGGAATAGCTCAAAATGTCAGTTCTGTTTTAAGTAACAGAATTGATAACTGAGCAAGGAAACGTAATTCAGATTATAAAATTATTGCTTTAATAAAAATTCCTTAAACAGTGAAAAATAAAATAAAATACAAAAAGTAGCCGGGCATAGTGGCACGTGCCTGTAATCCCAGCTACTCAGGGAGACTGAGGCAGGAGAATTGCTTGAACCCAGGAGGCAGAGGTTGCAGTGAGCTGAGATCGCGTCATTGTGCTCCAGCCTGGGCGACAGAGCAAGACTCCATCTCAAAAAAGAAGGAAGGAAGGGAGAGAGGGGAAGGGAGGCAGAAGGGTATTTGAGGGCATATTCTTTTTTCTCTCTATTAAATGAGGAACATAATATCACTCTGAAATTCCACTTCATTTTGTTAACCATGTGCAGAGAATTTCGCTTTTAAAATACATGTGTTAAGGAGCAGGCAACGGAGATTGTCCCTTAGGCGGGAAGCTGATGTGTAAAACAGACTTTTCCCTCACTGTGTACATTTTGATACCACATTAATTTTGCATCATATGCTTGTATCTCCCAATTAATTGTAAAGCCAACAAAACCTTGGCTCAACTTAATGAATAACAAAAGTAATAGAGGGACCCTCTGACTTATATATGGCTATTATCTTCCCCATATATTTTGTTATCCCAATATACCTTGCACTGTAGCAAGGAATACATGTGATCATTTCAGCAGTTACAAAAGATCACAAAAAATAGGGGAGAAAGCAGGAAAGGTAGGAAGGGAGGGAGGGAAGAATAGACGGGAAAGGAATAAAATATAATAAAGTTGGTGCTGAGCGTGGTGGCTCACACCTGTAATCACAACACCTTGGGAGGTCAAAGCGGGCAGATCACTTGAGCCCAGGAGTTCTGAGACCAGCCTGGGTAACATGGAGAAACCCCATCTCTGCAAAATTACAAAAATTAGCTGGGCATAGTGGCACACACCTGCAGTCCCAGCTACTCAGGAGGCTGAGGTGGGAGGATCACTTGAGCACAAGAGGTTAAGGCTGCAGTGAGCCTGTGATTGCAGCTCCAGCCCTCTGAAACAGAGCCTGTCTCAAAAATAATAATAATATGGCTGGGGGTGGTGGCTCACGCCTGTAATCCCAGCACTTTGGGAGGCCGAGACAGGATGTACCATTTGAGGTCAGGAGTTCAAGACCAGCCTGACCAGCATAGTGAAACCCTGTTTCTACTAAAAATACAAAAAGTTAGCTGAGAGTGGTGGCATGTGCCTGTAATACCAGCTACTCAGTAGGCTGAGGCAGGAGAATTGCTTGGACCCAGGAGGTAGAGGTTACAGTGAGTCGAGATCATGCCACTGCACTCCAGCCTGGGCTACAGAGCAAAACTCTGTCCAAATAATAATAATAATAATAATAATAATAAAATTAAAAGAACAGTCATACAAAGTTTGTGATTTGTGCTGAGCCAATTTCTCTTTTAGGGGAAAGACATCACATCAGAAAACTAGATAAATATTATGATTAAAAGGTATTGGTCCGGGCACGGTGGCTCAAGCCTGTAATCCCAGTGCTTTGGGAGGCCAAGACGGGCGGATCACGAGGTCAGGAGACCGAGACCATCCTGGCTAATACGGTGAAACCCCGTCTCTACTAAAAAATACAATAAACTAGCTGGGCGAGGTGGACGGGCGCCTGTAGTCCCAGCTACTCGGGAGGCTGAGGCAGGAGAATGGTGTGAACCCGGGAGGCGGAGCTTGCAGTGAGCTGAGATCCGGCCACTGCACTCCAGTCTGGGCGACAGAGCGAGACTCCGTCTCAAAATAAATAAATAAATAAATAATTTTAAAAAAAAGGTATGAAATAGAATTTGATAAAAAGACATCAAGTCAAGGGTAAATTGTCAATTGTTAACAATATTTTTAAATACTTTGTGGAGGGAAATTCCATGTCACAAAGACTTAGAAAAAACAAACAGAAGGAAAACAAGCCTATCACCTATATCTATCTATATCTCTAGCCATATCTCCATCTCTCTATCATCCATCTACCTGTCTGTATTTATATAGCTATGGCAGATAGATATATCTAAATAGGTAAATATATAAAAAGATATTAATTTGAAGTCTTTATGTACTAACTAACTTTTGATAGTTTTGGTTACAAAGTAGAAATACAGAAACGAAAGTCACTTATTTTATTATGCCGTGGAAAGTGGATGACTCTCATGGTGCAGGTGCAGTCTATGTCCGAAAGAGGGAGCAGTGAAATCACAGATAGCATCATGGTTTTTCTGACTTTTTGCTTCTGATATTTCTCAACTTAAGAGCCAGAGGAGAGAGTAGGGAACTGGGAAAGGAGAGTATCAGCAATTGGATGAACAGATCTTTGGAGTAAGCGGTTGTCTCACACACTGCAGCTTTAGAGCCATTGAGCAGAACACCCAGCCACCAATGCCCCTCCATGATTTCCTAAGTCCTTTCCTTTAACCTAAGAATTACTTTTAAACATTCAATAATTATCAAGATGATATCCTTGTTGCTAGAAGTTTTTAATTCTTCTTACATGAACTGGTTAGAGTCTAAAATGTGTTCATTGTTAAATAAACTGGTTAGAATCTAAAATGTGTTCATTATTTAATGAAAAATGGGTTCATGTTCTTGACATTTGAGTGCTAAATCAGAAACAAAAAGTAGGACATGTTGGCCGAATGCAGTGGCACACGCCTGCAATCTCAGCACTTTGGAAGATCAAGGCAGGAGGATGACTTGACATCAGGAGATCAAGACCATCCTGGCCAACACAGTGAAACCCTGTCTCTTCTAGAAATACAAAACTTAGCTGGGCATGGGGGCAGGCACCTGTAATCCCAGCTACTCGGGAGGCTGAGACAGGAGAATTGCTTGAACCCAGGAAACAGAGGTTGCAGTTAGCCGAGGATCACGCCCCTGCACTTCAGTCTGGGCAACAGAGTGAGACTCCATCTCAAAAAAAAAAAAGAAAAAAGTAGGAAGTGTTTGTCAAAAGAGCCATATTAAAGTTTCTCAGATTTTCAATAGCTTTAAATTACTCTTCACGTGAAAAGACAAATATTATTACTTAGATTTTATTAAGTGATACATTCATGATACATTTTATTAAATAATACATTCATGAGTTCCTCATATAAATTTCACTTAAAGTTACTTAAATTTAATAAATACTACTTAAATAACCATCAAGGCCTGTGGAAGTTCAATTACATTTTCACATTGGCGTTGTCCTGCATGTCGGGTCTGTCTCTTATATTGTTCCACATTATCCAGACAATTCAAGGAACAGGAAAGGCAGATGGCCAATAAACATATGTAAACATGTTCATCCTTTCTAGCAATCAGGGAAATGCACATTAAAATAAAAAGGAGAAGCCATTTATGCTCATCATATTGGCAAAAAGTTTAAAGTCAAATTTGAATTTATAGGAAAATGGATGCCTTTATGCATTGCCAGAGGAGGTTAAATTGGTAGAACCACTTTGGAGAGCAATTTAGTCCATATAATGAAGTTAATGAGGCATACTCCCTACAATCCAGCGGTTCCACTCCCCTTCAGTTAAAAACCTGGCTGCACATTAGATTCATTATCCCAGTGGGCTATCAACCCATCGGCCTATTAAGAAAATCTTTTTGTTTCTTTTGAGGCAGGGTCTTGCCCTGTTGCCCAGGCTGGAGTACAGTGGCACAATCAACACCCACTGAAGCCTTGACCTCCTGAGCTCAAGAGATCTTTCCATTTCAACCTCCTGAGTAGCTAAGACTGCAGGTGCATGTCACTATGCCCGGCTAGCTTTTAAATTTTTTGTAGAGATGAGGTCTCGCTATGTTGTCCAGGCTGGTCTTGAACTCCTGGGCTCAAGTGATACTCCCAGCTTGGCCTCTCAAATGTGGGATTGCAGGTGTGAGCCACTGTGCCCAGCCTCATGAGAAATTCTTGCACGTATACATAGAAAACAAATTCAAAAATTTTCATAGCATTGCTTATAACAAAAAAATGGAAATAATGTCCATCAACAGGAGTATAAAGAAATAAAATGTTGTATAGTCATTCAACAGAAAACTAATAAAACTATAGAAAATACAGGCACATGCAGTGTGAGTGAATCTCCCAAATACAATTTTGAGAAGTAATAGTCAAAGGACACATACAGTGGAATTCTAGATAGCAATTAAAATGAATAAACTAAACCTATAAATAAATCCTGTGCTAGTTTTCTACAGCTTCTATTTAAAAAGGTACCAGGCCAGGCACGGTGACTGATGCCTGTAATCCCAGCACTTTGGGAGGCCAAGGCAGGTGGATAACCTAAGGTCAGGAGTTTGAGACCAGCCTGGCCAACATGGTGAAACCTACTACTACTAGAAACCATCTCTACTAAAAATACAAAAATTAGCTGGGCATGGTTGTGGGTGCCTGTAATCCCAGCTACTCGGGAAGCTGAAGCAGAATTACTTGAACCCAGAAGGTGGAGGTTGCGGTGAGCTGAGATTGCATCATTGTACTCCAGCCTGGGTGACAAGAGCAAAATGCCATCTCAAAGAAAGAAAAAAAAAAGTTACCATAGGCCGGGGCAGTGACTCACATTTGTAATTCCAGCACTTTGGAAGGCCAAGGTAGGAGGATCACTTGAGCCCAGGTCTTCAAGGCCAGCCTGGGCAACATGGCAAGACCTTGTTTCTACCAAAAGAAAAAAACTAGCTAGGCATGGTGGTACATGCCTGTAGTCCCAGCTACTAGGAAGCTGAGGTGGAAGGATTGCTGGAGTCCAGGAGTTCAAGGCTACAGTGAGCCATGTTCACACCACTACACTCCAGCCTGGGCAACAGAGCAAGACCCTGTCTCAAAAACAATTACTAAAATCTTAATGGCTTGAAAGAATACAAATTTATTCTCTTACCTTTCTAGAGATTCGAAATCCCAAATGGCACTCACTGAGCTAAAATCAAGAGGTCAGTAGGATTGCTGTGTTGTTAATGTGTCCCTCAAGAAGTAAGTGTTAGAAATTCAATCTCCAATGCAATAGTGTCAGGAGGTGGGGCCTAATAGGAAATGTTTAGATCATGAGGGCTCCACCCTCATGAATAGGGTAATGCAGATTAGAAAAGGACTTGAGGCTGTCAATTTTCTCTCTCTCTCACTCTCTCTCTCTGTCTTTCACCCCTCATGCCCTCTCACATCCCATCATGGCATGACACAGCCAGAGGCCCTTGCCAGATGCCAGGCCTCTTGATCTTGGACTCCCCAGCCTCCATGACTATGAGAAATAAATTTCTTTTCTTTATATATTACGCGATCTGTGCTACTCTGTTATAGCAACACAAAATGGACTAAGACAGCTGTGTTTCTTCCTGAGGGCTATACGGGATAATTCATATCTTTGTTTTATCCAACTTCTAGATGCTACCTGCCTTGCTGGGCTTGTGGCTTCTCCTTTCATCTTCAAAGCCAGCAATTCCATCTGCAACCTTAATTCCCCTTTGCCATATAAGGTAACATATTCACAATGCAGGGCAAAAATAATAATAATTTCCTTCTACCCTCTTAGGGTCAGTGGCTGAGTCTGTGAAATAAACTGATAAAAGACATATTAAGAGGAGAAAAGCACACACATTTTATTTGATCTTAAAAGTTTTAAATGGGAAGGGGAAATTATAGAGAAGAGAACCCCCCCAACCCGCCCCAAAGAAGTAGCCAGACTTGGAGGCTTTTTTACCACTTCAAGGATGACAAATGTATAGAGAAATGACAAGACAAAGGAAAGAGGTTTCTAAATGTTCTAGCAGTGATAACTTGTGAAAAGGTAAATGTAGGAGAATCATTAATGTTAGCCCCCTAGGGCTAGCCAGTAAGGTTTCTTTATGTGACTCTTCAGGTACCATTTCTGTCTATGGCACTGAGGGTTGTTCTCTCTACTACAGGAAAGGGAGGGATACCTTCACAAGGAAAATTGATACCCTGTTTTTAGGAAGATGGAAGGAGGGCAGTGAACTTTTTCTCAATTGTCTTCAACTTGAAATAATACTTACGTTAGGGTAGAATATTTGGGGGTGGAAAATTCTGATCCCCTACAACAGATTCAAGGGATTAGGATGTTAACTTTTTTTGCAGAATGGGGGGTAAAAGGGTGTAACTGTCTGATGGATTTTTCTTTTCTGCTGCTGAAAAAAGATGATACAGAGAACAGCAGGAGCTGCCATAGAGAAAGAGGTTGATTATCACAAGGTAGCTGAACAGAAGGACAGGAGATATTTCTCAAATCTGCTCCCCAGTAATTCAGAGGCTAGAGTTTTTAAGGATAATTTGGTGTGCATGTGGATAGGGAATGGGTGCTGCTGATTAGCTGGGGATGAAAAATTCATAGCATTAAATGCTGACAACAGAAATCTGGAAAGATCTAAAATCAAGACCCTAACATCACAAAAGAAGTAGAAAAGCAAGAACAAACAAATTCAAAAGCTAGCAGAAGACAAGAAATAACTAAGATCAGAGCAGAACTGAAAGAGATAGAAATGAGAAAAAGCCTTCAAAAAATCAATAAACCTAGGAGCTGGTTTTTTTTGAAAAGATTAACAAAATAGATAGACCACTAGCTAAACTAATAAAGGGGAATCAAATACACACAATAAAAAATGATATCACCACTTATGCTACAGAAATATAAACTACCATCAGAGAATACTATAAAAGCCTCAGCTGGGCGTGGTAGCTCACGCCTGTAATCCCAGCACTTTGGGAGGCTGAGGTGGATGGATTACCTGAGGTCAGGAGTTCGAGACCAGCCTGACCAACATGGTGAAACCCCATCTCTATTCAAAATACAAAAATTAGCCAGGCATGGTGGTACATGCCTGTAGTCCCAGATACTCGCGAGGCTGAGGCAACAGAATCGCTTAAACCTGGGAGGCAGTGGTTGCAGTGAGCCAATATCGCACCACTGCACTCCACCTGGGCAACAGAGAATCTGTCTCAATAAAAAAAAAAAAAAACCTCTATGCAAAGAAACTAGAAAATCTAGAAGAAATGGATAAATTTCTGGACACATAAACCCACCCTCCCAAGACTAAACCAGGTAGAAGTCAAATCCCTGAATAGACCAATAACAAGTTCTGAAATTGAGGCAGTAATTAATAGCCTACCAACCAAAAAAAGCCCAGGACCAGACAGATTCACAGCTGAATTCTACCAGAAATACAAAGAGGAGCTGGTATGATTCCTTCTGAAACTATTCCAAACAATCGAAAAACAGGGCCTTCTCCATAACTCTTTTTATGAGGCCAGCATCATCCTGATACGAAAACCAAAAAGACACAACAGAAAAAGAAAACTTCAGGCCAATATCCCTGATGAACATCAATGCAAAAATCCTCAATAAAATACTGGTAAACTGAATCCAGTAGCAAATCAAAAAGCTTATCCACCACAATTAGGTCAGCTTTACCCTGGGATGCAAGGCTGGTTCAACATACGCAAATCAATAAATGTAATCTATTACATAAACAGAACCAATGACAAAAACCACATGATTATCTCAATAGATGCAGAAAAGGCCTTTGATAAAATTCAACACCCCTTCATGCAAAAAACTATCAATAAACTAGGTATTGATGGAACATATCTCAAAATAATAAGAGTAATTTATGACACACCAATAGCCAATATCACACTGAATGGGCAAAAGCTGGAAGCATTCTCTTTGAAAATCGACAGAAGACAAGGATCCCCTCTCTCACTACTCCTATTCAACATAGTATTGGAAGTTCTGCCCAAAGCCATAAGGTAGGAGAAAGAAAAAGGGTGTTCACATAGGAAGAGAGAAAGTCAAATTGTTTCTGTTTGCAGATGACATGATTGTATATTTAGAAAACCCCATTGTCTCAGCCCAAAATCTCCTTAAGCTGATAAGCAACTTCAGCAAAGTCTCAGGATACAAAATTAATGGCAAAAATCACAAGCATCCCTGTATACCAACAGATAAGCAGAGAGCCAAATCAGGAGTGAACTCCGATTCACAATTGCTACAAAGAGAATACAAATTGCTACAAAGTGAATATACCTAGGAATACAACTTACAAGGGATGTGAAGGACCTCTTCAAGGAGAACTACCAACTACTGCTCAAGGAAATAAGAGAGGACACAAACAAATGAAAAAACATTCCACTCTCATGGATAGAAAGAACCAATATCTTGAAAATGGCCATACTGCCCAAAGTACTTTATAGATTCAATCCATCAAGCTACCAGTGACTTTCTTCACAGAATTAGAAAAAAAACTACTTTAAATTTCATATGGAACCAAAAAAGAGTTCGTACAGCCAAGACAATCCTAAGCAAAAAGAACAAAGCTGGAGGCATCACATCACCTGACTTCAAACTATACCACAAGGCAGCAGTAACCAAAAGAGCATGGTACTGGTATCAAAACAGATATATAGACCAATGGAACAGAACAGAGGCCTGAGAAATAACACCACACATCTACAACCATCTGATATTCGACAAACCCAACAAAAACAAGCAATGGGGAAGAAAGTATTCCCTATTTCATTAATAGTGCTGGGAAAACTGGCTAGACATATGCAGAAAACAGAAACTGGACCCCTTCCTAATACCTTATACAAAAATTAACTCAAGATGGACTAAGGACTTAAATGTAAAACCCAAAAGTATAAAAACTCTAGAAGAAAACCTAGACAATACCTTTCAGGACATAGGCTTGGGCAAAGACTTCATGACTAAAACACCAAAAGCAATTGCCAAAAGCCAAAATTGACAAATGGGATCTAATCAAACTAAAGAGCTTCTGCACAGCAAAAGAAACTACCATCAGAATGAACAGGAAACCTACAGAATGGGAGAAAATTTTTGCAATCTACCCATCTGACAAAGCTCTAATATCCAGAATCTACAAGGAACTTAAACCAATTGGCAAGAAAAAGACAAACAACCCCATCAAAAAGTGGTATGAACAGACACTTCTCAAAAGAAGGCATTTATGTGGCCAACACACATATGAAAAAATGTTCATCATCACTGGTCATTAGAGAAATGCAAATCAAAACCACAATGAGATACCATCTCACATCAGTTAGAATGGCAATCATTAAAAAGTCAGGAAACAACAGGTGCTGGCGAGGCTTTGGAGAAATAGGAATGCTTTTACACTGTTGCTGGGAGTGTAAATTAGTTCATCCACTATGGAACAGTATGGTGATTCCTCAACAGTCTAGAACCAGCAATACCATCTGACCCAGCCATCCCATTACGGGATATATACCCAAAGGATTATAAATCATTCTACTATAAAGACACATGCACACGTATGTTTATTGCAGCACTATTTACAATAGCAAAGACTTGGAACTAACCCAAATGCCTATAAGGATAGACTGGATAAAGAAAATGTGGCTCATATACACCATGGAATACTATGCAGCCATAAAAAAAAATGAGTTCATGTCCTTTGCAGGGACATGGATGAAGCTGGAAACCATCATCCTCAGCAAACTAACACAGAAACAGAAAACCAAGCACTGCATGTTCTCACTCATAAGTGGGAGCTGAACAATGAGAACACGTGGGCACAGGGAGGGGAACATTACATACTGGGGCCTGTCAGGGGGTGGGGGGCAATGGGAAGGAGAGCTTTAGGACAAATACCTAATGCAGTCGGGGTTTAAAACCTAGATGACGGGTTGATAGTGCAGCAAACCACCAGGGCACATGTACACCTGTGTAACAAACCTGCACACTCTGCACATGCATCCCGAACTTAAAGTTAAAAAAAATTGATATATTTGTTTTATGATAAAGTAATATTTCCATGTGACAGCGACATATAATGTAAATGATTTCCAATTCACTTTTCCTATCTCTGTCTGCCTTTGCCTGCTGGCTTTGGAATTACAGTATGTGATTCTTGATAATATTTTTGGAGGGGGAAAGATTTGCATTATTTTAAATCGTGCATATAAAATAAAACTCAATAATTTGTTTTATACTGTTTCAAATTTGCATAATTCAAGTTCCCATAAAGTTTGACTATATTTACTTATAGCATGGCATGTATATATGTGATTAGTGTCGACATAGCAAGAAAATGGGGTTTCTAATGCAATCTGTTATATAAAAATGTTTTGAGCACCTACAATATAAAGTCTGTTTTCTCTCTTATGGCTAAAGTCTTTCACTGAGCACCCTGAATCACTGTAACTTTTCTTTCTTTTTTAATAGCAAAGATAAGCCAGGCACAGTGGCTCACGCCTGTAATCCCAGCACCTTGGGAGGCTGAGGGGGGTGTGGATCACCTGAGGTCAGGAGTTCAAGGCCAGTCTGGCCAACATGGTGAAACTCTGTCTTGCCTAGAAATACAAAAATTAGCTGGGCCTAGTGGCGGGCAACTGTAATCCCCACTACTTGGGAGGCTGAGGCAGGAGAATCGCTTGAACCCAGTAAGCAAAAGTTGCAGTGAGCTGAGATGGCACCACTGTACTCCAGCCTGGGAGACAGAGTGACACTTTGTCTCTAAATAAATACATAAATAAATAGCAAAGATAAAGGGATAAGAATGTATCAACCTAACTTGCTCTTGCCTCAGAGAATAAAGAAACAGGAAAAAGAAGTCAAATCTACTCCTTTGCATTTCTTTTTGTTTTTAAATCAACTCTAACTTCATGTATTCCCCTTTCTTTTTTTAAAACTTTTCCTCATTTGTGTTTAAAGATAAATACAGGTCATATATATGTAGTACATATGTAACTTATATTTAAATTATAATGCATACTATAATTATCATTTGCAAACTAATCACCCCATGAATACTTTTTTTTTTTTTTTTTTTTTTTTTGAGACAGAGTCTTGCTCTGTCACCCAGGCTGATCTCTGCTCACTGCAAGTTCATGCCATTCTCCTGCCTCAGCCTCCCGAGTAGCTGGGACTACAGGCTCCTGCCACCACTCCTGGCTAATTTTTTGTATTTTTAGTAGAAATGGGGTTTCATCGTGTTAACCAGGATGATCTCAATCTCCTTACCTCGTGATCTGCCTGCCTGAATAATTTTTGCGTAAAGAAGGCAAAACTTCGTCTTCATCCTCTTACTGTTTCTGGCTGGACCTGAGAATTGAATTGACATAAGACAGATTTATAGGAGAAAAGCATACAGATTTTTACATGTACTTGGGAATCCCCATAGAAAAACAAAAACCCAAAGAAATAGCAAAAACTAAGTGCTTACATCCTTGGTTGAACAAAGAGAGACAATTGTAGAAAAGTACTTACCATATACAAGAAGACCAAAGGAAGATGAGAGTTACTTTAACATCGTGTTTGTCTAGATTTCTTTTGGCCTAGACTCCCCATTTCTTGGTGATGTTTCCTTCCTCCTGATGTAGGGAGGGCATCTTTCACATGAGATTTTTATCACCTTTCCGGAAAAAACAGGGAGGTGAGAGTGTCCTCCATGCACCTACTGTTTTACAAGTGCCTCTAGCTCAAGGTAATCCTTAAGCCAAAGTAGCATATTTTGGGATGGCATAGGCTGCATCTACCAATACGTTTCTCCTTTTTCTGATACTTGTTTCCCCTTTTCAGAAGCAAGCAGTATTCCGAATTTTATCATTTTGTTGTCTTTAAAATGTTTTTTAGGCTGGAAGTGGTGGCTCACGCCTGTAATCCCAGAACTTTGGGAGGCCGAGGCAGGTGGATCGCCTGAGGTCGAGAGTTCAAGACCAGCCTGACCAATGTGGTGAAACCCCATCTCTACTAAACACAAAAAATTAGCCAAGTGTGGGCGTGGGGCCTTGTAATCCCAGCTACTTGGGAGGCTGAGGCAGAAGAATCGCTTGAACCCAGGAGGTGGAGGTTGCAGTGAGCCAAGATTGCACTACTGCATTCCAGCCTGGGCGACAAGAGTGAAACTCCGTCTCAAAAAAAAAAAAATTTTTTTTACGCATGTATACCTAAACAGATATTGTTGATTTTACATTTTTTTTGAGCTTTCTTTTTTTTTTTTTTTTGTGGGGTGATTTTTTGGAGAGAGTCTTACTCTGTTGTCCAGGTTGGAGTACAGTGGCAAGATCTCAGCTCACTGCAACCTCCACCTCCAAGGTTCAAGTCTCAGTCTCCAAGTAGCTGGGACTACAGGTGTGCACCACCACGCCTGGCTAAGTTTTTGTATTTTATGGTAGAGGCAGGCAGTCCACCCACTTTGGCCTCCCAAAGTGCTAGGATTACAGGCATGAGCCACCATGTTTTTGGGCTTTCTAAGGATGGTTTCCAGAAATGCTCTGAAGGTCAGACAAGGTCAGGTCATAGTCTTCTAGGACTCATGTGGCTGGGTTTTGGTTGGTTAGTTGGTTTTTGTTTGTTTGTTTTTTTCTCAACATCATGTCTCCAAGATTCATCTTGTTGAGTTATCATATCATTGAACATAAATATAGTTAGTTTGTTTTTCTTTTTTTTTTTTTTGGAGATAGAGTCTCTTGCTCTGTCACCCAGGCTGGAGTGCAATGGCATGATCTTGGCTCAAGTGATTCTCTTGCCTCAGCCTCCTGAGTAGCTGGGATTATAGGCACACACCACCATGCCTGGCTAAGTTTTGTATTTTTGTAGAGACAGGGTTTCACCATGTGAACCAGGCTGGTCTTGAACTCCTGACCTCAGGTGATCCATCTACCTCAGCCTCCCAAAGTGCTGGGATTACAGGTATGAGCCACCACACCCAGACGTTCACTTGTTTTTCACTGCAGTACTTATATTTAATTGCATTATATGAACAGATTAAAATGTATTTTTGCTCTCTCCTGACAAGGAGTATTTGGCTTGTTTCTAGTCTGGTGCTGGTACAAACAGGGATGCTGAGAATATTCTTAACCATGATACTCATGAGCAGAGGTTTTTCTGGACAGTGGTCTTCATGCTGGGCCACAGGTACCTCTGTGGATGTCATCAGAGAATTTTAAGGAAATCAATGTTCAGATTCTCAGTTTCCACATACACTCTTTCCTATAGTCATTTGCCTGAAGCGTATGCCAGTGCTGTAGCCTCAGGCTCACCTTTACCACTGAGCTTTTCACAGTCACCTTTCAGCCAAAGGTGCAGTGCTCCCCATCCAGAATCTTCCTCTGGTGCCTTGGCCACCAGTGTAAAAACCTCTTCCAAAAAGGAGGCAACCGGAAGTACCAGTGCCAGGGTTGAGAACGTAGATTACTCTATTGACTGAGGATCAAAGTTGGTTTTCAGTTGACAGACTATTAAGTCTGTCCAATTACAAAGCTGTCATACGGTTAATTCATAATGAATTCAAAGAACTGAAAGCCATTCCATTCCCCTTACACTTATTTAGGTGAAAAAGATTTTTTAGCTCTTAAACTTGTCAGAAGCAAAAGAAAAATAGAAAGAGAATTGATGCTAACTCCTATTGTATTTTAGAAATAAATAAAAATCATCCAAAGAAGGCTGAGCATGGTGGCACTCTGTCACCCAGGCTGGAGTGCAGAGGTGCAATTATGGCTCACTGCAGCCTCAACCTCCTGGGCTCAAGTGATCCTCCCACCTTAGCCCCCCGAGTAGCTAAGACAACAGATGTGCACCACCATGTCCAGCTAATTTTTGTACTTTTTATAGAGACAGGGTCTTACCATGTTGCCCAGGCTGGTCTTGAACTCCCAGGCTCAAGCTATCTACCAGTCTTGGCCTCCCAAAGTGCTGGAATTACAGATGTGAGCCACTGCACCTGGCGCATCACTTGAATTTTCTAATGAGCTAGCTGAATTTCCCAAAAGTAGGAAAGGTTTCTCTTTGTCACTACAGTTTTAGTGTTCTTGGAGTCCTGCTCCTTGGTTAGTGCCAAAAGCAAGACCCTAATCAAATGTAGACCTTCATAGATTCATCAAATGTTTTCAACATCTCAGCTTTTGTGTACATCATTCCCTCTGCCTCGGATGTCACCATCCACTGAACCCCCACCCAGTCATCACTCCATGCTCTGACCTCAGCTCAAATGTCATTTCCTCTCAAAGGCCTTCAGCAACTATCCTATCTAAGGCTTCCTAATTCTCCATCACAGAACCCTGTAAAGTTTATTAGAATGGGTTTCCTTGCTCATAGATTATCTCCTGCACTTGACTGTAAGCTCCTTGAAGGCAGGAAGTGATCTGTTTTATTCACCTACATATGCTCCAGCATTTAATGTAGTGCCTGATATTAAATGCTGGGACATATTCAGCAAGATATCCATAAATATCTACTAAATAAATGAATAGATGAGTGAATTCTCTTCAGCCTGTAAAAAGACACCCTCCTTCATCCAGTCAATGGTAACTTGGAACAAGATGTGACAAGTGGGGGGGCGGAGCAAGATGGCCGAATAGGAACAGCTCCAGTCTCCAACTCCCAGCGCGAGCGACACAGAAGACCGGTGATTTCTGCATTTTCAACTGAGGTACTGGGGTCATCTCACTAGGGAGTGCCGGACAATCGGTGCTGGTCAGCTGCTGCAGCCTGACCAGCGAGAGCTGAAGCAGGGCGAGGCATCGCCTCACCTGGAAGCGCAAGGGGGAAGGGGATCCGTTTTCCTAGCCAGGGGAACTGAGACACACAACACCTGGAAAATCGGGTAACTCCCACCCCAATACTGCGCTGTAAGCATACAGGCACACCAGAATATATCCCACACCTGGCCGGGAGGGTCCCACGCCCACGAAGCCTCCCTCACTGCTAACACAGCAGTCTGCCGCGATCTATCCGCAAGGCAGCAGCGAGGCTGGGGGAGGGGCGCCCGCCATTGCTGAGGCTTAAGTAGGTAAACAAAGCCGCTGGGAAGCTTGAACTGGGTGGAGCTCACAGCAGCTCAAGGAAGCCTGCCTGTCTCTGTAGTCTCCACCTCTGGGGACAGCGCACAGCTGAAGACCAACAGGGGAAGTAGCAGGAGCCGGTGCAGACGCGAACGACTCTGTCTGACAGCTTTGGGGAGAGCCGTGGATCTCCCAACGCGGAGGTTGAGATCTGAGAACGGACAGACTGCCCGCTCAGGTGTGTCCCTGACCCCTGAGTAGCCTAGCTGGGAGAAATCCCCCACTAGGGGCAGTCTGACACCCCACACCTCACAGGGTGGAGTACACCCCTGAGAGGAAACTTCCAAAGGAAGAATCAGACAGGTACACTCGCTGTTCAGCAATATTCTATCTTCGGCAACCTCTGCTGCTGATACCCAGGCAAACAGGGTCTGGAGTGGACCTCAAGCAATCTCCAACAGACCAACAGACAGTCCTTCTGACTGTCAGAAGGAAAACTATCAAACAGGAAGGACACCTATACCAAAACCGCATCAGTACGTCACCACCATCAAAGACCAGAGACAGATAAAACCACAAAGATGGGGAAGAAGCAGGGCAGAAAAGCTGGAAATTCAAAAAATAAGAGCGCATCTCCCCCTGCAAAGGAGCGCAGCCCATCGCCAGCAACGGATCAAAGCTGGTCAGAGAATGACTTGGACGAGAGGAGAGAAGAAGGCTTCAGTCCATCAAACTTATCAGAGCTAAAGGAGGAATTACGTACCCAGCGCAAAGAAACTAAAAATCTTGAAAAAAGAGTGGAAGAATTGACAGCTAGACTCATTAATGCAGAGAAGATCATAAACGAAATGACAGAGATGAAAACCATGACACGAGAAATACGTGACAAATGCACAAGCTTCAGTAACCGACTCGATCAACTGGAAGAAAGAGTATCAGCGATTGAAGATCAAATGAATGAAATGAAGCGAGAAGAGAAACCAAAAGAAAAAAGAAGAAAAAGAAATGAGCAAAGCCTGCAAGAAGTATGGGATTACGTAAAAAGACCAAATCTACGCCTGATTGGGGTGCCTGAAAGTGAGGGGGAAAATGGAACCAAGTTGGAAAACACTCTTCAGGAAATCATCCAGAACTTCCCCAACCTAGTAGGGCAGGCCAACATTCAAATTCAGGAAATACAGAGAACGCCACAAAGATACTCCTCCAGAAGAGCAACTCCAAGACACATAATTGCCAGATTCACCAAAGTTGAAATGAAGGAAAAAATCTTAAGGGCAGCCAGAGAGAAAGGTCGGGTTACCCACAAAGGGAAGCCCATCAGACTAACAGCAGATCTCTCGGCAGAAACTCTACAAGCCAGAAGAGAGTGGGGGCCAATATTCAACATTCTTAAAGAAAAGAATTTTAAACCCAGAATTTCATATCCAGCCAAACTAAGTTTCATAAGTGAAGGAGAAATAAAATCCTTTACAGATAAGCAAATGCTTAGAGATTTTGTCACCACCAGGCCTGCCTTACAAGAGACCCTGAAGGAAGCCCTAAACATGGAAAGGAACAACCGGTACCAGCCATCGCAAAAACATGCCAAAATGTAAAGACCATCGAGGCTAGGAAGAAACTGCATCAACTAACGAGCAAAATAACCAGTTAATATCTAATGGCAGGATCAAGTTCACACATAACAATATTAACCTTAAATGTTAATGGACTAAATGCTCCAATTAAAAGACACAGACTGGCAAACTGGATAAAGAGTCAAGACCCATCAGTCTGCTGTATTCAGGAGACCCATCTCACATGCAGAGACATACATAGGCTCAAAATAAAGGGATGGAGGAAGATCTACCAAGCAAATGGAGAACACAAAAAAGCAGGGGTTGCAATCCTTGTCTCTGATAAAACAGACTTTAAACCATCAAAGATCAAAAGAGACAAAGAAGGCCATTACATAATGGTAAAGGGATCAATTCAACAGGAAGAGCTAACTCTCCTAAATATATATGCACCCAATACAGGAGCACCCAGATTCATAAAGCAAGTCCTTAGGGACTTACAAAGAGACTTAGACTCCCATACAATAATAATGGGAGACTTCAACACTCCGCTGTCAACATTAGACAGATCAACGAGACAGAAAGTTAACAAGGATATCCAGGAATTGAACTCATCTCTGCAGCAAGCGGACCTAATAGACATCTATAGAACTCTCCACCCCAAATCAACAGAATATACATTCTTCTCAGCACCACATCGCACTTATTCCAAAATTGACCACATAATTGGAAGTAAAGCACTCCTCAGCAAATGTAAAAGAACAGAAATTATAACAAACTGTCTCTCAGACCACAGTGCAATCAAACTAGAACTCAGGACTAAGAAACTCAATCAAAACCGCTCAACTACATGGAAACTGAACAACCTGCTCCTGAATGACTACTGGGTACATAACGAAATGAAAGCGGAAATAAAGATGTTCTTTGAAACCAATGAGAACAAAGATACAACATACCAGAATCTCTGGGACACATTTAAAGCAGTGTGTAGAGGGAAATTTATAGCACTAAATGCCCACAAGAGAAAGCAGGAAAGATCTAAAATTGACACTCTAACATCACAATTAAAAGAACTGGAGAGGCAAGAGCAAACACATTCAAAAGCTAGCAGAAGGCAAGAAATAACTAAGATCAGAGCCGAACTGAAGGAGATAGAGACACAAAAAACCCTCCAAAAAATCAATGAATCCAGGAGTTGGTTTTTTGAAAAGATCAACAAAATTGACAGACCGCTAGCAAGGCTAATAAAGAAGAAAAGAGAGAGGAATCAAATAGATGCAATAAAAAATGATAAAGGGGATATCACCACTGACCCCACAGAAATACAAACTACCATCAGAGAATACTATAAACGCCTCTACGCAAATCAACTAGAAAATCTAGAAGAAATGGATAATTTCCTGGACACTTACACTCTCCCAAGGCTAAACCAGGAAGAAGTTGAATCCCTGAATAGACCAATAGCAGGCTCTGAAATTGAGGCAACAATTAATAGCCTACCCACCAAAAAAAGTCCAGGACCAGATGGATTCACAGCTGAATTCTACCAGAGGTACAAGGAGGAGCTGGTACCATTCCTTCTGAAACTATTCCAATCAATAGAAAAAGAGGGAATCCTCCCTAACTCATTTTATGAGGCCAATATCATCCTGATACCAAAGCCTGGCAGAGACACAACAAAAAAAGAGAATTTTAGACCAATATCCCTGATGAACATTGATGCAAAAATTCTCAATAAAATACTGGCAAACCGGATTCAGCAGCACATCAAAAAGCTTATCCACCATGATCAAGTGGGCTTCATCCCTGGGATGCAAGGCTGGTTCAACATTCGCAAATCAATAAACGTAATCCAGCATATAAACAGAACCAAAGACAAGAACCACATGATTGTCTCAATAGATGCAGAAAAGGCTTTTGACAAAATTCAACAGCCCTTCATGCTAAAAACGCTCAATAAATTCGGTATTGATGGAACGTATCTCAAAATAATAAGAGCCATTTATGACAAACCCACAGCTAATATCATACTGAATGGGCAAAAACTGGAAAAATTCCCTTTGAAAACTGGCACAAGACACGGATGCCCTCTCTCACCACTCCTATTCAACATAGTGTTGGAAGTTCTGGCTAGGGCAATCAGGCAAGAGAAAGAAATCAAGGGTATCCAGTTAGGAAAAGAAGAAGTCAAATTGTCCCTGTTTGCAGATGACATGATTGTATATTTAGAAAACCCCATCGTCTCAGCCCAAAATCTCCTTAAGCTGATAAGCAACTTCAGCAAAGTCTCAGGATACAAAATTAATGTGCAAAAATCACAAGCATTCTTATACACCAGTAACAGACAAGCAGAGAGCCAAATCAGGAATGAACTTCCATTCACAATTGCTTCAAAGAGAATAAAATACCTAGGAATCCAGCTTACAAGGGATGTAAAGGACCTCTTCAAGGAGAACTACAAACCACTGCTCAGTGAAATCAAAGAGGACACAAACAAATGGAAGAACATACCATGCTCATGGATAGGAAGAATCAATATCGTGAAAATGGCCATACTGCCCAAGGTTATTTATAGATTCAATGCCATCCCCATCAAGCTACCAATGAGTTTCTTCACAGAATTGGAAAAAACTGCTTTAAAGTTCATATGGAACCAAAAAAGAGCCCGCATTGCCAAGACAATCCTAAGTCAAAAGGACAAAGCTGGAGGCGTCACGCTACCTGACTTCAAACTATACTACAAGGCTACAGTAACCAAAACAGCATGGTACTGGTACCAAAACAGAGCTATAGACCAATGGAACAGAACAGAGTCCTCAGAAATAATACCGCACATCTACAGCCATCTGATCTTTGACAAACCTGAGAGAAACAAGAAATGGGGAAAGGATTCCCTATTTAATAAATGGTGCTGGGAAAATTGGCTAGCCATAAGTAGAAAGCTGAAACTGGATCCTTTCCTTACCCCTTATACGAAGATTAATTCAAGATGGATTAGAGACTTAAATGTTAGACCTAATACCATAAAAACCCTAGAAGAAAATCTAGGTAGTACCATTCAGGACATAGGCATGGGCAAGGACTTCATGTCTAAAACACCAAAAGCAACGGCAGCAAAAGCCAAAATTGACAAATGGGATCTAATTAAACTAAAGAGCTTTTGCACAGCAAAAGAAACTACCATCAGAGTGAACAGGCAACCTACAGAATGGGAGAAAATTTTTGCAACCTACTCATCTGACAAAGGGCTAATATCCAGAATCTACAAAGAACTCAAACAAATATACGAGAAAAAAACAAACAACCCCATCAAAAAGTGGGGAAAGGATATGAACAGACATTTCTCAAAAGAAGATATTCATACAGCCAACAGACACATGAAAAAATGCTCATCGTCACTCGCCATCAGAGAAATGCAAATCAAAACCACAATGAGATACCATCTCACACCAGTTAGAATGGCAATCATTAAGAAGTCAGGAAACAACAGGTGTTGGAGAGGATGTGGAGAAATAGGAACACTTTTACACTGTTGGTGGGATTGTAAACTAGTTCAACCATTATGGAAAACAGTATGGCAATTCCTCAAGGATCTAGAACTAGATGTACCATATGACCCAGCCATCCCACTACTGGGTATATACCCAAAGGATTATAAATTATTCTACTACAAAGACACATGCACACGTATGTTTATTGCGGCACTATTCACAATAGCAAAGACTTGGAATCAACCCAAATGTCCATCTGTGACAGACTGGATTAAGAAAATGTGGCACATATACACCATGGAATACTATGCAGCCATAAAAAAGGATGAGTTTGTGTCCTTTGTAGGGACATGGATGCAGCTGGAAACCATCATTCTTAGCAAACTATCACAAGAAGAGAAAACCAAACACCGCATGTTCTCACTCATAGGTGGGAACTGAACAATGAGATCACTTGGACTCGGGAAGGGGAACATCACGCACTGGGGCCTATCATGGGGAGGGGGGAGGGGGGAGGAGGGAGGGATTGCATTGGGGAGTTATACATGATATAAATGATGAATTGATGGGTGCTGACGAGTTGATGGGTGCAGCACACCAACATGGCATAAGTATACATATGTAACAAACCTGCACGTTATGCACATGTACCCTAGAACTTAAAGTATAATTAAAAAAAAATAAATAAATAAATAAAAAAAATTAAAAAAAAAAAAAAAAAAAAAAAAAGATGTGACAAGTGTTTCCAGGAATAAAAAGGTTATTCATGCTTTTATACTTCATTTCCACCCTGACTAGTAGAAAAGAATTCTACGGTCGGGTGTGGTGGTTCACAGCTGTAATCCCAGCACTTTGGGAGGCCGAGGAGATTCAGGAGTTTGAGACCAGCCTGGTCAACATGGCAAAACCCTGTCTCTACTAAAATCACAAAAATTAGCCAGTTGTGGTGGCACACACCTGCAATCCCAGCTAAACTGGGAGGCTGAGGCATGAGAATTGCTTGAACCCAGGAGATGGAGGTTGCAGTGAGCCAAGATCATGCCACTAAACTCCGTAGCCTGGGCAACAGAGTGAGACTCTGTCTTAAAAAAAAAAAATTCTAGATCCCCATTCAAATTCCCCCAACTCCTACTCTTTTTATTCCCTTTCTTGCTTCTCTTAGAAACCCCTTCCCTTACTGTCTCAGTAATAGATTCAATTCTAAGAAAATGGGTAAATTTGGCAATGTTGTAAGTGAAAGAAGAACATTCCTCTTCAGTTTTCCTGCCCCTCCAGCGGGCAGCTCTGTTTGACTGTCAGGATTGCACAGCAATCAATAGCCAAGATACATTGCCATCAATTCCTCTGGTATAAGACAGCAAGCCAGACAAACAAACGACCTGAAATGAAACACAGGATCAACAATGTGCCTCTCAAGAAAAATGCCAAGCCAGACAAATGGCTTTTCTGACTGCCCCTGGTCTTAGGTTTTCCTGAAATCTTATTAGAATAAGCACCTCTTTGTCTCCCTACATAAGTTTCTCTAGTATGCACTGTCATCCTAAGCCCACATTTTAAAACATCACATTTGCAAGAGTGAGAGAATAAAATTTTAATTCTGTCTCAATCAAATTTCCAATTTGCGTGTGTGTGTCTATATCAGAATCTCCCTTTTATGTTGTTGTGGATCTATCTATCGTGTCTTATCTAATGATGATGATGACCAGAACTTAAATTTCCAAAGGGTTACATGTACATTATCTCATTTAATTTGGTTTATTTTAGCCAAAATGACTTCTAGGCAGGCCCACCTAAGCCCTTGCAGGATGAGAAGGCTAACAGCACCTCCTGCTGTCCTGAGTACATGTCTTCTTCGTGGGTGGAACCAGCCTGCTGCCAGTGCCTAGCAAACACCAAGCCAAGAGTCTACCCACAGCTGCTCTCCAGGCAAAGGGCGCTGCCCCCCAGATCTGTCCTCATCCCAAAGACTTTGCAGTATGATAAATGAATTATAGCTAAGCTCTAATAACTATGAATAGCTGTCATGGCTTAGTATCTTGCTCCTATGTAATGACACTTCTATTTTAAAAAGGATCTCTTATGCCTTAATCCAAGTATTTCAGGATCTGCCACACTTAGGGCTGCCTTTCCACTCTGAGCCAGGCTTTGCTTTGATTTTTTTAAATTGCAACTAGATACAGATTAAGAGATACAGAAATGCACAGATTAGATAAAGGTTTGAACCTCCCTTTACTTCTTGAAACTAAGAGTAGCCAAAATCCTGACTAATGTCTGCTCTGTTCCTGTCCTCTGCCACCAGTGAGTCAAAGGGCCCAGGGCTCAGGATTGGCTCCACTCATGGGGTCTTTGGGGATGGATGACAGAGGGACTGTCCTGTACCTTCTGCTGAGCCACTGCCACACAAATGGGTAACCACTAAAAAGGGAGCAAACTGTTGGGCATTGCAGAGGAAGGGAGATGTTCTGGTCTTTTTTTTTTTTTCTTCCTTCAGAGGAGACTTTGTGGGCTAATAGTGACATCTAATTACAATCTAATCACTGGGAGCTTGGAGGGAAATGTTTAGTTCCCCTCACTCTGTAACAGAAACATTAAAAAGCAAGCAAACACAGTTTCTTAAATAAGAAGGAGCGCGGGGAAGCACGAACCAACTGTTGACAGGAAATTAACAAACAGTTACATATTCTGTTCCATTCTCACAATTGTATAGCCAACAACATAGTGGTTAGGTATTAGACTCAAGAGCTGGTTCTGATTCCAGCTTTGCTACTTACTAGCTATATGTTCTTTGGAAAGACTTGTCACATTCCATACTGAGGTATTGCTCCTCAACGGCGCACCAGTTGAGGTATTGTTCCTCACAAGAGGGCATTAGCTGCGGGGGTTTGCCCGCAGACCCTGACCTAAATGACGGATGAATAAAAATCCATATTTTATGTCTTCCTCCATGAAATGGGGTGACAAAGGTAACACTGAACTCATGGGGCTGTAATGAAGATGAAATGGGTTAATGTATATAAACTACTTGGAACTCCACGGGTACACTTCTGTACATCTATATGAATCTTCACTGTTATTATTTTTGTTGCTCTGTGACAGAAAGGACAGATTCTTGTGGAGCCTTAGTTAAGAATTGTAGGCTGGATGCGGTGATGTACACCTGCAGGCCCAACTACTTGGGAGGCTGAGGCAGAAGGATTGCTTGAGGCCAGGAGTTCGAGGCTGCAGTAAACTATGGTTGTGCCACTACTCCAGCCAGGGTGACAGAGTAAGACCCTGTCTCTAAAAAATAAAAATAAGAAAATTTCTGAAATTTCTGTAGATAACAGCCCCAGATTTCTTATTCCAAATTGGATGCTGGATCCTACCAAAGAGATTGAGCAATATAGGGATTCCAAGCACTGAAGAAAGGCCAATAGGAGAGCCATTTTGATGGAAGAGCTCCTCAGCGACCCTTGAGTCATGCCACGTTGGCAGTTACTTGCTCTACCTCCTCATACTCCACTGCGATCTCAGGTACTAATACACAGCTTGTGGCTGTGCCTATAGGGAGAAAACAAATGGAACTGGAAACCCCAGTTTCACTCAGACAGCTTGCTTGTCCTGGGTTTATGCAACTCAGCTAGAACTTGCAGCAAACCAGTGATTCCAATTTAAATTGAAAGAGTGCATTCCCAACTCCCAATTGCAAAAATATAGAACCAGCCCAAGAATGCCATGAATCAATGAGTGGATAAAGAAAATGTGGTATATGTATATACCATGGAATACTACTCAGCCATAAAAAGGAGCAAAATCATGCCTTTTGCAGCAACCTGGATAGAATTGGAGACCATGATTCTAAGTGAAGTAACTCAGGAATGGAAAATCAAACGTCATATGTTCTCATTCATAAGTGAGAGCTAAGCTATCAGGACGCAAAGGCATAAGAATGACACAATAAACTTTGGGGATTCAGGGGAAATGGCGGGAGGCAGGTGAGGGATAAAAGACTACGCATTGGGTACAGTGTACACTGTTCAGGTGATAGGTGGGTCAAAATCTCAGAACTCACCACTAAAGAACTTATCCATGTAACCAAACATCAGTTTCCAAAAATATCTATTGAAATTTTAAAAAAGAAGAAGAAAAAAAAAGTAAGAGTGCATTCCCAGCAAGTGAACTACTGAAGGGCTTGATGTCTCCCCAGGCACCTTCACAGAAAATGCTTCCACTGCCTGGAAAGACGGGTACTTCTGTGTCTGGCTAAATCAAGTTCTCTGTGCTGCTTTCACAAATCACTTCACACTCTGTACAGTGCTCTGAAGTTTACAGTGCCATTTCAAATACATTTTCTCTGTCTACAGCTCTTAAATTACATATTCTTTCCCCATTTCATAGGCGAGAATACAAAGGGTCAAAGAGTAAAGCAACAGAGCTGGAAGCGAAGCTCAGATCTTCTGCTTCCCAATGAGGGGGTCTTTCTCCTACACCACAGTTGCCTAGCACATCACAGATCTCACTCTCAGACTTCAGCTAAAGGCATTTCAGTAGATGCAATCCATCTTACCTTCATCCTGCATGTCATAGCTCTTTGTCTTTTACTTTCGTTCATCATTCTTCATTTTGCCATATTAACCTCATCAAAATTAGTTAAGGGAAGGACTCTGAGAAGATGGCAGAGCAGGAAGCACCAAGAATCTGTCTTTTTTCCTACACAACAATGGCACTGGCAGATCTGTCTACCTCATCTTACATCACTCACAAAAACCTAACTCAAAATGGATTAAAGACTTAAGTGTAAGATCTAAAACATAAAACTCCTAGAAGAAAACATGGAGTAAATGTTTCTTGACACTGGTCTTGGCAATGATAAATTGACAATGGTAAATTTTATGTTATATGTATTTACAATTCCACAATTCTCAAAAATTAGAAAACACTGATCAAGTCAGGTTTTTTTTTTTTTTTTTTTTAGTTTAATGTATTTTAATAGCAAACTTACAGGAACAGCACAGAAGACAGACAACATTAAAAACATGTACTTGCATGTAGGACAACTCAGTTAGAAAAGTATAGTGAATGGATGGAATCTACTGTATGATAAAAATGCTACAAACACCATTTAGTTGCTGTCAATAAGAAATTTACTTGTTTTAAAAAAATCCAAATGCTGGCATTGTCCAGAAAAATTTAACAGGTTTATTTATAATTACTATAAAGTTGAACCACTGAAACTTGTTCACTGAAACATTTTATCTTGCATTAATGCTTTACACCTCTGCATTTATATTAAAAATTCACACACAAATGAAAATGGAAAAACTGCCAATACCTGATTTCTGTCCCCTATTTTTCCACTCGCAATCATATACTTAGGTACCTTTTGACCCCATGGAAAAAAAATATCTAACGTTCAGAACTACCAATAACAGGAAGAAGAGAACTTTTTTTTTTTTTTTTTTGAGAATGAAATGTTTCCCATCATAGTGGATTCTTAAGCATGTTCTCCACGTATGCGGCGTGCTAGCTGGATGTCTTTTGGCATAATTGTTACACGTTGGGCATGGATAGCACACAGGTTGGTGTCTTCAAAAAGGCCAACCAGATAGGCCTCACTTGCCTCCTGCAAAGCACCGATAGCTGCGCTCTGGAAGCGCAGATCTGTTTTAAAGTCCTGAGCAATTTCTCGCACCAGAGGCTGGAAGGGAAGTTTGCGAATCAGAAGTTCAGTGGACTTCTGATAACGTCTAATTTCACGGAGTGCCACAGTACCAGGCCTGTAACGATGAGGTTTCTTCACCCCTCCAGTAGAGGGCGCACTCTTGCGAGCGGCTTTTGTAGCCAGTTGCTTCCTGGGTGCTTTACCACCGGTTGATTTGCGGGCAGTCTGCTTTGTACGAGCCATGGTACAGAGACCTCCTTACTTACCCCCCTTCTCCTTCCGCTGGAGCTCGGCGAGCAAGAGGCGGCGCTGGCATTAGAGAGCGACGGTGGTGCGGCGGTGGCTGCGAACACAATTCAAGTTTTTAAATACAAGGAATGTCCTCTGAAAAGAATTCAGTACTCAAATTATGCAGTTTGCCAAAATGATATTATCATTTGTATTAGGCTATTCTTGCAGTGCTATAAAGAAATACCTGAGATGGGGTGATTTATAGAGAAGACGTTTAATCGGCTCATAGTTCTGCAGGCTTTACAGGGAGCATGGTGCTGGCATCCGCTCAGCTTCTAGGGAAGCCTCAGGAAGCTTACAATCATGTTGGAAGGCTAAAGGGGACTAGGCATATCACATGGGGAAAGCAGAAGTGAGAAAAAGAGAGCGAGAGGAGGGGAGGTGCCACATACTTTTAAATGACCAGTTCTTGCAAGAACTCATTATCACAAACATAGCACCAAACCATGAGGGATCTGTCCCATGAAGCAAACACCTCCTCCCAGGCCCCACCTCCAGCATTAGGGATTACAATTCAGTATGAGATTTGGGCGGAACAAATATTCAAACCATATAACCATTCATACAACTTTCTCTCTCTCTCTTTCTTTCTTTGACAGAATCTCACTCTGCTGCCCAGGCAGGAGTGCAGTGGTGCCATCTCAGCTCACTGCAGCCTCCACCTCCCAGGTTCAAGTGATTCTCATGTCTCAGCCTTCTGAGTAGCTGGGATTACAGGTGTGTGCCATCACAACTCACTAACTTTTTGTATATTTTAGTAGAGATGGGGTTTCACCATGTTGGCCAGGCTGGTCTCGAACTCCTGACCTCAGGCGATCCACCCGCCTTGGCCTGCCAAAGTGCTGGGATTACTGGCGTGAGCCACCACACCTGGTCCATTCATGTTTTTGACAGACATTTATTGAGCAACCACCATATGCCAGGAAGAGTACTCAAGCATGCTTCATCAATTCATAGGTCAGAAGCTGGATCAGGCAAATAGATAACAAGAACATAGTGTTGCGAGTGCTCTGACCAAGTGATACCTGAGGTACTGGGGAGCCATTGGAAGGGGACTTAATGTGGCCTGGAGAAGGGTGTTAAGGGAAACTTTTCCCAGGATGATGCTATAGCAGAGTTTTAAAGTTCGAAAAGGCGGGGCACAGTGGCTCACGCCTGTAATCCCAGCACTTCGGGAGGCCGAGGCAGGTGGATGACTTGGAGCCTAGGAGAAAATCTTAAAAAATTAGCCAGGCATGGTGGTATGTGCCTATGGGTCCAGCTACTCAGGAGGTTGAGGTAAGAGAATTGCTTGAGGCCAGGAGGTCGAGGCTGCAGTGAGCCTTGTTGGCACCACTACACTTCAGCCGGGTGACAGAACGAGACCTTGTCTCAAAAATAAAATAAGCAAACAAATAAATAAATAAAGACATTAGCCGGCAAAACAATGTCGGTAGGGTGGGTATAGTGTATGTATGCAAGCATGCATGTGTTGTGTGTGTGTATGTGTGTGTGTGTTCTGTGGGGACGAACCTGGAACTCCAGAGTTGGTATGAAGATTACTTTATGCTGAAGACTATTGAGACTCAAGAAAGAAGAAGCCCCTCAGAACTTTTCTTATCTGAATCAAAGCAGCAATTTCTGGGAAAAGGCGGCTACTATGCCTTCTCCAGAGGATTGTCACGGCTGTGAGGAAGACGGAAAGACCACTGGCACCTGCAAAAACAAACACATCACAACTTTCTTATTTCCCATTTGCTCACCTACAAGCTCATTTGTCTTTCCTAAAGAAACTTACTGGTTCTTCCCAGAGAAGCCTCTTCTCTCCATTCCCTTTTTCCTACTAAATTAGGCATATAAGCCTCTAACTTTAACCATGAGGGAGTTAACTACTTCTTCTGTTAGCTATTATGTGCATACGAATAAACTTTTTCTCCTCCAGCGAATCTGTATTTTATCAGTTTAACTTGCACACCTCTAGAGAATGAACCTAAGAGCATAGGGGAAAATTTCCACCCCCTCCCCCTGATGGTTTGAAGCAGAGGCACAGTCCCTGCAAAAATGTGAAGGTGGTTGGGGGGTATAAGACACAGGAGCAGTAAGAGTTGAGTACGGCGGGAGCCGATGCAGGGAGGAGTGGTGGCTGGATTGTTACAGAGGTCAGTCATGAAGGGCCCTCATGTCTATCACAAATGTACCTCACCCAAAATAACAAGAATCACTGCTGGAGGCCAGGTGCGGTGGCTCATGCCTGTAATCCCAACACTTTGGGAGGCCGAGGCGGGTGAATCACCTGAGGCCAGCACATTGAGACCAGTGTGGCCAAAATGGCGAAACCCTGTCTCTACTAAAAACACAAAAAATTGACTGGGTATGGTGGTGGGTGCCTGTAATCTCAGCTATTCGGGAGGCTGAGGCAAGAGAATGGCTTGAACCTGGGAGGCGGAGGTTGCAGTGAGCTGAGATAGTGCCATTGCACTCCAGCCTGGGTGACGGAGCGAGACTCCATCTCAACAACAAAACAAAACAAAACAAGAATCACTGCTGGTACCTCAGGAATCTGAAAGGATATAAGATGTGGCCGAAGTCAAAGACAAGTTGTGTCTGCTACTCCGTATCTGAGTGTACTTGTAGAAAGGGTTTTGCAAACTATTTTTTTTTTTTTTTTTTTTGAGACGGAGTCTCGCTCTGTCACCCAGGCTGGAGTGCAGTGGCCGGATCTCAGCTCACTGCAAGCTCTGCCTCCCGGGTTCACGCCATTCTCCTGCCTCAGCCTCCCGAGTAGCTGGGACTACAGGCGCCTGCCACCTCGCCTGGCTAGTTTTTTTTGTATTTTTTAGTAGAGACGGGGTTTCACCATGTTAGCCAGGATGGTCTTGATCTCCTGACCTCGTGATCCGCCCGTCTCGGCCTCCCAAAGTGCTGGGATTACAGGCTTGAGCCACTGCGCCCAGCCTTGCAAACTATTTTTTATCATAACTCCATCAGTAAAAAATTTCGAACATGCAATCTCAATATATGCATACTTATTTTTATAAACTAAATGCAGGTAATACTGTGGTAATGCTTTATTTACAAAATACAATGTACTTAAAAATAGGAACTAAATAAAGAACATAGACATTGCAATATTGTCTTTCCAAACTCCAATAGATCATCTTGCATCCCATGGAATGAAGGTTCCTCACTACGCAACATGCTGGCCCACAGCACATGAAATAAGACATACATCGAATTGTGAGGTCTTTTAAGAAAAATTCAGGCTGTGTGCCGTGGCTCATGCCTGTAATCCCAGCACTTTGGGAGGCCAAGGAGGGCAGATCACCTGAGGTCAGAAGTTTGAGACCAGCTCACAACATGGTGAAACCCCGTCTCTACCAAAAACACAAAAACTAGACAGGCATGGTGGCGCCTGGCTGAGGCATGAGAATTGCTTGAACCCGGGAGGCAGAGGTTGCAGTGAGCTGAGATTGTACCACTGCACCCCAGCCTGGACAGCGAAGTGAGACTCTGTCTCAAGAAAAAAAAAAAAAAAAAAATTCAGATGATGGGCCAGGAAAAATTGTTTAGAAAAAAAGCCCCAAGGAAACAAGGGCGATGCTAGTCTCTATTAGTTGCACAGACTTTTAATAGTGTGTTTTCAGTAGAAGTAGAATTGCTTTTTAGGGGCCAAAGGAAGCTGAATTGCTTCTTTTTTGGACATGTAAGGGGGTATTCTGGCTTGTCATAATATTTTAGGAAGAAAGGATATTAGCATTTAGTGGATGGGTCCAATGTTAGATTATCCCACCAGGTATTCGTGTGTGTGAAATAATGATTTAAATCATCTAAGCATTCACACATACCTCTGTATTTTATTGCCTTATACATTTGTTTGTTTGTTTGTTCGTTTGAGACAGGATCTCACTCTGTTGTCCAGGCTGGAGTGCAGCAGTGCAATCTCAGCTCATTTCAATCTCTGCTTCCCAGGCTCAAGTGATCCTCCCACCTCAGCCTCCCGAGGAGCTGGGACAACAGGCACCCACCACCACACCCAACTAATTTTTGTATATTTTGTAGAGACGGGGCTTCACCGTGTTGCCCAGACTGGTCTCGAACGCCTAAGCTTAAGGGATCCGCCCACCTCAGCCTCCCTTGTAAATCCTGTATAGACTATATTCTGGTCTTATGACTTCTTTCTCTCTCTCTCTTTTTTTAGGGTATATTCTGGTCTGATTCTCTCTCTCTCCCTTTCTTCTCTCTCTCTCTCTCTGAGACAGGGTGTTGCTGTGTTGCCCCTGGGCTCAGGCAATCCTTCAGCCTTAGCCTCCGGTGTCTGATGTAGCTGGGACCACAGGCAAACGCCACCACACCGGCTAATTTGTTGATTTTTTGTAGAGATGGGGTTTCACTGTGTTGCCCAGCTTGGTTTCAAACTCCTGGGCTCAAGTGATCTGCCCACCTGGGCCTCCCAAAATGCTAGAATTACAGGTGTCAGCCACCATGCCTGTCCTGCTTCTCTTATATCTAAATTTATTAGTTATAAGTAGATACAAGCCTCTGACTGCTTCATTAAGTTTTCTATTGTAGCGGTTCTGAGTATTTGCATATTTAAACATATATCATTTAATCATGATTTACTTTCTTTTAATGCGTCCATGTTACAGTTAAATATTGACTTTATGAAGAAAAATATAAGGTAGATACAGACATATTTTTTTTCTTGCTTTTTTTTTTTTCTAAGAGACAGGGTCACACTCTGTCACCCAGTCTGGAGTGCAATGGCATATTAGCTCACTGCAGCTTTGAAGTCCTGAGCTCAAACAATCCTCCTGCCTCAGCTTTCCAAGTAGCTGAGACTGCTGGTACGTGCAACCATGCCCAACTAGTTTTTTTTTTTGTTTTGTTTTGTTTTTGTTTGTTTAATTCTTTTTTTCTACAGACAGGGGTCTCTCTAAGTTGCCGAGGCTGCTCTCAAACTCCTGGCCTCAAGTGATCCTCTTGCCTTGGCCTCCCAAAGTGCTAGGATTACAGGTGTGAGCCACCACATACATCTCATTTTATTTTCTATAAGTTCTCTTTTAGAATAGTAAATGAGATGTTACAAAATTTTTATTATAAAAAGGGATTTCAGGCTGGGTGTGGTGGCTCACGCCTGTAATCTCAGCACTTTGGGAGGCCCAGGTGGGCGGGTCACCTGAGGTCAGGAGTTCAGCCTGACCAATATGGTGAAGCCCCATCTCTACTAAAAATACAAAAAAAAAAAAAAAAACAAAAAAAATTAGCCAGGCATGGTGGTGGTTGCCTGTAGTCCCAGCTACTCGGGAAGCTGAGGCAGGAGAATTCCAGCCTGGGCAACAAGAACGAAATTCCATCTCAAAAAAAAAAAAAAAAAAAAAAAAGGCGGGAGGAGGGTTCAAATTCTGTAAAAGTAGGGCCTTGAAACTCTTCTGTATGATACTGTTTTAGTGGATACATGTCATTATACATTTATTAAAACCCCTGGAATGCACAACACAAAGAGTGAACCCTAATGTAAACTATGGGCTTCAGTTAATAATCATATATCAATATTGACTCTCAATTGTAACAAATGTATCACACAGCCACAGGATGTTTAGAATAGGGAAAATGGCAGGGTAAGGAAGTTTATGGGAACTCTCTTGTACATTCTGCCCAATTTTTCTGTAAACTTGAAACTGCTTTTAAAATGCAATAATTTATGGCTTTTATTTCTTTAAGAAAGCATTGGTTCTGATTGGTTTGAGAACAGCTAATTTAAAGAAAGACCTACTTCATAAGGATTCAAATTTACACCAAAAATCTAGGACAGGTGATAATTGTTTTCCAAAAATGTTCTTTCCTTTACGAAAGGCGATAGATACCATGAGATTCTTTCAAATAACAAATGTCTCTGTTACATTTAAATAGGACTCTACCAACACTAGATTTCCCTTGCACACTCACTAACAGCAGATCTGTGTGTAAAATGAGGACTAACGCCACAGACTGTTTCTTTGTAGAAGAGGTGACAGAATTAGGCAGCCTCAAAATGTCTGCTGCCAAAGTATAATGGCAAGAAAAGAAGGAGTCTGTCATTTATCTCCTAAAATATAAGCATTAGAGAGATACATGTATTTCTTGGTATAATAAATCTTTTGTTACAGCTTGCTTTATATACCAATTTATCTCTAACTCTGACGACTGAATTACAACTGCCATTTCTTGTCTAACTTTGGCTGTTTTCCTCTGAGAAATAATACAGTCTTTTTTTGTGTGTGTGTAAGTGATGGGATTTAATACTTTCATCAGGATGGGTTCATTGAATATTCATATTCTGCTTATATTGTGCAGAGCCACATGGGAAGCTGTAGTAGATTTCAAAAGCAGAAAATAGTAGCTCTGATGAGAAGGCTGTTATGTGTGGGTGTTTAGAAGTTATTAATACGACATTAAGCAAAGCAAATTCTGTTTTAAAAATGATTTGTGCAAAGTGGGAACAGGTGATTTTTGAGCAGATGGCTAAAAATATTATAGAGCAGCTTCACTGAAACAAAACAAAAGAGTTTAAAGCCCTGATTTATTTTAGCTTTAAATAGTTTTCTTGAAAATCAGAGACAAGTGTTTTTGGGGGGAGGGGAGCTAAATTATACAATTGAACATTTTGAATAATCATTCAATTCATTGCTCTCTTTTGCCTTTTCTCTCTGTGACATTCCATTTCTTTACCTCGTTCTTTTTTGTCCTTTCTCTCTCCGCCTGTCTTTCATCAGCCTCTCCTGTACCAATCCTTTCAGGGCCTCATCAAAACTCACCTTTATTGTTTCATTCCATCCTCTTTTCTGCCAGGGAAAGTGCATCAGAATGGAATTGGCAAGATCACTTGACAGCTTGTCTTTACTATTTTGCTGCCAAAAGAGGGAAAATGGAAATTTATACGGTCCATTTAGACAAGCTGCTGTTAAATTATGGGCCAAGTTTCTTTTAAAACAATAATTAATATTTCTTGATTGACTATCTGGCAAACTGCTCTGGACTAATCCAACCTATGAATGAGTGGGATTTCCTTAGATTTGTGCAATTGAACCCTGCACAAATCTATTCAGAAGTGGGTTTTTATTGTTGGATTTTGTTCACACCAATCACAAAGTGCGGGGCTCACAATGTTGGGTTGAATAATATAGTATCGCCATTTTTTTTTTTTTTTTTTTTTTTTTGAGACGGAGTCTCGCTCTGTCACCCAGGATGGAGTGCTGTGGCCGGATCTCAGCTCACTGCAAGCTCTGCCTCACAGGTTCACGCCATTCTCCTGCCTCAGCCTCCCGAGTAGCTGGGACTACAGGCGCCCGCTACCTCGCCCGGCTAGTTTTTTGTAGTTTTTAGTAGAGACGGGGTTTCACCGTGTTAGCCAGGATGGTCTCGATCTCCTGACCTCGTGATCCGCCCGTCTCGGCCTCCCAAAGTGCTGGGATTACAGGCTTGAGCCACCACGCCCGGCCAGTATCACCATTTTTACGTCAAATGATCAAATATCAGCAATGTTATGTGGTTCAACTTAATAGATAATAAATATCTGTTGATTATAATTGAATAGACTATACAAATCATTCTATAAAATATTTGAGGTAGTGTATAATAAAGTGTGGACATACAGTAAGCTAATAATAGGCTACAAAGCAAGTCCATTAATATCAAAGAAATCCTCAACTAACATAGAAAGTTCCAACAAGAAGGTAAATAGGACAAATAAATAAGCTACAAGGTCCTTGACAACTGCAATGATTTTACTATAAATTTAGACCTTCTTATTCTACATTGAAGTAATACCAATGACAATGACAACCAATATTTATTTGTGCCAGACTTGGTGCTGAGTGCTTTATATTATATATACTTTGCACTTAGTGCCTACCACAACCTGTTAGGGTAATTATCTCTATCTTACAGATAAAATAGTAATAATAATCTTTGAGAAAATCCTCCAGGTTCTTAAGGACACATTAAATTGAAACAAAAGTATTGATAATGTCATCAGTGTTACTTGAGTACATGCAGCAAATCTTGTATATTATTTTAATATCCCTTAGCCTTGAGCAAAGATTCTCATGCATAAGAATCACATGAGAACTTCCCAGGCACCCAAAATTCAGACCCTAATGTTTCCTTGCTCTTCCACATGTGGTCTTTATGACAGCATTATTGACACGGTCTAGGAGGTTATGAAAAAAGCAGGATCTTAGGTCTCATTCCAGAAGAAATCGGAACTGCATTTTATCAAGATCCCCAGGTGACTTGTATGCACATCAAAGTTGAGAAGTGTCACTTTAAAAAGGGTAAAGTAGATCCCATGTGTCCAAATTTGAACCACATTCCTAAAGTGATTCTGAGGTATGCTATCAATGTTAAGGTCATATTCGATAACACATTGTCCCAAGACATGATACCAAAATGCAATCCACTGAAACCAATACTGCAAGTAATTTGAGAAGCCAAAGGGTTACAGAATCACGACAATATAAAATAGGTGTGCAGAGCAATCTGCATTCTGAAGCTCTGGCTGGACCCAGAAATAAAACCTAGAATATTGGCAGGGGAGAGTGTATCCTTTATGTTAAGAGGAGTAGCAGAACGGCTCATTTCAGACATGAAATTCCTTTTTTTTTTTTTTTTTTTGAGATAAGAGCTTTGTTTTTGTTGCCCAGGCTGGAGTGCAATGACGAGATCTTGGCTCAGCACAACCTCTGCCTCCCGGGTTCAAGCGATTCTCCTGCCTCAGCCTCCGGAGTAGCTGGGATTACAGGCATGCGCCACCATGCCCAGCTACCTTTGTATTTTTAGTAGAGATGGGGTTTCTCCATGTTGGTCAGGCTGGTCTCTAACTTCCGATGTCAGGTGATCCGCCTGCCTGGGCCTCCCAAAGTGCTGGGATTACAGGCGTGAGCCACCGCGCCCGGCCCCAGACATGAAATTCCTAAAGGCTAATACCACAGCTAGTCAGGCCTGGTGGCTCATGCCTGTAATCCTGCACTTTGGGAGGCTCAGGCAGGTGGATTGCTTGAATTCAGGAGTTCAAGACCAGCCTGGGCAATGTGGTGAAATCTGGTCTTTACCAAAAAAACCACAAAAATTAGCCAGATGTGGTGATGCACATTTGTAGTCCCAGCTCCTCAGGAGGCTGAGGTGGGAAGATTGCCTGAACCTGGTAGGTGATTGTGCCACTGTACTCCAGCTTGGGTGACAGAGTGAGAATCTGTATCAAAAAAAAAAAAAAAAAAAATCCACAAAAAACTACAGCTAAAACAAACAAACAAACAAAAACACCTGTGTGAATTTGGCAATGACTCTTTAAAATATTTGTGTTAATTTTTAGAAAATAATTTTATTTACCACTGAGCCAAAGTGATGCTGCAGTAGGGTGCATGATTTATTTTGTGGCTATAGGGACCCCCGTGCATACTCTTACTTATCCCAGGGCTTATGGTCAAGTGGTAAATTAACTTCTACCTATGGAACTTTGGGGGCGGTCTAAAAAGGACCATGCTAGATAACAGAGTGGATTAGTATGTAGCAGTGGTCCCAACCATCAGGCACTCCAGATTTCTCACATGTCCCTAAAGAATGGGAGTGTGGCAGGGGAGAGGCAGGTTTTCTGCGGCCAAGTGCAGTCTTTCTTGTTTTATAGCTAGAAAAGAGCTACCACAAGGTGGAGCAAAGTCACAGAGAACTGGTGGGCGAGCCAGAACCAGGGTTGCCTGTCTCCCAAACTTGGGTCACCCTGGCTTTCTGGATTTTAAATCACGGGCATTCTCCATACCCAACTTTGTAAACTGAAATGGGTTCTTAACTATGGGAAAGACAAAGAATATCTGAAAAATGAAAATTACAGAAATACTGGCTGGGCGCGGTGGCTCATGCCTGTAATCCCAGCACTTTGGGAGGGCTAGACGGGCGGATCACCAGAAGCCAGGAGTTCGAGTCTAGCCTGGCCAACGTGGTGAAATCCCATCTCTACTAAAAATACAAAAATTAGCCAGGTGTGGTGGTGCATGCCTGTAGTCCCAGCTACTCGGGAGGCTGAGGCAAGAGAATCACTTGAACCCAGGAGGTGGAGGCTGTTACAGTGAGCTGAGATCATGTCACTGCACTCCAACCTGGGCAAGCGAGACTCTGTGTCAAAAAAAAAAAAAAAAGTTGGCCGGGCGCAGTGGCTCAAGCCTGTAATCCCAGCACTTTGGGAGGCCTGAGATGGGCGGATCACAAGGTCAGGAGATCGAGACCATCCTGGCTAACATGGTGAAACCCCGTCTCTACTAAAAATACAAAAAAATTAGCCGGGCATGGTGGCGGGCGCCTGTAGTCCCAGCTACTCGGGAGGCTGAGGCAGGAGAATGGCGTAAACCCGGGAGGCGGAGCTTGCAGTGAGCTGAGATCCGGCCACTGCACTCCACCTGGGCGACAGAGCGAGACTCCGTCTCAAAAAAAAAAAAAAAAAAAAAGTTAAAAGAAAATAATGGAAAGACTAATTGACTTGTTCATTACACTAAACAGCTGGATCAGAAAAGAGATCCACCAATAGAAACCTATGACTCAGTCACACACATTTTACTTATTTGAACTCAATTCACAAGTTTAAAGGAATCGTCAGTTCATAGGAAGTAGAATGGAAAATTGGAAAGAGTACCTACTTTGGAGACAGGCAGATGTGAACTGGAATTGTGACCCTGCCAGGCCAGACATTTACTGAACTTTCTGAGCCTCCAGATTCTCATCTGTAAAATGAGGACAATGGTGTCCACCATGCAGGGTTCTTCTGACAATGTGTGCAAAATTCTTACCTTAGTGGGTATATCCTATCTTCAACAACAGTAAAATGGTGACCTACTAATGGTGACATTAATATTCAATACATTTTATTGACTGTGTATTGGACACCATAATAAAATTAAAGATGAAATATTATCTCCGATCTTTATTTATTCTTTGTAGAAATGAGGCTGGTCTTGTACCCCTGGGCTCAAGCAATCCTCCCACCTCAGCCTCCTGAAGTATTTAGATTACAGGCCTGAGCCGCCATGCCCAGCCTATCTCTGATTTTTAGATAGCTTTCTATTAGGAAGAGTAAAACTGAGATAATAATAGTAAAGATAACTAATACTTACTGGGTATATACCATGGCCTACAAGTACTTTTAAGGATCATCTCAGTAAGTGCTTATAACATCCCCAGGACTTAGGCATTAACCAATTTTACAGATGAGAATAGTCTGTAACCCATTTTACAAACTAAGGCCTAGAGAGAAACAGTAATTTTTACCAGATCCCTTAGGAAAGAGCAGATTTAGGATTCACCTCTAGGCACCCTGTCTCTGGGGCTTGTTTGCAACACACTGGTTTAGGTCTAGACTCAGGCAACAATTCATTTCTAGGTGCTGCAATCTCTGCTGTCAACTTGTCCTTCCCAGGTGCAAATATGAAACAAATCCCAACAGCACCATGGATATGAATCTCATTTAGATGTGACTATGATTATCACCTAAGTCGGCTGTCTGCCTGGCCTCTCTTTCTCTATGGCTAACCCATCCTTCTACACTGCCAAAAGTTATCTTTATAAAACACAAATCTGATCGTGATGCTTCTCTACGTAAAAGGCTCCCTGCTGTCTGCAGAACTGTGTCCAAGATCTTACCATGGCACAGGAGGACTCTCCCAGCTGGCCCTGACCTTCCTTTCCAGCCTCTGCTCTCTCTTCACCGTACACTCTTACATAAGACAGCTCCACGTGAAATTAGGGCAGCCAGGGGTGCCATAGTATAACCGCCTGTATGGTAAAACAAAAAAAAAACTAAAAAAAAAAAAAAAAAAAAAATTGGCATATTTTCTTTACATATATTCTGTTGTTATAAAGTAAAAAAAAACTTGCTAAAAATTAAATTTTAAAAAAGCAGTGCGATTAACAATGTCCATATACTATCAGCTGACATATGTATATACATATATTAAAAATTGTACATTATTTTTTACCATCTATCAGAGATCTGGTATCTTAGTGGAAGATATCTTGTCACTCTATTTGCAATTCCTCTAGAGTATAACACTCTTCCTTTTCCCTGGAATGCATCCCTTTTCCTCCCTAAAGTTGCCAGCTACTTACTATTCATCCTTTAAATCCAGCTCAAATACCACTCCTCTGCGAACTCTTACACCCAATCCTCTTTTGCAGTCTGTTTTTCCATCCCCAGTGCTCCCAAGACTGGGAGTATTTCTCTCTCTTACAGCATTATTGTACCGCTTGTAATTATTTATTTATACAATAATAGACTGTATGATCCTTTTCGGCAGCGTTAATCTCTGAATCCCCTAGTTCCTAGGTTGGTGTTTGGCACACAGTTAAGAACTAGAGAGCCGACCACTGGATACATGAAAGAATGATCAAAGTCTAAAAGTCCCTACTTTCTTTAGATCTTGCAGGGAAAACACCTGATAGGGGACACGCCTTTGGACACATCATTTTGAGAAATCAGGTCCATAATATTTGAGAATTGATTTGAAAGGAGTCAGTAAATATCTCAAGTGGTAACTGTGAGACAAAAAGGCTAACAAAACCAGGTGTGGTGGCTGATGGCTGTAATCCCAGTGCTTTGGGAGGCTGAGGTTGGAGAATTTTTGTTGTTGTTGTTTTGTTTGTTTTTGTTTTTTTGAGAAGGAGTCTTGCTCTGTGGCCCAGGCTGGAGTGCAGTAGTGCAATCTCAGCTCACTGCAACCTCCACCCTCTGGGTTCAAGCAATTCTCCTGCTTCAGCCTCCTGAGTAGCTGGGATTACAGGCACATGCCACCATGCCCGGCTAATTTTTGTATTTTTAGTAGAGACGGGGTTTCACCATGTTGGCCAGGCTGGTCTCGAACCCTTGACCTCATGATCTGCCCACCTCGGTCTCCCAAAGTGCTGGGATTACAGGCGTGAGTCACCTGCCCAGCCAGAATCTTTTGAGGCCAGGAGTTTGAGACCAGCCTGGGCAATAGAGCAAGGCCTCATCTCTACAAAAAAAAAAAAAAAAAAAAGAATAAAAAAATTTAAAAGACTGGCAAGGATGGATTTAAAGTACTTAACACAAATAACACCTGAACCATGCGAGGATGACAAGGTAAATTCTTCGTTATATTGTTCAAAAAGAGACTAGAGTTTGAGACCAGCCTGGACAACATAGGGAGACCCGTCTGTACTAAAATGAAAACAAACAAACAAAATAAAAAGAGACTAGACACGATAGATCTTGTAAAAGGTATCTATTAAAAATGAGGCTGGGCGCCATGGCTCACACCTGTAATCCCACCACTTTGGGAGGCCAAGGTGAGCAGATCACTTGAGGTCAGGAGTTCAAGACCAGCCTGGCCAACATGGCAAAACCCTTTCTCTACTAAAAATACAAAAATTACCCAGGCATAGTGGCGGGCGCCGGTAGTCACAACCACTCTGGAGGCTGAACCAGGAGAATTACTTGAACCCGGGAGGCGGAGGTTGCAGTAAGCAGAGATCGTGCCCCTGCACTCCAGCCTGGGCGAGAGAGACTCTGTCTCGAAAAAAAAAAAAAAAAAAAAAACCAAAAAATCCCAAAACAAACAAAAAATCGTAAAAGTACTAAGTGAAATGTGGCGTCCTCTGTTGGATCTTGGAACAGAAATGACTCTAGTAGAAAACACTGGTAAAATTGGAATAAAATCTGGAGTTTAGTAAATAAATAAGTAAGCGAACAACACCATGTGACCCGTTCCCATACCGTCGCTTTCCCACCATCCTAGCTTCCCTAGTTACTTGTAGGAATAGAGGATATGGTGTTCAAGATGGGTGTTTTTCTCCGCCTCGATTGAAGAGCTTCGCGCTTTTTGGATTAACAGCCAGGTCATTCACAATTCAATGTTCAGTTTTTCTACTGGGGTCCAGCGTCTCGGAGTACCGTCCCTTTGTGTCATGGAGACATCCAACTCTGGACTTCCCCATTAGATTCTGGCAAAAGCCCCACCAGAGCCCCCGCCAGAGCCCAAAGGCAGTCCCACAGGTCGGGAAGGGGTTTTCCTGCAGCAGGAGCCAAGACCTCGGCCGGCCGTGAAGCGGCGCCTCGGCGGAGAGAGGTGCGGGGGGCGCCGCCCACGGCCTCCTGGGCTCCGCGCGCGGGGCCGGGCTGCGGTTGGCCACAACAGGCATCCATCTTCCCTGACCAGCCAGGCGTTTCCTCGCGGAGCAGAGGCGGGGGCTTGGACCGAGAAGGGCACAGACCGGAGCGCCGTCCGCTCCCGTGAGCCTAGCCCCGCCTGGCGGAGCCCCGAGCAGTCGCCGCCCACAGATCACTCGCCAGGCGCCCGCGAGGCGCGAGCCGTTTGTGCATCCTCAACTTTGCGGCCGCCGGGGGCGCGGCTCCCGCGTGCGTGTGCAAGTGTGCCTGTCACCAGCGGCCTCCTGGGGGCAGCAGCGGAAAGGGGGACGCAGAGAAAGGCAGCCTCGGCGCACGGCGGCCAGGGAGGCAGAGGCCTCTCGCGGCGCCGGCTCTGGAGACCTAAACTCCGCCGGGGCTGTGCCCAGGGCGCGTCTGAGCGTCGCCGCTTTCACCCTCCCAGCAGCAGCGGGGACTCGCGTTAGGATTGCGATTCCTTTCGCCTGCTGAGCGGTAGCGGCGGTGTCTGCGAGCAGAGGAGCGGCGGCCGTGGCAGCAGCATCCCCAGCCCGGGCGGGACCATTGAGCGCCGGAGCCGGCGGCTGGAGGCAGGAAGAGAGGGTTGTGGCGCTCGACCTGGGCGCGTTCCCGGCGCCTGCCCTCCGCCGCTGGCCCTGTCCTGGGCGCCCGGTGCGTGTCTCGAACAATGGTGCGGAGCGCCGGTGCGAGCCCCGCGCCCGCCCAGCGGCCGTAGAGGAAGTGGCCGGGCTCCCGGCGAGGTGGGCAGGGAGACGTCCCCCGCCACTCGCTCGCTGGAGTTTGCCTGCGTGTCCGGGCTCTCCAGCCCCGACCCCGGGGATCCCCTGGGATCACCGACGGAGCTCAATTCCGAGAGTATGGTGCCAGCGCCCGGGCTAATCTAGTCCTCTCTACTCGCTCCTTTTTCCCTCCTCCTCCTCCCTCTCCTTTCCCTCCTCCCTTCCCTCGGGTCGGCACTGCCTCTGGATTCCCGGCGTGTGAGAGTACAACTCTGCCTCTCTGAGGAGAACTGGTTGTGACCACTGAACAGAACTTGCCCATTGAAAGCAAACCCAGAACAGCTGGATAATGTCCACCCCGAGCCGATTCAAGAAGGACAAAGAGATCATAGCCGAGTATGAAAGTCAAGTCAAAGGTAAGGATGGGAGCGGCTGCCTTGCTCCTTTTGTGTGCCTTCTTGTCATTGTGCTCGTGGAGTTGCGTTTCTAACTTGGTGTCTGCGTGGGAGGAAGGTGGTAAGGGGACAGCTCGAGCCCTGGCTGAGCCACCCAGGTTTCCTACAAGTCACTTAGTTCCCAGTTGCAATCCCAGTCCCGTCAAACCCACGGGAAGCTGGAAACCGGGTGACCTCCCCCCGCCAGCTGCCAGCCCGCATCTCCAATGGGGAGAGAACTGGCTTTAACTTAACCACCTTCAGCTGGGCAACTTCTGTGGGAAGCAGGCAGCAGAGATGCATCCTGTCCAGCTATTATTATCACCGTCATTATTCTTTTTAAATAGTATGATTGTCACTACGTAATTTTTTTACGGAATCATATTTGTAAAGTCTGTGAACCGCACGCGGTCTCCAGCCTCATTGAGTGCAGGCTATTTCAGGTATTTACACCGTTCACCTATTTACACCGCTCACAATTTATTAGGGCGAGTCTCCCTTTTATTAAATAGCTCCCTGAAAGCCTGGCAGTTAAACGAAGCAGTGACTAGTGGAATCTGACTCCTCCTTTATAATGGGCCAGAATTCATTGCCATCTTTCACATTCATATGGGAATATTGCTTTATCATTTGCTGGAAGCCACTTGCATGTAAAATGAAGGTTTGAATGTTTGAGTAGTAGTTTCAATCGATTTACATTGTCAACTAATGGAGAAAACCTAATTAAGGCTGATTAATTATTTTTACTTTCTATGCCTTGTGATTTAAAAAAATATATTTTCTCTCCAATACAAGTATTTTTTGCTGCTGAAGTGTTTCGTAAACATATGTTAGTTGAATTTTTTCCTCCTCTTTTCTGATGTCTCAGGAGTAGCTTTCCTGATTGAGACAATGGATGGAATGTTGGGATCGCCGCTGTTCTTTGACACATTCAATGCAAAGTTCATAAAGATTGTTATGTACACACCTGTGTTTGTCTATGCACAGTCTTATGAAAGGGCTACGAGAAAGGCATTACTGTACTTCCCTTGAGCAAGGGAGGAGCAGCCTGAGTGTTCTTTTGTGTGGTCAAGTTGTAAAAATGCCTGGAGTCCTGTGAGAGGACCTGGTGAAGAAATCCTGTATCATCCAGTGTGAATCGAGACCAACTCATTGTGGCCACGGCAGACACAATATGCAAGATAACTTAGGTTATCTTTAGGCTGACCCCTAAAATGGAGTTAAGCTAAACATTGTTCAGTAGACACAGATTTTTGTCTGCTTGGAATTATGATAATTTATACTTACAGGAACTTGTTTCATTGCTATGGAAGTTGTGTTAGAAGTTATTTTCTTAGAGCCAGGTAAACTTTCTAATGAGACTAACCTTTCTTTTTTCGGAGAGTCCAACATAGCCTAAAACCTTTCATTCCAAGGCAGTACTCTTGTTCACAACCACCATTTCTCTGTGCAGTTTTTCCACATGGCTCTTTGTGGCAGGTCTTCAAGGGGTGGCAGTCTGGTTTTTCTGCCGCCTGGAGCTCTAATTGGCAAATGCACTTTCAAATGTTCATTTCTTTATCTTTGCTGTAAGGTCACTTGCCAGTGATCAAATCCTTATTGGAAAGTCAGCGAAATGGGATGTGTTGCAATGTGTCTATCAAATTCAAACGGAAGAAAAATCATGAACATGGTGAAAATCACATTTGGAACTAAGTCTCTTCCACAGCCAGTGACCTTCTCCCTATTTCCTTCAACACTTCTCCCTTCCACACACCCACAAGTCCCTAGGCTGCTTTAGGACTCTTCACTGTACCTGCCTGCCCTGTGTCCAGGCTTTACCTCCTTCTGCAATAACCTACACATCCAGTATCTAACCTAGATCACTACATCCATACACAAAAGTGGGAATAAGGGAATATCACGGAGTCAGATCATATAAGCATTAAATGGCACAAATTCACCTGGTACTTCTAGGCAAATCAAGAAGAGAGTGGGAGAAAAATAACAGGCAAATAGTGCATGAGGCCAGCTGTCCAATGCAGGGAGAGTAGGCCCCTTAGTAAGGACAGCATGGGAGACAAGACTGGTTTTTCTCTACCCTTGCAGAGTGCTCTCTGTTATTTAAAGGTATGTGTTTTGGGGCCAGATGCAGTGGTGCATGCCGGTAATCTCAGCATTTTGGGAGGCTGAGGCAGGCAGATCACTTGGGGTCAGGAGTTCAAGACCAGCCTGGCCAACATTTTGGTAGATAAACCACATCTCTACCAAAAAATACAAAAATTAGCTAGGTGTGGTGGCACACACCTGTGGTCCCACTTGAACCTAGGAGGCAGAGGTTACAGTGAGCCGAGATCACATCACTGTACTCCAGCCTGGGTGACAGAGTGAGACTCTGTCTAATAAATAAGTAAATAAACAAACAAAGGTATATGTTTTTGGAACAACCTGCTTTTTAAATTACAGACAGCAACTTTATCTGATGATAAAAAAGAAATTCTGTTCTATTGCTGAAGAAAAACCTAGCTCTATGGAACTCATTAAGACATAAGCCTAGGCCAGGCACGGTGGCTCAAGCCTGTAATCCCAGCACTTTGGGAGACCAAGGTGGGCGGATCACTTGAGGTTGAGACCAGTCTGGCCAACATGGTGAAACCCTGTCTCTACTAAAAATACAAAAATTAGCTGCATGTGGTGGTGTATGCCTGTAACGTCAGCTACTCTGGAGACTGAGTCAGGAGAATTGCTTGAACCCGGGAGGCAGAAGTTGCAGTGAGCTGAAATTGCACCACTGCACTCCAGACTGGCTGACAGAGAGAGACTCCGTCTCAAGAAAAACACAATGAATAAACATACATATTGGACTCTCTAGGTGACTTAGGTGTGTGGGTGATTTCAAGAGTCATTCTGATTATATGTATGTTTTTTAACGTTCTAACTTAGAACCTAACACTCTAGAATATTTTCCCCTCTTATTCTCTCCCATTTTCCCTAATAACAACTCTATTTATCTCAGAATTTTTGAGATAATGTTTTGACCTAAAGTAATGACTTCAGATATGGAATTTTTTTTATTTTTTATTTTATACACACACACACACACACACACACACAAAATGGAGAATCACTCTGCCGTCCAAGCCAGAGTGCAGTGGCGTGATCTCGGCTCACTGCAACCTCCGCCTCCTGGGTTCAAGTGATTCTCCTGCCTTAGCCTCCAGAGTAGTTGGAATTACATGCATGCACCACCATGCCCAGCAAATTTTTGTATTTTTAGTAGAGATGGGATTTCAACACGTTGGCCAGGCTGGTCCCGAACTCCTGACCTCAGGTGATCTGCCCGCCTCAGCATCCCAAAATACTGAGATTACAGGCATGAGCCACTGCATCTGGCACAGATATGGAATTTGGCCATTGTGGCTGCCTGCACAGGTTTTGGGAACAGACTTCAAGGGGCTATTCTTAACTGTGAAAAGAACTATTCCTGGTGATAATTTGTAATTTTGTGTATAAGATCGTAGATGTATCTAGTTGTATGTATAATTTTGGGCAAGTCACTTAGCCTCTCTCTGGGTTTTGGTTTTCTTATCTATAAGATAAGGAGTTGGAATTCTCTTCATCCTAAGTGTCTTTGTTCTTTGTTTTTTTTTTTTTTTTCTTTTTGAGACACAGTCTCACTCTGTTACCCAAGCTGGAGTGCAGTGGCATTATCATGGCTCACTGCAACCTCTGCCTTCTGGGTTCAAGTGCAAGTTCAAGTGATTCTCGTGCCTCAGCCTCCCAAGTAGCTGGGACTACAGGCGCGCACCACCATGCCTGACTAATTTGTGTAATCCTAAGTGTCTTTGACTCTAATTGAAGATGTCATATCAGTTCATTTTAATTGCTTCATAAAATTTTCAAGCTTTTTAAGTTTTCTCTTGGCTGCTCTGTTTTGGGGAGAATCATTTTTGCTTTCACTTTTATTTCATAAGTTCATGGACACTGTATAAATTGAGTTATTGGAGAATTAAAATATAATACAATAAAGAATACAGAAAAAACAGTAATCAAAACCACATGCAGAGAAGTGTAGCACAGAATTGTAAGACAGAGAAGAATCAGGAATGATACAAGTGGTTAAACAATGGATAGGTTTGAATCGGGGACAAAAGGGGACCCCGAGCAACAGTTTTAAAGAATGAAATGAACATTTCATGCCTCTTGGTCAAATTCTCAAAGACTTAGAATTAAGAGAAATAAATCTCTTGTTTGAATAGGCCATTAAAAAGCCAGCCTGTCTGGAAAAGTGTATGAAACCCAAACCAGTTGACTATGCTATTTGTTAACATCTCTGGTAAATAGTGTAGCAGTGGAAGGAATTGAATTGGCTAACAGAAGGTTTTGAGATTATCTGTGGACTTTAGTGATCTATGTAATTCTTGTATTCCGCAGCAAAACTATTGTGGAGCTACACATATGGGAATGAAAAAGACTCAAAAAGACATGTTTTGTGAAGTGAACTTATAGATGAAAGACTGTGTTTGTTTTTAATAATGTATGTTGCTAGTTGCTAAGAATTGACAGTTATTATTTGTAGTATTTTCCTAGAGATAGCACCATATTTATCTACATGCAATATGTACAGGGAGTGCCAAGAAACTCTGTTGTTCTTTGACCACTCTGCAGCCTGACATACAAATAATACATTTTAGTAGCAGATGGAACATGAGTTAATGCCAATTTGATTTGGTATGGCCCTGCATCATGCCATGGTGCAACTGTGTCAGCATCTTATGTTCTTTCTTCTAACATAGAATAGGAAGTGACAGCAATTTAAGTTATGAATTAAAACTTTATAGCTGGGAGGGACCTGTAACATTTTTTTCTCCAACCCAGTCATTACATGATGCAGGGAGGCTTAACCATAGAGTTACACAATTAACAGTGACATACCTGGGACCAGAACCCAGGTTATCTTCTTTTCAGTAGTGAGAATTCACTTTTAGATTCCTCACAAAGTAGATATCTAAATAGGAGATAGAACAGTTACCTATTTAGACTTTGCATTCATTGAAGGAGTCATTGTGGGATCTAAAAGAGCATAGAAACTGTCATCTGTGAACAGGAGTTAATTACGTTGATTAACTAACCAAGTTGTTTTTTTCACCAGGACCATTTCAAGAGACCACAATACCCAGGCAGCAGCTTCACATGGTGGTGTTTAAGGTCTAGAAAAACAACATGGTTAATATGTACAAATGTGATTTGCTTGATGTTTTGCTGAAGCTAATTGCAGCTACTGCAACAAGGCCTTTACAGTGCCCTAAAAACCCGATTAGTTTCATGAACTTCAGAATATATTGAGGGATAGTTTTAGAGAAAATTTTGAGCAAAGCATGACCTTCTGAAACACATGAGGGCTGGATTATAATACAGGATAGTAAATCTCAGCTCTGACAATCTAGATTGGTTTGTTTACTCCTGTGCTACGTTGACCAGTTTAGGAGTCAGATAACTTCAAGTCTGTTCTAGGTTTTAGAGTCTTTGTAAATTGGCCAGTCAATTTCTTTTTTTTTTTTTTTTCTTCAAGACAGGGTCTCACTTTGTCACCCAGGCTAGAGTGCAGTGGGTGAACAAGGCTCGCTACAGCCTTGACCTCCTGGGGTCAAGCGATTCTTCTGCCTCAGCGCTCTAAGTAGATGAGACTGTAGGTACACACCACCATACCTGGCTATTTTTTTTTTTTTTTTTTTTGAAAGATAGGGTTTCGCCATGTTGCCCAGACTGGTCTCAAACTCCTGAACTCCTGCGTCAGCGTCCCAAAGTGCTGGGATTATGGTCATGAGCCACCGTGCCCGGCCAAGGAGAGAGAGTTTAAAAATTTTTATTCATGCTACCTATTTTTACTTCAATTCAAACAACTAACAAGATAAAGAAAAGGAAATAAATTGTCTAATTAGTCTGTTTATGCTTTAGCAGTTTGAAGGCAGAAATTTGGATTAGAGACTGGGCATGGTAACTCATGCCTGTAATCAATCCTAGCACTTTGGGAGGCTGAGGTGGGTGGATTGCTTGAGCCCAGGAGTTTGAGACCAGCCTGGGCAACATGGTGAAGCCTTGTCTCTACTAAAAACACAAAAATTAGCTGGGTGTGGTGGCATGCATCTACAATCCCAGCTACTCTAGAGGCTGAGGCACGAGAATCACTTGAACCCAGGAGGCGGAGGTTGCAGTGAGCTGAGATTGTGCCACTGCACTCCAGCCTGGGCGACAGAGCGAGACTCCATCTCGAAAAAAAGAAGTTTGGATTAGAGACAGTTATGTAAAGGTATTTTTGTCAGCTCAGAACTATTTTCTAATTTATTGACAGCATTATTTACTCTCCGCTGTTGATGTGTTAGACTGGGAAGAAACAGAACATGGTGTTTAAAACCAGGAATTCTGGGCCAAGCACGGTGGCTCACACCTGTAATCTCAGCACTTTAGGAGGCAGAGATGGAAGGATCACTTGAGACCAGGAGTTTGAGACCAGCCTGGTCAACATGGCGAGACACCATCTCTAATTTTTTTAAAAATAAATAAATAATTTTTTTAAAAAAGCAGAAACTTTGGTGTTAGCAGTCTAGCCTTGTCACTGATTAGTTGAGTGACCTCTGAGAGTCAATTTCTTCATCTGTAAAATAGGGAAAATCGTAGTATTTACCTTGTTGTCTTTTTAAATTTTCTTTCTTTCTTTTTCTTTTTCTTTTTTTGAGACCGAGTCTTGCTCTGTCACCCAGGCTGGAGTGCAGTCGTGTGACTCTCAGATTCAAGTGATCCTCCTACCTCAGCCTCCCAAGCAGCTAGGATTACAGGCATGCTCCACCATGCCCAGCTAATGTTTTTGTATTTTTAGTAGAGACAGAGTTTTACTATGTTGGCCAGGCTGGTCTCGAACTCCTGACATCAAGCGATCCACCCACCTCAGCTTCCCCAAGTGCTGGGATTACAGGCGTGAGCCACTGCACCTGGCCTCCTTGTTGTCTTTGTGAGATTGCAGTGAGGAAAACATTTATCACAGGCTTGGCACATAATAGTCAATAAATGTTAGTAATTGTTATCTGTTTAATGCTGGTTTTCTTTCCATCTACTGTATTTTTTTTTTTTTTTTTTTTGAGGCAGGGTCTCACTCCGTTACTCAGGCTGGAGCACAGTGACCCAATCTCGGCTCAGGTGATCCTGCCACCTCAGCCTCCAGTGTAGGTGTAGCTGGGACTATAGGCACCTGCCATCACGCCTGGATGATTTTTGTATTTTTTGTAGAGACAGGTTTTGGCCATGTTGCTGGTTTCAAACTCCTAAGCTCAAGTGATCTGCCTGCTTGAACCTTGCAAAGTGCTGAGATTACAGGCATGAGCCACCTTGCCCAGCCTGTTGTTCTATCTGCTGTATCTTGTTGCATTCTGATTTAGATAAGTTTTTTGAAATTCAAATATGTAATCGCTAGTCTTTTTACCAGAATGAATTCCAAAGTGGACTTATCTTGAATTATCCTAAGAGAGTGCCATGTGCTTTTAGAATGGAGTGAGTTTCATGTGGAATTTAAAAGGGAAATAGAATAGACAAAGCATACAGATTCCCAGCTCATTATAAGGTGGATTTTATATTTTGTCATTATTTTTCATCCAAGTGCAAGTAACAGAGGCTAACAGCACATTTCCTGGCTCTGGGCTGCCACGTATATAAGAATAACTTGTGTTTTAAATTGTCTCTACCTCTGTTCAGTGATGCTGTATGGAAAATGAGAACTATAGTTCAGTCAGTGGATTTTACTTACCTGGGGGTGAAAAAGATTCTTATGACATCAGATAAAGTCACTGACTTAATCTCATAGTCTTGAGAAAAGTATTTTCTTTTAAAATCAATGTAGGAATGAAAATTTCACTTATGACTGCTAATTTGCTTCTGTTTCACTAGAAAGCACTTTGATATTAGAAATCATTGTCTATCTCCCACACCCTTTAGTGTACAGGGCCTCATTAAACATTTATTACATGAGAAGAGGAATAATTTGGAATCATAATTCCTTTATACTGCAAATAAACATGGTGATCATTCAGAATTATCTAGGATGTCCAAACAAGTATTACCACATATTTTTTTTTTTTTTTTTGAGATGGAGTTTCACTCTTGTTGCCCAGGCTGGAGTGCAATGGTACGATCTCAGCTCACTGCAACCTCCACTTCCTGGGTTCGAGCAATTCTCCTGCCTTAGATTCATGAGTAGCTGGGAATACGGGTGCCCGCCACCACACCTGGCTAATTTTTTGTATTTTTGGGAGAGACGGGATTTCAGCATGTTGGCCAGGCCGGTCTCGAACTCTTGATGTCAGGTGATCCACCCACCTTGGCCTCCCAAAGTACTGGGATTACAGGTGTGAGCCCCTGTGCCCAGCCTATTACCACAAAATTTTAAGTTGAATTCAAAAGGTTTATAATTTCTTTAGAAAGTCATACAGCTGGAAACATTCTAAATGTCCAACAGTGGGGAATGGTTAACTAAATTCCATCGGTAAATTGTTAACTAACTTTATACATGCAATGTTATGCAGTCTTTACCACTGGTTTTTGAAGAACATTTTATGATATGGTTAATTGTTTTATAATAATTGAAGAAAGACTGTAAAATGGAAGGTGAAATAATAATTAAAGATAGTCATAACCAGAGCTAACAGTTTTGAGCACCCACAGTGAGCCAGTCACCATTGCTTTGCGTGGGCACCCTGAGGGATATGCTGAGTTGTGTATGTGCAAAACAAGCTATAATGCAGCGGAGGAGGAATTTCTGCTTAACTTTCCTGTTTAGTATAGTTAGTACTTTCTGTGTCTTTGGGCCACTGTATACCTGGCCTTCGGTAAATTTTCAGGCTAAATGTAGGTATCTGACTTTCAACTCCAGCTTCCTTGAGTAAGGAGTGGGCAAGGTAAATCCAAGCAAAGCTTAGCCTCTGGATCGAACCTCTGGTAATCAGATTTGTCCATAGGACAACCAGATTTCTCATTTGTTTACAACTCATTGATTTACTTTGATTTTTCCTTGCTTTGAACTTAGTCAGCATGTGTGTTTGGGAGAGCAAACTTGCTTGTTTATTTGCTTGCTTGCTTTGTGAAATATACATACAAACAGGTACAGAAAATGATTATTTACAGTGTAAAGAATAATAGCTTTGAACACCTCGTTACTAGCCACCCAGGTTAAGAAATAGAACATTACCAGTGCCTTAGAAACCCCCATGGAATGTCCCTTTCCTAGCAAATCTCCCTTCATTCCCACTGCCACTCAACAATTCTGGATATAGTATTAATCATTCCCTTGTTTTCTGTAAAGCTTTACTATCATTTTGTAGCTTTCTTTATAGTTTTGATTAGGATGCATTCATATATCAAGAATATAGGGCCATTTGAACACTTTCTGAATTTTTAACATGATGAATTGGTATAAATTTTAAAAATTGGAATAGTAGTGTTTTGGCATGTATAACAAATCTTTATCTTTTAAAGATACATGCTGAGTAATAATGGATGAAATTAGGACATCTGGGATTTTCTCGAAAATAATCTTGGGGAGGGAAGAAATAGGTAGGGATACAGATAAAATGCCATGAATTGATAATCAGTGGGTGCATGAGGTTAATTATATTATTCTCTTTATTTTTGCATATGCTTGAAATTTTCCCTAATAAAAAATTAATAATATGTATTCTTATGACTTCAATTTTATACTTAATATTATTATGTTAAGATTAATCTACATTAATGTATGTGACTATAATTTCACTGCCACACTGTGTGCTTTCTCTGGTGCATAATATTCCAGTGCATAAAAAACACTACAAGCTATTGATTCATTCTATGACATTTGAGTTATTTATAGTTTTTTTTGCTCTCATGAATAATAATAGTGTATAAAATGCTATATGTGTCTCCTGGTGTACAAGAAGAGTTTCTCTAGGTGTACTTGCTGGGTCATGGGGAATGTGCATGTTCAACTTTACCAGGTAATGTCAAGCCTTTCTCTTATTAGCAGGGGAGGAGAGTTCACAGCCTGAAAAACACTTAGCATTGAGCAATGTATTGGTTAAGGTAGAGGCTAAGATATTATAATAAAGAGAACCCCCCAAACAGTAGCTTTAAAACAGAGAGATTTTTTTCTTTCTCGGGTAACAGACTGGATATGTCCAATCCAGGCCACCAGGACATCTTTGCCCCGTTATTAAGATTTCTTCCATCTTGTGGTTCTGCCATCACCTAGATAAATGAACTTGTCTTCTCTTCGAAACCAGGTTTTAAGTATTTCAGTGTTTTGGCTTGCAGGAAGGAAAATCAGCCTTAAGGAGCACGTGTCCAAAGTTTTCAAACCCAGCCCTTAGTAGTACATATACTTTCCACTTATTTAACCAGCATGGCCACATCTTGCTGCAAGGGAAGCTGGGAAATGTAGTCTTTCTGGATGGCCGTGTTTCTAATTATAACTTGATGGTCACAGCATGAAAGAACAGATTTTGGTAGACAAGCAGCAGTCACCATGAAGTTCTTTTTTTTTTTTTTTTTGGAGGGAGAGTCTCACTCTATCAGCTAGGGTGCAGTGGCACCATCTTTGCGGCTCACTGCAACCTCCACCTCCCGGGTTCAGGTGATTCTCGTGCCTCAGCTTCCCAAGTAGCTGGGACTACAGGCATGCACCACCACACCGGGCTAATTTTTGTATGTTTTAGTAGAGATGGGGTTTCACCATGTTGCCCAGGCTGGTCTTGAACTCCTGGGCTCTCAAGTGATCGCCTACCTCGGCCTTCCAAAGTGCTGGGATTACAGGCGTGAGCCACTGTACCTGGCCAGAATGATTTTCTCTTCCTTTTTATTTTTAATTTTTGTAGGTACATAATAGGTCTGTATATCTTACTGATTTTTGAGTTTTGTTTTGTTTTAGTATGTTCATGATGTTAATCTCTTGCCAGTTATATCTGTTGCAAATATCTGCTCCCAGTCTGTAGCTTGTGTTTTCGCTTTTAAAAAGATTCTCTAGTCTGGGCGTGGTGGCTCATGCCTGTAATCCTAGCGTATTGGGAGGCCAAGGCAGGTGGATCACCTGAGGTCAGGAGTTTGAGATCATCCTGGCCAACATGGTGACACACCATCTCTACTAAAAATACAAAAATTAGCTGGGCATGGTGGCGGGTGCTGGTAATCCCAGCTACTTGGGAGGCTGAGGCAGGAGAATCATCTGAACCCAGGAGGCAGAGATGAGCCAAGATCGCACCATTGCCCTCCAGCCTGGGCAACAAGAGCGAAACTCCATCTCTAAATAAATAAATAAATAAATAAATAAATAAATAAATAAATAAAATAAAAAGATCCTCTTAATAAATAGAAGTTCATTTTTAATTTGTTCACATGTATCAATTATTTATATTTGATGTTTAAATAATCCTTCCCCACTCTAAAGTCAGGAAGATATCTGTCTGTGTCATTTTCTAAATGCTTTAAAATTTTGCTTTCAGCATATATTTTTAATTCATCTAAAGTTTATTTTTTATTTTGTGTGAGCTAGGGATTTTTTTAAAGTTCTTTTCATATAAATGACCTTTTTTGGGGTTCCATTTACTAATAGTCTTTTTAAAGAAATGATATGCTAGCTGCTTCTGTTTTGATGAAAGTTTCACATATACAGAACTCTATTTTTGGACACTCTGTCATGTTCTGTTGATTAATTTATTCTTGCACCAATACCATAATCACACTATCTTAACTACTATAGCTTTGTAATAAGTCTTTATGTCTGGTAAGCTAAATCTCCCCTCTTTCTTCTTTTTTCAGAAGTATCTTCTGATCATGCTCCTTTCTCTTCCAAATAAATTTTAGAATTAGTTTGCCTTCCATTGAAAACACATTGGCATTTTCATTGAAATTGAATGAAATTATAAATCAATTAGGGAAGAATTGGCATCTATATATTAGTTCTTCCTAGCTGTGAATATGAGTATTCCTCCACTTATTTAGTTGTTTTAAAATATCTTTGTGTAAAGTTTTATAGTTTTGATGTTTTTGGTTAGATTTATATCAGGATGCTATTTTTATGACTAATGTTCATGAGATCTCTTTCAAGATTGTTTCCTAGTTTCTATTATGCAGAAATGCAATTTACTTTTTTTTTTTTTTTTTTTGAGACGGAGTTTCACTTGCCCAGGTTGGAGTGCACTGGTGCTATCTTGGCTCACTGCAACCTCCGCCTCCCAGGTTCAAGCGATTCTCTTGCCTCAGCCTCCCAGGTAGCTGGGATTACAGGTATGCTCCACCATGCCTGGCTAATTTTGTATTTTTAGTAGAAACAGGATTTCTCCACATTGGCGAGGCTGGTCTCAAAATTCCAACCTCAGATGATCTGCCTGCCTTGGCCTCCCAAAGTGCTGGGATTACAGGTGTGAGCCACCGTGCCTGGTCTGCAATTTACTCTTTTTTTTTCGAGATGAAGTCTTGCTCTGTCACCCAGGCTGGAGTGCAGTGGCATGATCTTGGCTCACTGCAACCTCTGCCTCCCACGTTTAAGCAATTCTCCTGCCTCAGCCTCCAAAGTAGCTGGTATTACAGGAGTGCACCACTATACCTGGCATTTTTTTTCTATTTTTAGTAAAGACAGGGTTTCACCATGTTGACCAGGCTGATCTCAAACTCCTGATATCAAGTGATCCCCCTGCCTTGGCCTCCCAAAGTGCTGGGATTATAGGCATGAGCCACTGTGCCTGGCCGCATTTTACTTTTATGTAGCCACTTTGCTAGCCTGTTATTTCAAAGAATTTGTTCCCTTTTTTGGTAAAAAACACTCATTATTTATAAATAAAGATGATTTTATTTTCTCATTTATAAGCTCTATGGATTTATTTTTCTTGCATTTTTGTCCTAGGCAATTTCCAGTACAGAATTAGTGAAAGTGCCAGCCTTGGCATTCTTGTTTTCCATTGAGAAAGGAATGCTTTCAAGCCTCTCCTCCCTTGAAGAATGATGGTTGTTTTCAGTTTATTGTAGATACTCTTTAATAGCTAAAGTGCACATCTTTTGTATTCTTTGTTTACTTGAAGTTTTAATCATTAATAGGTGGTTGCATGTTATCTTCTTCTTTTTTGAATCTGTTGATACTATGTTTTTTCTTCTTTACTCTGTTAATGTGATGAGTAATATTTATAGATTTCCTAATATTTAACTTTCTTTGCTTTAAGGCTATCTTCATTGTATTTTGTGTGTGGTGTGTATGTATGTGTGTGTGTGTCTGTCTGTCTGTTTGTGTACACCGTTGGATTCCGTTTGCTAATATCTAGTATTTTTGTCTTTAAATTCTTGGGGAAAAAACAGACCTATGGTTTTCCTTTTTAATGATGTCTTTGTCTCATTTCCTATCTGTGTTTTTTTTGGAGGGGGGGATGGGGAGATGGGGCTTCGCTTTGTTGCCCAGGCTGATCTTGAACTCCTGGACTCAGAGAATTCCTGGGCTCAAACAGTCCTCTTGCCTCGGCCTTTCAAAGTGCTGGGATTACAGGCATAGAGCCACCACGCCTGGCCACGAATCTAAGTTACACTAGCCTCACAGAGTAAGTGGGAGAGTATTGCTTCTCTATATTGTGGAAGAGTTTGAAACTTTGAAATATTTCTTTCATTGAAAGTTGAATAGAACTGTTTATCTGGGTCTAATTAGTTTCCTTGTGTGAAGAACTTTTTAATTGTTAATCAGTAGTTAATCATTTTCTTTATTAGTTATAGGATTATTTGTGCTGTGTATTTCTTCTCATGTCAGTTTTGATAAATTATACTTTTTTTTTTTGAGATGGAGTTTCACTCTTGTTGCCCAGGCTGGAGTGCAATGGCGCAATCTGCTCACTGCAGCCTCCGCCTCCTGGGTTCAAGCGATTCTCCTGCCTCAGTCTCCCAAGTAGCTGGGATTACAGGTGCTCGACACCATGCCCAGCTAATTTTTGTATTTTTAGTAGAGACGGGGTTTTGCCACGTGCTGGGCTGGTCTGGAACTCCCGACCTCAGGTGATCGGCCTGCCTTAGCCTCCTAAAGTGCTGGGATTACAGGCGTGAGCCACTGTGCCTGGCCGATAAATTATATTTTTCTAGAAATGTATTCATTCTGTATGAGATATAAAATGTATTGAAATAATATTGATGATAGTATTCTCTTATTTTAAGAACATAGGCTGATCTGTATTGAATTTAAAATATATTATTTTAAAACATTTATTTTTGCCTTTTGTTACTAAATCTTAAAGTAGTTTGTCTTTTTTTCTTTTCTTTTTTTTGTGAGATGAGGTCTTACCCTGTCATCCAGGCTAGAGTTCAATGGCTCATTGCAACCGCCACCTCCCAGTTCAAGTGATTCCGGTGCCTCAGCTTCCCAGATAGCTGGGATTACAGGTACGCACCACCACGCCTGGCTCCTGGCTAATTTTTGTATAATTAGTAGAGATGGGATTTTGCCATGTTGACCAGACTGGTCTTAAACTCATGGCCTCAAATAATCCACTCACCTCAGCCTCCGAAAGTGCTGGGATTACAGGTGTGAACCTCTGCACCTGGCTAGTTTATCTGTTTCTGTTAGTTTTTCTTCTCTGTTTTGTGAATTTCTGCTCTTATCTTTACTATCATCATTTTTATTTTCATTGAATTTATTGTCCTTTACCTCTTTTCTTAAGTTGAACACATAGCTCATTCTTTTTTTTTTTTGATCCTTATTTTATAGTATAAGCATTTAAGGTAATACAGTTATTTTCTATAATATAAATGCTATTACTAATATAAGTATTTAGAATGTAAGCCTCTTTTAAAATGTAACATTTCTAACATAAACACCTTTTCCTCTTTTTAACATCAGCATTAAATGGAATACAATTCCTTTTCTAATATAATCATTCTTTCTAATATAACTATTTCTTCTAATGTAAGCATTATCCCTAAGAAAGGCATCTTTTCTTCCCTAATACATATTCATGATAATTCTCCTTAAAGTACCACCTTTGCTGCATCTCACTAGTTTTGATACGTAAAGAATTATGTTCTAGAAATGTTTTCATTTTCATAATAATTTCTTCTTTGACTCATGAAATGTGTGTGTGTATATATATGGTATTTCCTTTTGTTTTTCTAAGATGAGGTCTGTGTTGCCCAGGCTAGAGTGCAGTGGCGTGATCTTGGTTCACTGCAACTTTCATCTCCTGGGCTCAAGCAATCCTCCCACCTCAGCCTCCTGAGTAGGTTGCTAGGACCACAAGCATGCACCACCACACCTGGCTAATTTTTTGTATTTTTGGTAGAGATGGGGTTTCACCATGTTGCTCAGGCTTGGCTTGAACTCCTGAGCTCAAGCAATTTGCCTGCCTTGGACTCCCAAAGTGCTGGGGTTACAGATGTCAGCCTCCGTGCCCAGCCTGTTATTTACATTTTTTAAACAGATACATAAGACTATTTTATTTTTTCCTCTTAATAGAATTGCATTATGAACTGAGAGTAATAGCGTTTGAAATTAGTTGGAGGTTGTTTCCTCTTTTTCTGTTTTTTGCAAGAGTTCATGTTATATGGGAATTATCTGACTCTTAAATGTTTAGTAGAACTCATCTGCCAAGTAATCTGGGTCTCACATTTTCATCAAGGAGAAAAAAATCTCATTGTGTTCAAATTTTCCGATTAACTGACACGAAATTGCTTACAGCATCCTTTTATCGTCTTTTCTCTGCATTATTTTCAGTTAGACCTCTTTTCTATTAATAACAAATGTCTGTGTATATCTTCTCTCTTTTTTCATTGATTGACTTTGCCAGAAGTATGTTTATTAGTCTTTTCAAAGAACTAGGTTTTTGCTTTACTGATTTACCGTATTGTATTTTCTGTTTCCTTAGTTTATCCTCTCTGTTATACTCTTCCTTTTTCTTTATTTCTCTCTCTCTCTTTTTTTTTTCTTTTTAAAGAGAAAGGGTCTTGCTTTGTTGCCCAGGCTGGAGTGCAATGCTTTTCACAGGTGTGGTCATTGTGCACTATAGCCTGGAACTCCTGGGCTCAACTAATGCTCTCACTTCAGCCTCCTGAGTAACTGGGAGTGCAGGTGCAGACTGCCAAGCCTGGCCCTTTTACTTTTTTCATGGGTCTTTATTTGCTGAACCTTTTTAAAGTTTGTATTTATTTTCTCAGTTATTATTTTTAAAGTTTTTTATTTATTTTCTCAGTTATTATTTTTCTTTTCCAATATAAAAATAAAAGGTTATAAAATTTCCTCTAAGTACTGCTTTACCTGCATTCTATAATTTTTTTTTTTTTTTTTAAATAGAGACAGGGTTTCACTATGTTACCCAGGCTGGTCTTGAACTCCTGAGCTCAAGCAATCTGCCCAGCTCAGCCTCACAAAGGGCTGGGATTGTAGGCATATATATATATATATATATATATATTTTTTTTTTTTTTTCTTTTTTCTTTTTTTTTGAGACAAAGTGTTGCTCTGTTGCCCAGGCTGGAGTGCAGTGATGCATTCTCAGCTCAATGCAACCTCTGCCTCCCAGGTTCAAGTGATTCTCGTACCTCTACCTCTGGAGTAGCTAGGATTATAGGCACCCACCACCATACCCACCAATTTTAGTATTTTCAGTAGAGATAAAGTTTCACCATGTTAGCCAGGCTGGTGTTGAACTCCTGACCTCAAGTGATCCACCTGCCTCTGCCTCCCAAAGTGCTAGGATTACAGGCATGAACCACTGCACCCAGCCAGGCATAAATTTTTATATGTAGTGTTTTTATCTTTCAGCTCTGTGTGTTTTCTAATTTCCATGATTAATGATCTGTTTAAAAATATGTCTTAGGCCAGGAGTGGTGGCTTATTCCTGTAATCCCAGCACTTTGGGAGACTGAGAGGGGTGAATTGCTTGAGTCCAGGAATTTGAAACCAGCCTGGGCAACATAGTGAGACACTGTCTCTATAAAAAATTAAAAAATTGGCCAGGCGCAGTGGCTCACGCCTGTAATCCCAGCACTTTGGGAGGATGAGGTGGATGGATCACCTGAGGTCAGGAGTTCGAGACTGGCCAACATGGTAAACCCCACCTCTACTAATAATACAAAAATTAGCCAGGTGTGGTGGCGGATACCTGTGATCCCAGTTACTTAAGAGGCTGAGGCAGGAGAACTGCTTGAACCCAGGAGGAGGAGGTTGCAGTGAACCGAGATCGTGCCACTGCACTCCAGCCTGGGTGATGAGTGAAACTCCATCTCAAAAAAAAAAACTTAAAAAATTAGATGGCCATGATGGTAGGTGCCTGTAGTCCCAGTTACTCAGGAGGGTGGTAAGGTGGGAGGATTGCTTGAGCCCAGGCAGTTGAAGCTGCAGTGAGCCGTGATTGCGCCAATGCACTCCAGCCTGGGAAGCAGAGTGAGACCTTTTCTCTACACACACAAAAAAAGTTTTAAAATTTCCAAATATATACAGTAATTTAAATTATCTTTTTGTTTCTCATTTCTAAATTAATTGCATTATCATCATAGAACATGGTCAAATTTTTTTTAAAATTTTATTCCAGGTTTGATATTAACACAGTTATGGTCTAATTTTGCAGATATTTTGAAGTCTAATTTTTCTTGACCATGCTGTTTTAGATTATAAACCTCCATCTCCCTGGCCCATCCTATCTACCTTCCTGCGTTACGTCTCTCCAGAGCACTTACTATCATTGGATCTATTTTATACTGATTTTATCTTGCTATGGGACCCTTAAAGTTCTTTACTTATGTGAAAGCTCAGTGATGTGGTTAAAAGTACATTTTAAAAATCCAGCATTATTTTATTTTTATTTTTTTTTGAGACGGAATCATCCAGGCTTGAATGCAGTGGCACGATCTTGGCTCACTGCAACCTCTGCAACTTCCGCCTCCCAGGTTCTAGCGATTCTCCTGCCTCAGCCTCAGAGTAGCTGGGATTACAGGTGAGTGCCACCATGCCCGGCTAATTTTTGTGTTTTTAGTAGAGACGGGGTTTCACCATATTGGCCAGGCTGGTCTCGAACTCCTGACGTCAGGTGATCCATCCGCCTCAGCCTCCCAAAGTGCTCAGATTATAGGCATGAGCCACCACGCTGGGCCAAAATCCAGCATTTTAATTTCAATGAGAAGGGTCATATGGGTTGTATCTATATTTACTATACTACAGGAAGTCAAAATCTAATATCCAGTTGTATTTTTTTTAGCTCATGAATAATTAGAACTATTTAAATTTATCCAGTATTCATTTTAGTATAGTTCAAGTTACTGTGGAAAGAATAAGTCTGGGCCGGGCGCGGTAGCTCAAGCCTGTAATCCCAGCACTTTGGGAGGCCGAGACGGGCGGATCACAAGGTCAGGAGATCGAGACCATCCTGGCTAACCCGGTGAAACCCCCGTCTCTACTAAAAAAATATAAAAAACTAGCTGGGCGAGGTGGCGGGCGCTTGTAGTCCCAGCTACTTGGGAGGCTGAGGCAGGAGAATGGCGTAAACCCGGGAGGCGGAGCTTGCAGTGAGCTGAGATCCGGCCACTGCACTCCAGCCTGGGCGACAGAGCGAGACTCCGTCTCAAAAAAAAAAAAAAAAAAAAAGAATAAGTCTGTGTTTTTTTTTTCATAAAGAGAATTCCATGGCTCAGGTCCTTGCTATCTCGAAAGACGTTTATAGTCCAAGAGCTGCACACTGAGGAGGATACACGTACAGGAGAGCAAAAAAATGTTGCACGAATGCTTTAGAGTTCCTCATATATAGGTTTGTGTCTGCATATGGAAGAATCCAGGATATATGGAAATGTGGGGGAAAATGTGTGGAGAGGATCAGTGAAAGGCTCTGATATAGGCAGAACATGAACACATACGCATTTTTCTAAACAATCTGAGATGGTGTTGGGAAATCTCTGGGGTCTTGGTATTGCCGTTAGACAGTGTGGTCTTTCATTGCAGTGTGCAGATGGCAACATTCCTTGTAGAGCTGCTTCTACCAGTCTATCCCTTGTGTTTCTTTCCTACTCCAAGGCTGGCTGTAGAGACCTATGACACTAGGCTCTGTGGGGGAGGGGCCACCCTGCAGGCTTTTTGGTGTCACAGCCAACTTGGCACAAGAAGAGCATTTACAAAGGTTCCAGCAGTTCTTTTTTTTTTTTTTTTTTTTTTTTTTTTTTTTTTTTTTTTTTTTTTTTTTTTTTGAGACGGAGTCTCGCTCTGTCTCCCGGGCTGAGTGCAGTGGCCGGATCTCAGCTCACTGCAAGCTCCGCCTCCCGGGTTTACGCCATTCTCCTGCCTCAGCCTCCCGAGTAGCTGGGACTACAGGCGCCCGCCACCTCGCCCGGCTAGTTTTTTGTATTTTTTAGTAGAGACGGGGTTTCACCGGGTTAGCCAGGATGGTCTTGATCTCCTGACCTCGTGATCCGCCCGTCTCGGCCTCCCAAAGTGCTGGGATTACAGGCTTGAGCCACCGCGCCCGGCCTCCAGCAGTTCTTAAAGCATTCGATGTCACAGTTCCTGGGCTGTCATTTCTGACTCCCTGCTCAATTGGTCTGTGGAAGACATGGACTCTTGCCCTTCACTTGTATTATTCTGAAGGTGCGGCTTATGCAAACAGCTCCCTCTCACAGACCTCTAACAATTAAGATAGAACAATGGTGTCTGCTTATCTTAAGTCAGACCTTTTTCACTTCTGAAGATATCCAAATTTTAGTCTGGCCGTGAAATTAGCATGTTTTCACCAGTGGAATTCAGCTTTGGAACAGTATTTACCAAGGAGAAGGAGTAGGAAGACATCCGTTTGCTCATCGTTTTACATGTGTAATGGCACTGTGTGTTGTCTTTTGATGTCTTCTCAATGCCGTTCACAAAGTTTTCTTTGAAAGTGATGGCTTTATCCTTCTGCTCATATTGATTACCACAGTTCAAATACCATTCAGTCAAATTATAATCCTCAAGCACCAGGGGAAATTCCAGAACTCAGTGAACAAGAGGTTTGATCATTGCTGCAGGACTGAGTTCTGCCCATTCACTGTTGGTAGAGAAGAGGTAGGGAAAAAGAGCACCTTTTTAGAAACTTGCACTAGAAAAGGCAAGAACTGTTTTCTTTGGCTGACCCCAGGGCTTGATTAATTTGCTCACCATTTCTTTGGCTGTGACGAGTTTTCACTTTTATTTACATCATGACAGTGGAAACATTGCTTGATAATGGTGCAGCACAGAAAGCTGGTAGGTTTTGAGAATTTAGAAGAGAAAATGTGTTAGTTTTTGTATTCCTTAGAAAAGAGTTTTCTGAGTACAGTATTACAAAAAAGAAATGAATGCCTTTTCAAATGGTTGCTCTTTTTTTTTTTTTTTTTTTTTTTTTTGAGACAGTTTCTTACCTTATTGCCCCAGGCTGGAGTACAGTGGCATGATCTAGGTTCACTGCAACCTCCGCTTCCCGGGTTCAAGGAATTCTCATGCCTCAGCCTCCCGAGTAGCTGGGATGACAGGCATGTGCTGCCATGCCTGCCTAATTTTATGTCTTTAGTAGAGACGGGATTTCACCGTGTTGGCCAAGCTGATCTCGAACTCCTGGCCTTAAGTGATCTGCCTGCCTTGGCCTCCCAAAGTGCTGGGATTATAGGCGTGAGCCACCGCGCCGGACCACAGTTGCTCCATTTTTTATTGAACTTCTGTTGCACTTGTATTGACAGTGTTTACGGGAACTCTCAAATGTGTCACCAAAAATCTATATTTGAAAGATTTCCAGACTGTATTATTCTAGAGCTAAGAGTTTTAATTATACACATCTATCTGTATTGTTAAAAGAAAAAGTTTAAACAAATTAAATTTAACAGAGTTTAATTGAGCAAAGAACAATTTGTGATTTGGGCTGCCTCCCAAGCCAGAGTAATAAGCTCAGAGAGACTCCAGTGCAGCCGTATGGTGGAAGAAGATTTATGGACAGAAAAGGGAAAGTGATGTATAGAAAACGGAAATGAGGTACAGAAACAGGTGGATTGGTTACAGCTTGGCATTTGCCTTATTTGAATACAGTTTGAACCCCTGGCCACCTTTAATTGGCCAAAATTTGGTGATTGGCACAAGAGTAGGTTATAGTCTGTTTATATTTCCAGTAAGGTTTCAGTTTTCTATGTCCAGAGAAACTTTTACGCTAAACTTAAAATATATGAGAAGGCAGCTTTAGGTTAAACGTAATGTAACAGTATTCTCCAAATACCTAATCTATGAATAAGTATCTTCTTTGAAGACGGGAACTGTACTTCAGGTTCTTTTCTGTTTAGCATCTAATTCCAAGATTTCTTCCAGCAATCTTGGAATTACGTTGTAAAATAATGTACAGAAAGCCTTGTGCACTGTGAAACAAAAATTTTATTATAATTGTGGTTATCCATCTTTTGGGTATTTCACAGTCTCATAATACCACGCCCCATTTTCAGATACCATATGACACTCTGAAATAAGCACACTCATGTAGATTTGTATACGTCTCATATAACCTAGTAGTTTGTAGCATGGCCTCAGGAGTCAAACTGCTAGGGTCTACATCACCCAGCTCAGCTACTTTCTGGCAGTTTAACTATGGACAAATTAGTTAATCTCACTTTGCCTTACTTTCCTTGCCATTAAAATAGTGGTAATGACAGTACCCATTTCAGAGCATTGCTGAGACAAGTAAAGTGTTGAACTGTCTGTCACGTGGAATGCTCAAAATATGTGAATGTATTACCACTTTTATAAACTCTGGCCTTGAAAGCAATAATAATAAATGTTAGGTTGCAAAAGACTTAGTAGCTAAGGGGAGCCTAAGGAGTAAATGGGGACTAAACATAACATGGTGTCTAGATAGGATCCTGCAACAGGAAAAGAACATTAGGTAAAAACAAAGGAAATCCAAATGAATGATCAACTTTAGTGAATTAGAAAAAATTGTTAGCCTGAGAAAATAAAACATTTTCTGTTTTAAAAAAAATTCCACTCGGCTGGGCGCGGTGGCTCAAGCCTGTAATCCCAGCACTTTGGGAGGCCGAGACAGGTGGATCACGAGGTCGTAGATCGAGATCATCCTGGCTAACATGGTGAAACCCCGTCTCTACTGAAAAATACAAAACACTAGCCGGGCGAGGTGGCGGGCCCGTGTAGTCCCAGCTACTCGGGAGGCTGAGGCAGGAGAATGGCGTGAACCCGGGAGGCGGAGCTTGCAGTGAGCTGAGATCCGGCCACCACACTCCAGCCTGGGTGACAGAGCGAGACTCCATCTCAAAAAAAAAACAAAAAAAAAAAAACAAAAAAAACCCCAAAAAACTAGCCGGGCGAGGTGGCGGGCGCCTGTAGTCCCAGCTACTCGGGAGGCTGAGGCAGGAGAAGGGCATAAACCCGGGAGGCGGAGCTTGCAGTGAGCTCAGATCCGGCCACTGCACTCCAGCCTGGGCGACAGAGCGAAACTCCGTCTCAAAAAAAACAAAAACAAACAAACAAACAAAAAATTCCACTCATATAACTTTATGGTTATATAAAAAAATCAACTTGTTGGCTAAAATAGAGATTGATAAGGCAGAAAATGAAAGTTCTCACCTTTCCAAAGATAACTACTCTTAATGGTTCAGAGTATTACATACAGAGTATTACATGCAAAATTAATTGTGCTTTTGCACCATGAATTTTAAATCATTATTACTAGGCTCAAACACATTTTTATTAATCAAAATAGGAACCATTATAATCAACACATTTTTGCCAATGAGAAATAAGTTTGTTTATTCCTGTAGAGTGAAAATCTATGGGCCGGGCACGGTGACTCACTCCTGTAATCCCAGCACTTTGGGAGGCTGAGGCGGGCGGATCACAGGGAGGATCACATGAGGTCAGGAGTTCAAGACCACCCTGGCCAACATGGCGAAACCCTGTCTCTACTAAAAATACAAAAATTAGCTGGGCATGGTGGTGGGTGCCTGTAATCATAGCTACTTGGGAGGCTAAGGCAGGAGAATTGCTTGAACCCAGGAGGCGGAGGTTGCAGTGAGCCAAGATCCTGCCACTGTACTCCAGCCTGGGCGATAGAACGAGATTCAGTCCCCCGACCCCCACCAAAAAAAATGTGTGCTTCATGGTTCACCAAATTCTTGAAAAGCATTTTCTGCATCCTGCTGGTTGTGGAAGTGTTTTCCCTGCAAAAAGTCATTGAGATGTTTGAAGAAGTGGCAGTCAGTTGGCGAGAGGTCAGGTGAATATGGTGGATGAGGCAAAACTTTGTAACCCAATTCCTTCAACTTTTGAAGCGTTGGTCGTGCCAAGTTCCTTTGGCCATTGTCATGGAGAAGAACTGGGCCTTTCCTATTGACCAATGCTGGCTGCAGGTGTTGCAGTTTTCCGTGCATCTCATACATTTGCTTAGCATACGTCTCAGATGTAATGGTGTTCCTGGGATTCGGAAAGCTATAGTGGATCAGACCGGCTCAGACCGGCAGCAGACCAGCAAACAATGACCATGACCTTTTTTTTGGTGCAAGTTTGGTTTTAGGAATTGCTTTGGAGCTTCTCCCAGTCCAGCTACTCAGCTCATCGTTGTTGGTTGTGGCATAAAATCCACTTTTTATACCACATGTCACAATCTGATCGAGAAATGGTTCGTTATTGTTTCACACAATGAGAGAAAACAACACTTCAAAATGATGAGGTTTTTTTTTTTTTTTTTTGCTCAGCTCATGAGGCACCCACTTATCAAGCTTTTTCACCTTTCCAGTGTGCTTCAAATGCTGAATGACTGTAGAATGGTCGATGTTGTTCTTTGGCAACTTTTTGTGTAGTTGTAAGAGGATCGGCTTTGATGGTTGCTCTCAACTGGTCATTGTCAGCTTCCGTTGGCCGGTCACTAAACCTCCTCATCTTCAAGCCTCTCATCTCCTTTGCAAAACTTCTTGAACTACCACTGCACTGTATGTTCATAAGCAATTCCTGGGCCAAATGTGTTGTTGATATTGTGAGTTGTCTCCACTGCTTTATGACCCATTTTTAACTTGAATATCACTTGAATCTGCTTTTTGTCTAACATCATTTCCATTGTCTAAAACAAATATAAAATAAACAGCAAGTAATAAGTCATTAGCAAGAAACCATAAAGTGAGAAATATGCATTAAAATGATGTATAACATAACCACAATTATGTAAGAATGTATTCTAATATCAGACAGCAAATTTCAGCAATGCAAAATCCATGAGTACATTTGCACCAGCTGAATACATCCTTCCAATGGCATCATTTGTATTTATTTATATTTATAGTAGTTAATCTATTTATTTACTTATTGAACAAATGGGATAATTTGCAGAGTAGTTAATATAGCCTTTTTTTTTTTTTTTTCCTCAGCAGTGTATCATCTATCTATACCAGTGCTACTCAGTCATAGTTCATAGACCAGTGCTGGTCAGCAACGTGTTTGTTACCAGTCTATGAGGAGGTGAGGGAGGAGATAAGGTAAATCATGACATTTCTTTCTTTCTTTCTTTTTTTTTTTTTTTTTTTTTGAGATAGGCTCTCACTCTGTCATCCAGGCTAGAGTGCAGTGGCACGCTCATGGCTCACTGCAGCCTCAATCTCCTGGACTCAACTGATCCTCCCACCTCAGCCTCCTGAGTAGCTGGTACTACAGATGTTCATCACTATGCCCAGCTAATTTTTGTATTTCGCCACGTGGTCTGGAACTCCTGGACTTAAGCGATCCTCTTAACCTTGGCCTTACAAAGTTCTGGGATTACAAGCGTGAGCCACCACGCCTAGCCTCGACACTGCTTTCTTTATTCAGAAAAATCTTGCTACTAAACTAAACAGTGTTTAGTGATGTGATGCTTTAGATTCTAGCCTAAGCTCCGTATCTCATTGTGGATCTGAAATGAACAGTTTGCTGACCTTCATCTGAGTAGTGCTAGTCTGCACCATGCCATATAAACATATAAAGAGTTGCCTTATCCCTTTAAGAGTTATTGATATTGGGCCGGGCGCGGTGGCTCACGCCTGTAATCCTAGCGCTTTGGGAGGCCGAGACAGGCGGATCATGAGATCAAGAGATGAAGACCATCCTGGCTAACACGGTGAAACCCCATCTCTACTAAAAATACAAAAATTAGCCGGGCGTGGTGGCGGGTGCCTGTAGTCCCAGTTACTCGGGAGACTGAGGCAGGAGAATGGCGCGAACCCGGGAGGCGGAGCTTGCAGTGAGCGGAGATCGCGCCACCGCACTCCAGCCTGGGCGACAGAGCGAGACTCCGTCTCAAAAAAAAAAAAAAAAAGAGAAGAAACAGGATTGTCTTTCAAATGGAATAGTGGTGGCATTTACCAGTAGCTACCTCTGTTCTTTTATCTGTGTCAGTTTCAGTGATTGAACTTCATTTAAAGAGTCAACACAGTGTAGAGGTTGAGACCTTGGATAAAGCCAATTCAAATTATGGCTACTCTGGAACCTCAATTTTTTAATCTGAAAAATGGATGTGATGAATCAGTCTTATAAGATTATAAATCTATCTTATAAGATTATTGTGAGGCTTAATGATTAAATGAGATAATACCTTCAAAGAGCTTAACACTTTTTTTGGCATGTAGTAAGGGCTCAATAACAATGAGTTGCTATAATAATATTATTTACTACTACCAGAAGCTATGGTCTTCATTAGTGACATTAAAAAAAAATAATTTAAAACTCACTCATCTCCAAAGAAGTTGAAATTACTTAACAGATTAAAATGTTGCAAAGCAAACACTAAAAAAATGCGGATGTTAATGGTGCTTTAGAAAAGCAGGGAGCTATTTATCACCAGAAGCTATGCTTTGCCCAATGTTAAAAAGTATTGTGTTGTTAGGCTTCCTATAACATTTCCTATAACATATATATATATTATTTTTTGAGATAGAATTTCACTCTGTTGCTCAGGCTGGAGTGCACTGGCACAATCTCGGCTCACTGCAACCTCTGCCTCCTGGTTTCAAGCGATTCTCCTGCCTCAGCCTCCCAAGTAGCTGGGATTACAGGCATTCACCACCACACCCAGCTAATTTTTTGTGTTTTTAGTAGAGACGGAGTCTCACCAGGTTGGCCAGCCTGATGTCAAACTCCTGACTTCAGGTGATCTGCCTGCCTCAGCCTCCCAAAGTGTTGGGCTTACAGGCGTGAACCACCGTGCCTGACTGTCTATATATTTTTACAGGCTTTTGCTCTGTTGCCCAGGCTAGAGTGCAGTGGCATAATCTCAGCTCACTGCAACCTTGACTTCTTGGGCTCAGATGAGCCTCCCACCTCAGCCTCCCGAGTAGCTGAGCACACCAGCAAACCTGGCTAATTTTTTTGTAGAGATGGATGGGGTTTTGCTATGTTTCCCAGGCTGGCCTTGAACTCCTTGGCTCAAGCGATATGCCAGCCTTGGCCTCCAGAAGTGCTAGGAGTACAGCCATGAGCCACTGCCCCGGCCTGAATTCTATTTTCTTTTTTTTTTTTTTTTTTTTTTTTTTTTTTGAGACGGAGTCTAGCTCTGTCGCCCAGGCTGGAGTGCAGTGGCCGGATCTCAGCTCACTGCAAGCTCCGCCTCCTGGGCCCACGCCATTCTCCTGCCTCAGCCTCCCGAGTAACTGGGACTACAGGCGCCTGCCACCTCGCCCGGCTAGTTTTTTGTATTTTTTTTTAGTAGAGACGGGGTTTCGCCGCGTTAGCCAGGATGGTCTTGATCTCCTGACCTCGAGATCCGCCCGTCTCGGCCTCCCAAAGTGCTGGGATTACAGGCTTGAGCCACCGTGCCCAGCTGTGAATTCTATTTTCTATGTGCAGCAGGGCAGTACTATTTTAATAGGGGCAGAGGTAATATTTTTATAAGGAGACCACTCTCATCACAAGATCTGCAAGTGTCTCCTTAACTTTTAAATGGTATCAGTAGTTCTAAAAGGTCAGACCACTTTCTTATTCTCTTGATAACTGGTATTGGCTTCTCTGTTGATAAGATCTAGTTTTAGTATAATTTTCAGAAAAGTGAATTGCTATGATTTTGTTGTTGGTGGTGGCATTGTTGCTAGAGATGTAGATTGCTCTACCATTAACCTGCACTAGTTACTGTTCACTAGTTGTGTCAAAAATAAATAATCTGCCAGACAAATTAAAAAAAACTAATAGTTATTCCATCTGACTCTCAAAGACATAATCCTCTCATTTGCTTCCAGATAGGATATATACGTACCATGTTAAGACACTGAGGTCTGTTTTGTGCTGCTATAACAGACTACCACAGACTAGGTAATTTATAATGAAAATGTATTTATTGGCTCACAGTTCTGGTTGCTGGGAAGTCCAAGATGAAAGGTCTGTGATCGGATGAGGGCCTTCTTGCTATATCATCCCATGGTAGAAAGGCAAAGAAAGGGCAAGAGATACTGCAAGGGAGGGCCAAATGTATCTTTTATAAGGAGCCCACTCCAGAGATAACAATAATGGCATTAATTCATTCAGGAAGGCAAACCCCTCATGGTCTGATCACCTCTTGAAAGTTCCACCTCCTGACACTACTGCACTGGGGACTAAGTTTCTAACACATGCTTTTTGGGGGACTCATTCAAACCACAGCATATGGTGTGTATGTGCGTGTGTATATGTGTTTCTTTCCTTCCTTTGCAAAGGGCAGCACCCTTCTAAAACACCCCAAACACTCACTGAATGTCCTTGGTCAGCACCTTATTCTCACAAGTCTTCCATAACTTAACTCTGATTTTTCCTGTGTTCATCTATAAGTATTCACTATGCCATTAAAGTCGTTATAATTTGATAGTCTCCTTAATGGTGACTCAGAAGAAAGCTTAGGTTTATACTGATACTTGTAATTGAATCCAAAATGCCTGAAATCCTGTATGAAAGTTTACTATTAGGTTGGTGCAAAAGTAATGGCAAAAACCGATATTACTTTTGGATCAGCCTAGTAGATACAATATGAGTGTTGTCTGGGGTTATGGTTAATGTCTTAGTAACAGCAGCTTGCATTCACAGTGTGTTCTTTTTTAAGGGAGGTCATATTGGTGTCACATTACAGATAGGGAAAAAGAAACTCAAAACTTAGAAACTTGAGGTCTTTTTCCCAAGATCATGTAGCTGGTAAATGGTGGCGCCACCAGGGTCCAAACCAGTGCCGCAACCATCCTGCAGCACTACATCAGGATGCCACCTTAAAGAAAGGTTAAATGCTTACATTGCATGCCATTCATTCCATTTAAACTTCCAAAAAACTAGGAAGAATGATTGCCATCTTTGACCTAATAGAGTTTATAAGTTCAGATAAAAGTCTGTATCTTTTTGTTATTGTTGTTCAACAATTATGTGCTAACAGAAAATTGTTGTTTTATTATTACCTCAATGGATTATTTGATGAGGAAACTCATGATGGAGCTGCCTCTTTATATGCATTAGAAAAAGCGGTTTGGGTAGAACTTGCCTGTAGAGAAGAAATAAATCTAAAAAGAAAAAAAAGTAAAAGAAAAAAAAAGAAAAGGCAGTTTGGGGAGAAATATTTTTTAAAATCCTAAATTGGAATGAATACTCTTGCTAAAATCCTGTGCCCTGTTCCTAGGGATTATAAGAATCACTGCCTCAGCTCCTTGTTACTTCCATCACATGGATAATAAGAGTCACTGCCTCAGCTCCTTGTTTGTTACTTCCATCACATGGCTTTGCTAGTTTCCAAATGAAGAGGTTTCTCCCTATCTTTTTTTTTTTGAGAAAGAGTCTTGCTCTGTCGCCCAGGCTGGAGTGCAGTGGTGCGATCTCTTTCACTGCAACCTCCGCTTCTGGGGTTCAAGTGATTCTCCTGCCTCAACCTCCTGAGTAGCTGGGACTACAGGCGTGCGTCACCATGCCCAACTAATTTTTGTATTTTTAGTAGAGACGGAGGTTTTCCATGTTGGCCAGGCTTGTCTTGAACTCCTGAGCTCAAGCAATCCACCTGCCTCAGTGCTGGGATTAGGGATTATAGGAGTGAGCCACCTCTCCCTGCCTTCCTAGCTTGATTTTCTTGGGAAAGAAGTTGTATCTCTTCAGCTTCTATCTCTTCTCTTGATTTTATTTAAGTGTTCACCCTTTGTTGTTGGTCCTCTTTGAGTGGTGCTAGGAATTCTGGTAGAACCACTTGACACAGGCCCCACCTCAAGCCCCCAAATTCGCATTTGTAACAAGTTACCAGGTGAGACTGATGCTGTAGGTCAAGGACCACACTTTGGGAACTACTGCTGTAAAAAGTAAGCGATTTTGTAACTTTCTTAAGTTAGCCAATTTAAATGCTAATTTTCCTCCCAATTTCCCAAAGATCTTTTACCTTTCTTACAATTGCTCTCAATGGACATCAAATCATGGCTATTTAAACTAAGATTCTAGAAAATGTATGTAGCTCCTTGCTTTTTGCTTTGCCATTTTTCCTTCATTTTCATATTTTGTTCCCTTCCCAAATTATAAAGCGCCTTTTCATGCCATACCTGGGTAAATTGAAATCTAAAGTGGGAGCCTGATGAGCCCTTGAGGATTAATGGTTCAATTTCCCTGCAAATCTGCAAGTGCTTTTGAACTAAGGAAAAAGAACACAGGACAATGTAACTCTTCTTAGGGCTTCGCTAGCGCATTTCAGTTTTCTACAGTTACCACCAGTTCTTAGGACAGTCATCACATTTGACACCTGACTCTAGGACAACCGAAGTACAGGTTTTTTGTAGGTTATGGCTCATGCAAGTTAGCGTGAGGTTGGGAGTTTTTCTTTTCTTTTCTTTTCCTTTTTTTGGTGTAAGAATATCACTGTATTTATTTTCCTACAGGTAATTTTTCTATGGCTTCAACATTTTCTCTTCAAAATTAAAAGAAAAATATTCCAAAGTTTAGAACTGGATCACTTGGTCCTTTCTCATCTTATCTCCTCCTAATTCAAAATGCTTGCATCTCTTAATGGCCAGCATCCTCTTGGATCTGCAGTTAGGCTCAACACATTCCAGCCTAATTAGCACAATCTTCTTTGTGGTCTTAGCCTTCTTCCAGAAAATTGGCTCTGTCTGCCCACCATAGCCACTCTGCTTCTGATCATAGCGCCTCTCCCTGGGCATACAAGGAATCCTTGCCCTTATAGTGTGTCACTTTGTGAGGCTGATGCTTGCCACACTTCTTACAGAAGGTTCTTCGGGTTTAGGTACATTGACCATCTTTGCAGCAGGGCTGTTCTATCTATATGATGAAAACAAGAAATAGCGACTGAGATCCTCGTCTTGTACAGGTCTCGCGTAACCGGGAGTTTTTCTTTAAATAGAACATTTCGTTATGTTTCATGAGAGCACCTGTTTGATTGTTTTTGTACCCTAGTCTACTGGCAATTTATGAAATTGCTTTAACAGTAGTTATATGGGAACTACAACTTACGTGAGGGGTAGGATCTCAAGTCAGACAATAAGGAGAAAACATTTTGTAAAATTACTCTTGAAAATCCCCAGGTCACCAAGAAGTACATCCATGAAAGCTCTGAAGCCAGAAATTGATTTAAATTTCTCTTTGCTTATGGGCTACGACCCCACACTTGTCTGAGGCCACGGTCTAGTTGAAAGAGGGAAAAGATGTTAGGGAAAATAGGATTTTGTCCTTTCTCCTTTCTTCCCTTCCAAGTAAACATAGACACGTGGTTCAACTCCAATAGATTAAATGTACTGTGACTCCATTATATTGTTAAGATAATTGAAGTATTTGATTCTGGGTCACTGGTTTACATTCATTTACAGTCATGCTGGAATTAAGTATCATAAGTTCACTCATTCAACAAACAGCTATTGAATATCTTTATAGATTTATCAAGGACAGGGATTTGTTTTTTTATTGGGACGCTTTTTTGTCTTATAGTAGTCACTCAGGCAGTGTTTGTTGAATGAATAGTGAAACACAGTCCATGTCTTTTTGTGGTTTGTATCCTGGTTTTAAGGTGGAAAAGTAAACAAAGATTTGCCGTAGAGTCTGTTAGAGATATCTTAATTTATGGGAATATTGTGGAGGAAGAAATTCATTCTGCCTGGGAGAGTACAATACAAACTCATGAGAGAGACATCTGGGCTAGACCTTGATGGATGAGGAGTTCTCTAGGAAAGGAGGGGCATTCCAGGTAGAGGAAAGGCTCCTCAAATGATTCTGACATGTTTCCTTCTTAACAATCATGAGCTTAGTGTTTTAAGTGCCTTGAGCAGAGTAGTAAGAGATAAGAATAACAGGTAATGCTAATAATAGCTAATAGCTATTGGGCATACAGTTTGTGCCTGGCAGTGTAAGTGAATTTTACATTTTGCTTAAATCTCACAAGAAATATATGAGATACACACTGCTAACCCCATTATCCCATTTTCTAGATTAGAAAACTGAGGAAAGTTGGCCGGGTGCGGTGGCTCACACCTATAATCCCAGCACTTTGGGAGGCGAAGGCGGGTGGATCACCTGAGGTCAGGAGCTCAAGACCAGTCTGACTGACATGGTGAAACCTCATCTCTATTAAAAATACAAAAAAATTAGCTGGGTGTGGTGATGTATGCCTGTAATCCCAGCTAGTTAGGAGGCTGAGGCAGGAGAATTGCTTGAACTCAGGAGGCAGAAGTTGCAGTGAGCTGAGATTGAGCCATTGCACTCCAGCCTGGGCATCAAGAGTGAAAATCCATCGCCAAAAAACAAGAAAAGAAAATGGAGAAAGTTGAATTTACCAGAGATGACATAGCCAGTAAAATGACATCTATTATGTTATATAAGCCTTGGCTGAATGCCATATAAACAGTTAGATTTTATTTATTTATTTTTATTTTTTGGGATGGAGTTGAGACTGTTGCCCAGGCTGGAGTGCAGTGGTGCGATCTCAGCTCACTACAGCCTCAGCCTGCGGGGTTCAAGTGATTCTCCTGCCTTAGCCTCCCGAGTAGCTGGGAATACAGGTGCCTGCCACCACGCCCAGCTAATTTTTTGTATTTTTAGTAGAGATGGGGTTTCACTGTGTTAGCCAGGGTGGTCTCGATCTCCTGACCTCGTGATCCACCCACCTCGGCCTCCCAAAGTGCTGGGATTACAGGCGTGAGCCATGCGCCCGGCCAAACAGTTAGATTTTGTGGACAGTAGGGAGCTATTGAAAGTGATAAGGTCAAACGTGAGCATGAAAGATAGACTGAAAAACACTGAGTGGAGGGAGGCCAGTTTAAAGGTCTCCTTGTACTCTTTAGTAGCATGCTGAAGGCCTCAGTTTCATCTTAACCTTGAGAGATGTGAAGGAGATATGAAAGGTGGAATCAAGAGGACTTTACCACTCATGGGAGGAAGAAGTGACTGATCTATCAGGTTTACAAAGTGGAGATTAAGACACACAGTGCTGTACTGGAAGAAAATGTCATCTTTTTTATTGTCTCCTTTTATGTTTTATTGTATATGTAATACCTAAAATATATTCACAGAATAACACACATGCATAATCTATAAATGTGGAAATAGACACACATTGAGATAATGCTCTTTTTTTGTGGGGTCTATCACAAAAATGTTTGGGGTTGCTGGGCACAGTTACTCGCACCTGTAATCTCAGCTACTCAGAAGGCTAAGGTGAGAGGACCACTTGAGCCTAGGAGATCTAGGCTATAGTGAGTTATGATTGAACCATTGCACTTCAGCCTGGGTGACAGAGTGAGACCCTGTCTCTTAAAAAAAAAAAAAAAAAAAAAAAGGCCTGAAGACTACTGATTCAAGCCTATCTAAGAGATGAACCACCGTCCAGAGGTAAGTAAACCACTGGGGCAAGAAAGACTGAAGAGGTGAAGTGAGAAGATGATTACCTGAACTTTTACATCTGCAGGTGATCAAAGTTCTTTCTCTTTTGAACCATATGTTTTTTGCATTTATGAATAATCCAAAACATTTTTATTTATTATTATTATTTATTTGTTTATTTTTGCAATGGAGCCTTGCTCTGTCACCCAGTCTGGAGTGCAGTGGTGTGATCTCGGCTACTACAACCTCCACCTCCCTGGTTCAAGCAATTCTCCTGCCTCAGCCTCCTGAGTAGCTGGGACCACAGACGTGTGCCACCCCACCTGGCTAACTTCTTGTATTTTTGGTAGAGACAGCGTTTCATCATGTTGGCCAGGCTGGTCTCAAACTTCTGACCTCAAGCAATTCGCCCACCTCGACTTCCCAAAATGCTGGGATTACAGGTGTGAGCCACCGTGCCCAGCCCCAAAACATTTTTAAAGTCAGGATAAAGATACTAAAGGGAAAAAGGTATTCCTTTCCTGTGGGAATGATTCTGTTCAATCTGTTTTAGGCCTTGGAAAATGTTAGAAGTAGAATGGACATTAATATCATCTAATCCAACTTCTCTCCATCCAGCCAGAATCTCAGACAAGTAGTAATAGGGCTTTTGCTTAAATCCTTTAAAGGGTAGGCAGCCCAGCCCTTCACAAGGAAGTTTGAACAGGTGAATTGGTAGAGTTCTTCCTTTTACAAGGCATAATTTGCTTCCTCATTTGCAACTTTTATATATTTCTTCCCCTTTAAAAAGTTACAGAATCAGTAACACTACACATGGTGCTGTACAGTTTTCCAAAGCACACTTGTACATGCACAGACAACACTTGATTCTCCCAACTCTTTTATGGAGTGGGCAGGCATGTTTGTTCTGATTAAATAAACGAGGCAAGCCAGGCCTGGTGGCTCATGCCTGAAATCCCAGCACTTTGGGAGGCTGAGGTGGGTGGATCATTTGAAGTCAGGAGTTCAAGACCAGCTTGGCCAACATGGCGAAACCCCATCTCCTAAAAGTACAAAATTAGCCAGGCGTGGTGGCACGTGCCCGTAATCCCAGCTACTTGGGAGACTGAGGCAGGAGAATTGCTTGAACCCAGGAGGTGGAGGCTGCAGTGAGCCAAGATCGTGCCCTTGTACTCTGGCCTGGGCAACAGGCTCCTCTATAACTCAGGAATCAGAGCACTGTTTGTGGGATTAAATTAGGTAGCTCTTGGAAAGTTGTTGTAAAAGCGTGGCTTAGATTTAGATGTGCAACAAATGTAATTTTCTTACTTTTCCTATCCTGGCTAATAAATTTAAAAGATTTTCATATGGTGTTTAACTTTGTTAAATTTTCAGTTGGGGGTTCAGTTCCATCATATCAGCCATTGCAGGTTACTTTAGAACTTACTTCTGTCATTTGCCTTTTGTTTTGAGACAAAGTCTCACTCTGTTGGCCAGGCTAGAGTGCAGTGGCACAATCACGGCTCACTGCAGCCTTGAGCTCCCAGGCTCAAGAGATACTCCCACTTCGCCTTCCTGAGTAGCTGGGACTACAGGCATGAACCACCATGCCTGGCTAATTTTATTATTTTTATTTTTTTCTAAAGATAGGATCTTGCTTTGTTCCCTGCCGTTCATTTGTCATTTTAGTTATGATAATCATTAATGCTATCTTGATTTTCAGAAGGTGAGAAATTTGATTATTTAAAAAGTTATGAAAAGATGCCTTATCAGAAAGAGATTTAAGTGATTTCTAGTTTGAGAAAATTGACTCTTTTGAAAACATTTTATTTTATATGACGTGAAATGGGTTACCTGACTGCATTGCAGCCATATTGTTACTAAGCGGGAAGGAATGGGGGTAGGTGTTCCTTTTGATTTGGAATGTTCCCTTCATGGGAACATTGACTTCATGGAGTCAGTTGTGTGATAAATGCATATATATTTCTTTGGAATTAAGTGTTTGAAGAAGAAGGATCAATTCCATTGGAATCTCTTTTATCTTTTTGCTCTTCTCATACTGTCTGTAGAGAAAAAGTATTTTATTTTTACTGAGAAATCTGCCACTTTCAGGGGTTTTACATCTCGACAGACGTGAATGCCCTTTAACACTTGCTAGCTAATGAAAGTGTATGTTTAGCCTGCCAAACCGTGAGCATTCTGAGGACTGGGATCCAGTCTGAATTTTCCCTGTATTATTGGCACATGACACAGTTCCTTGCACTTAGAATGAAATAATAACTCTCTGTTGACTGAAGGAAATGTTAGTTATCACTACTGTATCCATTGATATTTAGTGAATGCAGACTAATTAATAAATGTTGGGAGTTCACTGCTGTATCTTCTAGGTAGAAAAATACATTTCAGATAAAACATATACATTCAGGAAAAAGAATTTTCTTCACAAATATACAGAATTCTGTTGAGTGCCTTTCTCTATATAGGAACAATGAAAATGTAGGAAATGCTTTATCATCTGTAATTGTTCTTTGGACTAACCTAGAATTTTTCCCCTGAAGAATGCATATATTCACTTGTCCCCTAACTCTTTGGTAATGGGCATGATGCCAGGGTCCCTGACTGAACTCACTCAGTCCAGGGTACATGTGAGATGTCAGTGTCCAGAATACCAGTCCTAGAGGTTTTAACTTTTAGCCAACAGTGGATAGCCATATGTGCACGTGTGTGTGTGTGTGTGTGTGTGTGTGTGTATGGATGCATGTGTGTGTGTTTTAAGCTCTTTGAATTCTTCAAGTTTAATCCAGTATCATATTTCTCCAAAGATGAAATATTTTCCCATTTCTTGTTTTTAATTTTTTTTCCCAGTAAGTTCAGCTGTGCAAGGAGTCCATTATCTGTTGTATCAATTTTCTAGAAATTTCTTGGGCTCTTGAGGGACAAGCTGGGAAGAATTCAAGGCCAGACACGGTGTGGTGAAAGTATCCCTGGTTATGACTCTCGAGATTTTTTGGAAAGTAGTAGTAAATCATTTAATCATTTGGGAATGATGGATCGTGCATTCTGTGTATTCCCTCTCTCCATGGTGAAGTTGTTTGTATACATAGCTTTTGCCATGGTCAGCTCCTCTCTGATAAAATGCTCCTCTTCATTTTATTTCATTTGAGTCACTTTCTCAATCAGTATGTTTTGTATGCCAAATTACAGATCTTTCCATTTTCTTCTACCATTTTGGCATTTAGATGCCTCAACACAAATTTAATCTGAGAAAAAAAATCCTAATGTCTTGACTTCTTGTGGGAAGTATTTGCATTAAGGAACTTCAGTTTTACTCCCTTTTTCTTAAATTCTAGAGTCTGATGTTTGCCCCTTAAAGTTTTCTAAATCTAATTCCTATTTGATGTAAACTGTCATCTCCTCCTCCTCCCCCTCCTCCTCCTCCTCCTCCTCCTCCTCCTCCTCTTCCTCTACCTCCTTCTCCTCCTCCCTATGTAACCCTGGCTGGAGTGCAGTGCCTCAATCTTGGCTCACTGCAACCTCCCTGTTCCGGGCTCAGGCAGTTCTGTTGCCTCAGCCTTCTGAGTAGCTGGGATTAGAGGCATGCACCACCATGCCTGACTAATTATGTATTTTTAGTAGAGACAGAGTTTTGCCATGTTGGCCAGGCTGGTGTCGAACTCCTGATCTCAGGTGATCCGCCCTCAATTGCCTCAGCCTCCCAAAGTGCTGGGATTACAGGTATGAGCCACCACACCCAGCCAAACTGTCTTCTTTAAAAAAATATGTCCCTGTCATATTGTCAATCTGTTCCTCATAGCTAAGGAGTCTTTGCTGCATAGGTTGATCACACACAATGAGATACAATTTTACTTTTCAGTTGGAATTTTTAGGATAATACTTTATGAAGTTGAGGGTATGGTATGATAAACATAATTTCTCATTAGGAGTGGGAGTGAAAATTGATACAGTCTTTCTACAGTGCAATTTGGCTCTGTTATCTTACTTTTTTTTTTGAGACGGAGTTTCGGAGTTTCGCTCTTGTTGCCCAGGCTGGAGTGCAATGGCGCAATCTCAACTCACTGCAACCTCCGCCTCCTGGGTTCAAGTGATTCTCCTGCCTCAGCCTCCCGAGTAGCTGGGTTTGCAGGCATGTGCCACCAAGCCCGGCTAATTGTGTGTTTTTAGTAGAGATGGGGTTTCTCCATGTTGATCAGGCTGGTCTCAAACTCCGGACCTCAGGTGATCCGCCTACCTGGCCTCCCAAAGGGCTGGGGTTATAGGCGTAAGCCACTGTGCCTGGCCTGTAATCTTACTTTTACAAATCTCTCCAGAGGAAATAATCAGAGATAAGGACGAATATTATGTATAAGAATGGTTGGCCTGGCGTGGTGGCTCACGCCTATAATCCCAGCACTTTGGGAGGCCAAGGCGGTGGATCACCTGAGGTCAGGAGTTCGAGACCAGCCTGACCAACATGGAGAAACCCCGTCTCTACTAAAAACACAAAATTAGCCGGGCATGGTGGCACATGTCTGTAATCCCAGCTACTCAGGAGGCTGAGGCAAGAGAATCGCTTGACCCTGGGAGGTGGTGGTTGTGGTGAGCTGTGATCGAGCCATTGCACTCCAGCTTGAGCAGCAAGAACGAAACTCTTTCTCAAAACAAAAACAAAAACAGAAACAAAACAAAACAAAGAGTGCTCGTCATAGTTTTCTTTAAAATATGAAAATTATGGCTGGGAGCAGTGGCTCATACCTGTAATTCCAGCACTTTGGGAGCCTGAGTTGGGAGGATCACTTGAGCCCAGGAGTTCAAGACCAGCCTGGTAACATGACAAAATTCTGTCTCTACAAAAAAGACAAAAATTAGCCAGGCATGGTAGTGTGTGCCTATCGTCACATGCAGCTACTCTGGAGGTTGAAATGGGAGGACACTTGAGTCTGGAAAGTGGAAGTTGCAGTGAACTGAGATCTGCACCACTGCACTCCAGCCTAGGTGACTGAGCGAGACTCTGTCTGAAAGAGAGAATGAGAGAGAGGAAAGAAAGAAACGAAAGAAAGAAGAGACAGAGAAAGAGCTAGTAAATAATCAAATCAATTGTGATATGTAAAAGTGTTAGAATAATATGGAACCATTAGAAAGTATGACTTTTGAAGAGTATTAAAGGACAAAGAAACTAAGAAATCTCATGAGGAGAGAAAAATATGATTAATAAAATACAGTATATACCAGAATATATTACAATTATTATTTCTGAGAAAAAGGGATGGATAGTTATTTAAAAGCTTCTTCTTTGTGTGTTTGTTTTCCGAATTTTCTGTAACAAATGTATAGTACATTGATGATTAAATGAATGAGTATATAAAGCACTAGAAGAATACCTGGCCTTATAGTGAACTCTCAAATATGAGCTTTTACTGTTGCTATGATATAATTACTTTTATTATATATAAAATATTTTTTAAAACTCACTCTAATTATAATCAAGTATTTAATTAATTATAAGTAATTGTAATTAATTAATTGTAACTACTTGTTTAATGTTTGTCCTCTATTCTCCATCCTAATTTTTTTTTGAGATAAGATCTTGCTCTGCTGCTCAGGCTAGAGTGCAGTTGCATGATTGTAGTTCACGGCAGCCTCAGCCTCCTGGACTCAAAGGGCCCTCCCATCTCAGCCTCCTGAGTATTTAGGACTACAGGCATCTGCCACCACACCTAGCTAATTTTTTAGTTCTGTCGAGATGGGGTCTCACTGCATTGCCCAGGCTGATCTTGAACTCCTGAGCTGAAGTGATCCTCTTCCTCTGCCTCCCAAAGTGTTGAGGATTACAGTCATGAGCTGTCCTTAAAGACCATATCCGTCAAATACAATCTGGCTCTAATACCTGGTACATAATAAGTGCTTAGTTAATATTTGGTGTGTGTGTGTGTGTGTGTGTATTTGTTTGTACCCTCAAAGATCAGGTTTCTAAATATTTTCTCCTATTTTATTTCAGTTTTTTGGCAGGAAGGTCACTAATAATCAGGCTGTAAAAATATTAGTTGCTCCCAATTTAGAATTTTTATGTTCTTATGAATGCTGAAATGTATGTAAATGAGACTGCACGGTGTTAAATGGTATGTTGTTGAACCAGAAATATGTTTATTGTCTTATTTTATAAACAAAATGGCCCTGAGATTTCTTTAAAATTTTTTAAAAGTTATAGATTTTGAAATTTACAACACAACTCAATAAATAAGATTATGACAAAGCTATCTTAGATATACTTTTTGATTGGCCCTAAGATTATAACTTTAAGCAAGAATAGGAACACTTTTAACAGCTTGGAAGGTATTTTGGTGGGACAATAGGAGTGTATTTGTTTATATGAAAATCTGTAATTCTATAAAAGAACGTAATTTGAATCTGTAGTTGATTGCAAGTTTAGAGGTCTCTGCAATATACAAAGTTTCTTAGTTGCAGTCACTTCCCAAGACATGCTGATCACTAAGAAACAAGGAAACTCAGCTAGAATTACCAGCTGCTGTTTATAAAGCCAAATGATAAAATTTACTTAATGAAAGTAATGTGCTGACAGCAGTGTTTATTGCTTAAAACATAACAATCATGTTTATTGTATCTCTCTGAGACAGCTTTGCTGAATATAACTTAAATGTAGCAGAGGAAATCCAGAGTAATGCGCTGTTTTAAAAAAGTGTGTTTATTTACATGAAACCAACATAAAAGGTTTGATGAATTTTTTGTCAGAGGTCTTAGTTTTCTAGAGTTAAACTGAAAAGATTGAAGAAATGGTAAGTAGCTACCATTTTTGGAAACAAGAAATTAAGAAGTACAAACTCAGAAAACACGCTTGGAGAAAATTTTAATATCATGAAACCTAGAACTCTTGAACTTCAAAAGACCTTACAATCCACTTGATGGTGATATTTGGAATCTCAGGTATAGTATTGAAATATCATAGGATAGAAAAGAATAATCAGCGAGCTTAACGCAATCAGAACCTTGTAGCCTGTTATGGGAAGTATCATTTGGTTAAGCCTGCTAAGCTACTGTAAATGAATGTTAATCGCATTTTATCAGCTGCTTATACTATCTTTATTATACAATTTGAATATTTATGACCATGGAAATATGTTTAACTGTGAAATTACAGTGTTTATGGAACTCAAATTCCAAAAAGCATACAACCCTGTGATGGAGAAGAATTATATTTAAATACTACAAAATTCAAGATGTTTCTACCATTTAACATTAGTCTATATCTTGTGGGAGAAGCAGTTTGTGGCTAAAATACTGTGACAAACAGAATGATGTATGCTAATGTTGACTTCTAAGATAAGCATGTGATTTATTGTTTGCACAAAAGTCAATCACCAACTAGAGTATTTTAACTTTTTAGGATCAGGTAGTATTTAACTATTTTCTCAATATAGGTTATATCATTTTGGTTGACTGCATCCTTATCTTCTTAGAAATTATTAATGAACCTTTTAAAAAATATGAACCAGGCTTTCTACTTGAACTTATTCTCCTCTTAAAGCTGCAATAATATTGAAATTGAAAATAATGGGCCAGGCGCTGTGGCTCATGCCTGTAATCCCAGCACTTTTGGAGGCCGGGGCAGGTAGTCATCTGAGGTCAGGAGTTTAAGACTAGCCTGACTAACATGGCGAAACCAAGTTTCTACCAAAAATACAAAAAATTAGCTGAGTGTGGTGGCATGTGCCTGTAATCCCGGCTACTTGGGAGGCTGAAGCAGGAGAATGGCTTGAACCCTGGAGGCGAGGTTGCAGTGAGCCAAGATTGCACCATTACACTCCAGCTTGGGCAGCAAGAGTGAAACTCCGTCTCAAAAAAAGTAAAATAATAATGGATGGGAATGTTTCTTTAATGGTGCAGTCTGTATTGATTTTGTGTGTGTATATGTATTTTGGGGAAAATTGATTCTCTGCCAATGCCTTCTTACTTCTTTGCAAACATAAACCCATGAAAAGGTATTTTTCCCTTTGGGAAAATTTAAATGCACATTGTTCTTCTGGAAAATATAATCTAATAGGAAAACACAATTCACGTTAGAACCAAAAAAAGCCTGTAATTAAGATATGTCTTAGTCACATTTTCTTTCTGTCTTTTGTTAAAACCACAACATGGACTCATTCAAGCAAATAAAGTTGTTGGGTAGGTGGAACATTGTTTTCCAATGTTATAGTAATGTTATAGTGTTACAACTATCTGGTTACTTCATCTTGATTGACAAAAATATTAAATTATCATTTTATAAAATTTGGGTATAAAACTTTATGTCTTGAGGCTAATTTAGATGTGTGGTGGTGTCTACGGGCAACACTAGAGAGGTTTCAGAGTCAGAGAGTGTTGAGACCAAATTCTACACCCAGCAGTCAGCTTAGATACCATCTTTCTAGTCAGGTTACCGAATCTTGCCAGGCCTCAGTGGCCCCCCCCTTCATGAGGTTGTTGGACAGATTACTGAAATCCTCACAAATATGTGGAAAGTGCCTGGAATGTTTACCTGGAGCCAATGATGACTGCACACACTGCTGTTACATAGTTGATGATGGAGCCTCTATGTTGTGGATTATTTAAAACACTTTTGCCTTTCTGCCATCTACATTTGGGAGAATTAGTTAGAGAGTATACCCTCCTTTAAAAAGTTGACAAAGGAAAAATATCAAGAATACAAGTCAGGCTCTCTTTATCTGCGAACAACATTAGAGAAGTGTTGCTATATCAGATTCTTGATCCTAATGCCTGAAATGTGATTGGGCATTTGTTTATGGAAATCATCATCTGTACTGCTGCCTGCTTTATTAGTATAAAGCAAGAGTCAGCAAACTTTTTCTGTGAAGAGCCAGGGAGCAAATATTTGAGGCTTTGTGGGCTCTTCAATTTCTGTCACGAGTTCTCTATTGTACCATTGTAGCCAAGACTAGTCGTAGACAATATGGAAATGAATGGGCATGGCTGTATTCTAGTAGAGTTCTCTTTGTAAAAATGGATCATAGTTTTCTAATCCCTGTGGAAGATAATTGAGAGTATGTTCGCATCTTCTTTTTTAAAATCAGAGATAAATTGTTGCCCCTAAAGTTGTAATTGTTCATTGCTTCATTCCTCTATTTGTGTGTGTGTGTGTTTGTGTGTGTGTGTGTGTGTGTGTGTGTAGTGTGTATATCTGATAAACTGTCAGCTTTTGATTTCTGAAGCTGTGTGAGAACTGATTTTTCTAGTCAGTTTGACCACATCTCTACAACACAGTGGGGATGATGGGGAATGCCTTGTTTGTCTGTGAGATTAAACCTGTATACCTTTTTATTCATAATTGAGTAGATTCTGAGTTACATTGGACAGAGACCTGGCTTTACAGTTGGATAGTCTGTTTCACAGTCCACCTCCTAGCTGCAAAGTCCTGGGCTGGTGATGCAGCTTTTGTAGGGATCAGTCTTCTCATCTGTAACACAGTGCTAATTCTCACCTTGTTGGGTTGCTGAGAATTGAGAGAGACCATGCATTTGAAGGCCAACCTCAGTGTCTGAAACAGATAAACCCAATAAACAGTAGTTCTTTCCAACTTGAATGAGAATCATGTTCTGAAGGCTAAATGATTTTTGAAAAACTTTACTGTTAATTTACTGTTTTTTTCTTTTTTTTTTTGAGACAAGGTCTTGCTATGTCACCTAGGCTGAAGTTATTGGTGATTCTGCCTCACTGCAGCCTGAATCTTTCAGGCTCAGGTGATCCTCCCACCTCAGCCTCCTGAACAGCTGGGATTATTGGTGAGCACCACCATGCCTGGCTTTTTTTTCTTTAATTTTTTTGTTATTAATAGCGATGAGGTCATGCTATGTTGCCCAAGCTGATCTCGAACCCTTGGGCTCAAGTGATCCTCCAGCCTTGGCCTTCCAAAGTGCTAGGATCACAAGTGTGAATTTCCTTACCCTGCCCTGTGTTCTTTTTAAGGGGGAAAAGTGCACCTCTGCATACTTACATACTCTGAATTATTTGGAGCTGTGCCTCTCAGACTGTCTGTGGTAAAGACCTAGTTTTGTTCCTAATTTGTCATGAACTGATGCTTTTATAAAATACAATATAATGAATTATTATTAAAAAAAGAAACGAAAACATACAAAACACATACAGAGTCCCCATTTTAATAATGAGATCCAATAAACACATACATTTTCTAAATGCTTACTCTCAATTTCTCTGTATTTCTTTGGGCACTGGTAGTAAACAATTGGCAAACCAGTACTGATCCATGAGCAACACTTTTAGGAGCACTAAGTTAGGGGGAAGCAAGTTGATGGCCATTTATTTAAAACATTAATATTAATTACTCTTGGATAGAATTAGTTACTAAATAGACAATGAATTTATCCCTTCTTCTTTAAAAGAAGTTACCAACTGTAAGTAAAAATTATTTACTTACCCAAATCCATGTTCAACAGCCTCCCTCCCCATAATGTAAGATTGTTTGATTTGAGGTAACTGGAGATCTCATAGGGGAATTAAACTCAGTGGTTGTCTCCAGACCAAGATGGCCCTTGATTAGAGTGTCCCCATCCATAAGGGGTTGATACGGGTTAGCTGTGTGTCCACCCCAATCTCATCTTGAATTGTAGCTCCCATAATCTCCATGTGTCATGGGAGGGGCCTGGGGAAGATAATTGAATCACGGGGGCAGGTTTTTCATGCTGTTGTTGTGGTAGTGGAAAAGTCTCTCGAGATCTGATGGTTTAATAAAGGGCAGTTCCCTTGCACATGCTCTCTAATCTGCTACCACGTAAAATGTTCCTTTTCTCCTCCTTTGCCTTCCGCCATGATTGTGAAGCCTCCCCAGCCATGTAGAACTGTGAGTCCATTAAAACTTTTTCTTTTTTTGAGACAGAGTCTTACTCTGTCACCCAGGCTGGAGTGCAGTGGCGCAATCTCAGCTCACTTCAACCTCCGCCTCCTGGGTTCAAGTGATTCTCCTGCCTCAGCCTCCCTAGCAGCTGGGATTACAGGTGCATGCCACCCCGTCTGACTAATTTTTGTATTTTTAGCAAAGACAGCGTTTCACTATTTGGCCAGGCTGGTCTCAAACTCCTGACCTCAAGTGATCCACCCTCTGTCGGCCTCCCAAAGTGCTGGTATTACAGGCATTAGCCACCATACCCAGCCAAACCTCTTTTTCTTTATAAATTACCCAGTTTCGAGTATTTCTTCATAGCAGTATGAAAATTGACTAATACAGGGTTCTCAGTGACTCCCTTACTAACCCTGAGAGCCCAGATCTCATAGGGTGTAGGTATAAGAATCTCAGGTCCTCAGTTTCTCCTTTATCCCCTGTGTTCTGGCAGCACCTCCCATTACCTTTATGAATCCACGTATTTTATTATACTGCCATTATTTTCTCTGACTCCTCCACAGAACTGTGGACTTTGCAGTAGGAACTATTTTATTCTCTTTTTGCCTCCCTGGCTCCTGGCAGACCCTAGATGTACCTCGAAAATGTACTGATGTGTGAATGAATGAGCGGGTGATGTGTTCCAGGCCTCTCACCAGCCTGCCTTTCTTTATCTGCACACTCTTCACTTTGCTAGGGTCCCTCTCAAAAACACAACTGGATCAGGAGTAGTGGGGAGGCAGGAGAGGGAGCTGCTGCAAAGCAACACACTGCTGTCAACATTTTTCGATGCGCATAACCCAATAGAACATGCACAGTATATTTTGGGAAGTCAACTGTTTTTTTCATCCCTCATTTTTTGTTGCTGATTGTATTATAATATTGTAGGAAAGCAGCCAACAACAGTGCTACCACTTTCAATGCTGTCACATTGACTTTCTGGAAACTGTCAGGGCCACACCTTACTGTAGTTGAAATTCAATGGCACTGAGCTCTTGAGATTATAGATAGTAATTTTCTGGAGTACACACAATGGTGTGTGAACATATGACTGGGCTGGAATCTATCAAAGTGCTTGCATGGGATATAAAGATCATTGATGCATTACAGTAAGCCATTTATGGATATTTTATGGTATGTACACAGACTGACATCACTGGGATAGCAAAGGCGATCAGAATTTCAGCTGCATAATAACAATCATTTGCAAGGAAAAAGATCTTATCAAAAATAAGTTGATAATGTGTAGTAATGGACTGGGTTTTTGGTGGTTACTCATTATTTGGGGGACCAGTAGAGTTAATAGCATACTGACTGAACAGTGACTTTAGATCAGGATGTCTGGATTCCCATCCCAGCTCTATGACTTCATTCAAGTTACTTACCCACTTTGATGCATTACAGATTTTTCTTATCTGTAAAATGAAAGTAATAATAGTACTGAGGCCTAAGATATTGTGCAGCTTAAATATGATAACTCAGGTAAAGCACCGAGTGGTGCCAATATTCCTTTACCACTCTTTATCATCACTTGATGTATGTAGATTGTCAGTCTAGTAACACTCTTGGAAAGAAATGATACCGTTTAGAGTACCAATAGCAGTTGTATTTGTAAACCTCTTCTATGGGTAGAGTTCCAATTTAAGATATTTTTGCCCTTCTTAACTATTTTATATACATTAATTTATTCCTCTGGAGAATCTTTGAAATAAAAGTTAGCTTTAACTTTTAAACACTTAAAATTGAGAGTTGATATACAGCTTGCTAAAAATAAATTACTAAAACTCTAGAAAAATAATAAACTATGAAGTTTTACTAATTCAAGGACTGCAGTATTGGGAAATATTGTGAAAACTAGTTAGAGAATAAATAAAAATTAGAATATAGAGTTTGTATATATGGCATGAATATAATTAAGCATATATTAGGTTGGTGCAAAAGTTATTGCGGTTTTGACGTTAAAAGTATAGAAAAAACCGCAATTACTTTTGCACCAACCTAAATATACACATTTTAAGATGTATAGATTAAGTACTACAGCTTGGGATAAGCTGTTTAGATAAGTAAGTGTTGTGATGAAGAATGGCTCTTTTTCCCTTTACTATCCAGTGTTCATAATGCTTCCGTAATGTTTTTTGGTTTTTTGTTTTGGAGTTTTGCTCTTGTTGCCTAGGCTGGAGTGCAGTGGCGCCATCTCGGCTCACTGCAACCTCCGCCTCCTGGGTTCAATAAATTCTCCTGCCTCAGCCTCCCAAGTAGCTGGGATTACAGGTGCCCGCAACCACGCCTGGCTCATTTTTTGTATTTTTAGTAGAGACGGGGTTTCACCATGTTGGCCAGGCTGGTCTCAACCTCCTGACCTCAGATTATACACCTGCCTCAGCCTCCCAAAGTGCTGGGATACAGGTGTGAGCACCATGCCTGTCCCTATAATGATTTTATAATTAAAAATTTTTAAAGACCAAACATAAGTTATTCATTCTAATCACTCAAAATGATAGACATTAAAAAATCATATTGAATCTGAATATGTCTTTTATTATAACTAGGATATTTATTGAATTTATTTACAGACTGTTGGTTAAAATCAAGTAACTGCTTTGTAAATTAACTAACTTCCTAGATGGCTAAGAGCAAACAGAGTCTCTTCGTTTTATGTTTAGGTACCCAACCAAGAACAATTCTCTTGAAACTCAGTCTGTGACATTTTATAGACATTTCATAAAGGAGCTTTTCAAGGTCAATGGGAAGTTAGCAACACAAACCTCTTTTGTGATCAGTTCAGGGGATCCCCGGAGATCAGCCTGGTCTCTGGAGTGTACGAGGAGATATCCAGTTACAGCTCAGGGCAGGGGCAGATCTGGTTCATCATGTGATTGCGGTGACAGCCTGCCAAGCTCACAGCTGCCTTGTAGGGGATGTGGGCCCACCTGCCAGCCCCATTATTCCCATTTACACTCAGGCCTACAGGGACTTTTCCCATTAAACCCTGAGTGTCTTCATTTTCAAGAAGTTTTCAAAGCATCATGAAAGACTAAGCAGGGCAAATGATGGTGTGATTAAACCCACCTCAGTTTATTCAATAGCAGGACTGTTTATATGTTTCAGTTGGTCCTGCCCTTTGTCCGTCCCAGGCTGTCCCCAAAGTGTCTCTTGAAACTGGACACAGTTTTACAATAAGCAAAGGTGATTTACCTAGGTAAGTCTTTGCCCCAGAGAGTGACAAGAAGAAAACCTGCTTTTTGTACGTTTGAAGAATCCCATATGGTAGACTCTGACACATCTCATAGCGAATGTTCTTGTTCTTATGACCAAACGTCTTCCTAAATTAAAATAAATAAGTAAATATTGACTAAAATAGATGACATTTTGCATATACAAAATTGTTGAACATGTAAAAATGCCTCTGGTACCGGAAGATATCTTCACACTGACAGCCCTACCGAAGACTTGCTCATCATTCCAGGAGGTATACCTCTATTTTGACATTTCCTTTAAAGGGAAATCCTTTTGAATGCATGCAGTAAGGTGTAGGAGAGCAGGCCAGGTGTGGTGGCTCCTGCCTGTAATCCCAGCACTTTGGGAGGCCGAGGCGGGCGGGTTACTTGAGGTCAGGAGTTTGAGACCAGCCAGGCCAACATGGTGAAACCCCGTCTCTACTAAAAATACAAAAATTAACTGGGTGTGGTGGTGCTTGCCTGTAATCCCAGCTACTCGGGAGGCTGAGGCAGGAGAATCGCTTGATCCCAGGAGGCGGAGGCTGTAGTGAGCCTAGATCTTGCCACTTCACACTCCAGCCTAGGTGATGGAGCAAGACTCTAACTCAAAGAAGTATGGAGAACATTAGTCACTGAGATTTCTACATGTCATAGTGGAATATAAATCAGTTTGAATTCCTACATCGTTCGAGAAGATTTTTTAAATTTTTTATATTTTTAAATTGATGCATTATAGTTATACATATTTATTGGGTACAATTTGATGTTTCAGTACATATCTGTGTTGTATAATGATCTCTAGCCAGGGTAGTGAGTGCACCCAGCACCTTATATATTTATTGTTTCTTTGTGATGAGAACATTCAAAAGCCTCTCTTCTAGCTATTTGGTAATATACAGTATTTTACTGTTAACTGTAATCACCCTACTGTACAGTAGAACACCAGAATTTATTCCCCCTACCTAACTGTAACTTTATCCCATTGACCAACCTCTCCCCTCTACCCGCTTCCCAGTCTCTGGTCACCACCATTCTTATTTGAGTAGATTTTTAAAATCCACTGAAGTTTATGGAGATTGTTTAGGAAAAACTCTCAGACTGTTTTTCCTCTCCTCTCACACTACAACAATCAACACGGAAGACTTCTGTGACCAAATGTGTGAGAGTTTTTCCCCACCAACAAGCAGCAGACACCAGCAAGTCCAGGCCTCCAGAACCTCTGACCAACCAGCTTCAACTTGGGGTTCTTACGACTCTCCTTTTTTGGTTCAATTAATTTGCTGGAGTGGCTCATAGAACTCAGGGAAACACTTATGCTTACTGGTTTATTATAAAGGATATTACAAAGGATACAGATGAAGAGATGCCGAGGGCGAGGTATGGAGTAAGGCACGCAGAGCTGTCATGCCTTCCCTGGGCGCCACCCTCCAGGAACCTCTACATGTTCAGCTATCCAGAAGCTCCCTGCACCCTCTTGGGTTTCTATGGAGGCTTCATTACATAGGCATGATTGACAACCATGTAGAAATGTGATTGAACAAAAAGGGTATGATCTCAGACTAACAGACTGAGTGGAGGAATCCAGCAAGGCTTGTCTGTTTAAATTCTTCTTGGCCTCTCTGTACAGCATTCTTTCCTCGAAGGTGTGGGGCACAACCCTCTCAGGAATGAGGGTCTTTTGACCCACAATCAGATTAGAGTCCTGCCTGGGCAAGTAGAAGAAAAACAGGAGAAGTTCAGAGAGAGAGAGAGATTCTGTTTTCTGAGGTCTGCTTCTGAGACCTGAAGTGCCCCAAGACTATAACAAATGACTGCACCAAGGGCTATTGGAAGTTAGGAACCAGGAACCGTGGATGAATGCCTGCACACACAGACACATACACAGAAAATCATAATATCACAGAGACCAGCTTTCACTTTTCTCCTGCTATTGTGCTATGTAGAATCATTGGTGGGAAGGAAAACATTTTGTATTTCAAATGTCCTCATATCCGAACTGATCATGGATAATATGTTGTTTAGGAAATCTGTCTGGCTCATTGGATTAAAGTTTGGATCGTACATTTTCTATAAAATATAGTATAGTGAAAAAATATATTTATTTTTTCCTTTGGAGACAGAGTCTCACTCTGCTGCCCAGGCTGGAGTGCAGTGGCACAATCTCAGCTCACTGCAACCTTCGCCTCCCAGGTTCAAGCAATTCTCCTGCCTCAGCCTCTTGAGTAGCTGGGACTACAGGCATGCACCACCACGCCTGGCTAATTTTTTGTATTTTTAGTAGAGACAGGGTTTCACCATGTTGGCCAGACTGGTCTCAAGCTCCGGAGCTCAAGTGATCCACCCGCTTCGGCCTCCCAAGGTGCTGGGATTAAAGGCGTGAGCCATCGTGCCCGGCCAATGAAAAGAATTTAAATGTTCTCTTTATTGAAAACAGTCCAAAATTTATATGAAGTTGTAATTTGAGCCAAAGTAAAAACCCTTTTTTTACTTTTTTATTTGAAAAATGAACCATTTTATGTACTTATTTATTTATTTATTTATTTTTTTAAGCCTCTCCACCCAGGCTGGAGTGCAGTGGCACTATCTCGGCTCACTCAGCCTTGACCTTCCTGGGCTCAGGCGATCCTCCCACTTCAGCCTCCCAAGTAGCTGGGACTACAGGAGTGCACCCAGCTAATTTTTGTATTTTGGGTAGATATGGGATTTTGCCATGTTCCCCTGGCTGGTCTCAAACTCCTGAGCTCAAGCTGTCCTCCGCCTTGGCCTCCCAAAATGCTGGGATTATAGGCGTGAGCCACCACGTCTGGCCAAAACACATTTAAATGGGATTTTTTTTTTGTTACTGAATTTAAATAATTCAGAAACAACTTCAGAAGAAAAAATAAGAAGCAAAACCTCCCTCCGAAGGATTTAAGGATTTTTTGTTTTTGTTTTTTTTGAGACTGAGTCTCGCTCTGTCACCCAGGCTGGAGTGCAATGGCGCAATCTCGGCTCAATGCAACCTCCTCCTTCTGGGTTCAAGCAATTCTTCTGCTTTAGTCTACCAAGTAGCAGGGACTACAAGCGTCCGCCACCACGCCTGGCTTATTGTTTTTGTATTTTTAGTAGAGACAGGGTTTCACCATGTTGGCGAGGCTGATCTTGAACTCCTGACCTCAGGTGATCCACCTGCTTCAGCCTCCCAAAGTGCTGGGATTACAGGCGTGAGCCACCATGCCTAGCCAGATTTAAGGATTTTGACTAGTGGGGTCATGTGGAGGCTCAGTGACGCCAGAAGGCAGCTCACTTCTGTTTTCTTCATGGGGGTGTCCAGGGAAAATCTAGCTCATAAGGAAGGATAAGCATAGGAGCCCCTTGATGGGAAGCCAGCTCATGGCAGGGGAGTGGGGGATTGGTAGTGGGGGACAGTGGTTATTCACACTTTCCGAAGGAGAGGGTTTTCCATGCTATCTGAGCCCTCTGGCCATAAATTCCCCATTTGGATCCACTGGAAACACTGGGTTTGGCAATGGAGGAAGAAGGAAAAAGCTTGGCAGCCAAGAAACAAGTCTGAGGGGAAGGATGTGAACCATTTCCCAGGGGCCATTTGCTCCCTGACACCTGTGCCACTTGGAACATCAGGTGGATCATCACTTCTAGAAACTCGAGTTAAACATCTGTTGGAATGGTCTTAGGTCTTCAGCCTCCACCCTTGAGATGAAAAGGTTTTGTCTAGCCTCCCACACTCTCCCCCGGGAATCATGTGCTGTTAGTTCAAGGAACAGAATCTAAGATGATAAGAAGAAATCGTTCCTTCCAGCCTTTCTTCAAGGTCTTTGAATTACCTTTGAAGGTCTCCAGCTCTTCATCCTCACGGCTCATCTTGTCTTTTGCTTCAGAACTTTCCTCTTCTTGTTCCAAGTAATGATCTGTCTTGATAGGTAATATCCTGAGAAGCTCCATTTCTTTCTGACAACGTTCGTTCATTTCCTTTCCTCTGTCCTAAAGATTTTTGAACTGCACTTTCAGTTGAGGTTCCCTCAGTCTAAAGCTTGTTAAGATGATCTGTCAGGTCAGTTTTTGTGTCTTCTTTTTTAGAAATGTTGGCATAGAGTTTATTTTTCTCTCTCTTCTGGGTGTTGAGATACACACAACCTGGCAGCATCAGTCGGTTTCCTCCCGGCTTCTCTTGCTGTTCATCCACATGGTCTCTGTCTCCTGTGTCCTAATTACCACCTGTGCTCTCTTCTCCAAGGGGAGCTGCCAGGTCTTTAACCTTTCACACAGCTTCCTCCAGTCTTCATATGACCTTCTGTTCAGACTCTAGAGCTCTGTATGAAAACCCTGAGTTGTTGTTTTTTTTCTTTTACCCTTAATAGTATTAAGCTTATTGTATTTTTTCCATAAAGACTTGTGTCTTTATGGATTTAGTTTCTGCTTATAGAGATTAGCTCTTTCTTGCAGTATCAGACATCGGCTCATCTTAATCTGTACATGGCGATTTTTCTTTCCCAAATTGGTTTGTTTTAAATCTGAGATGCACCAGATTACACGGTTGGACACGTTCAAGGATCTGGCATTCTGGGCTTGTATCTTCTTCCATCACGGGATAAAACCTGACGAGAGCTTTGCTTTTACTAAAATTAGTGCTGAGCTCTAATGGCATGTTCTCATTTCTCTGTGTAGAAAGGTTTTATTTGTTGTTGGTTTGTTTCTACCTACTGAGAAATACTGCCTAAGCTAAGGGAATTGTTAACACCAGCTATCCCAGCACATGACAAGACTTGGGCCCACGTCATTAGATAATTCTGCACAAAACAATGCATTGTATCACAGGTTGGCCAAATGTACAGCTCATGGCAGGACAGTTTCTCTGTAACACCCCAAGCTGCCACAGCTGGGCCACAACACAACATAGTGAATATTGGGCAGGGATCTGCCCCAAACCAAGGTTGCACCCAGCAGCTAGAATGCACCATGAGTGGAGAGGATCAATGGGGGTGCAGGCCTGGTCTAAGAGAAACTCACACCCTTAACCCTACCCATAGCTGCTGCTTTCCACTTCTTGAACTTTGTTTTCTGTAGCCCTTGAGGCCACACCTCATCATCTGCACATGCTGTTCCCTCTGCCTGGAAAGCCCATCCCCTGAAAGCACACGTGGGAACAATATCCATCTGCAGGAACCTCACCCCTGTGACAGTAGTGCAGGGCAGTGCCAAGCACAGAGTGGGGGCTCAGTGCTTCATGCATTTTATGGAAGGACGAGTGAGTGATTGGGTGATAGGGGCAAAACCACATTTGCCATCCCTGAAGGTTCACATATAATGCCCTGCTGACTCAGCATACCAAGCCTACCAGAGTTTTCAACTCCTTTCAGAACTCTGTGCTGGGAGGTGGAGAGAAGAGGCGGCAACAGCTTCTGGCCTGGGTGATCCCCCTTCCCATTCCTCTACTCAAGTAGATTTGAAAGCAGCATATCTTGTGTGAATACCCAGTCTAAGTAGTGAGTCATAGGAGCAGCTGCTGCTGCTGTTAGAAAATGTGAGGCCATAGACTTTTCTATAATGCTGTGTAGAAACAATGGAATCCAATGCAATAGAGTTGATGCTACAGAGAAAATATCAATGGCCTTAGGGGGCTTAAAAAAAAATCCGGCCAGGTGCGGTGGCTCATGCCTGTAATCCCAGCACTTTGGGAGGCCGAGGCAGGCAGATCACGAGGTCAGGAGTTCAAGACCAGCCTGACCAATATGGTGAAACCCCATCTCTACTAAAAATACAAAAATTAGCCAGGTGTGGTGGTGTTCACCTGCAGTCCCTACTACACGGGAGGCTGAGGCAGGAGAATTGCTTGAACCCGGGAGGCAGAGGTTACACTGAGCCAAGATCACGCCACTGCACTCTAGCCTCAGCGATACCATCTCAAAAAAAAAAAAAAAAAAAAAAATCTTTGTCAACTGGGACTGAATCAAAAGCGTGGGGAAGAGCAGAGCTAACAATCAGCCTGACTTTTTAAACCTATAAAGAACCTCGAAACATAGTACGTGTCATGCCTGTATCACACCACACAGTTGCATCTCAGTCAAGTATATAACCTGTGCCTGGCACATAGTAGGCACATAATACATATTTGTTGAGTGAACAAATATGGTAAGTACTACAGTTCTGAGTTACAGGTAACTGAAATAAAATGTATAAGAATGTCTGGTGGGGGTACGGGTGCGATGGCTCACTTGTGTAATCCCAGCATTTTGGGAGGCCAAGGTGGGTGGATCACGAGGTCAGGAGTTCGAGACCAGCCTGATCTATGTGGTGATACCCACCCCGTCTCTACTAAAAATACAAAAATTAGCCAGGTGTGGTGTCGAGCGCCTGTAATCCCAGCTACTCAGGAGGCTGAGGCAGGAGAATCACTTGACCCCGGGAGGCGGAGGTTGCAGTGAGCCGAGATTGCACCACTACACTCCAGCCTGGGTAACAGAGCGAGACTCTGTCTCAAAAAAAAAAAAAAAAAAAAAAAAAAGAATTTCTGATGGTTATTTAGTATTTATTTACCATGGGTTAATTATTCATTTGCTTTATCTGTTTGTTCCATGACATGTCGTTTCTTCCTAACTGGTCTGTAGTTTCGTTCCCTTCTATCTCTTTTAGATTGCTGCAGATTCATGTTTATAATGTTTCTTGACTTTGCAGGTACTTCTGGTGTGATCCAGGCCCTGATACCTGGCCCAGAGGAGGGGAAAAATAACTCACCATTATTCTTAGCTCACACTTCTCCCACTCAACCCCAAAAAGTCAGTGCTGTTTTTACTAGAAAAGCGTGTAACTGTTCGTTTTTGAAGAGCCACGCTTATACTTTAGACACAAATGTTGCTGGAGAGAGGCCAAAGGCAGGAGAGAGTAAGCAGGTAGTGAGGGTGTAGGTGAGTGGAGCATGTGAATGGATGCTTCTCCCTAAAGTGTCCACTTTTCCCTCCTCCATGCCATTCGCTGCAGTGGGCACTGGCAAAAGTGTGAGTTTTGCTTCCACAGTGGAGGAAAAAAACCACAACATGTTCATTAAGAAGGTTGTGGGTTTTTGTTGTGGGAAGCTAGAAAAGCGGCTGACCACTGAAATTGAAGCTATTTACGGAAATATGTATAGTGTGAGCCATGTAAGGTAAGATGTGGGGTGTGGGCCCTGCGCCCAGCCCTCAGTCACTCCTCTCCTCCGCAGTGGCCAGCTGCATCTAGGATGAGGAGGGAAAGCAGACCATGTCTAGATGACACCTGCTGAGCTCCCCCAGGACAGGCCTGCCTGAGCCCCCATCCCTGCAAAACCAAAGCTCTTCACCTGGGTTTCTGCAGGCTCCAGGAGACGGGCAGTGATAGGCTCTCTGCCTGGTCCCTTTCCTGTCCTCTTGCACTGGGCCCTGTGGAGAACTGGTTGTGTTGTAAGTTAAATGCCCCCACCTCTTGACCCTCTTCACAGACTGTTCCTTCAAAATTTTATGTTTCCACCATCTTGTTCCCCCTGCCCAAAGGGGAACACATCTCCGGTAGTCTTTTCTAAAGGAAGCTCTGTGCTTTCCTAGGCTGGGAGGAGGTAACGGCCTTGCCTAGTTCCATGTTGCTGATTCTAGACACCTTCTTTTTATTCCTTGTACAGAAGCCCTTCCTCTTCAGGGGTCTGGCCACCTGGCTGGACCTTGCCCTCTCTTGTTCCTTGCAACTCCCATGCGTAGTTCTGGCTCGTTCCTCCACACTCATGGAGGCTTTGAATGCCTTTGTTAGATGCTCCTCACTACGAAGGCCAGTGGCCTTCACCACCACACCTGAGTTCTTGTTATCTGAGAAAACTCCTCCCCTGCTGACATGGAGCAGTGCTCTGTTACTGTCACTGCCTGTCCTTCAGGTGTGCCCAGTGTACTTATTCTGCAAGAGAGAGACCTACCCAGTCCTACCCAGTCTCCTGGCTTCATACCGTTCTTTCCTACCATCTCCACACCATGCAGTCATTAGTTCAGTCATTTCTCTTGAAGTTATTTTGACTTCTATCCAAGCTGATTACTCCCTCCTCTGAACACTTCTATGTCCCCTTTGAAAAAAATGATGCGGACAGACATGGTGGCTCACACCTGTAATCCCAGCACTTTGGGAGACAGAGGTGGGAGGATCACTTGAGGCCAGGAGTTTGAGACCAGCCTGGCCAACATGGTAAAACCCCATCTCAACTAAAAATACAAAAATTAGCTGGGTGTGGTAGCGGGTGCCTATAGTTTGTAGAAAAAAATATTCATTACAGAAATTCTACTGTACGACTCTTTTTCCAGATTCAATTATGTAACTTAAACAAAAAACTATGATCAAAGTAATATATACACATAATTTAAAAACAAAATAGATAAATAAGTTTTTAATGAAAAGCAACATTCCCTCCTTCCCTACCTCTAGTCTTGAATTACAGGGTCAACCATTTTTAAATGTTCTGTTTTCAGTTCTTCTGGTGCTTACTGCCATATCTCTAAGTTTAATGTCAAATAGGACTAATGAAAAACAGCTCTGAAAAATAATGAAGAGTCATAAAATATGTAATAATCATTGTTCACATGGAATCATTCTTGTTTCATTATGAAAATCATTAAAAATATTCTAGACAAATGCCTTCTATGTAATGATATTATTGAATTGAACATATTCATCTCTTACTTTTCTCTTTGTCTTTTAGAATTAGAAAGAAAATGTTTTTGAGATGCTTGTATATTTTAACAGTCAGAATAAAAGTGGTCTTTTTTTCTCCCCTCGCTTTCCTTTCCCATGTTCTCTGCCTCTTGTGGGTTACAGTATGGGAAGTTATAGCACCTGATTTACAAAACCATGATAAGCACCGTATGTAGCTCTTTAAAGCTATAGCTTACTCTGTTTTTGAATCCTGTCTCCAAAGCTGGACTTAGAAAGCGGCTGTCTCTCCACTCTAAGCCAGCATTATGAGAAACGTTATTGAGGAGATGCCTGCTTTTTGAAAAAGGGCACAATCTAGATGCCTCAATTCGGAGTGCAAAGTGGCTGCCTATGGTTGAAAATAAGTAGGTAGGCAGAGACTGTAGTGTATTTAATTAAAAGTACTGTGCTAAAAAAATATTGTAGCAATTATATATTATTAACCTAAGTGGTGCCAAGGCTTTGAAGTTGTTTGCTATGCCCTTGATTGCATACCCTCTGAGCTCGGCTGTTCAGTTATGTAGGTATTTAGAAGAAGAGCAACACAGTAAATGTAAGTACCAAATAAGGATCTTTGGAATTCTGTGCAACATATCTAAGCTATTGCTACATGAATCCAATCTTTTGCTGCTATAGTTAGACGGCGATTATGCTGTTTTTCCCAGCCCACTCCCCAATTAGACATTGTTTAGTTGATTGGAAAATGCATGTTGTATATGTCAACTAAAATCAGGTTGTCATTTTTGGGCTTAAATGGAGGAGTCTTTTCTTTTCAGCTATAGTAAATGAATAAAGAAAGTGAAGATCTGAGAAGAACTGTGCTGAGTCCATTATCATAAGAAAGCCAGGCTTTGCAAATGTAGGGCTTAGTAGTCATTATATGTGTGTCAGGCAGCTGGGGCCATCCCTGGCTAAGAAGAGACTGGAATGTACTGTTCTTTATTAATAACTCTGCAAGGTGGCAAGGGTTTCAGGGGAAAGAATAAAGTAAGTTTTGGGATCTGATTTTATAGTTTTAAGCTGTTCTCAGCTACAGTTACCAAATAGAAAAGACTTATTGAGTGCCTCAGACATGCCTGACAGCTAGAATTTGGCAGCTGAAAATGCCTAGGAACGAATGATCCTATCCTCTCATTTTACAGAAAAGTAAACTGCAACTAGAGAGGCCAAGTGACTTGCTCAAAGTCCCTCTCTAACTGACTTGGACAAATCTTTGCATCACTAAGTCTGCTACACTTTTACTATATCTGAATATTTTAATGCATTTTGATATTCACTATTTGTCAGAGCTTTGTTACTCTAAATTACTATGGAGTTCTTTTGTATGTTAAGAAACAAAAGTCTTCATTTTTGTTTGTTTGTTTTTGAGACAGGGTCTTGCCCTGTTGCCCAAGCTGCAGTTCAGTAGCACAATCTCGGCTCACTGCAACCTCCGCCTCCTGGTTTCAAGTGATTCTCCTGCCTCGGCCTCCCAAGTAGCTGGGACTACAGGTGTCTGCCACTACACCTGGCTAATTTTTGTAATTGTTTAGTAGAGACAGGGTTTCGCCATGTTGGCCAGACTGGTCTCAAACTCCTGACCTCAGGTAATCTGCCTGCCTCAGCCTCCCACAGTACTGGGATTACAGGCTTGAGCCACCGTACCCGGCGCCTTCATTTGTTTACTGAAGTAAACATTTGTTGAGCATGTGCTGTGTTCAAGGCACTCTGCTATTTTTCAAGATATGACTTGGTAGCTTAATATAAACTTTAGTGTTCAACTCAAGACTAGAGCCTTCTTTGGCTCCTTCTGATCAATAGCTTATCCTATATGGGAGTTATCAAGCATTCATACAAAGTATATTTCTTGGTACACATGCAGGAAGTGTGGTTGAAAAGGTTTATGGAATGTTGAGCCCTCTGCCTTCCAATACAGTAGTAACTAGCCGCATTTGACCACTTAAATTAGAATTAACATTATTTAAAAATAATTAAAAATGTAGTTCTCTGGCCACACAACTAAATTTGGAAATGTGCTGGACAGAGCAGGTATACAACATTGCCATCATCATAGAAATGTGCATTAGACAACACAGTTCTATCCCTATTTACTCCAGAGTCACTCATAATGAGTCTAGATCTGGAAGTGAAAGACCTGAATTTGGACTCCACATTCACGACTCTCTTTGTTCTATAAGGTGTAAGGTCTCAGGCGGAGCCTTTAACCTAGAAACCTTCCATTTCCTTTGGGTAAAATGAGATTATATCTCCTGCATCTGCAAAATGCTTTCAGTTATATCTAAAGTGATGACATAGACAAAGATAGAAGTTGGGGTTGTTGTTAACTTGGTTAGCAACTAAAAAATATAATACTTGATGATCTTTGCCTCTTTGCTTCATGGGGAATTCAAGGCATAGTGTCTCAAATTCATTTGCTCCGTGGGAGCATTCTGCACCCTGCAATCAACTGTGCCTTTATTCTTTAGTGTATTGTACAACGAAACATTACCTTCTGCCAAACTTCCTGCTCAGGTTTGCTCTTCACTCAGTCAGATTTTCTTGTAAGACTCAATGTAGTGTTATGGTTATGACTGTGGGCTCTGGAGACAATCACCTTGCTCTGCCAGCTCTGCCACTTACTCATAGTGTGACCTTGGCAAGTCTAACCTTATTTTATCATCTATAAATGGGAGGGAGGGGGATTTAAATAAAAGGACGTATGCCATAGAGTTTTGTGGGGGTTAAATGATCTATTATCCATGTATTTGGCCTAGTGACTAGAACTTAGTAAGTTCCCTATAAATTGTTCTTGTTAATAATAATAGGATGATGCTGTATTAATAATTTGGTAGGAGTATAAAGTCCAGACACAAATCTTGAGCACCAAAAGATAGAATGTGTGACAGCCAAAGTTTTGAGGTTTACTAGAGAGACACTTTCCTACCCATAGTTGAACAACTCAGGGAAACTGCTATGTGGTTCTTTCTCCATGTTCCCCTCTCCTCTGCACAGGGTCTCAAAGGCAAATAAATGCCTAGGAGAGGCAGGCAGGTAATACACAGGCGTAAAGCAGACTGTGGGTGAGAGATTGTAGAGAAGAGAAAGGATTTCATTAGCATGGAGAATGTGTGCCCTGTCTAAGTGGTCTAAATCCATTGCCAAGCTTCATTTAGCCAGTTACAATCATGTGGGAATGGAGTATTAGTAAATGATGTTTATATGAAATCTCCACATGTCAATATTGGCTTAATTTTTATTTAAAACTCTATGTATACCAGACAGAATATGTATGTGGGCAGACACTGGCCCATGGGCCATCACTTTACCATCTTTTCTTTAAGGCAACATTTCCCAGTGTCTTCCCAAGAATGCTGACGCTGCTAATTTGGAATTAGTTGGAAAGAAGGTCCTATAGCCAAATAAATTTGGGAAACCTTAGTTCTGTGACCAAATTACATTTAGAAAATACTTCACCCTGCATTTCATTCCCAAAATTTATTTGATCAGAGAACCTTGCTCCCGAAGAAGACTTGTGAACCTCTCCATGGGGCTACACGAGGGAGATGAGTGTCAGTGTTTTGGAGAATGACAACAACAAGGACGGATCTCAAGGACCTCTTTTTATTTAATAGACATAAATTGAATCTTAGTTGACATTTAGGAAGAAATCATTATCTTACATTACTAACCTTTTGTGATGCAAATGGAACCACTGAATGTCTATTTTGTTAGATTTTCTGTTTTTAAATAAAAGATCTTATCATCTGACACCTAATGCCAGAATATATGTGCTATTTAATATGGTTTATATAGGAATAGATATTATATAGGAATAGATAAAAGAAATAATTGCTTTTGTTTGGAAATTAGCTTAATATGTTACCATAAGAATATGTGCAGCCAAATTTAGGATTGGTAATGTTACGAGAACTAGAGCAATGCTTATGAGAATAATGTTTGGACATGTCCGCTATACTTTCAGCTTTCCTACTCTTTCATTATTGCAATGACTTTTATTTGGCACAAAGGGGTATTTTCATGTTCATCAGTGAAATTTGTGTATAGTCAATGGCAAGAGGTGAAAAAAATTCCTCTAAAAGGAATTCAGTTAGCCTTCTATTTAGGCTGTAACTCTGACATGCCCTCAAGAATTCCTTTGGTAACAACCTCAATTTACCTTGTCTGCTGTTTCAAATGTGTCTTAAAATAGCATAATTTCCCACAGTTTTATTAAAATTGTGGTTCCTCTCAACTTAGTAAAATGTTTCTGCACTAGATTTAATTTAATTGCATTTTCGTGTGTCTTTATTCAGAAGCTCAAATTCAGTTTGAGAACACAGTTAACTAATCTAGTCTTTCTGGGGATTTTATTTTGGTTAGCCTTTGGATTTGGGGGAGGGATATAGATTTTTTTCCTTGATGTTTTTCAAAGGTATTTCTGGATATGAATATAGGAATCAGAGAATGAGAAGGCACAACAGACTCACTCACCTGAAGCTGAATCTATTTCAAATACTGAGAATTAGAAAGCTTCGGGTACATGGAGTGGAGGTGTCTCACACCCTTAGCACAGCGGCTTTACTATGATAAGAAAGCAGAGCTCGATTTATGCTGACTTTGTATCTAACCAGTTTGTCCTGCAAACTGTTGGGGGAGAAAAGGAAGAAATTCCTGTGAAATACAGCTAATGTTGGTCTTTCAAAGCGCACAAAATGAAAAACTGTGAGCATGACGCAAACTTGCAGGGGGGACTCCCAACAGGATTTCCTGTGGTGGAAAGGAAGCTTGTTGGAAGGCTTTTAATTCATTCAGAAATGTGGAGACCAATATGACTGAGAGCTGGGTTTCACAGTTACAGAATCTAATATAATACAGTCAGCTCAGGACATCCCATTTCTAAGTTAGAAGAGAATTATGCATTCTGTGTTCATTTTGAACAGCCATATTGTTATCTTGAATGAGAATATTTTCCTTGGACATTTAATGTATTCCCTTCTGATAATTTTAAAAGGTAATTGTCAGATAAAATGAACACTTCATTGGGCACTTCTGTCTCTGTTCCAGTATGGGAAATTTCCTTAAATTAAAATTTAAATCATTCCAGGTTTTAAACTGAACGTGTCGCTGAGACTTTTAAGAGATTTATATTATATAAATATTACAAAACTGAAGGAAACTCTACAAACAATCCAGAATTATTCAATCTAGAATCATTTGAAATGATAGTAGACTCAAAGCATTGGTTATGAGCTATTAAATGTGTGTTAATGTTATTTTAGTTAATCTCTAGGGTATCTTCATATTTGCCACTGTTAGATATTGTTTTAAATTTTTAAAAAGATAGAAAACGTTTAAGTAAGTTTGAATGCATAGATACCTTTTGGTAAAAGGAATGCTAAGGAAACCTCACATGTTTGACTTTTTTTTTTGTTTTAAATTGGACCAGTTTAGTCTATTAGTCTATTGGAAAAGGTATGACGTATATTTCATTTCTTACCTCATTGACCACGTCATTGGTTAAGTTTCACTATTGTTTTTGCCAACTTACTTAGAACCAGCTGAGTTACCATGATTACATTAAAAAGTACTAAAGTATGATAATGCCATACCTTAAAACTTCCTCAAGAATGAAGTTTACCTTCTCAAAAATAGAACCAGGCTTGGCACGATGGTTCACACCAGTAATCCCAGCATTCCCAGCACTTTGGGAGGCAGAGGTGGGCGGATCACTTTAGCTTAGAAATTTGAAACCAGCTGGGGCAACACAGTGAAACCTTGTCTCTACAAAAAATACAAAAATTAGCTGGGTGTGGTGGCATACACCTGTGGTCCCAGCTACTCCAAAGGCTGAGGTAGGAGAATCACCTGCAGCGAGCCGTGGAGTGCCATTGTACTCCAGCCTGGGTGACAGAGTGAAAGCCTGTCCCCCCACTCCCCCCCCCAAAAAAAGAACCAAGTTTGCTACATAATAGGAATATTACAAATTGTACTTTTGTTGTTAAAAGAAAAACCTTAGACCAATTAAATTTAACAGAGTTTAATTGAGCAAACAATTCACCTGTCATGCAGCTACCAAACCAGAATAGGTTCAGAGAGACTCCAGCACAGCCACTTGGTGGAAGTTATGGACAGAAAAAGGAAAGTGGCTACAGAAATTGGAAGTGAGATACAGAACCACCCAGATTGGTTACACCTCTGCGTTTGCCTTATTTGAACATGGTTTGAACAGCTGGCCACCTTTGATTGGCCAAAACTTGGTGATTGGCACAAGAGTAGGTTACAGACTGTTTACACATCCAGTTAGGTTACAGTTCATTATGTATAGGGAAACCTTGGACTCAACTTAAAATATGTAAGGAGGCAGCATTAGGCTAAACTTCATTTAACAGTGTGTGCATGTGATTTTTAAAATCTCTGTATTATATATGTTTGTAAGAGTTTAAATAGAAGCTATGAAGTGACTCCTTATATAATAAATGTAAGGAATCTTTGCTCCAGTGTATCTGCCTTTAGAAATAACTCACTAATAAATATGAGGCACTGAACTCAATGCAGAGGTCATGTTAGTGTCAAAAAACTTTCTAGAAGCTTGATAGAGCTCTTAACAGGGTTTATTTTATTTTGGGGGACAGCATGTAATAAATTGTAGTCTTAAACTGATACAGATTTCATGATACCTCCAATGGACTATTCTATGTTTAATTTGGTAAATAAGTGATGTTGGTGACAACAGCTTTGCAGTTATGAACTAAGCAATGTCTTATATCTCCACTTGCCCTTGCTTTTTTCTTTTTTTCTTTGTTTTTTTTTTTTTTTTTTTTGAGATGGACCCTTGCTCTGTCACCCAGACTGGAGTGCAGTGGCACGATCTCGGCTCACTGCAGCCTCTGCCTCCCGGGTTCAAGCAATTCTCCTGCCTCAGCCTCCTGAGTAGCTGGCACTACAGGTGCGTGCCACCATGCCCAGCTAATTTTTTGTATTTTTGCTAGAGACAGTTTCACTGTGTTAGCCAGGATGGTCTCAATCTCCTGACCTTGTGATCTACCTGCCTCGGCCTACCAAAGTGCTGGAATTACAGGCGTGAGTCACCTGTGCCCGGCCATGCTTTTTTTAAAATTAAAAATAGGGCTGGGTGTGGTGGCTCACGCCTGTAATCTCAGCACTTTGGGAGGATGAGGCAGGAGGATCAGATGAGGCCAGGAGTTTGAGACCAGCCTGGACAACATGGCAAAATGCTGTCTCTACTAAAAACACAAAAAATTAGCCAGGTATGGTGGCATGCACCTGTAGTCCCAGCTACTTGGGAGTCAGAGGCATAGAATCACTTGAACCTGGAGGCAGAGGCTTGCAGTGAGCTAAAATCACACCTCTGCATTCCAGCCTGGGTGACAGAGCGAGACTCTATCTCCAAAAATAAACAAATAACAAAGAAATTATTGTTAAGGATTTTGTACTATCAAACCTAAGTAAAAAAACAATGTAAACTAAAGAAAAGGTTTATGTATAACAGGAGTGAGCAGTAGAGGTGATAAAACACATCTATTTGAGGATGTTTATAGATTATGACCTCTCAACCACACTTGTGCACCTATATATATATATATATATATATATATTTTTTTTTTTTTAATTAGAGACAGTTCTGACCTGCTGGTTTGGGTTGCTGCTATGTGGCTATTCAGTCATTTATTTGCCAGGCATTTTGGAAACAGTTATTTACTATGTGCCAGTTACTGTCCTAGGTGCTAAGAATTCAAAGGTTAATAGAATTAAGGTCCTTGCCCTGGAGAAACCTCATAGTTGCTCTTCAAAAGCACTATTCCTAATATGGTTTGTTCTTGCTTCTCCATACTAAGAGGTGAGGAACCCCAGGGCAAATAATTTCAACACTGGGTAAATCTGTAAAGGAAAAATGAGCCATTCCCAGTCCTGCCCCGTGTTTATGCAAGTTTATTTTCCCCACTTCTCCAAAATGTAAACTCTCCCTGTTGAGTTGTATTGTCTGGTCTCATTTTGGTATATGCTGAGCTCACCCCTGTCTCTCTGCCTTTACTATAGCTTGTTCCTCCTTCCCCTGTAATCTGAATTCTGCTTGTGCTTTAAAGCTGAGCAAAATGTTAACTTTGTCCACACACAATGCCATTTCTTTCTGGTTGTTCCTGCTCAGCCTGAGCGCTCCATAATCTTGGCCTATCCATCACAACAGTTTAGCCCTTAATCACATACTGTTTTGCACATATTGTTTGTTTTTAGTCATACCTCCCCAACTGGATTGTCTGAGCTTTAATGGGAGCTGCTGCTAACCACAGTTTGGCCTCCCAACTTTTTGAGGAAGAAAGCTAGACTCTAGCATTTAATGGGTGGCATTTAAAAATTAATGAGATTTTAAAATTAACTGGATTCTCATCAAGTTTCTCCCCATATGAGTAATAATCAAGCTTGAACTCTAAATTAGAATCGTTTAAGCCGTGTAAGTTGCCGAGTTTAGTTTAACATCATCTTTATGCAATAAGTCACCTGACATTGTTCTTCATGAAAATTTAAACCAGGGATTGGCAGTTCAGTGGATGTGGCTTGCAAGCTTGCCTTGTTTGGCCTTTATAGTACTTGCAAAATCAAGACACGTTTTACAGAAATTTGGCTGGGGAGTCTGGTGGCTCATGCCGGTAATCCCAGTGCTTTGGGAGGCTGAGGTGGGCGGATTGCTTGAGGTCAGGAGTTCGAGACCAGCCTGGGCAACATGGTGAAACCCCATCTCTATTAAAAAATTTATTTAAAAGCATTTTGCCAAAGTTCAGATCTCTCGTTTGTCTGAAATAACCTTCCCCACTCCAATGAACTGTAGGGAAAACTGAGCTAATTTTCAAAGAGCCAAGGAAAAGGCAAATAACAACAAGGTTTATTGAATGTTTACTATGTTATAGACACTATTCCAAGAACAGTATTAACCCTCACAGTATTTCTAGTAGGTAGATACTATTATTAACCTTATTTTATAGATGAGGAAGCTGAAGCCCAAGATAGATTAAGCAACTTAATCTCCAAGGTGTTTCAGGGTCACAATTTATAAATTGTGGAATGGAGATCCAACCTAAGCAGAAGGCAGACTAACCACAGTTGCCGCTAATCATGCTTTCCTGCCTCTTCAGAGAGACTGGAGGCATCTGTTCAAAAGTCTTCTCTAAAATGATGGACTAGATTTGGTTATAAAGTAACTAAGTCCATTTTAATATGTGCAAGTGGAACAGTTGCTTGTTTTTCTATTTCCTCGGTTTGCAGTTAACTTAATTCTAAACTTTGAAACAAAATGACAGCTGCATGAAGAGGCCTGCACAATCCAATTGCTTAAAATTAGTTTGCTTGCTTATTATTATTTTGATTAAAGGCTTACTATTTTTGTCACATTTGCTCATTTCCTAGGGTTATAGCAACCTCAGTCTTCCTAAACTGAACTGATCTTTGTTTTCTCTAGATTCTGTCTATACTTTTCCTTGGTCATCCCGTCATATCTATTATTTTAGTCTTGACCTCTCAATTAGATTGTAAACAGTTTAAGAATAGCACAATTCTTTATTTCTCTTATATGTATAATGCAACACAACATTTAGAACAATTTTTACAAAGTTGGTGTTTATAGGTATTGTGTGTCTGAAATAATATTAGGATTAAACTGTTATATATGTATATAAAGTGTGTGTATGTGTGTGAGCATGCTTTCAAGTAGAGAGACTAGTACAGTGAATCCACATTCACTCATACTCAGCTTCAACTACTCTAATGTGTTTTTTGTTGTTGTGTTTTGTTTCGTTGTGTTTTGTTTGTTGAAATGGAGTCTCACTCTGTCACCCAGGTTGGCGTGCAGTGGCTTGATCTCTGCTCACTGCAACCTCCACCTCCTGGGTTCAGGTGATCCTCCTGCCTCAGCCTCCTGAATAGCTGGGATTGGCATGCACTAATTTATAATTTACAAATTGTAAATTTGTGTTGTATTACAAATACTTTTTTTTTTTTGTATTTTTAGTAGAGATAGGGTTTCATCATGTTGGCCAGGCTGGTCTTGAACTCCTGACTTCAAGTGGTTTTCCTGCCTCAGCCTCCCAAAGTGCTGGGATAACAGGCGTGAGCCACCGCACCCAGCCTGTTTTTGTTTTTGTTTTTGTTTTTGTTTTCGTTTTGTTTTGTTTTGTTTTTTTGAGACAGTCTCACTCTGTTGCCCAGGCTGGAGTGCAATGGTGCAGTCTTGGTTTAGCACAACCTCTGCCTTGAGATAGAGTCTTACTCTAGTGCCCAGGCTGGAGTACAGTGGTACAGTCTTGGCTCACTGCAACCTCCGCCTCCCAGGTTTAAGCAATTCTCCTGCCTCAGCCTCCCGAGTAGCTGGGACTACAGGCGTGTGCCTCCACGCCTGGGTAATTTTTGTATTTTTAATAGAGACAGGGTTTCACCATGTTGGCCAGGCCGGTCTTGAACTCTTGACCTTGTGATCCGCCCACCTTGGCCTCCCAAAGTGCTGGGATTACAGGCGTGAGCCACCACAGTTGGCCCCAGCCTGTTTTTTTTTTAAATTGTGAAATACACATAGTGACTATTTTATATACTATATATACATAGGAATAACAGTGAAAAAATAAACTCCATGTTGTGATCACTTGACTTAAGAAATGAAATGTTATCAGTACTCGTAAATCCCCTGGAATGCATTCCCTTCCCTCCCACCAGAGATAACTCCCTGAATTTTGCACTAATTATTTGTGACTGAGATTGCCGCATTTGTTTGTACACCAACAATTATGCTTCTTTGTCCTTTAGTAATACAATTCTCCAAGTTTTAACTGGATGCCCACCTTCTAAAGACTATATTTCCCATGTTCCCTTGCAGTTGTATATGAACATGTCAGCAGGTTCTGATCACAGTGATGTGAGCAGAAACATGTGCAACTCCTGTGTCATGTCCTTAGAAGGATTGTGCTCTATTCTGTCTTCCTGTTCTATTGATTGGAATGTGAACACAATGGGAGGAACTGAAGCAGTGTCTTAGAGACTATGAGATGGAAGTCAGGTGTTGAGGATGGAAAGCAAAAGGATTAAAGAACTAGGTTTTGTTCTCTCTAGCTGTATGTGGCACTTGTCATTTCTCTTCTAATATGTCCTGGTAAGCTTTACTTACACAGTTTTAAAGATTGATTTTTAACAAAGTAACTGGTCACATGTTCGAAATCCAAAAGGTATTAACACACAGAGTAGGGCTGGATGCAGTGGCTCACACCTATAATCCCAGCTCTTTGGGAGGCCAAGTTGGGAGGATTGCTTGAGTCCAAGAGTTGAAGACCAACCTGGGCAACTTTGGGAGACCCCTGTCTCGACAAATATTTTTTTAAAATTTAGGCATAATGATACATGCATCTGGCCTAGCTATTTGGGAGGCTGAGGTGGGAGGATCACTTTAGCCAGGAGTTTGAGGTTGCACTGAGTCACAATTACGTCACTGCACTCCAGCCTGAGTGATAGAGCAGGACCCTGTCTAAAAAAAAAAGAAAACATACAGAGATACAGAGTGAAAACTTTCCATTTTACCGCTGCTGCCTGCTACCCTCCCCCAAAGGCAAATAGCACAACCAGTTTCTTTTATATCTTTCTAGGAAAATTTATGTAGCATTATGTATTTTAAATATAATTAGATTATAAAATTTAGGAAATAGTTATAGTTCCTAATCAGAAATGTCCGAGGGCCCCTGCTTTGGGCCATATTTCTGGATTTTATCTTAAGTGACAATTTCAGTATCATTAGTGTCTTCCTAAAGGGCTGCCGGAAAGAATTCCGAAGCACGTTGTGTTCAGTTAAGAAAACAAAATGTTATGATCATTTATCAAAGTCTGCTTTGGGCACAGGAGCAGGTAGTGGCCGCATGTGTCCAGGTTATCTGATGACTAAGCTGTCATTCTCTTGAGTTCTTTGAGTTTAGTTGATGAGAGCTGAGCAAAGAGGAGTCCCAGCACAGTAATATCAGGTGGTCCAACTATCTGAACCGCAGTAAAGGACCAGAGTATTTTGAAAAAGGCAAGTGCGTGTGCCAAAGCTTATGCATTTTACATACTGGGGAATCTAAAAGCTCCTGCCTAAAACTTTGGTTTTGATTTATACAGAGCTGTAAACTGGCAAGTTTAATAAGTCAGCTTCCTAATTCAAAGAACAATAGAGTCAGTATGTGGGAAAGGAGAAAAAGGGTACTTGCTATATGTAAGCCATGAGCAGAAGTAAGAAATAGCAGACAGGATGACAACACAGGAAGAACTTAAGCCACAGTACCCTGGGGCCATTTAATGGAGGAACAGACACTCTCACATACCTCAGTAAGCCCTTTTGCTATATTGGAGCTATAGCACAGCAAAATGCAATAATTAGTGTTTATGGAGATGCGCCTGAGTCATCAGGATGGTGTGCTCAGTACACTATATTTAAAAGGTTAGACTCAATCAGACCCATGGAGGAATGGTAGCTTGCAGCCTTGAAAAAACAGAATAAGCAACTGAGAAGACTAAATTTATACAGTTGTGCAACCATCACTGCAATGCAGGTTTAAAACATTTTCATTACCCCTAAAAGTTGCCCCCTCATCTTTGTATGCAGTTAATCCCCAATCCCACCCCAGCCCTAGGCAACCAGTGGTCTACTGTCTGTCTCTATAAATTTGCCTTTTCTAGACATATAAATGGAATCAAATAACTTGTAGTATTTTATCCCTGACTTCCTTTACTTAGCATGTTTTGAGGCTCATCACATGTAGCATGAGTCAGTAGTTCATTTCTTTTAATTGCTGATTAGTATCTCATTGTATGGATTTTACATTTTACTTATCCATTTACGTGTTAATGGATGTTAGATTATTTTCAGTCACATTTGCTTTTGGGTTAACAATTAAATTGTTACCAAGTAACAATCATGAAGCTAAAATGATGATACAGAATTTCACAATTTGTTTTTCTCTGGGCTCTTTAATATAAAAGACTCCATTCAGTATTCAAATTTGAGAAACACTGTTTAGGCATGTAAAATTTATCGGCAATGTCCTAGTGACTATACTTGCCCACTTTTAATTTTTATTATTTGTATTTGTTTATTTTGAGGCTGAATCTCACTCTGATACCCAGGCTGGAGTGCAGTGGCGTGACCACAGCTCTGTTTAGCATTTCGAGGAACTGCCAGACTATTTTCCAAAATGAAAACACAAATGGTGCCTCATTTTGTGTTCCCAGCAGCAGTGTATGAGGGTGCTAATTTCTCCACATCCTCACTAATACTTACTATCTGACTTTTTAATTTTGTCTATCCTAGTGAGTGTGATATAGTATCTGTGGTTTTGATTGGCACTTCCCTGATGGTTAAGGATGTTTAGCATTTTTTCACGTACTTATGGCCATTTGTGTATCTACCCTGAAGAAACATATATTCAAATTATTTGCTCATTTTAAAATTGAGTTAGCTGGGTGTTGTGGCTCATGCCTGTAATCCCAGCACTTTGGGACACTGAGGCGGATGGATCGCCTGAGGTCAGGAGTTTGAGACCAGCTTGGCCAACATAGTGAAACCCTGTCTCTACTAAAAATATAAAAAATTAGCTAGGTGTGGTGGCAGGCACCTGTAATCCCAGCTACTAGGGAGGCTGAGGCAGGGGAATCGCTTGAACCCAGGAGGTGGAGGTTGTAGTGAGCTGAGATTGCACCATTGCACTCCAGCCTGGGCAACAAGAGGGAAACTCCATCTCAAAAATAAAATGAAGTTAAATTAAAAATTTAGTTATTTGTCTTTGTTGTTGAGTTGTAAGAGTTCTTTATATTTTCTAGCTGTAAACCCCTTGTCAGATACATGCTTTGCAAATATTTTCTGTCATCCCATGTGTTGTCTTTTTGTTCTCTTGATGGTGTCCTATGAGGCATAAAACTTTTAAACTTCCACAAAGTTCAACTTAACTATTTTTTATTTTGTCATTGTGGTTTTGGTGTTATTTCTAAGTAACTATTGCCTAACCCAGGGTCATTGATATTTACTTGGAATTTTATGGTGTTAGCCCTTACATTTAGGCCTCTGATTTTGTGTTGATTTTTGTTAAAGTATAAAGTAGAGGTCCATATGCACTTTTTTTTGCATGTGGATATCCTGTTGTGCAGCACCATTTGTTGAAAAGACTTTTCTTTCTTCATTGAATTATCTTGCTATCCCTGTTGAAAATCAGTTAACCATAAGTGTGAGAGTTTATTTCTGGACTTTTAATTCTATTCCATTGATGTATATTGATACATATGTATGTCCTTATGCCAGTACCACACTATCTTAATTGTAGCTTCGTAGTAAGCTTTGAAATGTGAGTCCTCTAACTTTGTTATTTTCAAGATTTTTTTTTTTTTTTTTTTTTTTTTTTTTTTTTTGCTATCCTGGATTGATTATATTTCCATATGAATTTTGGAATTAAACTGTCAGTATTTGCAAAAAATCAGACTAGCTGAGATTTTGATAGGGATTGCATTGAATCTATATATCAATTTGGAGACCATTGCCTTCTTAAAAATGTTGTCTAATCTATGACCATGAGATGTCTTTCCATTTATTTAAATCTTCTTTAATATTTTTCAACAATGTTTTGTAGTTGTTAGTGTGTAAGTGTAAAGCTTTTGTTTTTTTTTGAGATGGAGTCTCGCTCTGAGATCTTGGCTCACTACAACCTCTGCCTCCCAGATTCAAGTGATTCTCCTGCCTCAACCTCCTGAGTAGCTGGGATTTTAGGCACCCACCATCACAGCTGGCTAACTTTTGTATTTTTAGTGGAAACAGGGTTTCACCATGTTGGCCAGTCTGGTCTTAAACTCCTGACCTCAAGTGATCCACCTGCCTTGGCCTCCCAAAGTTCTGGGATTACAGGCGTGAGCCACTGTACCCAGCTGTTAAACTTCTTTTGTTAAAGTTTTTTCTAGTTACTGTGTTCTTTTTGCTGCATAATACTGTAAATGGGATTGCTGCCTTAATTTTTTTTCTAAAATGTTCATTGTTAGCATATAGAAATAGAGTCTTTATTAATCTTGTATCCTTCCACATTGCTGAACTTGTTCTACTTCCCTTTTTGACTGCATATATTTACAATAATTTTTTTTTTTTTTTTTAAAGACGAAGTCTCACTCTATCACCAGGTTGGAGTGCAGTGGTACCATCTCGGCTCACTCCAACCTCCGCCTCCTGGATTCAAGTGATTCTCGTGCCTCAGCCTCCCAAGTAGTTGGGAGTATAGGTGCATGCCATCACGCCCAGCTAATTTTTATATTTTTAGTAGAGACGGGGTTTCACCATGTTGGCCAGGATGGTCTTGATCTCTTGACCTCGTGATCCACCCGCCTCAGCCTCCCATAGTGCTGGGATTACAAGCATGACCCACCACATCGGGCCTACAATAAGAATCTTCATGTAATTCAGTGATATTTACTTATGTGTTTGTGAAATCAAGAAAAATTATTTGAACAGCTATGGAATTTAAGGGTATAAAACAATTTGGGCCCCTTGCTCCAGGATTTTGTGATCTTTCTCACATGCAGATATGACTGTTCCCACCTATGCATCCTACTTGATCTCTTACCACATCCCTTGACCTCCATCTCATCCTTTCACTTTGTGCTTCAACAGATTTACTTTGCATTCTGGCATTTCTTTTCAATTGTATGTGCTTTTTCCTTTCCCTGTAACAGATTCCCAGTGTGTCCTTTCACATCTCAGATGTTCCTGACAGTGATTGCCCCAGGCAAATATAGGCACATTGTCTGTGTTCCTGTTGTCTTTTTTGTACATGGCTCTGCTATTGTATTTATACTATATACTAGAATTGTCTCAGTGTCTATGCATTCTTGGGCATGACTTTGTAAAGCATCTTGTAACCAATTTATTCTTGTCATTTACTATTTGCTTGTAATTGCTTATAACAGTGTGTATTAATCAGGGTTCTCTAGAGAAACAGAGCAAACAGGATATATTTCAGCAAGTCCAAAATCTGTAGGGCATGCTGGCAGGCCAGAAACTCAGGCAGGCATTGATGCTGCAGTCTTGAGACAGAATTGTTTTTCTTTAGGAAACATGAGTTTTTATGTTAAGGCCTTTCAGCTGATTGAATGAGGCCCACCCACATTATGGAAGGTAATCTGCTTTCCTTAAAGTCAACCGATTATAGATGTTAACCACATGTACACAGTATCTTCATACCAACATCTAAATTAGTGTTTGATTAAATTACTGGATACTGTAGACTAGCTGAATTGACACATAAAACTAATGATCAGAGTGTAAATTTCCGTAGGAAAGCATCTGTGTCTTTTGTTTCTCTTTACTCCAGGGGATCAAATGCAATGCTACGTAATCAATTGATGTTTTACAAATGCTTATTTGAATGATTGAATGACTTCAACAAGGTTAAGTCCAAAATCCAACTTGACAACTTGAGAGTTATAATTTTGGCAAGATTATTTCTGCTTAGCAGATGTTCTTTATTGTTAGATTTTATTAGCAGGAAATTGTTTCCCCCAATCTCTCTGGCAGCCCAATTATTTTCACTAAATATGCCTCTACCTTCTGTTCTGGGTTTATTTCCACCTCAAGGTCACTGATCTATAATCTGCTGTTTTCTTTAACTGACTATCCTTCCAACTGTACTTAACTATTAAATAAATGTAGCCTTCAAGAGTAACACAATGTAGTTGCGTTTCCTTCCCACCCTCTTCTGACCCATTTTGATCTTGCAAGCATTGGGATCCCTCTGCCTACATGGGGTCTTTCTACAGCAACAGTAATACTAGGTGTTTTGAAACACATGAAAGTCATGGTACTTTAGAGGGGAAAATACATGGAACCTTACAGTAATGATTTAGTAATATCTATAAGACATGGTAGGGAAGCATAAAGAAGGAAATATGGAGTGGAGAGGTTTGTTGCTCATGGTTATAGGTACACCATAATATTTTCTCCTGTGCTTTTATATTCACTACTGGTGATGGTAAAACCAATATAATATGTTGCCTTCAAGGGACAGTGCTTTTTGGGGGATGGGAACAGTGGAGAGGTCATCCAGTCTGATCTTAAAAGAGCCTCCCCCAGGGTGGAAGAGATCCTCCATTTGTCCTGACAACTCTAGGGTAGAGATATGGACATATTTTGAGAATAGAGGTGAAAGGAATAGTCTCAGAAACAATACACTTGACAGCAAATCCAAAGTATATATATAAAAAGAAAACACTTCGGCCGGGCGTGGTGGCTCACGCCTGTAATCCCAGCACTTTGGGAGGCCGAGGTGGGCGGATCACGAGGTCAGGAAATCGAGACCATCCTGGCTAACACAGTGAAACCCCATCTCTACTAAAAGCACAAAAAAATTAGCCGGGCGTGGTGGTGGGCGCCTGTAGTCCCAGCTACTCGAGAGGCTGAGGCAGGAGAATGGCGTGAACCCGGGAGGCGGAGCTTGCAGTGAGCCGAGATCACGCCAGTGCACTCCAGCCTGGGGCACAGAGTGAGACTCTGTCTCAAAAAAAAAAAAAAAAAAAAAAAAAAAAAAAAACCTCAATAACTTCTTTAAGGTGTCGCCCAGCACAGTGTTTTTAAACTCTGGTCTCTGGATTTCTTCCAAGTTTCTGCTGATGTGCTGGCAACATCTTAGTCAACCTTGCATCTATCTCTGCACCCATCCATGTAGTTGTGGTGGTGTTTTGTCTAGACGGCTGTGCCCTTAGCTGATCTCCCTGAAAGGACTTCGCTAGATTTGGCTGCTGCAGCACTACAGCTGCTAAATTAAGATAAACTCTTAACATTCCTGACCCAGAATTACTGTATCCCCTTGCTAAGTCTTCTGTGTGAAGTGGCACCATATTGCTAATTCTGTAGTTCCCAGTTGTTGTCAAACTCTCAGTGAACTCTTGACAACCATCTCAGACTTTAAAATATTGAAGCATCACCCCGATTACATTGCTAAGAGGTGCTGAATGTTTTAAATAAAGCTTGCCTAAACAGTCTTGTCTCATTCCGCTTTCCCCTCACAGAGGAAGTGTCTTTCAATAACCCAAAACTACTGGCTTCTAATTTTAGGGATAACTAAGGTAGGACTAGGACAGAAAATAAGCTCTTCTCCATTGATTTTCCTTAGTCATTTTACTCCAGAGGCCTATAATTAGCTCTATTTTCTCCACCTGTGGTACATCTTTAGGTTTAAAATGATGTTGGAGAAATAGTGGAGGATGCGCAGTGTTAGAAATTAGAGAGTCTACTTGGTCCCACTTTTCCGTACTTAGATGAATGGCACTGGGGAAGGAGAGGGGACCGTTATACACCAATCCATGCCCATTTCCTTTTATTTTTAATGATACTAATAACTCAGGGACACTTATTGATCATCTACTATTTGCCAGGCACTGTTCTGAGTATTTTACTTGTATTAACTTATTTAATCCTCACAGTACAAGAGTCCTGTGAGGTAGATACTGACACTATCCTTGTTTCAGAATTGAGGAAACTGAGAGGGTAATTCGTTCAATGTCACGGAGCATATAAAAGTCAGCACTAGGCTGGGCACCGTGGCTCACACCTGTAATCCCAGCACTTTGAGACGCCAAGGCAAGAGAGAATCACTTGAAGCTAGGTGTTCGAGATCAGCCTGGGCAGTGAAGTGAGACCCCCATCTCTAAAAATATTAAAAATAAAAAATTACCCAGGTGTGGTGGCATGAGTCTGTAACCCCAGCTACTTGGGAGGCTGAAGTGAGAGGATGGCTTGAGCCCAGGAGTTTGAGGCTGCAGTGGGCTATGATTAAGCCATTGCAGCCTGGGTGATGGAACAAGACTCCATCTTAAAAGAAAAAAAAAGTCAACGCTAGATAGAGTACACACTTTGTTGCTCTGCCATTCTGCAGGGACAGATAGCAAGATGAAAACAAAAAATTTTTTTTAAAAGTAGAGAAGTATAAACACTATTGTTTCCCATCTGAAAACTCTCTAGTTTTTCATGATAGGGATTTTTGACCAACATTTTAGAGATAGTTCAGCCCTGCAACACTAGGATGAGGGTTCATGGCCTGCAACACTAGCTAGAAAGAAAGAGGAAGTTTAGGTGATATTCAATGAGCTCCACCTAGAAGGATTAAATTCACTTGTGAATGTCACTGGAGTTGTTTGTAACAACATTTTAAATACCTAGTAGGGGAATCAAGTACTTTCCTTAGTCCTCGTTTTGGAATTTCACTAAATAGGGTGCTATTCCACACATAAGGCTTGCCTTTAGCTTATAAGGCCCTCCTCGATCTGCCTCTTTTTCTCCCTCATTATGCAATGACATAGAAATTCTTGCTTTTCCTACCTCCCATGTTTTATTCCTCCTACCTGGAATACTTTTCTTTATGCCTGTCACTGCAATCAATTTTCTGGTAAATCTTTCTCCTTTTTTTTTTTTTTTGAGACAGGGTCTTACTCTGTTGCCCACATTGGCCCAGGTGATCCTCCCACCTCAGCCTCCTGGGTAGCTGGGACTATAGATGCTCACAACCATACCAGCTAATTTTTGTATTTTTTGTAGAGGCAGGGTTTCACATATTGCCCAGGCTGGTCTTGAACTCTTGGCTCCAGCGATCCTCCCACCTTGGCCTCCCAAGGTGCTGGGATTACAGGCATGTGTCACTGTGTTCATATATATATATATATATATATATATATATATAGGCATATGTCTTCATATATGTCTTTTTATATATATATATATAGACACAATTCAAGGATCTTTTATAAAGCTTTTTCTTAGATGAACTTCATCTCTCTTCCTGTTAATGGCTCACTTCCTCCTATGTGACAACAGCATATATACTTTTATCTTAGCATCTCTCATATTTTATTGCAGTACTTGTCCATGGATGGCAATGTATGTTACCCGTCTTCCATAAAATAGGCACAAAAATTGAAGGTAAGCATTGAGACCTTGGATAGCAATTTAACAAAGTAATTTTATGAACTGGAATCTAATAATAAAAATTGGAGATTGCATTTTTATATCTTAATTTTTATATTTTTTCTAGTCTTAAACAAATTTTTATGAATGTATCAGTCATGAAGGATTTACATTGGAAAAGACTGGTCCTTTATTACAGATAGTTTGGGAAGCACTATTTATTATTTTTTCTTATCTGTCCTCTGTGCTAGGCTATAACTACCTAAGGGCAAAGTCCCTCTTGTATGAACAGTATTTTTGTATCAACAGTAATGAATCTGTTGTTCAGAACAATGACACTGTGACTCTCATAAAACCATTTCATACCTATCACTTGTCCCTTTTTGAAGACTGAATTCTACTGTGTTTTATCCCTCAGTCATTATACTTATCATATCATACCGTAATTAACTGTTTATGGTTCTGTTTTTCCCACAAAACCTTAAGGATAGTTGAACCCAGCTCTTAATCACTTTCTCTTCCAAATTCCAACCACAGTCCTTGGTGCAAAATCAATGCTCAGTAAGTGTTGTTTGTTGAATGAACAAATGAATGGATTCTAGCTGCTTATCTGTTCCTTTTTGTTTTTAGTGACCTGATTTTCACTTGATTCATAAATTCACGGCTTATGGAAATGTGTTAATTTCTGATGTTTACCTGTATCTACTACTACAATTTAATATTGTCAAGAATTATCTTTTTATGAAGATAATAAAATAATGTTTTTCCATGTGAACAAAATGGGATTTGCATTTTTATATGAATTACTTGTACCAATAAAAAGTCCTTGTATCATGTTGCCACTGATTTACATTACTGTAATTCTGCTGCACAGGTATGCCTTTCTTTGCTGGTTTGAATTTTGGTGTTTGTTCCTGAGCTGGTCCTCTTTTCCAAAAATAAGGTAGCTAACGGAAAACGCTACAAGTTTCTGTCTAAAAACCATTCCCTATGATTCATTTACTATGTTTTTTTCCAAATATGTTCTCTAGTCAGCTGACCTGCATAATTAGGACTTTGAAAACTCCCAGAAGAGCTCTATTTTGTAATTTACATTTGAATTATATATTTCAACAAAACATCTAACCTTGCTGTGGAAGGATGTTAAGATTGTTTTTGGATATTGCATTTTAGGTTTCTCTGCTTATTGGACAATTGATACTTAAATTTTGTTTTAATCTACTCAGCATTTCAAGTCCTTTTTCCTCTTATATATTTGTGAGAAACCTCCATCATGAAATAATTTAGATATTTGAAATGTGAATAATGAATGTAGAGTCAAATAAAAGTATATTTGCTTTAACTTTAGTAAAGAGAGGAAATACAAGAGTTGCATAAATTTAAAAATTAATCTGGAGATAGTCCATGCTAAGGGCTTGTTAAATAAGCAACATGAAAAGCATCAATCAGGTTGGATATTTTTATTGTCAATGTTTAGTTACTTCCAGTGTAGATTAGTGTTTTTTGAGACAGAAGCAGGCAGGGCTAACTGCCATATGAATCATTTACTTTCAGGGAACCAGGAAACATAAAAGTATAAATAGTATTTCTAATGCATTGCCAAATGTTATATTCCAAATAAAAGCATTTCCAGAGGAACCAAAAGAATGGGGGGGCATTCTATTTGTATGGAATATAATTTGATAAAAAATTATGAGCAGATTGCATGCATAGAGAAATAAACTATATGTGAGGGGAAAACCGCTAATAAAGAGGACAAAAGAGAATAAAAGCAGTGATCCACATTTTGGAGATTTTTAGCCGGGGAACTGAGTGATCATAGCAACCATCTCCAAGGAGACCTGTGGAAATGTGAAAAACGCTGAGGTCACACAGGCGTCCAGAGATATTCCTTATTGATTAACAACTTCTAGATGTATCTTTCTCTCTTCACCGTCAATGCCTCCAACCTTTTAAACAGCATTTATTAGAAAGATAAAGGAAAACCAAATGTGATTTGCCCTGAAGAGAAAAAGTAACTCTCAGAACAGAAACTCAGCTCAAAACGATTGAGCAGCCTTTCACTAACCTTCAAAAGCTGTTCAGAAACTTGTATATTAATGAAGTGAGAAGTCTCAAGGATGAAATAGAAGCCTTGGTCATAGGTGGTAGTATTGGTTATTGTTTTATTGAAAAAGAGGCAAGTTTAAATTCTAGGGCTTGGAAGCAAAGTGCTCAGAAATGGTTTTCTTTTTTTTTCTTTTTTTTTTTTTTTTTCTTTTGAGACGGGGTCTCACTCTGTCACTCAGGCTGGAGTGCAGTGGTGTGATCATGGCTCATTGCAACCTCTGCCTCCCAGACTAGAACGATCCTCCCACCTCACCCTCCCGAGTAGCTGGGACCACAAGGCATGGGCCACCATGCCTGGCTAATTTTTCTAGAGATGGGATTTCACCATGTTGCCCAGGCTGCTCTTAAACTCCTGAGCTTTAGGGATCCTCCCGCCTTGATCTCCCGAAGTGCTGGGATTCCGGGCATGAGCCACCGTGCCCAGCCTGAAAGGGTTGTTTTATAATTCCTTCATTACAAATCAAGCAGATCCCCACCAGTTTGAGACACCTTCCTTTTCTAATTTTCCCAACCTGATCATTCTGCAAGAGCATTGTTTAGGTGGGTGGTGAGAAACTGTGTGCCATTTATGAGGAGCATGGTTTCCTTAGTTCATTCAGTTAGTAAACATTTATTACTTGTCTGCAGCAGCTCAGCCAACTCTATACCAGATGCTGGCAAAACAAATGTCATCCGTGGTCTTGAGATGCTGAAAGTTCAAAGGGGAGATGGACAAAATAACTAAAAATGAAAGCAGTAATTACACACTGTAGTAAATGTGTGCAGAGTGTTCTAAGCATAGAGGGGCTGGAGGGAAATGACAGGGAATATTTGAATCAGGAAGAAATTCCAGAGGAAGTTGTGACTATGCTGAAAGCTGAGAAGGGGCATAAGGTGCCCGGGATGATGTAAAAGTCATGAGATTTAACAAAGGTCTGGGAATCGCATGCAGGCCAGTAGACTTAATGAGAAGTAGTTAGGGTGTGAAATGTGACAAAAATTAACTACTCTTTCTTCTGCTTCACTCACCATCCATTTATTTCTCCTTGACTAATTTTGGGGAAGTTGTGGTTTGGATCTGAGAGGAGAGTGTGCCATTTGACCAAAACCATAAGGCCAGACCATTTCCCAGTACCACCAAGGATCATTTGGCATGGGCTGCTGATTTCTGCTGTGGTCTCACCTTGCTCAGCAAGGTCAGATTGCATATAGATTTCACGTGTTCACTTTCAGGAATCTCACTTGTGAGATTTAGTCATATTGCAAGCTTTATATCTACCCCATGGGGTAGTTATGCAGATTAAATGAGCAAATATATGTACAACACTAAGAATAAATACTGCCTGATACATAGTCAGCACTGTATAAAGCATTATTATTGTTATGATGAGTAATTATTGTTAGTCTGGGATTCTCCTGAGTCATTGGAACCCCTGGACTGTCCTCTGGACCTGGAGCCTGAGCAGAACTGGAAAAGACTCCCAGAAAGACCTAGGGCTCTCTGAGGGTATGGTCCATCTAGAGGGAGGGATGTCTAGGTCTTGGCTAGAGTCCAGGGTGGAAAACGTAGGTCAGTTCACCCAAAAGTTCGTTTTTATTGTGAGTGTGTTGGGAGCGATGTGAGTCAACAGCACTGCACAGTTGGTCCTTCTGAAGTATAGATGTTGTTACCATAATTTTTGGAAGGGACTACATGGGCTTCACAGCAGTGAAGGCCCTGGGTTTTACTACTGTAAAATAAGTCATCATTTAGGATGTGAAGGAGCTTGCTTTTTGTTTTGTTTTAAAAGGATGTATTGTAGCTGATAGTGGAGATCTAATCTCAAGAATTGCTAATTACTATTTGAATATGGTCTCTATTTCAGAACCTGCTTAGGCCCAACTTTGAAAACAGTTTATAATGAACATGCTTTTGGAAATTCTTGTAAACACCAATTTCCCAAGCTAGCTGTGAGGAGTTCATGGGATGGTATGTCTGTGTTGTTTATCATACAGAAAACCATGAATAAATGGATGATGTTATTTTTGCTATTCTTATCTTACTGATTTCCTATTCTAGTGGCTAGCACTGATGCAAGATCACATTGTGCCATACTCACTGGAAGTTTGGTGGCTACAAGTTTTCCCTAGCACGTGTCTTTAGTCTGAGCAAACTATAGCAACAACTACAGGATGCCCAATTGGTTCACATTTTAAAATTGGGTGTGGACAAAATCAGTCAGTAAAACTGCCCAAAGAATGCAAATTGCTCAAAGCTATGTCCTTGAGCAATAAAAGGCCACTTTTTATGAGGAAATTACGTTGTCATTGTACAAGAATAATATTGTGCTGGACAAAGTGCTAAATTCTTTTTTTAATAATCACAACCCCTCCTCCTCCCATTACCCTGATTTAGAGATGAGAAAACGGAAACCCAATGAAGTTAAGCAGCTCATTCAAGGTCACCCAGCTAAGAAGACTCATGAGAGCCTCGATTTGAACCTGGAAGTGTCTGACTTCAGGGTTCATGAACTAAACCTTTTATGCTCTATTGCTTTCTCTCTTTTTTTGAGACAAGCCTTACTCTGTCACCCAGGTTGGAGTACAGTGGTGCAGTCATGGTTCACTGCAACCTCCGCCTCCCAGGCTCAAGTGACCCGCCCACATCAGTCTCCTGAGTAGCTGGAACTACAGTCATGTGCCACCATGCCCAGCTAATTTTTGTATTTTTTGTAGAGATGAGGTTTCACCGTGTTGCCCCCGCTGGTCTTGAACCCCTGGGCTCAAGCAGTCTGCCTGTCTCGGTCTCCTAAAGTGCTGGGATTACAGGCATGAGCCATTGCACCAGCCAGTCGTCTATTGCTTTGCTTGTGCTATCTAAGCCATTTGTTTATCCATTTATTCATTTATTCCATAAATATTTATTGTATATGCCGGGTACTCTTCTAGGCCTGGAAATACTGTGGTGAACAAGAATGTCACAGACTCTACAGTTAGGGAGTTTGCATTCTAATGGGAGAGACTTAAAATAAACAAGGAAATGAGTGCGTTAGTGTGAGTCAGTTTGTCTGTATATATTCTTTGGGGAGTGACGTGTGCTATGAAGACAAATGAAGTTCAGAGAAGAGGTGTGTTATTTTGTATTTTGGATTTTTGGGGGAGGGGTGTTTTTTGTGTTTTTGTTTGGTTGGTTGGTTTTTGGAGACAGGATCTCGCTCTGTTGTGCAGGCTGGAGTGCAGTGGTGTAATCTTGGCTCACTGCAACCTCCACCTCACGGGTTGGAGTGATCCTCCCACCTCAGCCTCCTGGGACTGGAAGCTGGGACTACAGGCACATACCACCACGCCTGGCTACTTTCTATGTTTTGTAGAGACAGAGTTAAGCCATGTTGCCCGGGCTGATGTGGACCTCCTGGGCTCAAGTGATCCACCTGCCTTGGCCTCCCAAAGTGCTGTGATTAAAGGTGTGAGCCACCGTGCCTGGCCAATATTTTAATTGTTTTAACTTAACATTTAATATGTATTTGTATATTAATGATCCACCCGCCTTGGCCTACCAAAGTGCTGGGATTGCAGGTGTAAGCCACCATGCCTGGCCAATATTTTAATTGTTTTAACTTAACATTACACACATATATAAACACACATATACACACACACAACTATGTTTGAAAACATAACAATGTCATACGTATGACTTACCACCTAATCTACAAACAAAAGCATTACTAATTCTGTCGCACTTGCCTGTGCTCTGCCCCATCCCATCTACCTGCCTATCTTTTGAAGCAACTAGTTCCTAATTTTTTTCCTTCTCTTGCCTTTTTTAAAAAAATAATGTTTATCCCTTATAAATATGCTGATAAGTACTATACAGCTAATTTTGCTTTTGTTTGGATTTGTAAAAATAGTATAACTGCTTGACATTGTTGCATGTAGCTGTAGTTCATTGTTGCATGTAGCTGTAGTTCATTCATTTTAAAAGCTGAATTATGTGTTGTTGGGTGAATATGCAGAATCAATTGATTCATTGCCCTGTTGGTGGATATTTGGATTGTTTCCAACTTTCTGCTATTTGAACAATGCTGCTAAACATTTTCATGTGTTCCTATTAACACACATATACAGGAGTTTCTCCATGGCCTATTGCTGGGAGTGGAATTGCTAGGTTATGGGATATGTCAGTGTTCAAGTTCACGTGTTACTACCAAATTGTTTTCCGAAGGGGCATCACCAGTTTACATTCCCACTCATAAGTGATTAAGAGCTCCAGCAGACCCACTTTTTATCAGCACGTGGTATCATAAAACATCTTAATTTTTGCCAGTCTAGTGGGTATAAGATAACATTGCATTGTGGTCTTCATTGACATTTTCCTGATAACTATTGAGATATAGCCTCTGAAGAGGCGACTTGAGCCGAAACCTGAATGAAGTGAAAGATCATGAATGACTGTGATGGGTAGAATGTTCCAAGGCAACGTACCACAGGCTGAAATTATCTTGAGATGTCCGTGGAACAGCAAGAGAGCCCTTGCGAATAAAGGGAAGTGAGCTGGAGATAGGAGGTTGGGAAGGAGTGGAGAGGCTAGTTCTCCTAGAACCTGGGGGGCCATGATAAATACTGTACTTTAGACTCCATTATGAGAGTAGGAGAAGACATGACAAGGCGATTAGAAGGGAGGAACATGATTTGATTAATGTTTTAAAAATATCATGTTGGCTTCTGTGTGATTAGATTATAGGGGATAATGAGAATGAGACCCTAGAGTTGAGTTGGATATGCAGAAGTTAAGGCAAGAGATGGTTCTGGCAACACTGACAGAAGGTGGTGAAAAGCTAGATTCAGGACATATTTTGAAGGTAAGGCTGGTGAGTGAGACCTGTAAATGGTTTGGATGGAGGTGTGAAAAAGAGGAATTAAGGATAATATCCTGGTTTGGGAGTGAGTAACAGAGAATGTAGGTCCATTGACGAAATGGGAAAGACCTTGAAAAGAAGAGTAGTACTGGGGAGAAAATGAAAAGATTTTTTAATATGGAAAATATATATTCATTATATATGTAGCTACCTACTTGACATGTCTCAAAAGTTCCTTCAATTAAACATGCACAAAACTGAACAGATGCTTTTTTGTCTCACCCTTGAACTTCTTCCTTATCTCAGTGAGTGGTGGCCCATCCATCTGGTTCGACAAGCCAGAAATCTGGTAGTCATCTTTAATATCTCCCCTAGCTTGTCACCAGTACCACTCCATTACCATCACCTGACAGTTTACTTCTAAAATATCTCTAGAATCTGTTCACTTCTTTCCAGCTCCATCATGATCACTCTAATGCCAGCTACGCTATCACCTTGAGTATTTTCACCTTGAGTGCTGTCGTAATCTCCTAACTGCGTTTGTTCTAATTCTTCAATGCATTGTCCACTCTGCAGCTGGCTCACTTTGAACCTCCAAGTTCAAAACCCTTCAAAGTCTTCTTTATTGCCTTTATAATTAATCCACAGTATGACCAAAGACCATGGATGACCAGTTTCCTGCCCATATCTCTGACGCCATCTCTAGCTATTTTCTTCTCTCTGGGCATCTCTTTGTTTCTTGAAGGCACAAATTCATTTCCCTTCCTGGGCCTTTGCACAGGCTGAACCTGGAATACATCTCTAAGTAATATCATCCTCTAGATTTTAGCTCAGATGATACTTCCTTGGAAAAGCCACTCACAACCCCTGCTCCCCTAACATATACACGTACATATGCTCCCACACCTGCCACAACTAATTTAGGTATCTCTGTTATATGTTCTTAAAGAATATAATTTCAAGGATTGCTTAAGCCCAGGAGTCTGAGGCTGCAGTGATCTGTGATCATGCCTGGTACATAGAGAACGTTTAATGAAGATATGTTGAATAAATCAGTTGGGGAACAGAGGATTGCTCAAATATCTGAATTGATTTTATAGGCCTTTCTAGGAGAAATACTTTTTGTTATGATAGATAAACTGTTCAAAAAAACTTGCTGGAAAATGTCTTAGTTCCATTTTATACATTTTATATTTCCTTAGCCATCACAACTCTGCACCCACTATTTATTGTGAAGGAAATCAAGATAGATGATTTCTTTTTTTTTTTTTGAGACGGAGTCTCACTCTGTCGCCCAGGCTGGAGTGGAAGTGGTGTGATCTTGGCTCACTACAACTTCTGCCTCCCAGCTTCCAGTGATTCTCTTGCCTCAGCCTCCCGAGTAGCTGAGATTACAGGCGCCCACAACCACACCAGGCTTTTTTTGGTATTTTTATTAGAGATGGGGTTTTGCCATGTTGGCCAGGCTGGTCTTGTAATCCTGACCTCAGGTGATCCACCCACATCAGCCTCCCAAAGTGCTGGGATTACAGGCATGAGCTACTGCACCTGGCCAAAGATAGATGATTTCTAATCTACGGAATTTGATTTCTAATGTAGCTTAAGGAATTTTTAGACAGCAACTCTAACTCAACTGATGTCCATATGTGAAACAGGATTATTGTAAACAGTAAGTATTTCAGTAGCATTTACAGGTTTGCAGACTGTTTTTGCATTAGGGATGCCCTGGAGTCAATGACGTTTCTCTTTACTTAGCACGTTACCTCACAAGTAAAATTTTTCAAGTATTCAATCAAAGTCTTAGTTCTTTACCATGGTAGACTAGGCCTCCATGATCCTACTCCAACCTACTTTTCCAGCATCAGTGCTTGCCACTTCTTACATCATCCTTCACATTCCAGCCATACCAAATTGCTTGTAGTTGCCCACATTAGAGCAAGTGCTCCTTGTCTGTGTTCCCGCAATACCCTGCAATATCTTGGGCATTGTTGCATGGGAGGCATTTGTTTGTCTCTCCCAATGAACTGTAAGCTCCTTGAGGGAAGAAACATTGCCATTTCTTTTTTGTGTATTCATTTGTACAGAGTCTGGTGCAGAATGACTCAGTCAATGCTTAATGAATGAAAGATCCAACTTGTGGTCAACCACAAGAGTAGATCTGTTTAATTACTAAAAGGAGAAATCCACCCCAAGACTTGCTACTTGCTCCATAACCCACAGGCTAACTAGATAATATGAAAACGTTTGGTAGCATCTTCTCTAGGACATCTGCATTGCATTTGCAGCTATCCTTCCTGGGAACTCACTGTTGGTACAAAGGAAAAGAATTTTGTCACCTTTTCTACTCACCTACTTAAGTCAGAAATCATATGGTGATCAATCCATAAACTAAAATGCTAATCCTATCACTCAGAGGCAAATGCCACTAGTATTTTGTAATACCCTACCAGACTTTTAAAAATGTACTTATATGTATTATTGCCCTAAAGTTGGATCAAACTCTGTCACTTTTTTTGTGACATAGTTTCTCTTCCTCTTGCTCCCGACTTACAGATAGATAGATAGATAGATAGATAGATAGATAGATAGATAGATAGATAGATAGATAGATAGATTTTATTCATGTTATTATATATTATACTTACAACAACATCATTTTATAAAGGCCGTAGTTACAACATCATTTTATAAAGGCTTCTAAATATTTTGTTTATACATTAATATGTTACTTTGGCACTTTTTAATTTAAGGGGTGATTAGCATAAGGAAATCATTCTGTTATAATTTTTTTAACCAGTCATATCAAAGAATTTCACATGAGTTTATGTGAAAAGTTTGAGATTATAGCTACCTCAGTACATAATTAAGATGGTATTTAATAGATTGCTTATTCTTATTCTGTCTCTCTAATCAAAATTATCTGCTTCCAAATGCCCATTTTAAGATTCCTTGTTTGCATAATATAATCAAGATAATTTTCTCTCATGTTAGACTAAGCAAGACACTTTGATAACAATCTCCTTTAAGTTTCTTCATTTTATACAAGTAGTATATATGATGGTTATCAAAAATTTGTTAATTTCAGGAGGAAGTCACTTGAGTAAAGGCTACAGATTATACCATTGGTTCTTAGGGAACTAAATTAATTAATTGGTAACTTGAAGATTGACCACATAAGACATTTATATAACTTGATATGTAAACAAAAAACTATGAACTCAGCTGGGCATGGTGGCTCACGCCTGTAATCCCAGCACTTTGAGAGGCCGAGGCAGACAGATCACCTGAGGTCAGGAGTTCGAGACCAGCCTGGCCAACATGGCAAAACCCCTGTCTCTACTAAAAATACAAAAAGTAGCCAGGCATGGTGGCAGGTACCTGTAATCCCAGCTACTTGGGAGACTGAGGCAGGAGAATGGCTTGAAACTGGGAGGTGGAGGTTGCAGGGAGGTGGAGGTCATAGTGAGCGGAGATTGCACCACTGCATCCCAGCCTGGGTGACAGAGAAAGACCCCATCTAAAAACAACAACAACAAAAAAAAGAGTATGAACGCTATAAAATCTTTGTCTTCAGATTTTTGTAGCCACATTAATTTTACTTCAGAGGTTCTTCAAGTTATTAGACCCTTTGATTAAGCCTCAGAGAAAGTGGGTGCCATCCTTCTTTGGGTCTGAGTTGTAGATGAGTTGGATTTGTGTAAAGTAACTCTCGTCCCAACCTAATAGTGCTCCATTGACCAAGAATAAAGTAAATCAGAAACAGATTCTTCATTAACTTTTTGTGATTATTCAGCCTTCGTTGAATCCCTATTTTAGAGATCATCTAGTTTAGGCATTATACAAACAGTTTTTTGGAGGAGCGTAAGGATTTTTTAAAACACCAATAGCTAGTTTACTATATGATTTTCAAAAAGAATATTTGTAATCGTTCCAACAATAAAAAGAATATAGGAATGAGCAGATTTATACCCTAGTGAACTTTATCACTTACATGATGAGGGGTTTCCTTGACTTTTTGCTTTTGGCAATGCCACCTTTTTTTATTGAGGATTGAAGGAGGCAGCAGTTTGGGGAACTCCCAGAGGGATCATTCTCTCAGGGGTTACTTGGTTGCTTTGTGGCTTGCTCCTTGAGAACCAGCCTGTGTGAGGATGTGAAACATCAAATGTGTGAATGGCTCCAAGAGAGTTCTCACCTTTAGGTACTGTCTCAGCAGTGCCTGGCACGTAGTACTGGGGCAATGTGAATTTGCCAAATGAATGATTGAATTAAGAAATGAATTAATTTAAAATTTTTGTCTTAAAAAAATGAGATCACAACTTGAGCCAAGCCATGCCATCTGGTTGGAGGCTATTTATGGCTCTCAAGTGGTATCATTTCGGCATGGTACAGGAGGGGTGACTGTCACTGCATTTGATGTTATCCAATGTGTCCATAATGCTTTAAAGAACAGATGATTTAAAGTGAGTATGATTTGTTCCTGGATCCTGATTTAGTAGCAGAGCCTCCTTATGAAGAAGTGGCCTGCCTTCTCTTGCCTGAATTTAAAGTAGTACTGCTTTAGGTGCAAATCATACCAGCATTCGTATTCAAGGTGAATCTATTGCTGACATTATTATGAACTATTTACTTTCAGCATCAATGACTTAGTCCCTCATCAGGCAAATGCTAAGCTTTTACACTTTCTGGTCATTGGGAAAAATAAATGAGATGTATAGTGTCTTAATTTTGATGAGGGGTTTAAGTTAAATTAGAGGGAAATTGTTAATATTTGTGTATATTAAAAAGCTTCATTATTAAAATTGTGCCAATTAGGAGGATGTATCTGCAGTGCAGAAGTTAAAATTATCATGCACCTTCAGTGTTTTAGAATTCAAACTTTGGGGGAAAGTATTACAGCAAAGAAAAATTGAGGGAAGTGTTAACATTTATTGAGAATTTGCATATGTTAATTTTCACAGTCACGGATACCGCATGTTAATATCTAAAGTAGAAAAAGGAATAAAGTAAAGGAGGACAAAAAGAAAAGGAGTAAGAATAATTTTTTGTATGAAATTATTGATTGCTGCCCTTATACTGTTGCCCTTATACTATGGCCTGCCCTTATGCTGATCAGACCAGCCCATCAACAGCTAGAGATGGCATCCTCATGTTTATACTGGGGAGCTGTAGGTTTCCTATGTCTGACCCCACTTTTCCCTAACCCAGCTACAGTGGCCCAGTCTGTTGGGGCAGAATTTTTATTATGCGTTTCACATTTTTCACATTTGTTCTTTAATTCACACTGTAACCTAAGCCTAGAATGAAAACCTTCATGCATAAATAAGATGGTCCCTTATTGCAAGTGAAAAATCACTTTGGACTGAGGAGGACCACAACTTGGCCAGTTTCAAGAGAATTTCCTTTTATCCTTCTCTCTAAAATCTGCAATTTAATGTCATGTTCTAAAAATGATTGGATAGTATATATTTATAGTACTTTGATATTATACCACTGGTTTAAGCACTCTGATTCTTTCTTCCTCACACCATCAATTACATAGACTTTTCGGATGTTCCAAAATTACCCTTCTAATTTAATATCTTAACAGCAAGCAAATGTGGATTTTTTGTTATAAATAATAGTTAAGAGTTGCTGAGCCTATGCTGTGTGTTGGGTGCTGTGCTATTCTATTCAGACAATCTTTATAATACTCCTGTGGGGGACATAAATATAGTTATCATCCCAGTTTCATAAGAGAGGAAGGATCATAGAGGTGAAGTTCTTTGGCCATGGTCACCCAAGTTGCAAGTGGTCCAGCTGAATTTAGACCAACTTGTTCACCTCATGAGTCTGTGCTCTGCCTGCCTTCTGGGTAGGGCTCAAGTCTTCTTTTTGTTTGTTGTTTTTTTGGTTTTTTACTATTAATATTATTTTTGATTGACAAATCATAATTGTATACATTCATGGGGTACAATGTGATGTTTTGATATCTGTATACAATGTGGAATGATTAAAGTTAATTAACATATCGCCTTGATTACCTATCATTTTTTATGGTGAGACACTGGAAATTCATTCTTAGTTACTTTGAAATATACAATACATTATTATTGACTGTAGCCACCCAGATGTGCAGTAGGTCTCAAAACCTATTCCTTTTCCCAATATGAAACTTTGTACTCTTTGATCAGCACTTCTCATTCCCTGCCTTTGTATTATGTCTTTTTTTGTTTGTTTACAGAGTCTAATATTATTGTGGTTTTCTTATGATTTAAATATGAGTTGTCAATAATATTGAAATTATTCCATTTGTCATATTATGTGTCAATAAACCCAAACCTCTGATTTAGAACTTCATTCTATTTCCGAACATCTCTACCTGGATATTTTTCCAATATCTCAAATTCTTCTCTCAACATACCTAATCCCCCCAACCCCCACCAATTTTATGGTAATGGAGGGAGTCAACTACTGTATACATACGTATTTCATCTTGACATCTCTTAGTGTTTTCTTCTGAAATTCTTGAATTGAATAGATTCTACTTCCATGGCTTGGAAGACTTCGGTTGGTCATCTATTCCTATTCTAGAGTTCTAGAACTTGCCCTTTGTAAGCACCTGCCTACCCCTACTACACTGCAGACTTTATAAGTGCAGACTATCACTGTACCCTTGGTGCCTGCTGCAGTCCCTGGCTGACCCAGTCCCTAGCTGGCCCAGATTATGTACTTGGTAGGTATCTATTGACTGATTGCTGCCCTTATGCTGTTGCCAACCATCAGGACAGCCAGTCAGCAGATGGAGGTGGCATCCTCATGTTTACACAGAAGCTGCAGGTTCCCTGTGTCTGACCCCACTTTCTCTTAACCCAGTCACAGTGGCCCAGTCCATTAGGTCAACATTTTCTTTATGCCTTTCACACTTCCCATTTTATTCTTTAGTTTATACTATAACCTAAGCCTAGAATGAAACCTTTCTACAGCTTTCTCCATCCATTTCTGCAGCTTAAAACCTTGCTGTCTGGCAAGACTCATATAAAATACTATTTCCTTTATAGGCTTATGTCCAGCCTCTTCAGACAGAGGCAGTTGCTCTCACCTGTGTCCTCCAGAGCTATAAATGCTTTATGGTTGGTAATATACCATAATTTTCCTCAAATAATTTCTTATTTGAGGGAACTGAGAACCCTTGAGAACAGCTAGGTTAAATGTGATTTGTCAGTTTACTAATTCCCTTACTGATTCTTACAATAGGACTTCTCAGAGCTAACGTGCATTCAGTATGCTAGAATGCATTGCTACTCTTCAAGTGAGGGGTATACTGTATATAAAGTGGTTTTTACCCCTTTGTTTTGCCTGCCTTGATGTGTAACAAAACCAGTATTTTCAGGAACCCACTCAGAATATGCTGCTATAGGAAAAATAGCTGTTTTGTTAGTGTTGATGGTGGTGTTGAGATTGTCTTTTCCTTTTTCAGCCAAATAGTTATTGTCAAATTCAACACTTCACCTCCTTCTAGATGAATGTACTTGAAAATTGCAGCATGCTGCTCCTGAAAGTCACTCTGGGTATGCTTTGCTGATGGGAGTATAAAATGGTACAACTATTTTGGAAAATTGTTTGGCATTTTCTTATAAAGTTAAATATATACCTACCCTGTGATCCAGAAATTCCACTCCTGTGCATTTAACCAAGAGAAATGAAAACATACGTCCTCAAAAAGTCTTGGAGAAAAATGTTCATAGCAGCCTTATTCACAATAGCCCAAACTGGAAGCAACTCAAACCTTCTTCAACAGGTGACTGGATACGCAAATTCTGGTATATCTATACCACCATGGCCTGTTTCTCAGTTGAGATGGAGAGAAAACACTACTCATACAAGCCCTAACATAGATGAGCTCAAAACCATGAAAGTGTTTTCAGTCTTGTTTTGGGTGGTGGTTACATGCAGTGGTCCCCAGCCTTTTTGGCACCAGAGACTGGTTTCATTGAAGATAATTTTTCCATGGACTGGGAGTGGGGGCGGTGATGGGGATGGTTTCAGGATGATTCAAGTGCGTTATAATCAAATAATTATACAACTCACCATAATGTGGAATCAGTGGGAGCCCTAAGCTTGTTTTCCTGGAACTGGACAGTTCTATCTGGGGGTGACAGGAGATGAGGACAGATGTCAGGCATTAGATTCTCATAAGAAGCCCACGACTTAGATCCCTTGCATGTGCAGTTCACAATAGGGTCTATGCTCCTATGAGAATCTAATGGTGCCATTGATATGACAGGAGGCAGAGCTCAGGCAGTAACATAAGCAATGGGAAATGGGTGTAAATACAGATGAAGCTTCCCTGGCTCATCTGCTGCTCACCTTCTGCTCGGCAGCCTGGTTCCTAACAGGCCACGGACCAATATCCATCCATGGCCTGGCGGTTAGGAACCCCTGGTTACATGTGTGTACACAATTGTCCAATCTCACTGAACCAAGCACTTAAGGTCTGTGTACTTTACTGTAAGTAAATTACCTCTGGGAGAATGAGGCTGGTGAGGTAGTCAGGAGACTGGAATTTGGAGGCAAATGCAAATCCTGGTTCTACCATTCATTGTCACCAGGACTTTTGGCAAATTGCCTAAGTATTTGTTTCAGTTTTCTCATCTGTCAAATATAAATGAAGTTAGTATCTACCTTATAAGGTTGTTACGAGAATTAAATGAGTTAGATTATTAGTGCTCTTTAAGTTCTTGTTAAATAAAATGTAAAAGTAAAAACTCTGATCTTCATGACAGCACCTCAGTGCTCCTCTTCCTAGCTGCTTCTGAGAATCACCTGGAGAGATTTTATAAAACAACGATACCTGGGTTCCATTCCTGGGGTTTCTGATATAGTTGGCTTTGGGTGGTTTCTGGGGATTGTGGTGTTTTTAAAGCCCCCACATGAGTTTTTTTTTTTTTTTTTAAACTATATTTTCATGAGTAATACTGTATGGTATGTATCATAATTATATAACCAGTTTCCAATAATTCTGACACTGTGTAACAGGCAAACTGTATTTACTGTATTTCTAGTAGTATTAAAAACCTTTCCAGAGAAAACTAAAAAGATCCATTTTCTTTTTGTTTTAGAGTAAACTGTTCTTTTCAGAATTGTATAGTTAGCTAAACTATAATTCAAAACAAAGTTCAAAACATTGTTTTTCTTTTTTTTTCTTTTTCTAAAAATACGGGATATATGTGCACAATGTGCAGGTTTGTGAGCAAAGGATATGAACAGATGCTTCTCGAAAGAAGACATTTATGCAGACAACAAACAGATGAAAAAAAGCTCAACATCACTGATCATCAGAGAAATGCAAATCAAAACCACTATGAGATACCATCTCACGCCAGTCAGAATGGCAATTATTAAAAAGTCAGGAAACAATAGATGCTGGTGAGGCTGTGGAGAAATAGGAACACTTTTTACACTGTTGGTGGGAGTGTAAATTAGTTCAAAAGATCCATTTTTCTAAGAGTTATTGATGTTTGCTTCATTTTGTTTTCACAGAGAAATAACAGAAAATCCTAACACTCAAAAGGGAGCTCTCATGGCTGGGCATGGTGGCTCATGCCTGTAGTCCCAGCACTTTGGGAGGCTGTGGTGGGCAGATCACTTGAGGTCAGGAGTTTGAGACCAGCCTGGCCAACATGGTGAAACATCATCTCTACTTAAAAAAAAAAAAAAAAAAAAAACAGAAAAACCAAAAAAGGAGCCCTCTTTGTATTCAAATCATTTTTTTCTTTTTTCAGAGAGCAATATTAAGCATTTGAAGTGCTTGAGGGGGAAAGCAAGCATTATTCAAATTGAGATGATAAAACGTAGAAACTTTTAAAAGATGGCAACACTACACCAAAATGCAAATTATGAGATTCTTGGCCTTTCTATTCAAAGCTCTATAAATGTTAGGTGTCACTTTTCTCTCTTTTTAATTATGAATGCAGGCAGTCCTGGAAGAATAAGTATCTTTGATGATTATGTAGAAATAGATTACATCAATTTGTTTTCTCTGAAGAAAGAAACCAAATGTACCTCACTTTTTGGGGAGTGAGTGAGTGAATTGTTTGGGCTTGCATTAATGGAAAAGATGATCTTACTCATTGGGATTAGAAAAAAAAATTCAAAAAGCATCAAGAATGAAAAAGCCACATATGGCAATAGACTAATAGACACTTTTGTTTATTATTGCAAAGCTATTTTTACATTAAAAGATGAATATGGCCAGATGAGTTTCCCATAAATGTCCAATTTGCTTCTTTTTATGTAACTAATTTTGTTTATCCTTGCATGCCTCTTACTGATAATGAGTGGCTAATAGACTGGTTTATGATTCTAACAGCTTAACCTCCATGCATTTGTGTAGCCAGTGTTTGTCCACCCTCCCCGTCCTTTTGTTTTTAAGTGAGAAAAAATCCAGTCATGTAAAGGGAATCTTTCATAATTGTTAAAATGTGTTTTTTCATCAATAATGGAGTAATGTTGGTAGTGTTGTTGTAGTTTTGGGCAGATGATTCACATTCATACTGTGTCTGGATTGACTCAAAAAATCATCATTAATGAGCAAGAAGCGATACAGTACAGTGGAGTAATATACTTGAAATGAGACCAGTCATCTTTCCCTGCTTTTCTTCTTTTCTCTGGGCCTAAGTTTCTGTATCTCTAAATGGATTAAAATTGCCTTTATTTTCAGCAAAAGAATGTAATAGCCAAAGTACCGTTAATCACTTGAAATAATTTCCCTGGAAAAAATTTTATCTTGTAATTAATTGATGACACTTCTGTTTGAATACATTGCCATTCTGCAGTAAGTTGAATTTTTTTCTCTTTTCTTTCCTTTTTCTAACAAATATTTATTGAATAGACACTACTACATATGGATGAAGCACTGTGTTAATGCAATGAACAAGACATATCATTTGAGAGATTTTCTGCTTGAATCACCAGAATTACTCATTTATTCATTCAGCAGATATCATTATGCCTACCTTAGACAAGACATGATGCTAGGTGCTATGGGTCTTGTCAAGATGAATAAGGCCAAAATGCTGTGTGTTCAGAAAAATAGAGATCATACTTGATTGGGGAAGTCTCAAAGTCAAGGAACATTTTTCACAGTAGAAGAAATTTGAGTTGTGCCTTAGAACAAGGTGGATAAGACTTTTAACATGCACATGGGGATTATTTTCTGGAAGGGAGGAAGAGAATAGACAAAGGAATGAGGGCTGGAAAGTAGCCTGCTGATCAGGTCTGGTTTGACTGGAATTTTGAGTGCACATAGAACGATGTAGGGTTAGGCCTAAAAATAGGTGAAGGACAGATTATTGAATGCCTTGCATGTTGTCAGTCCAAACAGTTTGGATAGATTATCTACCTGTCCATGTGATTTAACTGAAAGCACTGAGACAGGGACTAGCAGATGTTAAGAAAATTTCTCTAGTCTGGCCAACACAGTGAAACCCCGTCTCTACTAAAAATACAAAAAGAAGTAGCTGGGCATGGTGGCACATGCCTGTAATCTCAGCTACTTGGGAGGATGAGGCAGGAGAATGGTGTGAACCCAGGAGGCAGAGATTTCAGTGAGCGGAGATTACGCCACTGCACTCTAGCCTGGACAACAGAGCTAGACTCTGTCTCAAAAAAAGAAAAAAAAAAGATTCTGAGTTTGAAAACAGTATAATGTATCAAATCAAACACATGAGCTAATCTAACCATATGGTATTTTGGGATTTGTCTTTAGATGGTCTAAACTTACTTTAATTTGCAAAAAAGGCCATACAAAGAAATACAATATGCAGATATCAGTATTTCCCAACAGACCTTATACAAATTTGAAATGAAGTTCCCATCTGTTGCTGGTATGCATGACCTTCATGTAGAGAAATCTTTATTACTAGTTCTTTTCATGAATGAATGAATTCTTTTAATAAATAGTAACAAGTAAATAAAGTTTTAACCTTAGTTATCTTAAAGAATCTTTGGGATTGTGTTTCAAAGTCCTTGAAATATAGGGACCTAACACACTGATAAATTTTAAGAGTTTACTAGTCTGCAGAAGACCCAAGGAAATTGATTTTACCATTGGCATTTAAGATTGCACTTGCACTGTGCTCTGTTGAATATATAAGAGAAAGGAGACTGCGTTCTTTGTCCTTGCTCACTTCCTTTTGCATTTTTTTCCTCCATTCCGATATGAGACTGGTTGAAGTGGAAAATCACTTAGCAACCAAATATATGCCTGTGTTGTTGCTAGAAAGAACCATACATAGGCCAGGTGCAGTGGCTCACGCCTGTAATCCCAGCACTTTCGGAGGCCAAAATGGGCAGATCACGAGGTCAAGAGATTGAGACCATCCTGGCCAACATGGTGAAACCCCATCTCTACTAAAAATACAAAAATTAGCTGGGCTTGGTGGTGTGTACCTATAGTCCCAGCTACTTGGGAGGCTGAAGCAGGAGAATCACTTGAACCTGGGAGGCGGAGGTTGCAGTGAGCTGAGATCATGCCACCGCAATCCAGCCTGGCGACGGAGTGAGACTCTGTCTCGGGAAAAATAAAAATAAAAATAAAAAAGAACCATATCTACTTGCAGGCAGAATGGTAGTTTTGCCATTCTTGGGAGAGCGTATTTTGGGAGAGGGGTTCATTCTTTGGCATCCAAAGAATGCATGAGTAGAGGGATAATACACAGGTGCATACCTAGGTTATATGTGGTGGGGAAGTGTAAGGATGGAGAAAAGGAAACCACTTTTCATTCAGTAAACTGGGGGCATGGGGACTATTAATGTCTATGAACCTATATCCCTAGCTGAGATTAGAAGCATACCAAAAACAAACAAACAAAAAACCCACACACAAACACAAAAAGCAGTTTAACCAGTACTGAATATTGAAAACATTCTATCTAATAAATGCTATTTAGAAAATAGAGAAAAGACGGTAAGTGTCTTGCTACATTTTGGGACTATTTTAAAGGACAGTGTTAAAAGAACTATCTTTCTTTTCCATTTCTTTTTTAAAGGGATGCACAAGTACACTAAAAGTGAACCATTTAGAACAAAAAGCTTGAATAGTCAGAGCTTGAATCTAATGTGAGGAAACCCATGGAGCTCATAAAACTTTAATAACTAGTCCCAGGTTTAATGAAGCAATCTTGCAAATTTTAAGTGAACCAATGGTAATTCATGGAAGTTTTTAGTGTTGCATAAGGTAAAATTGAAATCAGCGATGTCACAGCAATGTTAATAAAAAGGACGAGCCACTTACTATAAATATAAGTAATTCTGGCACATGTGGGAAGGCATCCAAGGAAAAAAGCCATCCTTGTCACTTTAAAATAACCTCTATGCCAAAGTAAAGCTTCAAGTAGAGAAGTTGTGTCCAAAGCCCTTAGGAATATTGTCCTTTGACCCTGAGATATAACATTCATAAGAGTGAAAACCTTAACCTGAAAAAACAAGGAGACTCTTCCTACTTATGTCAGTTAATTCTTGCCCACATGGAAGCTCTGCACTTGACAAGGCATGTCAACTCTCAGAGAGCCCATCCATCGTGTTGCTTCAGCTGTCTATCTTTCCGCCCTTACCTCTCAAGTCAGTAAACCTGGATCCCACCTCCTGACTGAGCTCTATTCCCGTACTGCCAGCTGCTTTTGAGTCAGTCCCATTGGGTTGGCCTCCCAAGGGAGATGGCTTCCCCCATCTCTCTTTCTGCCTCCATTCCACCTATCCTAAGAAACCCTGCAGCTATCCCACCACTTCCACTAAGTCCTTGGAATATCCTGGCACATCAGAATCCTTCTTTCCTCTGAACTCGTAGAACTCTTTACAGCTCCATTGTTTGCTGTATGCACAACCCACTTGGCAACAACTCTTATATTTTTGTCTATTTTCATACATTATTATTTCAAGCTTATGTTGGGCCTTCATTGGTCCATAATCTCTGATTTTTCCAGGATCTGAGCCCCCCCCCCCCCCCCCCCCGCCCCAATCTGCTCCATAAATATCTGTAGACTGACTGATTCCCTGGATACCTCAAAGACTAACTGCAATAAGTTAACAAGAGTGGAAGGAAATTTGAGGAAGCATCTCAGCCCCTGCCTGGCCCTTTCCTCTGGACTTTCAGGTTATTCTACATATTTTCATTCATTTCCTGAAGAGGTTCTCTAATATCCCTACCTCACCTCATTTTTTTCCCAGTAACTATTTTAATCTAAACTCCTGTGTTTCATTGTAGACATGTTTGTTCTTGTTTAATTAGTGGAGTTGGAGAATAGAAAGGCAAAAAGATGGTGGCGAGAATCAGATGCTTTGTCATTGGAGGTTGTCATTAAGACAAAAAGCCTTAATTTCCCCTAGTGCCCTTGGCTCTCCACCAGCCTGCAAACATCGGGAGAGCAGGGTATGTCTTTGTTTTTCCACACCACTCAATTCCCAGTGGCTGGCACAGAGCCTGGCACACAGTAGATATTCAAAAAGTAAATGTTTTTTTAAATAAAAATGAGCCCATGAAGTCATATGGAGAGTCTGAGCAATGGAATATTTATCATGGGCTTTATGCCACATGGAATTGTGCCTTAATTTAAGAAAACTCTATTGGCAAAACCTGAGACCAAAAGGCAGATAAATTAGTTGAAAGCCATTTATTTTATTGTAATATATACGCTTTATTTTTTTCAAATAACCACTTAATCCAACACTTTGAAAATGTTACTTGGTTGTATAGAAACACTGATTTACACAAAAGTTTTGGTGAATTTATCTTTTATGAAGTGAATTTTCTGAGAATCATACATTCTAAAATTATATTTCATCTACATAGTTTGGTATCATATCTTTAAGCAGTAGAATGGCTTCAATTATAAGTATAAATGAAATTGCTAAATATCAAGGAAATGACACAATACTTTCTGGTCTAAAAAGAACACTCACAGAAAACAGTATATCATTGAGTATTTTATTGCCAGAAAGTTTAATAAGTTTTCTTATAAGTATTGGTAAAAAGGAATATCTGAAAAATTATTGGGTATGTTTTGTGATGTTACTGTATTTAATCTTCTTCCTAATCCCCCAAAGAAATAGAGCAGATTAAAGTTTCTTTGTGTGATCTACAGAAATATGAAGCAGCAAGTGTCTTGAGATCCTGTAACTGTTATGAAAGATTGGAAAGAAACATGGAGAATTCCAGCTCTTAGTGAGTTTAAATTTTAGCTGGGAAATCTAGGAACATTTATACCCAAAAAAGAGACTCTTCTTTCATACATCAACCGACGCAAACAGAAAAAAGGGAAAAAGGTGGAAGATAATATTCCAAAAATTTAATAGTGGTTATCTCCTCTGATGAGAGTAGGAGTGACTTTTATTTTCTTTATATATTTCTGAATTTTCTTAAGTGAATATTTGTTACTAGTGTTATAATAACAGTTATTTTTTAAAAAGAAACTGCCCAACAGTGTGCAGGGAGTACCAAATGAGAAGTACAGTAAGAGATACGGGAATCCAGAGGATTGGGCTTGGGTAGTGAGGATATGTAGAGGAACTGGGGCTTGAGCTGGAGCTTGAAGAGTAATACCTAATACCATAATAATGATGAAATTTCAAATTTATGGGTTATTATTGCATCAGAGACAAGTTGCCTCCCCCATAAGCATAGTCCCTTTCTGTATTGGAAGAGCCCCAATTTTCTTCAGTTATGTTAGTTCCTTTCCAGTGATCAGAAATTGGTTTACAGTTGGATATGTAGCCCGGTTTTGGCCTATGGGACAGCAAGGGGACATGTGCTCAGATGCTTCTGAGAACTTTTGTAGACACTAAAAGAGATGACCCTTCATTGTCTATGGACTTTATCCGGTCTCATATGACACCCAGAGCTGCTGCACAAGAGGAACCAGTAGACAAGTGTAGACAGTACAGTGAAGACATAGAAGGCACCAGAGTCATCAATACCATTGTTCAGCCAGCATGTCGTAGGTGAACTACTTTCTTTTGTTCTACTTATAGGTTTGTAAGATAACGAATTACCTTATTGTGTGAAGCCAATTTGAATTAGGCCAAAAGTTCTCTCACTGATACATCAATTCTACAATTTGCTAACTTGTTCATATCCAAGATTGACTTCGATCTGAACAACAATTCTGCAAAGTGGATAATATATAAATAATTATTCCCTATACTGATGATGAAACTGAAGTTAAAAGGATACCACTTGCCTAAGGACCCAAATCCAAATTTACCAATTCTAATTCTTTCTGTTTTCCCTCTGCTTTTTCAAATGAGAGAGTGCCATATCAGTGGAGAGATGTGGTACTTAATTCATAGTTTGGAGTGAATGCCTGTTGTATGCCCAGTTAACATTCTAGGAGCTACGGATACAAAGCAGAGGAGAGGGAAGAAAAGAAAAACAGCAAAGAGTGAAAATGTGCTCAGTATTTGGCACATGAATCTCATGTTGGGATTAGTGGATATTGCACATTGGTTGGTCATGATAACTGAGTCAAAACATTAAGTTGGGATTAGATTGTAGAAACCTAAGAATTCCAGGCTAGAATTATTTCCTGTAGTAGGAAAAACTGGGATGTTGCTGACAACGGCCCATAATTGTACAGCATAAAAAGAGAGGTGGGTCTTTAAAAGTCCTTTCATCTTGGTGACAAGTTGTATATCTATATGTGTACCATTTTACATATAATCTATAGAACTTGAGATAAAGGAAATCCAGAAACCCCAAGAACATTTCTCTTTAGATGTGGATAATTTAGCATTATCCATACCGTGAATGAAATGTAGTATTATTTTATGAATTACTTAGTTCAAATGCAACTTGTCTATGACATCTGGGCCCCATATGGTAGATTAATTAAAGCAGGGATGCTGAATTTGGATAGCTTGATATCCTCTTCAAAGACTGATCTCCCTTAGGACTAAGACAGGAAAATCCTGACATTTTGATTTCTCTGTGTACAGGGACCTTTAGTGTAAGAACAATAAACGGCCTTTTGTAGCTTCTTAATGAGACGTGTAGCATGTTATATTAACACCCAGGAGCTCGCCTTAAACTGCTCTCCCTCACTAATAACTAATAAAATGGGTACACTTTAAATGCGAAGCCACAGCTCTTTCTTATTCTTTATTCTTTTTACCCACATCAGGAGTCTTTGTTTTTTCCTGGTATTGCGTGCCCCTTCACAGCGTGTGGAAACAGCACACTGTGTCCAGAAGCGCCCCGTGGCACAGTTGGCCTGGAATCTCCAACATCTCCCCACCCAGCAGCAGGCAGCCCTGGATGACCAGGTCAGCCAAAAAGTAAGTTGAGTGTTTTACACATTGGCACACTGTCTGTGTGGACTAAGCCATGTGTAACAGTCTCCGGAGAGGAACCCTCAGCAGTTTCTACTGAGATGAGGACCCAAAGCTGTCCATGTGGCCAGAGAAGACCACCTTCTTAGAGGGCCCAGGGCAAGGGAGATGCACAGGAGAGTAGAGGTGGGAGCTGCAGAGCCACACCAAAGGCCTGTTTTTGTATTTCTGAGCCTGGTTTGGTGCCTCCTCTGCTTCTAAATGTAAATGCTTACATTTTAGCCAGTTCACATTTCACCTCTCCTTGAGTCCCATGAATTATGTAGGGATTTTTAGGAGCCCTTGTCGAGGTGGAAGAGCAGATGTCGCCCTGGTTCGGGGTAGAGTCTTCCAGGCTTGCCAGGGTGTCTGGTTGTGCTTGCCTGTCACCTGTTACTGTGGAGCCATGGTGGATTTTTACTGGCAGGTTGCTTGTGTCCTGAAGTTTGAGAAAGACCCCTTACCTAATCCCATCCTTACAGGAAAGTGAGCGGAAAAGAATACTTGATTGCCTTCCCTGTTCCTCTTTTCTTCCTTTCTAGGCAATTTTGTCCAAATAACAATGCTGCCTTGTGTGGTATAGATAAACAGCTGGAAGGTGGTATAGATTATCATGCTGTTTGCACACATATGGAAATCGAGTGAAGCTATAACTTTTATCATGTTAGCACCTTCTACTACTGTTTGTGAAATTTCTTGAGAAATGTTTTTAGGGTTTTTTTTTTCAGCCTGAAATTCCTTTAAGTTGAATGAAAGTTGACCTTAAAGGCATAAGGTTTGCTAATATACTTTTCGATTTCATCTGAGCAAACTGTGATATACTTTTTTGATATAAAAATCTGAGCTGGGTGCAGTGACTCATACCTGTAATCACAGCATTTCAAGAGGCTGAGGTGGGAAAATGGCTTGAGCCCAGGAGTTCAAGACCAACCTGGACAACATGGTAAGATCCCATCTGTACAAAAAGTACAAAAATTAGCCAGGTGTGATGGCTTGTGCCTGTAGTCCCAGCTACTTGGCAGGCTGAGGCAGGAGGATCACTTGAGTCCAGGAGATCAAGGCTGCAGTGAGCTGTGATCACACCACTGCACACTAGATCCACTGTGGGCTACAGAGCAAGACCTTGTCTGGAAAACAAAAAACTCTGCACTGAGTGGTCAATTAGTAGACCAATTCTTACTTAAGAGGAAGTATATTCTGAGAAGATAAGTATAAGAGTACCAATCCCAAGACAGATCTCAGACTCTCAATGGGAGGATGTAAAGTAGAGGAGTCTTTACATTACTCAACCTCCCTCCTCAGCAAGTTCCAGTGAGACTATATGAACAAAGAAAATATTTCATGTTCCTTGGAATGGCAAGTGTTATATAAGGTATTTGTAATATACTGTTTTTGCTTCAGAAAAGGCTTAAGGGAGCTTGCAAGGATTCATAAAATACAAAAGAACAAAAATGTTAAATGGAAGATCCGAAAGAAAGGAGGAGAAAAAAGGGCATCCAGGGAAGCTAGAAAGGAGACCGAGATAAATGCACCCCATAGTGCCTGAAGTGCGGGTTAATGAGGGGCCCCTGGCTGCCTGTGAAGGTTTCCGTAGAGTGAAAAGGGAAACCTGGTCTGTTAAACACCAGCTTGTGAACAGCAACCAAGAAGGAAAAAACAAGTTGTTTCTCAGGAGAAGAATAATTATTCCTAGTGTTAAGCTAGCATTTTCTCCCAAGGGTGCTCCTACTTAGAGAAGCTCTAATTAGGATAAACACCTGACATGACCCTGGAAGGTGGCTCCATGGCTCCAAACTTTTATTCCCTTCTGTGAAATGAAGAGATTGAACCTAAAGATCTGTAAAGTCTCTGCAACTCTCAAGTCCAGTTGAGTGTGCTGTCTTCACTCCTAACCATTTTCTCTTGTAGAAATGAAGCATTCTTTCTCTCCCTTTTCTTTTCTTTTTTTTCCTTCCTTTTTTTTTTTTTTTTTTTTTTTTTTTGAGGCAGAGTTTCTCTCTGTTGCCCGGGCTGGAGTGCAGTGGCGCAATCTCGACTCACTGCAACCTCTACCTCTTGGGTTCAAGCGATTCTCCTGCCTCAGCCTCCCAAGTAGCTGGGATTACAGGCGCCTGCCACCATGCCTGGCTAAGTTTTGTATTTTTAGTAGAGACGGGGTTTCACCATGTTGGCCAGGCTGGTCTCGAACCCCTGGGCTCAAGTGATCCACCCACCTCGGCCTCCCAAAGAGTTGGGATTACAGGCATGACCCACTGCACCTGGCCTCTGTCTCCCATTTCTTACTACTGAACTTCTCTCCTTCCATCCCCCACTCCATCCTGCCCCTTCTTCTGTGGCCCAACCTGATATTATGTCAAATTTATCTTTCTCATACAACTGCTTATCTTTTCCCCTACTTAAAAAAAAATGCTGAGCAGAAGAGCTATGATCAAGGAGTGTTTGTGTCAGGGGAGGAAGGGGATGGGCCACGTGTTAAGGGGGTGGGGGTTTGCTGCCTGGAATTGAGGTCAGCCAGGAAATAGGAAGCAGTTTTTATACTTCCTTCGTTTGCAGGATAGTTGAGGATTCTGCCTGGAAGCTGGGCTCTTTGTATAAAATATAGGCCACAAGGAGAACTGTCTGTGGTTGTGCCACTGAATGGCTAATTGTTCTTAATTGTATTCTGTGTTCAGCAGACCGCTAGCTATCAGCTTAAAAACAGTATTTAGGGAAATTATTTGTGCCTCCGTTTGTTTCTTACATTCCAGGGTTATCATCATTGGAGGCAACATGCCTCAGAGTGTGACCAGAAGGCTCACAAGGGCACCTGCCTCAGGCGGCATGTGGCATCTCCTATGAATTATGCATCATCGGCATATGGACAGTGGAGGCCGCCTAAAAACAAGTAGCTGCTTATCATTGCCACAGTTGTACATTACCTTCCCGCGGCCTGATACAGGCAGTTGTACTCTAGATGAGAGCTGGGATTGTTTCTTCTGGGTGTTCTCTAGAGACTGAGTGTCAGAAACTTAATGGCTTCTGAATGGAAGTGATGTTTGGCATCATTTAGTGTTGCTGGTCTATGAAAAATACATTCATTGTGGTAAATAAGATATTTGAGGTAACATTAATGCCTGATAAATATATATTAAATTTGTCAGCTTTCTTTTCCCCAAAAACCTCTTCTCTCCTGCTGTTGCACTTTTGCAGTTTGGTACAACTGCCAAGATTAACTGTAATCCCTTGTCCTTCTGTTTGAATTAAAAAAAGGAATGGCTGTTAGGTCTTGTCATCATGCCAAAAAATGAACTAATTATTTTCTTCTAAGTGGAGACCTGGATGATAAGATAGGTTTTTTTTTGTGGTTAAAAAATATCAGTCAGGTCCATTGAATTTGACGTCAGCTCAACTAGTGATCACAGACATTCTCAAATGATTCTTGAGAATGTCTGTGATCCATTTGATCTGCAGTTAATACAATATGCTACATACGTAAGAGGTGAAGCTGGTGGTTTTTTCTAAAATTGTAATTGGGATTTTATTTTAGAAGTTCACTTGTGTTTCACCAAAGCTGTCTCTTAACAGTAAAATGTGTGAATATTTTTTGAAAAATCCTCAATGTAGCCAAGTGTTTTGAAAAAGGACTTACAGCTCCTCCTCCTAACGTGCCAGTTAGAAAAAAAAAAAAAAGGGACTTGATCCTTTGAGTGGAAAGCCTTTTTCTAACATATTTCTAGCATTTCCTTGACTGATATCTTAAACTTTGCTGAAAATAATTTAACCCTGTTCTCTGATATAATGATGCCAATGAGCCTGGATTCTGTTGAGTAGAATGACCCCACCTGGCTGTGATATTTTTAGTTCTTCTGTCTGCTTTTCTTAGGATATGTATTATCACATTATCCTTCCTTGTTGGCACTTCTTGACTCTTTCTACATTTAACTTATTTCCACTACAGGTTTGGAAATCAGATCCTGAGTGTGTTAGGATTCTGTTTAAAATAAGAGGAAGTGTGTGCTAGTAATGATCTGAGGGGAACTCCTTTGAAGGAAGCACCTACCATTCTGTGCTTTTATGATCACTCTATCAATTCTGTAAAACTCTCTCCCTCTCAGCTCCCTCTGTGTGTACTAAAGGATGAGGAGATAAAGGTAGTCTTATTGAAAAATTTCTCTACGGGCATCATTGTAATTCTAGCAGTCCTCAACATGGTCATTTGTACTCTAAGAAAAATACCTTATTGTAGTTCTTTAATTAAACAGAAAGTACCCATTTGAGAATAACTATACACAGCAAGACTTATAGGTAGACTTTCTATGTAATTAAATTAGCCATATGCATATAACAACATATACAGTATGTCTAAATGAGTGACGTAATTGTGAATTAAAATATGTTTATTACCCTTTATTGCAGCCCATCTTAAATTATTTGGAAGATTTGGTACACTTTGTTAGGTAAGATGACATTCTTTTTTCTTGTTCATTGCTTCAGATTTCTGCTGATAGGCTGTTGTTCTCTTTCAGTCCCAGTTGGGCCCAGGGATTCTGCAGGGTGCCTCCACTGGCCTAGATCTTAGAAGAGTTTTTTCCACTTTTTATCAGTGTTGTAGTTGTTCGGCAAGCATAATGAGCCATTATTAACCATCACAGACACTAGCCACTTAGTGAGTCCACTTTGCTTCTGCTGCTTTTTTCTTTCCTTTCTGAGCCTGGCCTCTGTCCTATCCTCTATCCTACTCCTGCCTTCCATCCATTTCTTCTCCCTGTGCCATCTCCTAGCACAGATGCTTTCTTTTGTTTAGCAGTAACAACAACAATTCGTTATTGTTCTTAGCACAGTGCTTAACATTAAAAAGTGCTCACTATATAGATAGGTTTTTTAAAAATAAATGAATACATCTAAAAATTACTTTAGCCAATTTTCATTAAAATAAGAAAAGGGGCTCTTCAAAGTAATAGGTACCAGGAAATCTAGGCTAAGTCTGGCTACTACAAATTAATCCCAAGTTTGTATGTTTCTCGAAAGTTTCAGAAAGGGAAATGCAATGAGTTGTACATCACCTATTATCTGGTAGAGGAAAGTATGCCAGTGTACCAGGAGAAACAGTATTTTTTTTTTCTTAGTACATATCTCTGTATTAATGGTCATTCAAGGAACAAAATATTGACAGTCTCTTCACAGTAATTTTATAATAAGCTGCAGAAATTTTTTCTCAGTTAAAAAATATAATGAGCATCTAATATGTGCAAGGCACTGTGCCAGGAGCTGATCATACAACGGAGAATAGGAAATATATGGTTTCTACCATCAAAGAGAAATTTTTTTATATCTCACGGAGTGAGTTAATAGTAACAATAACATTCATTGAGCTCTTAGCTCTGCCAGGCCCCCATCCAAGTGTATACAGGCATTAGCATGTTAATTCCTATACATCTTATTGGTACTGTTAATTATTCTGCTTTTTACACTTAAAGAAATCGAGGCGAGGGGAAGTTAAATAATTTTTCCAAGGTTACATGGCTTGTAAGTGGTAAGAGATTTGAACCCAAGTAAGGCTGACTGGCTCTTGGGTACAGGCTTTTAAAAACTATTCTATGTTTCTTTTCTATGGGTATAAGAAAATGAAGAGGAGTAAGTTTATGGGAGTTGGAGGTGGGCAAATGTCATTAGTTTGCAATATGTTAAATTTGAGTTGCCTGAAGACATCAAGAATGGAGGTATGCAGTGGGCCATGGGGTATTCAGATCTGCAGTTGGGCAGAGAGATTTGGGCCAATCAACATTTAGGTGATTTTTTTAGGTGTCAACAGTACATGGCTGGAATATGAAATCATAGGGAGAAAGCCTATGAAAGGTATGAGATGAATACATTTTTAAAATCTACCTTCAGAAAATCCAAGAATATATATTAAATTATAATTCAGTAAAAATACCAGTACAGAGAGTTCACATAATGTAAATAAAGATATGTAGCCCTTTGGCAATTGAATGTATATGCACATGTTAGGTCCTGAGGTTGAGCTCAGCTAGTAAGGGGGAATCGGTAGCAAGCATTTGTCTCATTTGGTAATGGCCAACCTTGTGTTGGGGTCTCATTGCCTCAGATTCTCATAACTCTTTTCAGGAAGGTGCTGTCATCCTCATTTTATAGTTGAGGAAACTGAAGCCCAGAAGATTAAGTAATTTGTCAGGTGTCAAGGTTGTATAATAGTAAGTGGCAAACTACTATTTTACCTGCTGTGACAAACTAGCATAGATTGAGGGGCTTATAAACAACAGAAGTTTATATCTCACAGTTCTGGAGGCTGGGAAGTCCAAGATCAAGGCAGATTCAATGCCTACTAAGGGCCCACCTTCTGGTCATATTCTCAACCTTGCATGACAGAAGGGGTGAGGGAGCTCCCTGGGGCACTAATGCCTCATGACCCAATCACCTACCAAAGGCCCCACCTCCAAATATTACCACATTGGGCATTACGATTTAACCTATAGATTTGGAGGGGGACACACATTCAGTCTCTACCAGCTTTAGAGCCAGGGCTTTTGACTGCCCTTTGCTTCTACCCCTCCTGCACAGTTGGGCCACCAGAACAGTAGTAGATGTGAAAGCTTTTGCTATGTAAACAGGTTTGCTCCACTCACAAACATGCCACTGGACACACAGCTAAGGCCCAAGGTTGCCTTTGATACTGCAGAGAAGAAATAACCCAGTGGGAAAAGCATTCCATCACTCCCATAAAAGCTCCCAGAACAGCTTTGGGAAGGGAAGGTTCACTTTGTAGCCAGACAGGAACCCAGGTGCATGCTGCACAGTGAGACACAAAGTGCCCTGCTAGCTCCTTCACCCTTGGACTGCTGTCACCCCACCCGGGCAGCAAGCGCCGCTTCCTAGGTAGGCTGCTCTGCCTCCCACCCTCTCTGACTGTGCAGTGACATGGATGGGAGCCACTGATCTGCTTCTCATGAAATCCAATTATTCAGGCAGAAAAGATGACTTCCTGGCAGAGCCCACAGGAAGCATCCCCCAAGCCCCAGGAAACAAAACAAATACAGCTCTTCCTATCATTTTGACATCCTCTTTCTGCCCACCCCTCCCCAACAAGACAGACAGCAGAAATGTGGACTCAGCACTTTTACTTTTAACTCTTTCTTGCCATTAATGTTCATGAATGATTCTTCTTAGGGCCAAAGGCTTCTGTCTTTCTCCCTTCCTCTGTTGTCTTTCTGTGTTTTTTTATTTTATTTTATTTTTTAATTAAGTTTTGGGATACATGTGCAGAACGTGCAGGTTTGTTATATAGGTATACACATGCCATAATGGTTTGCTGCACCCATCAACCCGTCTTCTACATTAGGTATTTCTCCTAATGCTATCCCTCCCCTAGCCCCCTACCCCTCAGTGGGCCCCGGTATGTGATGCTCCCCTTCCTGTGTCCATGTGTTCTCATTGTTGAACTCCCACTTTAGGTACATTCCTAACAGCCATCTTCTCCCCAGTACTCTTACTGCTCCACATCTTGGAGAACTTATCTTATGGATTCCACAACTTCGAGGTGTTTATAACCGCATTGTTACTTTAGGGATGTCTAAATGTTGTAGGATACTGTCACTGTCGTACACACACACTTATTTTGATGGGTTTGGTTGTTATTATCCAAGGCTTGAGTTAATACCACAGAGGAGCTCTGGAACTGAGATGGCCCCAGCAAGGGAGCAGAATCTTGGGTGAAGTGGCTCTTTTTAGCCAAGGACCATCACGGGGAGGTACTCAGCTATGAGCCATTCACAGCCAACACTCTTGGCATCTAGAAGACTGATTACTTCAGTCCTGGAGCAGTGCTCTGGGCAGGACTGCAGCATCCTCTGCAACATCTTTCTGCCTGGTTCCCCCACACTTACCTTCCTACCTGGTTCACCCACACATACCTTCCTATCTGGTTCACCCACACATACCTTCCTACCTGGTTCACCCACACATACCCTGATCTTTTCAGGATCTTCAGCTGTTTCTTGCAGAAATCACCTTGACAATATTCAGCTTATTCAACTGAAAATATCTCCTCAGTGTTCTTTTTCTCTACACTGCATTATGAAATGGAGGTCTTTGTAATGAACAAGAAACAAGCCAACAAAATAATGGGGAAGATCTGGTTTTTGTTTTCTCCTTTATGTTACCATTGTCACCATCCTAATTTTGGCCTTAATTATATCTATTTGGATTTATGAACGGCTTCTTTTTTTTTTTTTTCTTTTTACAGTTTATGGAGGTATAATTGACCTTAAACTTTACATATTTAAAATATACAACTTGATGAGTTTGGACATATGTATACACCTATGAAACCACTAACGTAGTGAACATTTCTATTACCACTACTCCTAAATTTTATCATGCCCCTTTGTAGCCATTGTAATCCTTCCTTCTGTCCCTCCCAGCTCCATTCTCCCCGGGCAACTACTGACCTGCTTTCTCTTGCTAGTTAGTTTGTATTTTCTTTTCTTTTTTTCTTTTTCTTTCTTTCTTTCTTTTTTTTTTTTTTTTTATAGACAGAGTCTCACTCTGTCGCCCAGGCTGGAGTGCAGTGGTGCGATCTTGGCTCACTGCATCCTCTGCCTTCCGGGTTCAAGCAATTCTCCTGCCTCAGCCTCCCAGGTAGCTGGGACCACAGACATGCACCACCATGCCCGGCTAATTTTTTGTATTTTTAGTAGGGACGGGGTTTCACCATGCTGGCCAGGCTAGTCTCAAACTCCTGACCTCGGGATCCACCTGCCTCGCCCTCCCAAAGTTCTGGGATTACAGGCGTGAGCTATTATGCCCGGCTTAGTTTTTATTTTCTAGAATTTTATATTATAAATGGAATCATACAGTAAGTACTCTTTTTTCGGGGGGACAGTCTGGCTTCTTTTACTTACCAAAGATTTTTTTTGACTCATGTTGCTGTATATGTAGTTTCTTTTTATTGTTAAGTCATTTTCCATTGTGATTGATATATCACAGATTGCTTTTCCATTGACCTAGTTGGTGGACATTTCAATTGTTTTCATTTTTAACCACTGCAAATAAAAGTGCTATGCTCATTTGAGTACAAGTCATTATGTGGACATCCTCTTTAATTTCTCTTAGGTACTTAGGAGTAGAATGGACAGATCACATGGTAGGTCTATATTTAAATTTATAAGAAACTGCCAAACTGTTTTCCAAAGTGATAGTACCATTTTACAGTTTCACTAGATGTTGATGAGAGTTACATTTGCTCTACTTCTTCACCACCATTTGGTATTGTGGGTCTTAAATTTTAGGCAATCTAGTGACTAATCTAGTCACTAATTTTAGGCAATCTAGTGACTGTATTGGTATCTTATTGTGGCTTAATTTGCATTTTCCTAGCTCAAGTTTACTAAAATTTTTATCCTATGTTTTCTTCTAAAAGTTTTATGTTTTAGCTCTTGCATTTATGTCTGTGCCCCATTTTGAGTTAATTTTGGTTTATGGTGTTAGGAAAGGGTTTAATTTTTTAAATATGTGGATACCTGTTGCTCTAGAACTATTCATTGAAAAGACTTCCCTTTACCTGTTAAACCTTTTTCAAAAGTCAATTGACTATATATGTGTGGATCTCTTTCTAGATTCTATTCTGCTGCATTGATCTGTATGCCTCTCTTTATGCTGAGACCACACTTTATTGATTCTGTAGCTTCAAAATAAGTCTTGAAATCAGGTAGTATTTAAATCCTTAAACTTTTTAATCTTTCTCAAAAGTGTTAGCTGTTCAAGTTCTTTAATATTTTCCCATTAGTTTTTTATTTTTTTATGCATGGATTTGAATTTTCTCAAATGACTTTTTTTCATCTACTGGTATAATCTAACAGTTTTTCTACTTTATTCTGCAGATATCACCTTAGCAATATAAGGAATTGTGTCAAGCGGAAATATCACCAGCTTTCTTTTGCCCAAAAATGCATAATAAAATGGAGGTCTTTATAATGTTAAAGCAACAGTGGAGAAGACCTGGGTTCCATTTTCTCCTTTAGTTACCATTGTCACCATCCTACTTTTGGCCTTAATTACTTCTAATTTTGATGAATTGACTGGCTTCTTAACTGTTCTTCCCATCCAGTCTCTCTTCCTTCCTGTCATGAATTGAGAAAAACCTCCTTGAGGAACTCCTGGCCATATTGTTTTTTTCCTCTTAACAAAAATAATCCCTGGCTTCTCATTACCCACAGAATAATCTGCTCAGCAGGGATGCCAGTGTCTCCCACAGTCCAGTGTCAGGGACACAGTCATCTTTGTCTAGGGATAGCCCATTCCTACCTTCCTTCTTGATACAGTGGAAATATGGTCACTTCTCCTATGTTTTTATAACTTAGGACACTTTATATTTCATATTTTCCACAAGATTGGAAGTATCCAAGGATACTAGCCATGTTGTACCTATTTTTATATATTCATAGTTCCTTCCTGGTATAGTGCCTTGTATGTGGCAGGCATTTTACTTGTGTTTGCAGAAGGAATAGATACACATAGCCTATATAATTTCCATATATATATATATATATATATACACACACACACACACACACACATACCAAATAAGAGAATATATCTCTGGTGCAAATGAAGAATATTTTCCTCACCTCCTCTTTTATAAGTACCCTTTAATTATATGATAGCTGCTGAGTCACAACTTTTTTTTTTGTCATTGGTCTTTGAAAAACTTAGTGTCTTGGATCAGACATATATATTTTTTATTTATTAGTTTTTTTTTTTAGAGACGGAGTCTCGCTCTGTCGCCCAGGCTGGAGTGCAGTAGTGCGATCTCAGCTCACTGCAAGCTCTGCCTCCCGGGTTCACGCTGTTCTCCTGCCTCAGCCTTCCAAGTAGCTGGGACTACAGGCGCCCACCACCAGGCCCAGCAAATTTTTTTGTATTTTTAGTAGAGACGGAGTTTCACCGTGTTAGCCAGGATGATCTCCTGACCTCGTGATCCACCTGCCTCGGCCTCCCAAAGAGACATTTTTATTTTTAAGGATACAACGTATTGTAGAAATGCGATAGAACGCATATGTGGAATTTTATAACTTTGAAGCAGCTTTTCGGTTTGTGAGTACTCATCATTACTGACAACTTACTTTTCTGACCACTACCAGAGGAATCCAATTAATGATTGTTTGGAGAAAAAAATAAGAAAGGAATCCAAACTAATATACACAAAAATTCCCTTCTTTGATACTGATTGAACCTAATAGCTCTTGTTTTGAATTTCATAATTCTAGAAGAGTTAAACATGAAAATGTATCTCTAAACAATGCAGCCTCTGTTTTCCACCAAAAGGCAGTGATTGTGTTGAGCATTTTAACTGGTTATCAGACCTCAGGCTGCCGGTTTGAAGAGTGAACTTTGGCAATAGGAACTTGGCTCTCAATCCTGTTTTGCAACTGGCTAGAATGTGAATAAACTTCTTATTGAAAGACATATCTTCTCAAAGAAGGAGAGGAATAAAGCCCTCAACCTAATAACCTTCCTCCTTTCTGACAGCCTCTAGCCTCCACATACCTTTTTAGAAAGCATCTTCAGAGAGAGAGGTTTTTAGATGTCCAAAACCTCAGAGAACTAGACAGTTCTTGCTCACTAGTAATCCTCATCTTGGGAGATTTATTCTTTGCTAAGTCCCTGCACCAGGAGTGTGGTTTTCTTTCTGACTTCTCCCTTTTTAAGGAATTGCTCAAATACCACAAACCTTTTGTGCTTTTTGTTACTCAACTCTTTCTTTTTTGCTTTTATTAGAGTCCATCTCTGTTTCTGGCAGGATGATGGCTTTAACATGCTGCACATGGTGTCCAGGTGGGCCCTTCTCTCCAGCTCATGACATGCTTGTGGCTTCCTTTCAGAGTGGCACTTTGGGGCAGCATCCTGTTAATCCGAGACAGGTTTACCTCTTTCTGTGTCCCTCTGTGCCCTTCTTTCATCCCAGAGCCCGCCATCTTAACCAAAGTCTTTGAGTTTTCCAGAAGGTGATAATCTGTATAAACCTTTGCATTCCATAGAATTGTTGACATTCTCTAAATGGAGCAGAAACATTTGAGACATGTTGGAAGCCTTGCCTGGCATTGATCATTTCAAACAGTGACCTTTTCTCCTTACACAGTATATTCTCTTCTGGAAAAGCCTACCTGTATTTCCCGTCCTGAGTCCCCCACTCCACCCCACTCCACCCCCATTATGCATTAGTTGCCCCACATTAGTGTTTTCTTAACAATTTTCTACTTGTTGCCATGTCAGCACCTATGTATTGTATGACGATTTTCTGATTGATTTTTTTTTTTTTTTTTTTTTTTTTTGGTAATTAGGTGGGGTCCTAAATAACAGGAAGGGATTCTTTCATATCCTTACTTTATCTCAGGTGTCTTATCTTAGTAAGTGCTTAATTCATGTTTGTGAATGGGCTGGTCCATGCCATTTAGAACTTTTTGTTTTTGTTTTTGTTTTTTTTTTTTGATACAGAGTCTTGCTCTGTCACTCAGGCTGGAGTCCAGTGGCGTGATCTCAGCTCACTGGAACCTCCGCTTCCCGGGTTCAAGCAATTTTCCTGCCTCAGCCTCCCGAGTAGCTGGGATTATAGACGCCCGCCACCATGCCTGGCTAATTTTTGTATTTTTAGTAGAGATGAGGTTTCACCATGTTGACCAGGCTGGTCTCGAATTCCTGACCTCAAGTGATCTGCCTGCCTTGGCTTCCCAAAGTGCTGGGATTATAGGCATAAGCCACTGCGCCTGGCCTTCATTTAGAACTATTTTAACCACTGTCCTCACCTTGTGTGCTAGATGAAGAATGCGTTCCAGCAGCCACCAGCAGCAAAACTGATCTGAAAAACAATTCTATCAAAATTTGTACAGTGTTCTCATCCCAATTCTGGCAGATATTAAGTGTTGTAGAGCTTGCTTACAAGAAACAGATTAAACTTAAAGAGAAAGCTTCTTCCACCCTGGCTCTTTATTTTATTTGAATTTTTATTTGTTTTTTTAGACTGGCTTGTAGAATGTTTATGTTGATGGAATGAAGACGAACTTTCTTAATATTCCTCAGCATGCTCCTGGTTTTCGGATTTAAAAGCTCTTGCTATTAGGGGAAGATCTGCTTTTCAGACTTAGTAACTGATAAGCTTACATAATTATATACATTATGAAAACATTTTATCTCTTAGAAGGAATATACTTTTATTCAGGGGATCCAGTTTTGGGTTTGTGTGTGTTTGTGGAGGTGGGGGTAGGTTAAGTGTGATTTAGCCAATTTTTAAAATATGTAATAGAGAGTAGGAAGGGGTCAGTTTCTCACCTATGGCTCATGTAGAAAATGACCTTGTTGGCCTCAGTTAGTTAACATTTTTATCATCTAGTATACAGGACAGTTTTAGAGTCTGTGTCCTCCTTACTTTAAATGCACACTCACCCCCCTTCCCAGTCTGCACCTCACTATTGTGCTTTCTGTAGCCCTAGTGAACCAAAAATCATGAAATAGAATGGATGAATAAGACCCCTACCAGGACTCTAGCTTATGCCTATAATCCCAGCATTTGGGGAGGCCAAGACAGGAGGATTGCTTGAAGCCAGGAGTTTTTGAGACTAGCCTGGGCAACAAAGTGAGACCCCATTTCTAAAAAAAAAAAAAAAAAAAATTTTTTTTAAATTAGCTAGATATGGTGGTGTGCACCTACAGTCTTAGCTACTGGGGAGGCTGAGGTGGGAGGCTCGCTTGTGCCCAGGAGTTTGAGGCTGCAGCGAGCTATGATCGTGCACTGCACTACAGCTGAGGCAATAGAGTGAGACCTGTCTCTTAAAAAGAAAGAAGGAAGAAAGGAAGAGAAGAAAGAAAAAATCCACACCAATGAGCCTTCCTTCTGATTTCTGGATGAGAATCAGATGCATCCTGCCTTTGACACACCAAATAGAAGTTAGTCCCAGAATGATCAGCTTAGTGGGCCTCAGACACAGTTTGTGCTTCATGGTACTGGGGATAAAAAATATCTTGATTAAGCCCTTACAAAGAGCCCTGAATGGAGGTATTGAGTAAACCTAAATTAATAGGGAAGAAGGGAAAAGGAGGTACAGGTTCTAACACTTTTTATTTTTTTATTTTTTATTTATAAATAGAGACAGGGTCTTTCTATATTGCCCAGGCTGGTTTCGAACTCCTGGCCCCAAGCAATCCTCCTGCCTCAGCCCTGCAAAGTGCTGGGATTATAGGCGTGAGCCACCACACCAGGCCAGGTGCTAATACTTTTAAAAACACTTTGCACGTATCATTTCATTTAGTCTTTAAAACAACTTTGAAAGCAGGTATTGTTCCCATTTTACTGCAGAAAAACTTAGACATCAAGAGAATAAGTAATTTGCCTGAAGTCACACAAATAGTAAGTGGCAGAGGATGGCTTCCAACTTAGATCTCTGACCCTAGAGCTTGTACTATTTTCATTATACCACATTGTCCACTGGCTTATTGTTAAGTGGCTGCTGATAGTGTGATAAGACCATACTGGAAAGTGGGGAGAAAAGACAGGGGTTGGGAGACAGAAGGTGAACCATATGTAGAGAATCTGACATGGTACATCATCTCATTAAGTTTCTATTTTATTTTTTTCATCTTCTCAGAAGGAAAAGGCTTTTCACTTTTTAAAGTCTCTGCCTTATTCTCTTTTGCACAGGTCTTCATTTAAGTTTCTTGATTGAATTTTTTTTTTTTTTTCTTTTCTTTTTGGTGACAGAATCTCACTCTGTCACCCAGGCTGGAGTGTAGTAGTGTAATCTTGGCTTACTGTAACCTCTGCCTCCCAGGCTCAAGCGATCCTCCCACCTTAGCCTCCCAAGTAGCTGGGACTACAGGCATGCACCACCACACTTGGCTAATTTTTAAAGTTTTTTCTCTACAGACAAGGTTTCACTTTATTGCCCCGTCTGGTCCCAAACTCCTAGTCTCAAATGATCCTCCTGCCTCAGCTTCCCAAAGCACTGGGATTACAAACATGAGCCACCTCACCCACTGCCCATGGTTCCATCATCTGGAAGGGTATAAAGTATAAGGTTAAAAGAAACCATTCCTTCTAGACTTTCATCCTTGCTGCCATCTCAGTATTTTAAAATATAACATGGAACTGGTTCATATCAGCACTTCTAGCAATGATGCTGTTGTTAACAGTGGAAATGCATTTGGAGACCTTCTCATTGGCTTATTTCTGAGCTCTCAACTTTCACTGACAGTCTTCCCAATATATGAGAATAAATTATATATTTTTCACCATCAATCATTTTTTGTTGTTATTTAAGACATTTCACTGAAATATATGAGAATAAATTATATATTTTTCACCGTCAATCTTTCTTTGTTGTTCTTGTTATTTAAGACATTTCACTAATTCTCTTTGCTATACTACAGACAACGTCTTGGTAGCAGAGGCACTCACATACATCCATACATCAGTCTCAGTGTTTCTTCTACAAAGCTTTGCAGAGATACTTTTTTCTGTTTTGTTTTGCTCAACAAACTGATTTGAAAGTAGCTCCATAGGAAACTTTTTTCCTTCTGCCTAGGAGAAAAAGGTAGTAGTTTTATATAACTCTATTAGGAAGATGTCTTAAGGGGTCAAAACATTAAGATCACAGAAAAGTTAACATTTTAGCATTTTGTTTATATGCTTCCTTTTCATGAAAAACTTTCTTGCCCTAACAGTTTCTAATTTTCTTTTATTCTTTGCGCTATTTAGATAGAATTTTCCCCCATCTTTCTCATTAAAAAGAAAAAAAGCAGTGCGTGCGAGTAGAGGCAATTTGAAGCAATGGAAAGATAGTTGAGCTACAGAAGTTTGGTTTGAATTACAGCTTTGCTGCTTCCTAGTTTGTGGGACCATTAACAAGTTACTTATCCTTTTGGAACCTTGGTTTTTTAAATCTGTAAAATTAGTATAGAACTGCCTTCCAGGTTGTTTTAAATAATAAGTGAGGAGATGTATGCGAAGTGTCCACGATTGTCAGTACACTTCCTCCTTCCCCTTTCCTTTTTTTAATTAAGCTTTTTAAAAATTATTTGCTTTTGAAGGCTTTGAATTTATTTTTCATTTTTAAAATTAACAAATAAAAAGCCGGGTGCGGTGGCTTGTGCCTGTAATCCCAGCACTTTGGGAGGCCGAGGTGGGCAGATCACTTGAGGTCAGGAGTTTGAGACCAACCTGGGCAACATGGCAAAACCCCATCTCTACTAAAAATACAAAAAATTAGCCGGGTGTGGTGGTGCACACCTGTAGTCCCAGCTACTCAGGAGGCTGAGGCAGGAGAATCACTTGAACCTTGGAGGCCAAGGTTGCCATGAGCCAGGATCATGTCCTGTACTCCAGCCTGGGTGACAGAGTGAGACTCTGTCTCAAGAAAAATAAAAATAAAAATTGCATGTGTTTCTGGTGTACAACATGACATTTTGATATAGTTATGCACTGTGGAATGGCTAAATCAAGCTAATTAACACATGCATTATCTCACACACTTATCATTTTTTTGTGGTCCTTCTTAAATACTTAATTTAGTTAGACTTACCTCCTAATGCCAGTTCTTTGTAAGGGGCAGTATAAATACCTACTTGACTGAGTAAGTGAAAATGTAACTTTAAGAGAAACTCTACTGTGACATTTGATAAGGCCAACTGATAGAATGGGAGATAATTCACAGTGTTGGTTTTCTTCATAAGCAATCTGTTCTTCAGGTACTGTATTGACTAATATGATGTTCTTCTCTGTCTGTCTGTTATTGGTGTATAGGAATGCTTGTGATTTTTGCACATCGATTTTGTATCTTGAGACTTTGCTGAAGTTGCTTATCAGCTTAAGGAGATTTGGGGCTGAGATGATTGGGTTTTCTAAATATACAATCTTAAGTTTCTCTTTATTGTTTTTGCAAAACAACACAAAGCTTTTGAAGAAGGGCCTTAAACTGGGTTGTATTTGATTTGAAATAATGAGCTGCTTATGGACATTTGAGTTTGGGATAGGAAAAAAACTTTTAAAATAGAATATGAGCAAATTCTTTTCTCTTAATGACAATTATTTTGCCTGGACCCATTTACTGAAAATTATTTGAGGATGTACAGTTCTGATTATAAATCACCGCCCTGAAAGTACTCTGTGTTCTCAAAAGGCCCCGTCCAAAAGTGAACACGTGCTTCAGTTTGTTATGACCGAGCCACCGATTGTGCAACACACTTTTGATAAGTCACTGATGTCTGTTAGCCCTGTTTGCGTGACATAAGAGTGATTAATACTCTTAGGCAACCTAGGTTTGTGAGAAATGGGAACCACTGAAAATGCCATAATATTTTACAAACATGTAATATGCTTTATACATTTTGATAATAATGTTTATTATAGACTAGGAGATTAACAAGAAATCTCTTGAATACAAGGAATCATCAATGGTGAGATTCTTTATGAAATGTGTTATTCAATCAATTTAGCGAATATTTATGGAGTACCTACTCTGTGGTAGGCAGTATTCTAAGCTTTGGGGAAAGAGCAGTGAACAAAAGCGTCAAATACCTCTGCCCTCATAAGCTTATATTCCAGAAGGGGGAAGATGGACAATGAATAGATGAATAAGTAAGATATATAGTGTGCCAGATGGTGATAAATGCTATGGAGAAAAATTAAACACAGGGAAGGGATAGAGGGTTCCTGTGGGCCTGAGTGTTGCTGTGTTTTTAGGTATATGATGAGTAAAGGCCTCACTGAGAAGGTGAGGCTGAGCTGAGATGTTAAGGAGATAAGGAGGTAAGCCTTTGGGATGTCGTGGGGAGAGAGGCATTCCAGGCCAGGAGAACAAACAGCAGGTGCAGAGGCTCTGAGGTTAGAGCAGGCCCGACATGTTGGTGAGTAGGGAATGAGAGTGGAGAGGATGAGGCCAGGGTAAATGGTGTGTTGGGACAGCTTAGGAGACCAATCTTGGCTTTTACTCTGGATGGTAGGAGTCTTGAGTAGAGGAGTGACATGATATTTTGATATTTTGTTTGGAAAGGTCACTTTGACTTTGGGGTCTAAAATGGACTGCAGGGAGCAAGGACTGAAGAAGGAATGCTTTCCTGCTTTGCTAAACACAGTGATAGTGCAAACAGTCAACTGTATCTTTGTAGAATAGATTAGCAAATTTAAAAAGTTGCAGCACCTTGTGATGATCAGTCTGAAACTCGGTTTTCAGTATGCATGGGTCTATTCAGCAAGTTTTTATTGATCATGTACTATTTATTAGGCATTGTGTTAGCCTCTGGAGATGCTCACAGGTATGGGATATAGAGAAGACGTGAGGGTTGAAATGAGTTGAAATGACTGACTGCTGGTCTTCTCTGGAAGGTGTTTGATTTTTTTTCCTCACTAAATTTTACTAGTTTTTAGCCAGGTGTCATAGCTCATGCCTGTAATCCCAGCAGTTCAGGAGGCTGAGGGAGGATCACTTGAGCCCAGGAGTTTGACCAGCCTGGGCAACATAGGGAGACCCCATCTCCACAAAAATAAATAAATAAATAAATAAATTAGCCAGGTATGGTGATGTGCACCTGTCCCAGCTACTCCAGAGGCTGAGGCAGGAGGATCACTTGAGCCTATGAGGTTGAAGCTGCAGTGAGCCGTGATCATGCCACTGCACTCCAGCATGGGTGACAGTAAGACCCTGTCTCAAAACAAAATTTTTTTACTGGTTTTTGAAATACAGATTTTCAGGTTTACCATTTCTGAAAGTGAAGTACAGAAAAAATAAAATAAAATTGAAGGTCTGTGTTTGTTAGGTTTAGTCCATCAAGATTCCACAATATATTTGTGGATTAAAAGAGCTTATATTTTTAGGTTGCAGGTTGTACATCATTCATGAACAGCAGTGGCACAGCTATATCAATTTAACAAGCATTTGCAGAATTATTGCTATGTGTCAACTGCTGTGTCTGATATGGAAGATACACAGACAATTAAGATGTGTTTTCTGTCTTTGTGGAGCTCAGAGTTTAGGAGAGGAGACACATGCACATTAATTTCAACCCACAGTGACTTCAGTACATGTCCTTGTAGAGATCCAAATGAAGGTTAATGGGAGAGTCAGAGAGAGACCTTATTCAAATTGGGAAGATTTTAGATGACCAGGATATCTATTCCAGTGTGACATTCGTAGATCTTCATGGACTAAAACATTAGGTCATTTTTCACAATATAAAGTGTCATATATATATATATATATATTTTTTTTTTTAAGACAGGGTCTAGGTCTGTCACCCAGGCTGGAGTGCATTGGCCCAATCCCAAGTAGTCGGGACTACAGACATGCACTACCGTGCCTGACTAATTTTGTACTTTTCACAGAAAAGTACAAAATTACTGGCTGGTCTTTAACTTCTGGGATCAGGCTGGTCTGAAACTTCTGGGCTCAAGCGATCTTAAACTTCCCAGGCTGGTCTGAAACTTCTGGGCTCAAGCGCTCCGCCTGCCTCAGCCTTCCAAAGTGCTGGGAATACAGGCATGAACCCCTGCACCCAGCCTAAGTGTCATTAAAAATTTGATCTGTTATCTAGGCACTGGGTAGAATGTCTGTCAGATGCATATTTTCAAAGCTGCAGATGCATAAATTGTGCAAGGAGGCACCAAGACTATAAAAAACAATTTGTGTAAATGCTTTTAAAAGGAAAACAAAAAAATAGTTCAAGATGATTGGGTGCTGGATAGCAGAGAAGCATTGCAATAGACATACTGAAAGAGTAACAAGAGAAAGTTTTAAATATTATCTCCTAATACAACAAAAATACAAGGAACTCCTATCGTCTGGCGTCAGGTTTTGAGCAGCCTCCTGTTATTGATAGGATATATTTGTTTGTTGATCAGTAAACAAGGCTTTTTTTTTTTTTTTTTTTGCGGCAGCTTTATTGAGATATAATCTATGAGGCATACACTTCACTATTTCCAGTGTACAATTCCATGGTTTTTAGTGTAGTCAGAGCTGTGCAACAATCATCACAATCAATTTTAGAACATTTTCATCATCCCCAAAAGAAACAACACATCCATTAAACATCACTGTCCATTCTGCCCTTAGCAACCACTAATCCACTTTTTGTCTTTATAGATTTACCTGTTCTGAACCCTTCGTATCAATGGAATCATATATTTGTCCTTTTATGTCTGCCATCATTCATTTAGCATAATGTTTTGAAGGTTCATCCATGTTGTAGCATGCACCAGTACTTCATTCCTTTTGATTTCCAAATAATATTCCGTGGTGTGGATACACAAATTTCATTTATCCATGCATCGGTTGATGAGCATTTGAGTCATTTTTACTTTTTGGTTATATGAATAACGCTGCTGTGAACATTTGAAGGCACAGTACTTTTCTGGGTCATATTATCATGGAGGATAGTGAATCACAGGCCAGGGTCCTCACCATCACCCTAACTGGTCCAGGTGAAGAGCTGGACATCAGCAGGTCAGCGCCAGTGAGCTTCCTGGGCTTCTGCCTCTTTGACACACTTACATTTGTAGGTCACCTGCTCAGGTTTAGGCTTCTGATAGGAGACCACCACAAACAGGAACAAATGCCTGTGGCTGGGCCAGCAAGCCCATAACTATGATGGGACATCCACAAGTATCTGGCCCTGGAGAGAAGATGGAAAGAAGGAGCCAGAGTCAGGCATAGCGCAGCCTGCCCAGACCTCTGTTGACCTCAGCTTTCCTGTCTAAGATACTCTAGGATACTCTGTGTCTGTGGCAACTTCTAGAGAAGCAGAGTTTCTGTAAAACACTGCTCATCCCTGCCCTTATCCCACTCCAAATTTCATATTGAAAAAGAAAAACCATATGGGAACTGAGAGAGAGCATATGGGTATGAGGTGAAACATACGGGCCGATAGAGGCAGGGCTGTGGTACACGTCTGCTTGTCTTGGTTACTTGTCTGTTGCTTTTTAATGTGTTCCTTTTTTCTCTCAGCAATTTTGTTCTTGGAAGATTTGCTTTTCCCTTCCCTTGTGTATGATTTAATCTCGAATGAGACAAGTGACATAAAAAAATCTCCAGAAATGGTTTCTTGCTCAGACCTGCATCTCCATTCTGCATGTCTCCGTGGGGTGCTGAGTCTGGGACCACGAGGACAAAGTGCATAGTGCACTGCATGGTGCCACCTGAGGCATGGCAGCCCCAGGGAAGGATGCAGAGCGGTCTTGAGTACCTATTTGAAGTCTTTGAAACTAGCTTCTTTCTGGCTCCAAAGATATACCGGGATGGGTATATACCCTTAGGATGAGGGGACTGAGTTTTTCCAAAATTGTTACTGACATGGCTGAGAACATGCTTGGTAGGGAATAAGGTGAGTGACAGCTTGAAGAAAACACCCTGGCACCCAGTAGTATTCTTATGGCCCTTGCATTCCTTCTCAGAAACCTTGCAGAGCCCCAGAAAGTTCTCCTGGCCCCATCCTCAGAGTGCCACCCTCCGTGCCGTGCAGTGTGCTCAGCTGTCTTGCAGGGTTGCTTCGGTTTGCTACTCGTCCCTCCCTTCTCACTCCCCAGAAGATGGAGGAATTAGGGCCCTCCTTACCAAAAGGCCGCATCCCACACTTGCTACTAATTACAAAATTGTCTACTAGGTGTTGCAGGCTGGTTTTCATAGTGGCCATTAACTATGATTGATTGTCCTTGTTGAACGACGACTTTATGAGCAATTCACTGAATGTTTAATAAGGTGAAGTAGAGCACAGAGGATATCATTTTTAAAATACTGTGTGTGGACTTTGAAGATTAGGATTCAATTTGGTACTTAGGTAATTAGGTTTGCAAATAGGAGGCCGGTTGACCAAATTGTGTTACTTCAGGCAAACTGTATCTTAAGTTGTTTACCTGCTTTCTGCAAGTATTACTTTTAAAAAACAAAATCCCAACAATGAATTGAAATTGAATCCTAAAAATCATACACCACACCTTACTATAAGCCTTATCAACCGAAGGCTGATTTTTAGTAATTTCTTATATTTAAACTCTAATTTTCCCTCAGTGTTCTTTTTCTGTCTTTGTCTGATTAATAGTGTGTCTATTCATAAAGTCCCATTTATGTAAAGCATTTATTGAAGCTGGGTAATTGCTGTCTTTTATGTAAGTAGAATATCTTGCCCCAGGAAGGTAATCAAATAAATGCATTGTACTTTAGATTGAACATCTTTCAGTTCACCAATTACAGGATGGGGTGTTTTTGCATTACCAGAAGATGAGGATTACTTTGCCACCTTAGTCAAAACATGACCCTAGCAAGACGCAAAATTTAATGTGGGGCAATCTGTTTAACTTCCTCTGTGCCAGAAAACCAGACACTATCTACCCTAATCGTCTGACTGATGTAAAATTTTTTTTAAAAGTTACTGAATTTTTCCAGAGAAACACATTTCTGAAATTATTCTGAGAAAATAAGTTCTGATTTGCAAAATCTAGTTTGCAACATCTATTCTTTCAGTAACATAACTAGCTCATAAACTGAGGGCACCTGTTCACTTAATTTTTTTTCCTCATTCGGTATTGATGTCAGGACAGCTGATTACACTTGGAATAAGTTTTACTATATTCCTTAAAATAGTTGTGAAGTCCAGTGCAATGGTTATAGCTGGAATAGAAACTCAAGAAATCGAATTCAGCTGGCACTAGTCACGAATATTTAAACCCATGTCATTAGATTATCCATAGTTATTTTATGAGGATTTGCTGATACGTTGCTTTCCAACTTTGAAATCCCTACTTGTGTGAGGTTTTTTTTTGTTTTGTTTTTTTAAACTGTTCATGGGAGCCTTAGTAAATTTGTTAGTAATAAACAGTATGTTTTTCTGATAATGATTCTTTCAAATAAGGCTTCCAGTTAATAATAATTACCTTTATTGAAGATCTACACTGTATTGGGATGAAACAGGATATTTCTTAACCCTTACAGCCACCGTATAATATGTGTCCTTATCTCTCCTTTAAAGATGAAGAAACTAGTGTTCTTCACTAGCCTCCCTCAAGGGTCATGAAGATGGTAAAGTGGCAAAGGCATGTTGGAACCCAGGTGTGTGAGATGTCAAAGCTCACAGGCTTAATCACTAGACTTTACTCAGATGAATTGATCAGATTTATCTTCTGGCTTTGAGACTTTCAAGTCCTTTGCATTATCCCCTTTTAACTCAGCATTGAGGTGAAGTGAAGGATGGACTTGACCCTGTGGCCTCCTTGTACTATGTGTGCATCCCTATCCTTAAACTCCTGATGAAATTCCTAATTAGTGCCTAGACGATGGATCAACTTTTTAGAACACCCATATTGTGGAAAATGCCTTCGTGTTTGGTCCAATAGTGGAATCCATCTAAGGTGACATCAATAGGAAAATGACACAGATATTCTAAATCATCAACTGGAATTCTGAGAGATGAATGCTGAAATTCTTATCCCCCTTGTCCTTTCCACCAACATCCTCTCAGACTGAGGGTTCCCCTCCGGAGGTTCTGTGGGTTCCAGCTCCATAGTGCTTCCCATGTTTGTCCGTCCTTCTCCTTGCCCTCTGTCGGCAGCTGGTTTTAGGCTTCTCTTTCCTCGTCTACTCTTTCCTTCCTCATGGGTTCCCCTACCCCTAATCTGACCTTGCTGCAGTCATTCTGCTACCAGAGTGGTCTTTTTTATGCCAGTTTCTTGAAAATCCTTCTCTGGCTCTCTCTTGCTCTCTTAGTCTTTTTAGCTCCTATAGCACTCAATAACCTGTGGTAGGCTGAATAATGGCTCCCCCAAAGATGTTCACATCCCAGTCCCCAGAATCTGTGAACATCACCTTATATGGCAAAAGAGACTTTACAGATGTTATGAGGTGAAGAATCTTGAGATGAGGAGATTCTCCCAGGTAATCCCAGTGGGCCCAGTGTAATCACAAGGGTCTTTATAGCAGGGATGCAATAGAGTCAGAGGGCGAGAAGATGGCGATTGGAAATTGGAGCAGAGATTGGAGTGTGGTTTCAGTCCAGGGCCAAGGAATGTCAGCACGCTCTAGAAGCTGGAAGAGGCAAGGAATGGATTCTCCCCAACAGCCTCAAAAAGGCACTAGCCTTCCTGATGCTTCAGTATTTGCCTCTGAAAACTCATCTGGACTTCTGCACTCTGGAACTATGACGGAATAAATCTGTGTTGTTTTAAGCCACTATGTTTGTGGTCATTTGTAAGAGCAGCAATAGGAAACATTACAAACCTGTAATCATTTATTGTTTTCCCCCACTAGATTTGTGCTGTCAGATGTCACGTACATAAGCCACATGTGCCTAGATAAATATAACTTTAAAATTAGAGACAAAAATTTTAAAGTTCCATTTTGTAGCCATACCACATTTCAAGTGCTCAATAGCCAAATGCAGCCAGAGCCTACTGTACTGTGTGGTGTCGGCATAGAACATTTCCGGAGTTTCAGCATGCTCCGTTGGACGGCATGCTTAGGAGAGGAGTTGTGCCTTGTCTACCTGGACCTTCCCCTGATATTGGCTAGCATCTCCTCATGTGGAATACTGGAAGCCTCTCCCCCTTCTTTCCTCACCCGCAGCTCTGCACCTCACGGTGCAGGGCCTTGGATGTGCCTGGAGCAGAGGCCGGGCAGGCCCTGGAAGCAGACTTGGCCTGTATGGATGGGGAATTCCAGGTTGTATATGTAGAGCATACTCTAAATGTGGGGCAGGATGTGGCCTCCATTCCCTTGGCCCTCGGGACTCCTGAGCAGGACACAGCCCCCATTTGCCCAAGTCTGAGGGTGTCCTCTCTATACCTATCACAGTGCCTGATAGTGGGTGGTAGGTGCATAGCATTGTTGAATAAACAAATTTAGTGAAAACCTGCTCATGCCCTGATTTGTATGAGTACGGGAATTCCACAGAGAATAAAACAATTTCCCTGATTCACTGATTCATGGAGCTTACATTCCAGAGGGAGAAAGAACTGATTAGTCAATAAATACATGTGTATTATAATGTCAGGGAGTGATAAGTGCTATGAAGAAAAATAACCATAGTAATGGGATGGATTGACGGAAGTCGGGGGCTGGTAGATATATTTTAGATAAGTGATTGCAGAAAACCTTTCAGGGTAGGAGACATCTGAGGATAGACCTCAATCAAGTGAGACAGGGAAGGTGGAAAGGAGGAAATTAAATGATCTGGGCTCCAGTTTTATCACTGATCTTCAGACCTTCTAGTTACCTAATAGTGTTCTTACATTTTCTCCCACTGCTTCCCTCTGTTGTTACACTGGGTGCCCATACTGGCTGAGATTTTGCTGATGGTTATTCTTTAGATATTGACAATTGTGTGTATATGTATCTATATGGTGTTTTTTTCCAAATACAAAATTTCATTGTAATATTAAATATTCCTTTTTCAAACTACATACTTTGGGATGCTGATATATGTCCTCTACTTCCCAATAAGAGTGTCCACTTTTTACAATGTAGGCTGCTATTTAAATTCTAGTTTGAGGAGACTTTTATGCTAAAACAATACTTAAACAGTGCAGAATTACCACTTGTTCTAACTTTTCTCCTTGACCAATGCTTTGGTGTTCGGGGTGAGGAACGTTCTTTTTTTGAGACAGAGTCTTGCTCTGCCACCCAGGCTGGAGTATAGTGGTGCAGTCTTGGCTCACTGCAACCTCCGCCTCCTGGGTTCAAGCAATTCTCCTGCCTCAGCCTCCTGAGTACCTGGGATTACAGGTGTCTGCCACCATGCCAGGCTAATTATTGTATTTTTAATAGAGACGAGGTTTTTCCACATTGGCCAGGCTGGTCTCAAACTCCTGACCTCAGGTGATCTGCCCGCCTTGACTTCCCAAAGTTTTGGGATTACAGGTGTGAGCCACCACACCCAGCCAAAACATCCTGATTTTCTAATTCTCATGATACCCTTAAAACTACTCTGTACAACTGCATTGTCCAGTATGGCAGCTATTGGCCCTTTGTGGCTATTCAGGGTTTGAAAGATGGCTAATCCAAGTTGAATGTGCTGTCGGGGTAAAATTCTCAGCAGATTTTGAAGACTTAGTATAAGAAATCATAAAATCATAGAATTATTAATATTTTGTATTGAGTACATGTTGAAATTGTAGTATTTTTGTATGTTGAATTAAAATATATTATTAAAATTAATGTTACCTATTTCTTTTACTTGCTTTAATGTAGCTTCTAGAAAATTAAAAATTACATATGTGGCCTACATTTTTAGCTTATATGCTATTTTTGTCTGCTTACTTTCTAAGGATATATGTCTACAGTTTGGGCATATCATTGGGGTATGATGCTGTGGAGAGAAAATAAAAATGTATGGGATGAATATGTTCACCAACAGCCACAGAGCATAACTCCACAGGAACTACCAGTTAAGAGAGAAGAATCAATAAATAGTGCATTGTTTAGTAGATGAATGAGCTTCTTTTAAATATGAGTGTTATCTACTTTAAAATTTTATCTCCATGGCACATTTTTCTTCTTTTTAAGTTTTTCTCAGAACTGAAATTTTAAGATAGTGTCATCTTCTAAGAGCAAGGTATAATTTTTCAGGACCACTGGGGAGAAGTTTTAATGAGAACCTTTGTTAAAATAGTAGTATTCATTTTTTAATATTTTTAATTGACACATAATTGTACATGAGATATTTTGATATGTGTGTACAATATAGACTGATAAAATCAGAGTAATGGACATATCTGTCACCTCAAACATTTATCATTTCTTTGTGGTGGGAACATTCGGAATTCTGTCTTCTAGCTATTTTAAAATATACAGTAATGTATTGTTAACTATAATCACCTGCTGTGCTATAGAACACTAGAACTTATTCCTCCAATCTAATTGTAATTTTTTACCCATAACCAACCTTTCTGTATCAGCCATCCTCCCTACCCTTCCCAATCTCTGATGACCACTATTCTCTTTACTTCTAGGAGAGCAACTTTTTTAGCCCCTACATGAGTAAAATTTTAGAAATAAAAAAAATTTAAATACAAGAAAATAGTAGTATTCAGTATTTCAGAGATTCGTGAACTCTTTTAAATTTTTCATAATTAAATCAGCCAGTATGCCTAAATAGAACATTGCTGAAATACACAAAATCGTTTTTTTAAATCAACAGGTTGTCAGAGTAAGGTTGTTTTATTTGTTTTATAAAGAAAATTATATAATTGGAAACAGCAGAAGTTGCTGAGAGAACAGAATGTATTTTGGTCTGGTTTTTTTCCCCTGGGGAAGTGAGAAAAGAGGAAGTAAAGGATTCTAGGAACCCGCCTTCAGCACCCAGCTTCAGCTACCAGCCAGGCGGCTGTGGGCAAATTCTTAGTCTCTTTTTGGCTCAGTCCTCATCTGTAAAATTGAGATGATAATAATAATACTTATCTAATAGGATTGGTATAGAATTTAAATGAGTTAATTCTTACAAAATAGAGTTGTGCCTGACATAATATCCACTCGCTCACATTTAGCTATCGCAATATATGATTATAATTATTATTACTATTATTAGATATCTTATATTTGAATGAGAAATTTAAGTTTTCCAAGCCTTTTGTCATCATACTTTCATCCTTCAAGCAACAGTGTCGAGTCCACAAGGGTGTGTATTTATTATACCTATTTTAAGGATGAAGTCGCTTGAGCCCTAGAGAGGATTAGTAACTTGCCCAAGGTCACTTAAGTAGTGGCAGAGCTGGGAATCTCATCTAGTATTCTCAATTGACCCTTTCCAGTAGCCTGAGAAGTACTATAAACCACGGAGAAAGCATTACGCTTGAGGCCTATATAACTCCCTAGTTATATAGGGTTTTCTTCTTTGAATTATATCCCAAGAACAGCTCACCAGTGGTTACCTGTGGATGGCTTGAGAGTGTGTTCATTTTACCTAAAACCCCAGCGAAGTCTAAATTTTAACATTTCATAGCAGAGGGCTAACTGTATTAAAATGATGGTGTCTTCATCCAACTTAACTGTATTTAAGGCCCAATTCCCTGTTCCCTATGTAATATTGAGTCACTTTTGTCCTTTTGTAAAATGAAAATCATACTACTTTGCTCCCAAATTAAGGATCTGGATCCGTTGATCTTGCCTAATTGTTTTCAGATACAGAATCTGTAATCTTGCTTAACTTTAGGCTTATACGGGGAAAAAATACAAGCTTTAGAGCCAAAGATGCATTGAAACCTGGCTCTGTCACTTAACATTTTTTAGCCTTGGACTAATCAGGGGACCTTTTTGAATCTTAGTTTTCACATCTGCAAAATAGGAACGTTCGAATGTATGCCTTGGCACTGTTATAAGGATTCAAGGTAAGCTAACGAAGAGCCTGGCTTTTGGGAGGAGCCCAGAGACAGTGGGTACTGATGCTCTGGAAATTCTACCTATATAGACCAGTGGAGTTGTACCTTCTGCACCAAAGACGGTGTATGAATACATCATTGGGTTTTGGAAAATCAAAATGAATGTAACCTAGAGCTTTACATATTAGAAAAATATTTGAAAAGATATACAATAGGCAAATTTATTTAAAAAAGATATACAACAAAATGGTAACTGTATTAATAGCTTGGTAATAGAAAATCAAGTGTATTTTGGTTACATTTTCTAACTTTTTATGATGTGTATGTCTACTTTTGAGGCAATAAAAGGTTTTTTTTATTTAAAACATCGTTTACATTTGAAAAGAAAAAAAAAAAAAAAACAAAGAAACAGTGGGCTGGGTGTGGTAGCTCACACCTATAATTCCAGCACTTTTTTAGGCTGAGGCAGGAGGGTCACTTAAAGCCAGGAGTTCAAGAACTGGCTGGGCAACATAGTGAAACCCCCATCTCTATAAAAACTAAATGAATTTTAAAAAACACAGAAAGCAATTGTACCATGTTAACATATGTGTTCTCTTAATGGGTAATTTCCCTCCTTCTTTCTACTTTTCCCGTTTTCTACAGTAAGCATGTTTGTATGAATAATGGAGAAGATAAAAGTGCATTTTTCTTTTTTTGAGATGGAGTTTCACTCTTGTAGCCCGGGCTGAAATGCAGTGGCACGATCTCAGCTCACTGCAACCTCTGTCTCCTAGGTTCAAGTGATTCTCCTGCCTCAGCCTCCCAAGTAGCAGGGATTTGCAGGCACCCAGTATCATGCCCAGCCAATTTTTGTACTTTTAGTAGAGACGGGGTTTCATTATGTTGGCCAGGCTGGTCTTGAACTCCTGACCTCAAGTGATCCGCCCTTTTTGGCCTTCCAAAGTGCTGGGATTACAGGCGTGAGATACCATGCCCAATCAAAAGTGCATTTTTCATAGGCATAAACACTACCCCGAAATGGAATTTACAGTACATTAGAACTCACAAAAATACAAATTCTTGGGAATGTGGGAAGATGTTTTAGGACCAATAGATATAATAATAATAATACTAATAATAGGTACTCTTTATTGAGCATTTTCTGTATGAGGCTCTATATTTGAACTTTTTCCATGCATTTTCTAACTTAATCCTCACAACAGGTTAATGAGATTGATTTCAGTTGAGGCTTGCGATGATGTAAATTACCCAAGGCACGATTCAGAATTTAAACTTGTGCTTTCAAAGGAAAAATAAAATCCTCATGTTAACAAAGGAAATCTTCACTTATGCTAAACGGGGGAAATAAAACTTTCCACAGAATTTATGACCAAATTCACATTGGATCAAGTTTTCTCAGCTGTTAGCTATAATATAAACTTAAACTACCACTCCATATTCTATTTTTTTTTTCTAGAATTTCTTTTAATTGGGTAACTTGGGGCGTGAGGGAAGGAATAGGGGTGGTTTTAATAGAATATCTTTTTCTTAATTTAGGCTTAAAAGCATAGGAAAAGAAGGGGTACAGGTAACATGAAGGGAGAGGTTTGTTGAGTGGAAATGGGTGGTGATACTGGAAGCTGGTTTTGTGCATTCCAAGTCTGGAGGAAAGGGGTAAGTAAATTTGCTCCTCTTCTATAATGGGTAATGAACTTGGTGACAGTCTTCCTTTTAGCCTTTGGTTCCCAGATTAGGAAAAGATGTTAGATTAGAGTTGCAGGAAATTTCATATATGAGTATTCATAATGATTAACCCTTTTTTTCCTAAGAATTTCCATATTCACGTCTCATAAGTTGCCTTATGTCCTGGGCTTTTTGATAGGTTGGCTTTATCCTGTCTCTTAAGTGCACTTACTCATACAGTACCCTTCTGGAAGTTTGATATTTATTTTAAAAATTATTTCTGTGAGCCCTTTGAGAGGAGGGCAGGCTTATTCATCTTTTTTTTTTTTTTTTTGTACTCTAAGTTCTAGGGTACATATATGCATAAAGTGCAGGTTATAAAAGCAACTAACAGGCTGGGTGTGGTGGCTCACTCCTGTAATTCCCACACCTTGTGGGGCCAGGGTGGGAGGATTGCTTCTCCCCAGGAGTTCAAGACCCACCTTGGCAACATAGTGAGGCTTCATTTCCACTAAAAATAAAAAAACTTAGCCACATGTGATGGCACCTATGGTCCCAGTTACTCAGGAGGCTGAAGACAGAGGATGACTTGAGCCCAGGAAGTCGAAACTAAAGTGAGCTGTGATTGCACCTCTGCATTTTAGCCTGGGTGACAGAGTGAGACCCTGTCTCAAAAAGCAACTAACAACAACAACAAAAAAAGCAACTAGCAGGAGTCATATTGTTGGCATTTGATACATTTTTGTTGAACCAGTGGATGAGTTCTTATTGGCAGGCAAGGAAACTTTTCTAGGGTTGGAGTTGCCTGATAAAAGCACAGGTTGCTCTGGGAGATGGGACATTCTGGGCAGGTATGGGCTTGGGGGGATTTGACTCCTGGATCCTACGTAGGACTAAGACTAAGACGTTTAAGTCTTGTTGTAAATGTAAGATTCTGTAATTCTATTTCTCTAGCATGTGCCCCAAGGGAAGAGAGATGGAAAGCTAATTGGAATTGTAGATTATCCTAGAAAGCCTTTGTTAGCAAAAGTGATGAACAGGTTTTGTATCAGCATTGAGAGCATAAGGGCTTTCCCCCAGTTTCTGGAGTCAGCATCAACAGTGCTCATCCTGAGAAACAGTTCCAGTAAGCCTGGACTTCAGATTATCTTTCAGATTTAGGCTGAGCCCCAGGAAGGGAATGGTGAGGAGGAGAAACGGCTCTAGTATTTTCAATGCTAGGAAACTAGTATGAGAAATTTTAGAATAAGTCAATTCATTGGCATCCAAGTTACAAATACATTTACTTAAGAACCAGGAAATAATGTGACTCACTAAATATGTTACCTTAAATGATTTTAATTGGTCTCCACCATTTACACTGCTGCTTCATTCATGAGGTCTCATACACTATTATTGATATGAATTTTGTTCCTCTTATATTTATGACAATTAAAGAAGGTATTAATTTTGTCCAATAAGCTTAGAATTTCTGTACATCAGAAGATACAAAATAGTAGGCCATAGGTAAAATCTGGCACAAGAATGTGCTTTGGCTGTACAGTATTTTGTTTTAATTTAATTAGTTACTGATATTTAACATTTTGGAGATTTTACCCAAAAATCCAGATTTCTGGCTTCTCTCTCAGAAAACAAAAATACCAGATTTGGCATAACTGCGTCATACCTCCTACCCAGCGCCCATTATCTGGAGCTTGGTGGCTAGATGAAGCATGTGCCCCTCATGTTACCATGGTCATGACCATCTCTTGTTACTTTACACCCTGCCTGCATCTCTCATTTGGGGGGCCTGTCTAGCCTGTGAGGGCATTGGAGTTTGTGACCCCTGCTCTATGTGTAAGGCTCACAGGCAGGTCTTACATCTCTAAGTGGCTATCCTGTCAACCCTGTGAGGACTGAACAATGTGAAGTGTTTCATTGGATTTGGGCGGAGTGTTGTGCCTTCGGGATAATCCTGGCCAGTCAACTCTGTAATCAGAGGGAAGAAGAAAAAAGGTATTCATCCTGTGCTGCGCTGTTGGCATTTAGGAGAACCCTAGTCTAGGAGACCGGGCCTCAAGTGCCCTGCAGACTGCTCGCTTGCCTCCGCTCATGGTTACTTGGCACCTGTGCTTGGGGAAGCGTCCAATGGAGTGGCAGAGGCTCAATGCCATCCATTCAGGCAGCTTTCTGAATGCCGGCAGCCAAGAGAACATCAGCTGTGCCTGTGAGTAGTGTGGGTCCCCGCCAGAAACATCTAAACTTCAAAGGGAAAAAAATCGTACTGTGGGTCGATGTGGAAAGCTTTTGGTCTTTTTGAATTTTGCTCATTTTTACAGAGAAGGAAGACGGTGTGAAGCATTCTGACGGACTCTACCTGTTTTCAGGTGCCAAGATAATTAAGCTAGAGTAGTTGCATTTAAAACCTAACCATGAAAATAAAATGAATACAAAGAATTTCTGTTTGTTGTCAGAGCTACCTTAGAATTAGGGAAAGAAGATCATGGATGAATCTGATTGCAGATTTCATTAAAATTGAAGTTACATATTCACGACTGATTTTGATTGCACCATTTCTAAGGTCTTAAAGTGGTGGGGGTGGGGTGGGTGACTTATAACTGAATAACCTACTCTTTCGTTCTAAAAGAAAAAGAAATCGTGCTTTCGTTTTGACTTGAAATTTTATTCTCATGCTGGCCCAAGACTGAAGTCTGATACCTGGAATTTATTAGCAGCAAAATGTACTGTTTAAAAATCTGAAAAATCGGCCGGGCGTGGTGGTTCACGCCTGTAATCCCAGCACTTTGGGAGACCAGGGCGGGCGGATCACATGGTCAGGAGATGGAGACCATCCTGGCTAACACGGTGAAATCGCTTCTCTACTAAAAATACAAAAAACTAGCCGGGCGTAGTTGCAGGCGCCTGTAGTTGCGGGCGCCTGTAGTCCCAGCTCTTCGGGAGGCTGAGGCAGGAAAATGGCGTGAACCCGGGAGGCGGAGCTTGCAGTGAGTCCAGATCACGTTACTGCACTGCAACCTGGGCGACAGAGCCAGACTCCGTCTCGGGGGGGGGGGGGAAGAAAAGAAAAGAAAGAAAGAAATCTGAAAAATCTACGATTCTGAAGACAACCATATGCAGACCAAAGCTCTCTTGAAATCCCTCTGGAGCCCATGTGTGATTTGGTGACTTCCTCAAGACCTTCATCATTTACTTTACATTTGATTCATTCTCTACCATGCTGCCTTTCCTCACATGTCACTCCTGAGTTTCTCCTCTTTTAAATTTCTCTTACTGTCCTTGAACTATGCTACCTTTTATCCTTTTCCTGCGCCCACCTTCCCTCTTTCCCTAGACCATATCAGTCCGGTGTCTTCTGTTTTCCTCTCTTTACTACTTACGCCTCTTTCCCAAGACACAGGGAAATTTAACAGAGGGGAGTGTACTGTGTGGGCAGAACGCTGGGGAGGAGAGTTTAAATTAAAAGGCAACATTTACATTGTAGATGCGTAATTAGGGGGAGAGGTGGTGAGAGCTGTCTGGTGCTGGGGATTCGGATGGAGGAGGACAGTGTTTCTCCAGCAGTGCACTGTAAGAGCTATTTATGCATCCGATCATGTTTAAAAACGAAACTCTTCCAGATAAGAACAGATGTAAAGGGGTGGGCGTGGCAGAGGCAACATTGCTACTCATATTTGAGGCCTTACAAAGTGCTTGTAGAGAAGTAGAGGTATGAGATTAGAAAATGTTAACATTTTCATCATAGTATTTCTGCAATGCTGCTTTGTTGTAATTTTTAATGATCTATTTTTAAAGAAGTGTAACTTTTCAAAGTAGTTTGCAAGTTGAATAGACCATAAAACAAATAAGAAAAGCAGAAGATCGGTGTTTAAAATAATTTGTAATTTTAAGCCACTTTCATTCAAAATTTAAATCTAATTATGTTGAAAGGCAACTCGGATTGCTTTATGGTACTCACAGATCCTTCCATTCCATATCCTTGAACATAGCTGGAACTGCCCCCTCCCTTATCCAAATTAACACAAAACATTGTTAAAAATCTGTTGTTCCCTGTTTGGCAGGAAATGTCATTTCCTGATAATTTCATTAGTTAGAACATAAATCTACAGCTATCTTTTCTAAATGTGCATAATTTGCATTTGTTTTTAACTTGTTAACTAAGTTGAAGCATTTCCTGTAATAAGTGAACAAAGAGCTGAATCAAGATAGCATCCCATATCATTTTAGAATATTTACTTTAAAATCCCCTAATAATTAGCCCAGCCTCTGCCTACCTAACCATCCTGCAATACAAAGCAAACTGCCATCCTTGTAACACCCTGAGCTCTCTAGACACTCTCAGCCACTCCTTTTTTTCCATGGTACCCTTTCGGAGCCCACCCACAACTTGCCAAAGTTCTGCTTTCCTGCTAGCTCCAGTGTCACTCCAGAGCCTTCCGTGATTTACCTGGGCAGAATTTGTTGTTCCTGCCTATGTGTTCTCATAGTACTTTCTTCATGCTTCCACGATAGGGCTTATTACCTTGCATTATAAATAATGAGAATTGTAAAACTAATAGTTACATGTTTTCCTGTCTGTAGACCAGGAGGTAACCTGGGAGGCCCCAAGGTCAAGAAATAATGGATTTTTTGTATGTCCAAAGTCCACTACCTGGAAGATGCTCAGTAATGTTTGTCAGATGAGTAACATAGGCATTTTTATATTCACTTGTTCCTCGTTGACTAGACATTGTTTAATGAACATTGTTGAATTCAGTTTTTTTCAGATTATGCAGGTAAAAGCTGGATGTTTGTGCAGGACTAGAAGTATACTTTCATTACAGAGTTTGACTCATATCTGAGGATGAAATACAAGACTTACTTTTAACACAGGTTGTCTGTCACATTGGACATTTTCTTTGGAGCTTGAAGAGATAAAATAATGAAGAAGAGAATTAACGTATCTGACATTTTAAATCTAGTTAATGGTCAGTACTTGCTAAGGCCTGAAAAATCTTAAAAGGTGTGTGTGTATAGGGGTGTGTGTGTGTGTGTGTGTATGTATAATTTGTTTAGGTGAAAAAATAATTACCATCTCTTTAAGGATTTTGTAGCCTGAAACTTGAAAGGCTTTTATTTTATGATTTAGAATTGCGGCTTTCAGTTGTAAAATGGATGTTCAGGAAGCATGGGTAGTGAGGCTATTCTCTGGCTTCCTTTTTTCAGCTCCTGATCCAGAGTCCAGGTAGTCCATGTGGACCAGAGGTGATTGGAGCTCTCATTTATTGAAATGTAGTTAAAACAAAATAAGAAAGTTGCCAATAGAAATCCAATCAAAGTCTCAAACAGAAAGCTGGGCGTCGTGATTCGTGCCTGTAATCCCAGCACTTTGGGAGGCCAAGGTGGGAGGATTGCTTGAGCCCAGGAGTTAGAGACAAGCCTGGGCAACATAGCGAGACCCTGTCTCGATTTTTCTTAAAAAATCTCTAATAGAGGTATAAAGAAAATTAAGTGAAATGATTAGTGTTTCCTTTGTCAGTGTTTTAGATTAAGGTATTCTCTTGTGGTAGAAGTAGATATATAAAATATACTTTTATTTCAGAGATATTTAGAACTTTATGATATTCAATGGATATAACTGGAATTCTTTTCCACTGCTGACCAAATAAGATACTGTTTATGGGAGAAACCTTATAGGGTTGGAGGCCATAAGGAGCAAAGAATAAAAAGAGGTCATAATGCAGTAGTGGATTGCAGGGAGTGGAGAAGGAAAACCATTTTTTTGCATTAGCAAAATTTGGTGCCTAAGTCGATAGGTGCATAACTAAGCATTTTGATAACTTAGTATACTTATTGAAACAGATGTACACCAGAGATAGTTGTTGAGTACTTACTATGTGCTCTGTGGAAATTTAGAAACATGTTATTTGTATTCAAGGATCTTATAATACATTATAGTTCAAAACTTTATGTTAATTAGAACATAATAGCAATAGTACAATAATGATCTAACACAAAAGCAGTTGACCTAAATACGTAGTTTTCTAGAAAGCCATGACATTCAGGAAATACTAGGAAATTAGTTTTAGGCATTTAGCTAGTTTTTTTTTTAAAAGTTTGAATTTTGGGGAGTTCTTTTGGCTTTAAGTAAATGATAGAAGGCCAGGCATGGTGGCTCATGCCTGTAATCCGAGCACTTGGGAGGCCGAGGTGGGCGGATCACCTGAGGTCAGGAGCTCAAGACCAGCCTGGCCAACATGACAAACTCCGTATCTACTAAAAATATAAAAATTAGCTGGGCGTGGTGACAGGCACCTGTAATCCCAGCTACTCAGGAGGCTGAGGCAGGGAGAATTGCTTGAACCCGAGAGGCGGAGGTTACAGTGAGCCAAGATCACGCTACTGCATTCCAGCCTGACAGAGCAAGACTCCGTCTCAAAAGAGAAAAAAAGTAGATGATAGAAATGACACTAGACACTTGCCACCTAAACTGTTATTTGCCGCATCAGCTCTCATTGGATTAATAGTTGTACATTCTAATATATTCTAAATATTCTAGTAAAGTATCTAGAAGCACAGGCCTGGGTCACTTTAGCTTGCTTTGCATAATTACACACTATGTATAATTGCCGAACATTGTAAGTTTGCATCATAGTCTCTGGAGTCAGAGAAACCTGAATGGGAATCCAAATTCTGGTATTTATTAATTATCATACTTTGAACAAAATACTTACACTCTCTCTGCTTCAGTTTTATCATCTCTGTAATGGAGGCACCACATAATAGGATTGATAAACTGTATCAAGTACTTACCACAGAACCTGAAAACATCATAGGAAATCAATAAATATTCTCTTTTTAGATATAAATGTTAAATTGCTTAAGAGTCGAAACTAATTTCTAGTAGACACTTTAAAATTGGAATTATTACAATAAGAGAAATAGCTTTAATTTGAAAAAGGCTCAATTTGCAGTTAACTCAGTACTCAGTACAAAAGGTTTAAACTAGTTTAAAAGTTTTTCATTTTTTTTCTTTTTTTCTTTCCAATATTTTCCCAAAAAAGTTTTCCATTTTTACAACTTATTCAGCGAAAAACATGTGTAAGCTTTGATGTTTATTCCATGAAACTTCATGTTGAATTGTATCAGGAAAGAATGTCAATGTTTGGCAAATGCCTTGAACCTTTGTCAGTAACACAGTCATTCCAAATGCCTTTGTCAGGAACACAGTCATTCCAAAATGCAAATCTTTGTACTCTCTGTAAATCAATAATTCCCACACACTGTCTTTCTCTAGTAGTAAAAATCAATCTACTAATAAGACCTGAAATGTCCTTGCTTAATTATGGGGAAGTTAATGAAACCCTGCCTCCTGTGCATTTTAAATAAAAGTACAATAGTGGATCATTCAGATTTGCACTTCCTTAATCTGCCCTTTCCTACAGTGTTGTTAAACTTCAATCATTGAACACTCTGATTTATTGCCTTTTATCCTGGCTAACTTTCATATGAAAAAAAAGTGCAAGTTTGTTTTCCATACTTTAACTAAAAATGTTATATAGGCCAAAATATAATATTTGGCTTTCAAAAGTTATGAAAAACTGACAGTTTTTTTAGTAAGCTTTTATTTTAAAATACTATTGAGGTTAACATCATTTCAAATGAAGGTATTATAATGAAGACTTAGATAAAACAATGAATACAGCCTCTATGTGTCAGAAATTTTTTGAAATTTACTTTACTTTTACATCTGAAATAATGAGGATTAACTGTGCCTGTACTGAGAAGACAGTTTCTTATTTTCTTTTAATTTTTGTTTATTTTTTTCTTCCAGTCTTACTTTAATACAAAAGAGGATTTTATTATAATTCTGTTACCCCCTAGATACGCTAGTCACCTCTAGAGTTCTAAGATGAGCCTATAATTTTGAGCTTGGAATGAAAGCAACTTGATTTTATATTATGTTCATTGCACTATTTTGTTTGCTTAAATTGCTGGTGCTATCATAATTCTAAAGTCGAAAAAGACCTTAGGGAGTCATATTTTCCTTAAGACAGTGACCTGGAAAGTTACATTGGGTTCAGCCACCCTAAACTTCCTAGAAAATAACTCTTCTGGACTAGGGTGTGAAGAATATAATTTTGAGTTTATTTAAGGCATGACATTTCCATTCCCCACATTTGTGCAGCCTCCCAATTTCTACATGTCCAGCGCCAACCCCTCTGAAGCCATCTGTGATGATGACCCTCAAGTGGCCAGTGATCTTGCCTTCCTGAATGTCCCTTAGACTAAGTAGTCTGCACCATCATATCTAGAACTTGTATTTTTCTTTTTTCATTACACATTTAATAATTGGCCAACACAGCACTTTACATAATGAGAAAGTATTTTCTTATTTTATCTGATTGAAAGCTTCCATCACCTTTGGAAGGGAAATATGGCAGTTATTAATGACCACTTCACAGTTAAGGAAACATTCGCTCCAAAGAAATAGTCCCTTCTCCAATGTCACACCTCCTCTGACTAGAAGCAGTGTTCGGACACTCTGTATTCCGTACTAGGTTTGCCTTAGGCATAGATTTTGCTTTCTGATTAAGCCTGTCAAGTCCTCAAGGACCCGTTCCAATGGGAACTCCACATTGCAGACTCCACTTACGACAAATTCAGTTGCTAATTCCCTCATATCCTAGAGGAGAGCTGTCCAAAAGCCATATTGGTCATTTTAGATTTTTTAGGAGTTACATGTTAAAAAGTAAAAAGAAATCGTTGAATAGGTGAAATTAATTTGAAAATATTTTAATGTAATACAATATATCCAAAATTTTATGATTGCAACATGAATTAATATACAGATGATTGAGACATTTTACATTCTTTTTTTTTTTTCTCATAATAACATTTCAGAATTTCGTGTGTGTTTTACACTCACAGCACACTTCTCTTCAGCCTAGCCGTGTTGCAAGTGCGCAGTGACACTTGCGGCTACATACTGGGCAGCACAGTGCTTAAGAATTCTCCACAATGTAGCTGGAAATCATGTTCTACTCCCTGATAACAGATTAAATGGAAATAATCATTAGTTCCACACCAGAAGACAGAAATGAGTGATTCATAAATAATTAAAATAATAAGAGGCTTAGGGGAAAATATGGATACCATTCATTCTTGTGAGGGTTTTTGCTGTTTTTATTAATTTGTTTTGCCCTGTGATTCCTCATTCAAATGGGGGAACCATACAACTTACAAAGAAAACTCTTATTTCACAAGGTGATGCTTAGCATTGCATTGATTATTCATTTGTATTCTCTTCTGAAATGTAAGTCTGATTATAAATCTTCCTTGTTTAAAATTGTTCAATTTCTGCCCACTGATGCTTCTAAGTATCCTCCACTGAGGTCCTGCTAGACCAACAAGATCCAAATATCCAGCCTGAACACAGGTATTTTTAGTAAGGACGCCAGGTGATTTTTATCATCAAGCCAATTTGCAAAGCTGACCTGTGAAATAAAATCTGACTCCTTAGCATGCCACATGGGGTCCTTTCCAACCTAGTCTGTGACTAGACCTCCTGCCCGTCCAGAATTCAATTTCAGCAGCAGAGAAGCACTTGTTATAACTCTCCTTCTCTCCCACTTCCTTCACCCAAACTCCTGATAAGTCAGTCTCAGGGTCACCTCATTGTGCCCTTGCCTTTCTGCCCAGCCATGGATATGTCCGCCCCAGAGTCTCACTGCATGTTGACAGTCTTACCTTGAGGCTGTGAAAGTCGCTCGCTCTCATTATCTGTCTGTGTTGCCTCTGCCTTCTCGCTGAGAATGGGACTCAGGACTTTCAGTCTGTTATTTATGGCCACGAATAAGGAGTCTGGCACAAGGAAATATTCCATAAATATTTTTTAATGAAAGCTTGCTGGTGCTAGTAATAATAACATGTCCATCTGTTTCATAGTGGTTTACAGATTGCAGCATGCTTTTCACTTATATCATCTCATTTAATTCTCAGCACAGCCTTGTGAGGTGGGAAGTAGTATTTTATAAAATGAAACTCTGAGAGGTTGAGCGACTTGCCCCATGTCACATGACTTGTATTAGGTGACACTGTAACTCCAATCTGGGTCCATCCTAACCTAGTCTGGATCCTTTCTGACCTAGTCTGTGATCAGATCTCCTACCCATCCAGAATTCAATTTGGTAAATTGAATTAAGTAGTGTACATCCTGATGCTTGCTAATTTATGTGCAGAGTATAAGAGAAGCATAAATCTTGGGTTCAGATTTCTAGTGAAGTGGAGAAATGGCCTTTATTTATTCAGTTCATTCACTTTAAAAAAAAAAAAAAAAGCTCAGTTTTATGGAATTTTTGCCTGCTCCAAATTTTTAGCCTAAAAAAGCATATTATGCAAAATTTGCACCTGGTGTTTAGTTAATCAACAGTCACCAGGTTGTATAAATATTCACATGAGCAATGAGCATGGAAATAATCAGTAGAGCCAGTTAGCATCTCACTGGGTTGCTCTTAAAGACATTTCAATGCCTCTCCCCTGTCATTTAGGAAAATCCCTTCTGTCCTTTGGATAGAGGTAATAATACATCTTAAGAGAATGTAGACCCTTTTGGTATCATAAGAAAATTCTGGGCCGGGCGCGGTGGCTCAAGCCTGTAATCCCAGCACTTTGGGAGGCTGAGACGGGCGGATCACGAGGTCAGGAGATCAAGACCATCCTGGCTAACACAGTGAAACCCCGTCTCTACTAAAAATACAAAAAAATTAGCCAGGCATGGTGGTGGGCGCCTGTAGTCCCAGCTACTCGGGAGGCTGAGGCAGGAGAATGGCGTAAACCCGGGAGGCGGAGCTTGCAGTGAGCCAAGATTGCGGCCTGGGCGACAGAGCGAGACTCCGTCTCAAAAAAAAAAAAAAGAAAATTCTGACCAAATAAGAATGTGAAGTAACAGAGATGATTTGTGATACTTTAGAAATGTTATTATATTATTTGCTAGATGATCATGAGTATAACACCAGTGTATCAATTTTATGTCCTAGTCGTAGTCATTTAGTAACGTATTAGAGAAACAGCCCAGTGTGGATCAATCTTTCCGTGAAATATGTATCAGTCTGTGGCTTCACACAAATTTATTTTAAGAGTTAGGGCTTCCCTTTATGAGAGCAATAACAAGACATTCCTTCATTTCCTCTGTTTCTAGGCAATTCCATTTTATTTGGCAAGTATTAGTCAGCAGATTTTTATAGCTTAGAGGAACCATTTTTTCTTTTTTTTTTTTAACAAATTAATTGCAGCAGTTTGAAAAGCACACTCATTTTGTGCATTGTTCTTGTTAGATTATTGGTATTGATTCATTCCATAGTGATGCTCTGGTAGAACAGAAATGAAATAATAGTCATTTTAAAAAAAAAAGTAAATTTTAGCCTCCATTAAAACAGCCATTATGATTATTTAGTAGCTCCTGACCTAGATTTAAGTAATGACTGCTTACAGCCTCCTCAGAGATCACGTTTTCTGCCTAAAAGAGGTTGTGCTGTTTTATGCAGTTATGGGGGATTCATGGTAAAAAGCCTTTCCTAATATTCTATTAGGTAAATCTTTTCTATGCCATTAAGTGCCTTTGGGCTCATGAAATCTTTTTAAAGTGCTTGTCCCCATGTTGGACATTTGACAAAAAGTACCAAAAAGTACTGGGTGTGGAAATAGGAGTTTGTTGTTATTACTATTATCATCATTATCAGAAATGTATCAATAACCAAAATTTCATGGAATTGTGATATAGCTATCTTTTTATGTATATAATTAAAATTATATACATAAAATTATGTATATAATTATGTATATAATTAAAATATAATTGAGATATATTTCACCTATCACACGATTTATCATTTCGAGATTACAATTCAGTGGCTTTTGGCATATTCAGAGGTTTTGCAACCAGAGCCACAATCAATTTTAGATCATTTTTATTACCCTATAAAGAAACTTTGCACCCCTTAGCAGCCATTTTTCCCCAACCCTCCCAACTCTAGGCAACCCCTAATCTACTTTCTGTCTCTATATATTATTCTGGACCTTTTGTAGGAATGAAATTATAGACTGTGTTTTTTTTGTGTGAGTGGTTTCACTCACTAAAGTTAGGTTTTCAAGGTTCATCCATGTTGTAAATAAGTACTTCATTCCTTTTTATGGCTAAACAGTATTCTGTTGTGTGGCTATATCACATTTTGTTTATCTCTTTATTAGCTGATACACATTTGAGCTGTTTTCACCTTTCAGCTGTTATGAGCAATGCTACTATTGCACACATTCACATGGAAGTTTTTGTGTGGAAATAGATTTTCATGTCTCTGGAATGTATACCTAGGAGTAGAATGGCTGAGTCATATGGTAACTCTAAGTGTAATATTTTGAAGAACTTCCTGACTGTTTTCCAAAGGGACTGCATCATTTTACATTTCCACCAGCAATGTATGAGTTCCAGTTTCTCCACATTGACTTCCAACACTTTTTTAAATCTTTTTTATTATAGCCATCCTAGTGAGTATGAAGTGGCACCCCATTGTGCTTTTGATTTGCGCCTCCCTGAAAGCTAATGATATTGAGCAACTTTTCATATGCTACTGGCCGTTTGTATATCATCTTGGGAGAAATGTCTATTGAGACCCTTTGACCATTTTTAAATTTTTATTATTATTATTTGTTTTGAGATGGAGTCTCTCTCTGTCACCAGACTGGAGTGCAGTGGCACGATCTTGGCTCACTGCAACCTCCACCTGCCAAGTTCAAGCAATTCTCCTGCCTCAGCCTCCTGAGTAGCTGGGACTACAGGTGAACACCACCGCACCCAGCTAATTTTTGATTTTTAGTAGAAATGGGGTTTCACCATGTTGGCCAGGATGGTCTCGATCTCTTGACCTCATAATCCACCCGCCTTGGCCTCCCAAAGTGCTGGTATTACAGGCATGAGCCACCGCGTCCAGTCTGTACATTTTAAAAATTGAGATTTTGTTTTTATTGTTGAGTTGTAAGAGTTCTTTGTATATTCTTTATACAAGTTCCTTATCAGATATGTGATTTGTGAATATTTTCTCCCATCCTGTGGGTTATCTTTTCACTTTCTTGGTGGTTACTGCCGTGTATCTTGTAACCTACTTATCCTTCAAGGCATTATGTTTTCCATACTCTTCCAGTCTGAGTCAGTTTCTGCTCCTCTTTCCATAGCTTCCTATTGCACTTCTTTGTTATGGCAGTGAACAGAGTGTAAATGATGGGTTTGGGATTTGTCTTCCTAACCAGAAGGACCTGTGTCTTACGAACCTTTGTATCTCCAGTGCCTAGGACGCTGCGTAACACAAAATGGAAACTCAATAATTGCTTGTTCACCTAAACTAAAATGAACTTTGAGTCTAAAAAAAATGTTTCAGGTTAATACTAACCCCAAAAAAGCCTCTAAAAAGGGGTGGGAGCCTTAATAGACTGTCAAATAATCTGGGGGTAGGAAGGAAGCTGTAGTGTCTTATGCAGAAATAAGGCTCACAGTTGTTCTCAGAATTACTCCTTGCACTTACACGTTCACCAGTTCCAGCTTTAGTTCTGTAGTTCCCATGACGACAGTGGTGCCTCTAGCTGCAGCCGCCTATGGCCCCATGGCAGAATTCATGCAGTGTGGGGCCCAGTGCACCATGGGCTTCCTTGATTTGTTCTTTTTTGTTTGAGACAGGGTGTCACTCTGTTGTCCGGCTGGAGTGCCAGTGGTGTGATCACAGCTCCACTACAGCCTCAAGCTCTAGGGCTCAAGGGATCCTTGCACCTCAGCCTCCTGGGTAGCTGGGATTGCAGGCGTGCACCACCACAACCAGCTAATTTCTCATTTTTTGTGTGGACATGGGGTCTCCCTATCTTGCCCAGGCTGATTTCAAATGTTTGAGCTCAAGCGATCCACCTGCCTTGGCCTCCCAAAGTGTTGGGACTACAGCCATGAACCAGTGTGCATGGCCCTTTGATCTGTTCTGAGCAGCAGATACGAATTTATGCGACCAATCATTTATTTTATTCATTTATTCATTTTGAAATATTTCTTTAAATTATTTGGTGCTGTTTAAGGTGAGCACAAATCTAGTGAAGTCATATTAGGATAGCCATGCCATTTGTTCATGGAGGTGACCTCTGTACTCTGCAGCCTTGTGACGCTGGTGCGGTATAAGGAATCCAAAGATTTTCTCTTCCTAACAAGATGTGGGTTTTTTTTGGTTTTGTTTGTTTGTTTGTTTGTTTGTTTTGAGATAGAGTCTCACTCTTTTCCCAGTCTAGAGTGCAGTGGTGCAATCTCTGCTCACTGCAACCTGCATCTCCTGGGTTCAAGCAAGTCTCATGACTCAGCCTCCCAGGTAGCTGAGATTACAGGTGCATGCCACCATGCCCGGCTAATTTTTGTATTTTTAGTAGAGACAGGGTTTCACCATGTCGGCCTGGCTGGTCTCGAACTCCTGATCTCAAGAGATCCACCCACCTAAGCCTTCCAAAATGCTGGGATTACAGGCGTGAGCCACTGCACCTGGCCCCTAATGAGATGTTTCTTATGGTGGTAGTTTTCTGTTGAGTTTTTAAAAATGATCTTCCTTATGATCCTTTCCTTATTTGTCCTAAACTGCTCTAAATTGAAGAGGTAGTTGAATGGATTATCCTCCATTTTTTGGAGTTGATTTTCTCGCAGTGATGCTCTAGATTCTGTCTCTTACATGTTTCCTGTTGTGGAGAATGCTGAGTGTCTTGTTTTGATTGGAAAATTACAGATGACACAAAGTAACAATTAATTTTTGTAAAACGAGGATGAGGATTTAATTGTTAAATCCGTCATTCTCATGATTCCCTAGTTCTTGATCTTAAATCCTGATGGAAGTAAGCAAGAGAATATTTAAAAATGAGACCCAAGAAAAAAGCCTGTATAATTTTTGTGTATTTCTGATGAGATCTGCGATTTGTACTTTTATTTCTTACTTGGCACTAAGGCAGCTAAAAAACAAAACAAAACAAAAAAACAGAAAACTAATTGACAGCCTAAGATGTTTGATTTACTTTCTCTTAGTGGAGCAAGATGTCCTAAAATTACTTCATCTTAAAAGACTTACTGGGATCCCTGAATGGTGGGAAACACCCCCACCCTTGAAATATTCTTTTTTTCATGAAACAAAAAGAACTCTGTAGTTTTGAAAGACAAAGTTTGGCAAATATGCTGATTATAATACTGTATTGGAAAACACTTACTTTGATTGACTAAAAACCAGATGCTGTTCGTAGGAGTTATAAGCCTGTAATAATGTGTTCAACTCTGGTGTTCAGCACATGTCTGTGAAGTTATAATAAAATCCTGCAATCTAGAGGTGGAGAGACCACGCAAGGACACTTGAGAAATTCTTCCCTGTCTTCCCCCAGGACTCCCCAGAGACAGCACTGCCTGGAGCCTGACCTTATTGAGGGCAGAGATCTTGTTTCATTAGTTATTGTTTCTTCTTTGCCAGGATACAAGCCTGGCACAGTATAGGTGCCCAAAAAAAGGTTTGATGTATAGAAGGATGGGAAGTGTTTGATTAGTCAGACTGACAGGTTAGGGTCAAAAGTCTCCAGGGGTACCAGTTACTGGCTGAAATGCTTAGATAAAGTATTTATACTCCTTAAACTTCAGTTATTCTTTGTAAAATGGAAAATAATACTAAAACCTACTTCATTAGGGCATAGAATAGTAAACATTGAGTTATTACTTTTAAATTAAGCACATTTCCTAACTCCCCATTCAGAACTTGACCACCTTATTCATGAACTTGCTATTAACTTGCTGTTAATGAACTCAATTAAACATGGTCAAGGTTATGTGTATATGTATTATACACACACACATATATATACATATATATATTTATAATCAGTACTGGCCTTCTGTATCTAAGAGGAATAGCAAGAAATTTAAAGAGACATTATTTGGACATTGATTTCTACTAACGCCACTGAATTAGATTCAGCCTTCACTTTTCGGGAAATGTACTGACACTGGCAAAGATGAAATGAAGAAGTTTTCCAGCGTGATGTTCTTGTCTTTGGAGCTTAGCCTTAGGTCTTAGAACAAAAACAAGTCTGTAGTTATTAGTTACTGTATCTCATTTTCCAAAACACACATGTTTCTTTGTTACAGTCGTTTACAGATATTTTTGCATGCCACATTTTTGCTTTTGAGATTTCCCCGAATCACTAAATGACCACCCTTCATGTTCCTAATGTATTAAAATTATCAGAAGATTCTTTGAGGACTAAATATGTTGATAAGGGTATTATTTTGAACAACGTGTAAAAGGTGAAGGCCAGCTGAAGAGGCCTTTTTGTTGTGAACAGAATAATAAACTGGAATCTGAGGACTGCATTGTTATGAATGGATTATTTGGCTATGGAAAGAAGTTATTTTTAGGCACAGCATCCCTATAAGCCCTGAAGCTATGTGTTTTACAAACTAGAAATTATGCACTAAATAAAAATTACCAGATGTCAGTCTCTGTATGTGCCAAATGGCAAACATGTAGTGGTTCAGAGCCTGGAAGAAATGATGCTTATTTCTTTGCCATTCAGACTCAAAAGGGATAGCTGAGATAGAGTGCTGTTGAAAAAATTACAGTGTTTTCAGCTACCCAAAGATGTTATGAATTATCTGAAAGGCTTTTATTCTTTCCCCTCATGGCTCTTTGTGTGTTTGTGGCATTACAAATGTAACCCATATATTTATTCTAATTTATTACATTCTTTCCTGAGGCTCCTCTTGTTCTTTTAAAGGGTCAGCAGATAACTTATTTAAAGAATCAACCTGGACACAGTATTCTAACAAAGGTCCAATACAGAGCTAAATAAATAATAGGAGTCATGGTCAGACACAGTGACTCACGCTTGTAATCCTAGTACTTTGGGAGGCCAGGGCGGGTGGATTACCTGGTGATGCATGCCTGTAGTCTCAGCTACTCGGGAGGCTGAGGCAGGAGAATCGCTTGAACCCGGGACGCAGAGGTTACAGTGAACTGAGATTGCACCACTGCATTCCAGCCTGGGCGACAGAGTGAGACCCCTATCTCAAAAATAAATAAATAAATACATTTAATATATATATAATATATATATTTTGTGACTTATATCTTGCACATACCAGCACACCTCATTAATTTTCATGTAACCATCCAGTGACTTCTCTTTTCTCCTTAGAAATTCGAGCTCAACTGGTAGAACAACAAAAATGCCTGGAGCAGCAAACAGAGATGCGAGTTCAGCTTCTCCAGGACCTGCAAGATTTCTTCCGAAAAAAAGCTGAAATTGAGACGGAATATTCCCGGAATCTAGAGAAATTAGCAGAAAGGTTCATGGCAAAAACGAGAAGCACTAAGGATCATCAACAATACAAGTAAGAGACTTGAATCTAATTCACCTTTCCAAGGGTGATATCCATCCTGCCTTTGCCACCTTTGTGGATTTTCGATTTTTCTGTTTTTGCCTGAGTAGTGGTTGTAGAGCATATTCTCATAAATAAAAGCAGCCCTCTACATTTGTAATTTATGAGCATCAGTTTATCATTTCAAACTAGTGTAATCTGTTGACAGTTTTGTCTTTCCAATACATATATATTTATGGATAACTTTATAAGCCAGAAGAGAAGGTATCTGTTTGTAAAATTCTTGATTATAGAAACCTGGGAGTTGATATCTGCTATAGGTAGGACAGATTTAAAATAGCTTTTTGTTCAAGCAGAGACCTCAGATTTTCTATAGTGAATTTATATGAAAATAAGCAGTAAGAATTGCTTGAGTTTAGTGCCCCCCTTCCTGCCCATCACGTTTATGGTCATTGTAATTGACGCTGATTTAAAACAAAAGTTTTAAGGAAAATGCTATGAATGAGCATCAAGTAAGTTTAATTATAACTTACTTGCTTTAAAAATTACCCGTAAGATGTTCTGCTAATGAAATTTACCATATGATTTAAATCCTGGGGACAGGGCCGGGCAGGGTGGCTCATACCTGTAATCCCAGCACTTTGGGAGGCCAAGGCAGGTAAATCACCTGAGGTCAGGAGTTCAAGACCAGCCTGACCAATATGGTGAAACCCCATCTGTACTAAAAATACAAAAATTAGCCGGGTGTGGTGGCATGCATCTGTAATGCCAGCCACTCGGGAGGCTGAGGCAGGAAAATATCTTAAACCCGGGTAGCAGAGGTTGCAGTGAGCCGAGATTGCAGCACTGCACTCCAGGCTGGGCAACAGAGTAAGACTCCATGTCAAAGAAAAAAAAAATCCCAGGACAAAGAAAGACAAGTAAGCAGACAACTCCAGTGAAATATTCAAGTGCTCCAATAGGGGAAGGCCAGGGAGACCCTGGACAGACCCAACTGATACCTGTTCTGCACTGGAGGTGGGAAAGGGAAGGTCCTGAAAGAAGTGGCATCTAAGCAAAGACCTGAAGGACTAGTTGGTCAATAAAGGAGAGAAGAGGAGGATATTCCAGGCAAGGGAACCATCATGGGCAAGGGGCCGGCAGGGAATGTACCACGCCCGGCTAAGGGATGTACAGCAGGTTGCAGAATAGAAGCAGTCCAGTGGGAGTGAGTAGGGAGGCGATGAGCTACATGGCTGCAGGTGTGAATCAGAGCAGGTCCTGGGGGCCTGGGGATCTTCCTGGCCAGGTCTTCCTTCCAGACCTTTTAGGGCACTAGAAGGAACACTGCAGGTAGAAAGAAGTTGACCTGTTTAGGAGATAGTAAAAAGACAGTGCAGGCTTTCATTTCTGTAAATACAGCAGGCCAGATAATCTGAAAAACATGTAAATCTGAAAACTCTCAGAAATGCTGGTTAACATATAATGGACATCCTTTTAAATATAAATTTCTAGGGGCCAAAAAAAGAAGAGGGAACTGAAAAACTAAGTGGCAGTTGTATCTACCCTTTAATTTCACAGGGGGAGAGAAGAGGAGGTCTGTGCCAAGTAAAGACTTGGAACTAAGAGCTTCCTCCCCACCAATCCCATTGCATTGCATCCCAGAACCAGAAGAGCTACTATCTCAGTGAAATGGTTAAACAGAAAACCCTCTACCCACCTTCATGGGGCACAACAGGGAGACCTGGCTGCTCAGCCTGGGCTCCCGTTTGGAAGGGGCTGCGGAGAAGCATGCCTTTCTTTCACCATTGGCTTTGCAGTTCCATTCATTTTACACCTCTCCATGACCTTGGAGCCTGCATAAAAAAATGGGATGGGAACTATCCCTGGGATACTTGTGCAGAAGCAAACACAAAACTATTCTGGATAAGAAATACCTTTCTCTTTCTTTCTCTCTCTCTCTCTATTTCTCTCTCTCCTCTCTTTTCTCTCTTCTCTTTTTTCTTTCTCTCCCTTTCTCTCTCCTCTCTCTCTCTGTCTCTCCCCATGCATACAGTCTTTCGACTGTAACCTTTACTGTTGGTCGAGCATAAAAATAAATCTTAATGATGATCCCCAGGGTGAACAAATGTTATATGTACTTAACAGAGAGTGGGCCTGGGAAGCAGAGGCTGGAGCCAGTACTGTATTCACATTTATAGTAACTTAACTGTTTGTTTTTAAAAGCAATTGTAATTAAGAAGACAGGCCATTCATCTATTCAGTAATTTTTTTTTTTTTTTTTTTTTTTTTTTTTTGAGATGGAGTCTTGCTCTGTCACCCATGCTGGAGTGTAGTGGTGCGATCTCGGCCCACTGCAACCTCCTCCTCCCAGGTTCAAGCAATTCTTCTGCCTCATCCTCCCGAGTAGTGGGATTACAATAGGTGCCCACCACCATGCCTGGCTAATTTTTGTATTTTCACTAGAGACAGGGTTTTGCCATGTTGTCTAGGCTGGTCTTGAACTCCTGACCTCAAGAGATCTGCCTGCCTCAGCCTCCCAAAGTCCTGGGATGACAGGTGTGAGCCACCGTGCACAGCCCATTCAGTAAATATTTTTGAGTATCTTCTGTGTTTTGCATTTAGTAATCGGTGGCTGTGAAGGGAAAATATGGATAGGTCCATGGATCTTATCTGGCCCCATGGCAGATGGACGTGTTTTTGTTTTTCCTGGTTTATTTGGTAGTTTTCTTTAAAAGGTAAGCAGTTTGAAATTTTCTTTAACTTGAGTAAGTTTATTATTGAATATGGGACTGAAGATAAGATGAATATGTCTATGAAAAGGATAAAGCAGGATTGGGAAAAAAAGTCAGCCAGGTTTGGGTTTGAATATTGGCTCCACTTTGTGACTCTGGTTAAGTTACTCAACCTCTCTGAGCCCTGGTGTCCTAACTTGTAAAATGAGGTTTTATGACCCTTACGTGAGAAACGTGATAAAGTCTTTTTTTTTTTTTTGAGACGGAGTCTCGCTCTGTCGCCCGGGCTGGAGTGCAGTGGCCAGATCTCAGCTCACTGCAAGCTCCGCCTCCCGGGTTTACGCCATTCTCCTGCCTCAGCCTCCCGAGTAACTACAGGCGCCCGCCACCTCGCCCGGCTAGTTTTTCTGTATTTTTTTTTAGTAGAGACGGGGTTTCACCGTGTTAGCCAGGATGGTCTCGATCTCCTGACCTCGTGATCCGCCCGTCTCGGCCTCCCAAAGTGCTGGGATTACAGGCTTGAGCCACCGCGCCCGGCCGTGATAAAGTCTTTGATACGACTGATAACCAACCCAGCATATGCACTTGATATTTCTTCTCCTTTTAACCAAACAAATGTTACATCTTTAGCATGATATCATTACCAATCATTCAAGCTATATTCTGGAGTCTGGTTCTTACTCAGTTTTGGGACACTTATTGTGTAGAACAATTTTTGGCCTAAAGATGTCACTGCATAGTGGAAAGACCAAGGCTTAGTTCAGCTTCCCTGGACTCAAAAAAGACTCTCTCAGACACTAGCTTTGGTCTTTATCAAATCAGTATGCCTTGCTAAGCTTCCATTCTTTCACTGATAGAAAAGATACAAAGGGCCAGGTGTGGTGGCTCACATTTGTAATCTCAGCACTTTGGGAGGCTGAGGTAGGTGGATAACCTGAGGTCAGGAGTTCAAGACCAGCCTGACCAACATGGTGAAACTGTCTCTACTAAAAATACAAAAATTAGCCAGGCGTGGTGGCAGGGACCTGTAATCCCAGCTACTTGGGAGGCTGAGCCAGGAGAATCGCTTGAACCCAAGAGGAAAAGGTTGCAGTGAGTCGAGATCATGCCATTGCAGTCCAGCCTAGGCAACAAGAGTGAAACTCCATCTAAAAAAATAAAAATAAAAATAAATAAAAAGAAGATACAAAGAATCTCTGCCTCAAATGGTGAGTAATAAGGATTAAGTAAGAGTTGATATCTGTAAAATCTTTATACCAGCCTCTGGATAAAATAGCTGACTTTATATAGCACTTATTATATATACAAGGCATTATTATAAGCATTTTAAAATAATATTAACTCCAGTGATTCTCATGAACAATCTTATAAGCACTGTTATTTTACCAATTCTACAAAGTGACTGAGGCACAGAACAGTTAAGATCATTTGCCCAAGATCTCATAGCTAGTAAGGGGTAGTGCTGCAGGTGAACCTAGACAGTGCAACTCAAGGCCATGATCTTGACATGGATATTACTTTTCACAGTAAGTGCTCAGTAAATGATAGCTGTTATTGTTTTCAATATTACTACTATTGCTATTATTACTAAGGCAATAATAATTGTTTATGCAATGAGTGAAATAAAACTTATTTAATGCTTACTATGGGGCAAGGCCCTGAGGATACGTTGAAGCATGAAATGTTCTGAAAGAATGTGTGGGTTACTTCAGCAAAGAAGATCTACATGAAGGTTAATAGAAATAAGGTAACATTTACCTTATTATATGGGGCTGGGTAGATAGAAACTCTCAATAGAAAAGTTCCAATTACCTGCTATAGAACCACTGCTCTTTGCCTGATGGTGTTAAGAAAAAAGGGAGATGGCAGGGTAGAGGGTATAATTCTTCAGTGTGCCAGTGGGGAGAATGGGAGGCTGCCCTCACAGGTGCCAAGTGCTAGGAACCTAAATCAGGCCTTCTTCCCCTGTGTGCATTCCTGCTTCCATCATCTGCTTTCATTTTCTTCTGGAGAGGGCATTGACTTAATGCAGTATTAAATCCTGAATCTGAGAGACGCAATGGCAGAAAGACCCAACTTCATCATTTCTTTCCTAACTTAATTAACATTCAGAGTCATAAATGATCATAAATAATAGGAGGATAACATATCTGATTAAAGGGTGCTTTTGTTCCTGTGTTAGCATAAGGATTATCTGCCATTTTGCCATTTTACAGTTACTTTTTAAAGAAAAAATAAACAAAAAAATTTCTTTTCTTTTTTTTTTTTTTTGAGACAGACTTTTGCCCTGTCTCTCAGGCTGAAATGCAGTGGCACAATCTTGGCTCACTACAACCTCCACCTCCTAGGTTCAAGCAATTCTTGTGCCTCAGCCTCCCAAGTAGCTGGGATTACATGTGCCCACTACCACGCCCGCCTAATTTTTGTATTTTTAGTAGAGACAGGGTTTCGCCATGTTGCCCAGGCTGGTCTCGAACTCCCAATCTTAGGCAGTCCGCCCACCTCGGCCTCCCAAAGTGTTAGGATTACAGGCATGAGCCACCACGCCCGGCTGCAAAAATTTTTTAAAAAGTACTTTTTCTTAAGCTGTATCATCGCAGTTGCTCACTGTTTTTGTTGAGTTATTCTTTAAGATTTTTAAACAGTTTTCTTTTGCTGTTTATATTAACTTTTAGCTTTATTTTGTAGAATAAAACAAGGAGCAGTTACGAATCTGAAACAGTTTAATGGGTTTCAACAGGACATGTGACAAGTCATAAGCCAGCAAACTTCATGGTTCTCTTCATGAGCCTTGAGACAATGCAATAAAGTTCTGATTCCCAGGAATAGTTTTTGGGAGACTGGAGGTTGTGTATCAGGGGATTAATAAATAACCCTCGAATTTATGTTCCATGCAACGCATAACTAGCCAAATTTCTTTTCCAGCAACAGACTGAACATTCAAAGCAGACTTTGTATGCCGTGGCAAAACCACAGTCTGTCTGAGACAGTAGTTGATAGATTTTTATGTAAACGTAAATCACTTTATTCAATGGAGTGTGTAAAGCTGAGAGCCTGCCTAAGCACTGTGTATGTTAGGGTCCCATGGTCCTTGTCAGGAATATAGGTTTTCACCAGTGTTCTTGGTCCAAGTTTTTCCTTCCAAACCTGGATAATTGCTGGCTCTGTGCCGTCCACAGGCTGGAAGGCTGTTCTGCTGGCTGATAAGTATCCTGGTCTGAGAAATGCTCAGAGCAGGAAGCACAGCGACAGTATCCATCTGTTGTGGCTCCTTAGTTTGCCTTGGTGACTTCACTCATCTGATTGGGACAGCTTTGAAATGGATGGTAATTCTGTGTTTCTTCACTTCTTAGGAAAGACCAGAACCTGTTGTCTCCAGTGAACTGCTGGTATTTGCTCCTGAACCAAGTAAGGAGAGAAAGCAAAGACCATGCAACCTTGAGTGACATCTATCTGAACAATGTGATTATGCGGTTCATGCAGATAAGTGAGGATTCTACCAGGATGTTTAAAAAGGTACACTCCATAAATCCTGCCATAGTGTGCTTTCCGGTAACTGCCTTGCCTATAACCAGGACTGAGAACGGTGTCTGAAAAATTAGGTGAATGAATCCTTTAGAGACACAGAATAAATGGTTAAAAATTAGATGAATGGATGTTTTAAAGACATGGAATAAAGAATTAAAAATCAGGCTGGGCACGGTGGCTCATGCCTGTAGTCACAGCATTTTGGGAGGCCGAGGTGGGTGGATCACGAGGTCAAGAGATTGAGACCCTCCTGGCCAACATAATGAAACCCCGTCTCTACTAAAAACACAAAAATTAGCTGGGCATGGTAGCACATGCCTGTAGTCCCAGCTACTCAGGAGGCTGAGGCAGGAGAATCGCTTGAACCTGGGAGGCGGAGGTTGCAGTGAACTGAGATCGCACCACTGCACTCCAGCCTGGGTGGCAGAGTGAGACTCCAACTCCAAAAAAAAAAAAAAAGAGTTAAATTGGATGAATGAATCTTTTAAAAATACAGAATAAAAAGTTAGGTATAGGGCATACATATGGAGTCGTAAGTCGGTGAATCTACGAGCTAAACAATGTGAGCAAAAATTTTGAAATAAGATGTTCCTGCAAATTGCACCTCTGCCCAGGAATGGACTACCTGTACTCATGAAAAATCAGACCAGAGGGTAAATGCCTTGAATTCTTTGTTTGGGGCTCACACATGGTGATAAACTTATAAAGAACAAGATTATTACATGTGCTCTTGAGAATATGCTAGCACAGTCTTTCTTAGTCTCACCAGACCAGCAGCAGAGGCTGTGAGAGAGCAACATGAAGAAAATTTCACAGGGCACAGAAAATTCCATCCCTTACACACTAGCAAGCTTCCTCCTTCCCAAGTCCATTAAAAAACAAGAACTGGACTTTGAAGTTTTCTTATCATTGTTACTAATCTCAGCCAACTCTCAGCAGTTTTTTTGTTGTGTGGACATTTTTGCTAAGCACAAATAATAAAATGGGACCGTTTCCTGTGTAGAGAGTGCAGCTACTTGTCCAGTACAACTAGCGCTCATTTTTTATGCTTGTAAGATTAGAGTTTTCCCCCACCCCCTCAGCTTTGTATTAGGAATGTTGATGCCTGTACCTATACCTGTACCTCTATTCAGTAAGTAATTATCAGTTTCAGAAAGTAGCGGGGAGAAAACCACCCTGTAGATTAATATTTATGTTTCAAAGAGTCTCCTTAAAACAAAGACATAGTGTTAAGCAGGCCAGCTGGAAAATTTCTTAGTCATGTTTCATGTATCCACATTAGATTTGATTTCTGACCTAGAAAGGGAATTTAGCAAGCTCTAAGTCACCTTATGCTCCATTAAATAGAAAAAAAAAAATTTCCAACAAAGGAGAAACTTTGAAAATTGAAACTAAGGAGCATATAATTTAAGAACAGATAGAGAAATATCCTATGCGTCTTAAATGGTAGAGTTTTAAAAAAATAATTTAGACAGAGCCGTGAAAGTGAAATAATTTTCTTGTACATGAGCTCTTTATGCAGAGACCTCATTTGGTTCAGCAGGTTTTTCTGAGCATCTCTTATGGGCAGGAGACTACGATGACAGGTGTTGAAAAGGCTGCAAAGATGAAGAAAAACTAGTCCTGGTGCTCAAGGAGGTCACAATTTATCCAAATTTGTATGGCACTATATAATGCTTCTTATTGAGACAGGGCCTCTAGGACCAGTACCTCTACTGAGTTCATTTATTTATCCATTCAACAAAGCATCTTTAAAATGCCTGGCTAGGGGAGCAGAGCTAAAAGACATGTCCCTGCCTGCAAGGAGCTCATTACAGTAATTAACAGTTACCACGCTAAACGGAACTGGAAGGCTGGAGATCTTAACTCTACCTAGGGGATGAGGAAATTCTTCACAGCTAGGGGAACACTTGAAGTGAGACTTGTAGGAGAAGGAGGCATTCATCAAACAGAAGGACAATGAGCTATTCCAGGAAAGGAGAACATGAGCATGTTTTGGGAAAGGAAAGAGTTTGATATGATTGGACCAGGGATCGTATGGGAGTGGGTGATGGGATGTGAAATTAGAAAGGATGGTCATATAAGAAGGGACTTTGTATGTCTTGCTAAAATGTGAGGATGTGTATTTTGTAAGTCAAAGTCAAGGGCTTGATAAAGTGGATAGAAACCTAGGGCTAAGAGTCAAACAGATTTGGATTTGAATTCCAGGCCTTCTGCATACTTGCTTTGTGATCTTGGGAGATCATTCCAGAGATTCAAGAGTAGGCTGTCCATTCTTGAGGGAGCAAGAAAGGCAAAATTGGGCAGAGGGAGAGGCTGCACCTGTGAGTGCTCTGGGGCTGGCATGCCCTTTGGAGTGATCTCATATCCAGGCAAGGAGACCTGGCCTTTGTTTTGGCGAGGGATTAGGTCATCTTGGAGTGAGGCAGCTGCCATTGGTGGACGGTAATTCCCAGAGAGGGATCAGCTGTGAGTTTCAGCAGCTAGCAGCCAGTATTCCCAGTAGTTGGAGGAATGAGTTGCTGGCTCTTGAGGAATGGCCTGGAGAATGCACAGTAGACACACGAACACACAGACACGCACACACGCACACATGCACACACGCACACACATGCAGAGAGAGACAGAGACAAAAACAAACAGATATGCCTGCTTGCTTGCTACCAGAAGTTCTCTTCTTATCCAGATTTTCTGGTTCTCAAAGAATTTCATCCTTGGAAACTGCCTATTTACAGTGGATTCCTGGTTACTTTGGCATTTAGTAGGGGGAATGCCCCATGCTTCCTGAACAGCTTTTTCATTCCTAACCATTGCTAACCACCTGGAAGGGTAACAAGTCATTACAATTGCAGGTGGGAAGTTCTGCCTTCCTCGAGCGAATACAGCAGACTACGCACCTCACCTTCCCATCAGTGTTATTGCCGGAAGAGGAAAGAATAAGAGAGGCAAAGGGCACAAGGGAGAGATCAGAGTTTATAGAGGAGTAAGATCAACCCCTAGGACACATCTGTCATCTGAAAGAATAGAAAGCCAGAATCTGTATCTACCAAGTCCAAAGAATTCCAGGTCCCTTTAGATTAGAAAGCAAGACTAGTCTTTTCTGCCTTTTTTTTTTTTTTGTACCCATTTATGCCTGAGGTTGCAATTTTTTAAATTTTTACAGTTAGAACTTGGCGATGACCTTGACCAGTAAGATACAAATTACTCCCACATGCTTAGTGTTCCAATAGTGGAACACTAGGCATAAATGGGTTTTAATCAACAATCTTCCTCTTTTTTAGCTCTTCTTCCATTGTTATGGTTCTAGGTCAGAAGCCTATTTTCTATCAAAATGGAAAGAAATTATTAGCGTGAATCTGAAGCAGCCTTTAGAACTTCTGTGGAGTCATTAGTGAGCATAATGCTTGTTTTCCTTGGGAGAAGATTTTGAGACTTCCTCATGTTTCAGTAATATCCCCATGTCTGTATGGAGATCCAAATAAATACTGTGTATCTGATAGTTTTGGCCTCTTAAACAGCCATATCTTATACAGTTTCATCAATGACAAAAAATCCTATTACCCAAATTATTCTGTCTGATAAGGAGTTTGGAGCAGGTAATTTCAGGAATTTTTTTGTGTGTGAATGGATATAATAATCAAGAAGACACTTGTAGAAATACTCAATTCCATGCAGAGTTATAGGGAACAACTTCAAGACTTAAATCTTAATTACATCAAAACCAGTTATAGACATGGTTGCCTAAACTTGAAAGTTTTCAACAGGTTAAAAAAAAAAGTGAAGCATTTTAAAAACAACAATATTCAACTATTCAAATACTGATTATTTTAGATTTATGCCTTTAAAATTCTAAATGAAGCCTATTGGTCAAAATAACCGTAATTCAGCTTTTAGGTTCTGAAATCAGATATTCTGGGTATGAATCTTGGCTTTGCCACTGTTGGGAGCTGTGTGGACTTAGGAATATTTGTAAATAAGCCTCAGTTTCTACAGCTATAAAGTGGATATAGTAACCTACTCCAGATAGTCGTTTAGAGGATTCATGAGTTATGTATGGAAAGCCACTTAGCCTAGTGTCTGGACTTAATAAATCCTGGTAACTTTTATCTAATATCTTTATTATTATCTATAGTATAAGCACTTATTCTATATACCAGAATAATTATGTAATGTGAGATTATACCAGATATTATACCAAATGTATCCTCATTCCAAGGAGAGTATAGTTTTCACAATGATGTGAAAAACGCTTCCAGAGAATAAATTTTATTTACTACTTATTATGAAGTTCCAAACAATATTTGTAAGCAAACAGTGATAAGTGCCCTCACAACAGCATTGCCTGTGGCTAAATTAAAATTTTTGTCCTCACCTTTGAACATTTAGTGGGAAATCAGGGAGTATCCAAGTGAATGCACAAGCTGACCAAGACTCCATGCCTCTCAAATCCCCCACAGCCATTTCACGTGGAGAGCCTTACCTTTGAGGCTTAATTGATTTCTTCATTCATTCAACAGAAGAGTTATTTAATTCCAGACCTTCTACTAGATAGAGACAATGTAAACACAGACAGGAGAGTACTCTGCTTTTACCCTCTTAAGTTCTGCTTAGCTATTTTAAGAGAAGGTCAGAATTTGGAGGCTCCTGCTACACAAGGGCTTGTTTCATTCTCAACCCTCACTTGTTTCCCAAAGAACCAGGGATGATGTGCCTCTTGCCTTGTTCTCCAGCCCTGCCTTCTGCAGTCATGAGCTTTTGCTTCCTTCTTTCCATTACTCATGCTGAAACAGAGTGCTCTGCATCTGGTTTGGTTCTGCAGCCAGAAAATGTGCCGTTCCTACGCTACACATAAAAATGTAATTAATGTCATCTGTCACAGTTGCAGGACAGGCTATACAGCCAGCTTGCAATAATCACTTTATTTAAGCACCTAATCACAAGGTGTTATTTACCAATTTTAAGAAAGTTAATAGAAGTATGTAGTTTGGAGGTATACCATCAAATGGTGGCATTTGAATATGTTAGTTTATCTCTATGGGTTTTAAATTATCTTGAAGTCTGTCATTTCCCCAAAGATTGTTTTAAAATCATTAATATGTTTTTATCCTTCCTTGGTTTGCATAATTGCATGTACAATATAATTCATTTTGCTTCTTCACCAATAATGATGATATTTGTAAGCTGCCACTTACTGAGTTTTAGCTGTGTGCCAAGCACCGTACTCTACATTTTCATAAATTAACTCACATATCCTCACAGCTGCCTGGTGAACAGGTATTATATCCACACTTCAGGGATAAGGAAACAGAATGCTCAGAAGTATAAATTGCAGCGTCAGGCTGACTAGCAGGTATTCTTGTCTTTGCCCGTATGTCTTAGACAGTTCATAGCTGCTATGTACTCTGTTGGTATTTCTTGGTGGTAATTAGAGATGTCACCCAGTGCATAGGGTCAGAAACTTCTGAGAAATAGGACACTATGGTTCTTGTCCTAGTCATTTCTTATGAAAAGACTGAAGAATGATATTCTGGGAAGAGGCACAAAATCTGTCAGTCATCCAAGTTATAGGGAGGGACTCAAAGCAGCAGAAACTGGCCCAAAACCACTGAGAATAACACCTCTTTCTCTTAAGTGCCATAGGTTGTCAGAGTCAGACTCACAGAAATTCAGGTAACTCACTTTAGGTATTGCTGATTGTGTGGCTTAATCTGAAAGAAAGGAGAGGTTACTAGTAAGATTCATACTTATTTTTTATTTTGATCAAAGACAGCCATATTCTATTTAAGTACCCCAACATGGAAAAAAAAGCAAAGATATTTTATGAAGGAGAAATGCTGTAGTTTCAAATACACCATTTAAAATAAGTTAATATTCAAACATGTTTTAGTAGAAGTTAATAAAAGATACCACTTGACTACAAATCTCTCAGGCTCTGACCTTGTTTTTTTTTAAAAAAAAGGCCCGTAAGTTAAAAGCATCTGAAAACTATCCATCTATATATGTGAAAAAAGAACCTATTTCTCTTTGAATATAAAAATATATATGGATTGTAGAAATTTAGAAAACACTAAAAATATAAAAAGAAATAATAATTACCCATATTAACACTACCTACTTTTAAATTTTAGGCTCTATCTTTTCAATATTTATATGTGTATAATCTATTTAAATATGTATGTATATATTTTACAGAATTGAGATTTCATTCTATATGGCTTGGAAAGGTGCCATTTTCATATAGAATTATTAGCATTTCTCACATCTGGAAATAACCTCACGACTACATAGTACTTTACTTTGTGCATGGCCGTGTTAGTTTTCTGTGATGGACATTTAAATCTATGATTTTTTTTTTCTTATGCTACATTCTTTGAAGTAAAATTATCAAGTTGGAGGGTGGCCTTTGAATTTTGTTAGAATTTCATGTCTTGAATTAAATTCTTACCATTTGCTTTTCTGGAATAATGATGGTCATGGTTGTCATTTAGAAACAAGTCATATATTCGCTGAAAAATTAATTGACTATTTTATTAGCAGAAAGCTACCACATATAATTTAGTGTACTTATATAACAGTAGTAAATAATATAACAAGAAGAACTTTTTCAAAGCATTTTAGTGCAGTGTTGCAGAAGAATTAAATGGTATTCTGGTGGCCTCAAGGGGCAGCTTAATTATTGATAGGGCCTGGATAAATAAGAATAGTTCAAGCTAACACTGCTAGCTGGTTCTCTTGGGTTTTATCAACCCTATGACCAGCTTTCTTTTTTTTTTTTTTTTTTTTTTTTAAGAAATAAGCCAAAACTAAACTATCATTTTTTACAATGATGTAATTTTCTGACATATTTTAGAAAATATTTTTAATTTATATTTATGAATTGCTTATCAGGATGGCAAGCACATAATAAGTGCTCTCTGAATAGCAATTATTGGTGCTGCTGTTCTTGGAGTTACATTGTTGCCTTTATTATTTAGTAGCAACAGGATATGTGTGATTGGCCTGGCTTTAACTTTAATATAACAAGAGGAAGTACTGAATACTGAAGGCAACTGTAACACAATGGTAAGTATTTGAGTATCTAAACACAGAAATGGTACAATACAATTACAGTATGCAAGATAAAAAATGATACACCTGTGTAGGGCAGCTCCATTCTAATCTTATGGGACCACTGTCATTGAGGACAATAACAGCTATACAGGTTTGTAGCCTTGGAGCAGTGGATTATACCATATAGACCAGGTATATAGTAGACTATACCATCTGGATTTGTGTAAGTACACTCTATGATGTTCACACAACAATGAAATCGCCTAATGATGCATTCCTTAGAATATGTCTCTATTGTTAAGTAATGCCTGCCTGTACTTGAACTCATAATTACATTGAGACAAGTGGTCAAGGAACACTTGAAAACTTATTTTTTAGCTAAAATTAAAGTCTAGAAGGGTAAATTGTTATTTAAAACAATTATCTACAACATATCTACTTTTATATGTTACATATAAAAGTAACATATCTGTAAGTTACTTTTGTTTTCTTCTGTTTGCTAATCTGTAGTTTCTGATTTTACACAATGAACATGTTGTATAGTAAAACACACAATAAAACAGTTATTTTTTGTAAACTGAAATCTGAAGGAAAAGGTTTGGTCCAGGTATACCAGTGTTTGTTTGCTGTAAAGGAGTGGGAAAACTCTATCCAGTAAATAATTCATCCCCAAATGCTGTTTATTAATGGAGAATCTGCCTATTCTATGGGTCCAATTGAAAATTACACTTGGATTATGCACTCTTAAGATGGTTAAAATAGGAAGACATGAAATCAGAGGACTTCTGACTAAGACAGCAGATTCTACATGGGCTCCAACCACCTTACTTCCCAAATTATCTGTTAAATGACCCATCGAATACATAAATAGGAAAAACTAGAATAATTATTTCAACTTCAAGCAGAGCCCATCATTCGTTTGCACAAATCTTCTAATGACTCTCACCACACTCAGAGCAAAAGTCTACATCCCCACCTCCCTTCCCCAGCTTTATTCTTCTTTATAGCACTTATCCCTTTGTGACATACTATATATTTACTTAATTATTTGTTGACTTTCTGTCTCCCCTCAATTCCAGTGTAAGTTCCTAAGGGAAGAGACCTTCATGTTGTTCACTGAAACAATGACTGGCACAGAGTGGGTGCTCAGTAAATATTTATTGAATGAATAAGTAATGAATAAAGATTTACTTCTGCATTAGAAACCAAAGATAGTGGCATTTACGTAACACAACTTTCAAGGCATTTCAGCAAGACCCAGCATTAGCAAGGCTAGGTTTAAGCAACACTATAATGTACAACCTACTTCCCAAGAGAAAGAAACCAGAGTGGGTCCTAGTAGCAACCCACCTTCACAGGTCAGCTAGGAGACTGATGACTCTCATCACTGGAGCATCCTCTCTGTTCTGTCACAGATTGGTAGCCCTGGGACCGTGGTGTTAAAAAGCACCACACTTTGCTGTAAGCACCCATAGGCACCATAAAATTCACCAGAAGGTTCCCATGGCACAGTTTCCCACATAACTCCCCCAACTGAAAATTGCTCTTAGGATTATCTTCTTTTTCATCATTCCTTGAGATATTTGGAAATGCAGTCTATGTAAAAATTACTCAAGAACTGTCACTCAAAATCAAGCTCAGCCTCCCATTTACTCTTAAGACAATACCAGGCAAGCATGGACTTCCTTAGAGAGATAATTATGCACATACTTACAGGGATAAGTATGAATACACAGAGAAGAATACATAGTTCCTCTAAATATATGCTATAGTTTATTCATTCATTCTTCAGTAAGTACTTATTTGAGGCTTTCTTTGTCTCAGGCATTTGTCAAGATGTTGGGGATACAGCAGTAACCAACACAGGCCTTCTCCCTACCCCTTGGATCTTACAGTGGGAGAGTACAGGCAATTACAATCTTAATTACAGAACAGCATGTTAATTGTACAGTAAGGAGAGAAGGCCCTTACTTCTTATGACTTGGAGATCAGGAAAGCTGCAATTTGAATCAGTTATTAAGAGTCAGCTGGAGAAATGATGGGAAAGGAGCAGAAAACTCTTCCAGGAAGAAACAGTATGTGTGAAGAATCACTTGCCATGAGAGATTTCATGGAGGAAAAGGGTGTTCTTTGTAGATGAATCAAAGAATGGGAGAGGGCAGATGGCAAGAGAGATGATTGGAGAAATAAGAAGGAGTTGAAATTAAAGGCCATGTTGAAGAGTTCGAATTTATTCTAAGAGCAGTGGAAAGCCATTCACAGGTTTAAACACGATAGTGACGTGATCCACTTTCAGTGTGCCTGGAGTGCGGAGAGTGGATTGAAAGGTAATAAGACAGAAAGACTCAGTTTGCAGCTCTTGGAACTAATCCAGATGAGAGATGACGATGCTTTTCCTTGGTTGTGGCAGTAGAGACAGAGGAGCAGGTGGATTCGAGTGGTATGTTGGAGATAGAATATGTAATGTAGGCCTGGGTAATTGATTGGCTGGGTGGGAGAGGAGAGAGATGTAGAGGGAACAGTCAGAGGTGACACCCAGGCTTAGGCAGTTGTCAGGATGATAGGCGTCATATGAGAGGAGAAGGCTCAGGGCACAGAGGCTGTGATGGGAAAGGGATTGTGGAAAACATGGTGTTTACCTTTGGGTGTGCCTGTGGATAACTGGGTAGAGAAGCCCCATAAGCAGACCAAGAACTTCAGGAGAGAGATCAAGACTAGAGAGTTGGGAATCTTCCACCTTTGGCAGGTCATTAAAATCTTGGGAGTAGTTGAGATAAACCAGAGAACATATAGGGTGAGAAGGGAAGAGTAAGAAAAACTCACAGAAAAACTAGGAATTAAAGAATGAGAAGAAGAAACATATCCTATAAAATGACTGAGAAGGATCAGCCAGAGAGGTGAGAAGAAACGCAGGTGAGTGAGGTGTCCAGAAAGCTAAGTGAAGAAAGTGCCAGGAGGGAGTGGTCAATGTGCAAAGGCCATGACGTCCACTGAACTGAGCAGCAAAGAGTCATTGGTTATCTCTGTAAGAGCGGTCTGGGCAGAATGGTAGATGTTGAGCGAGCAAATTGGGACAGCAAATGTGGACAGTATTGTCTAGAAATTTGCCTGTAAAGAGGAGGAAAGATAAGGGAGGTATTTGAAGAAGAACATTGGTCAAGAAAGGTTTTTTGTTGTTGTTGTTTGTGTTTGTTTGTTGTGTGTGTGTGTGTGTGTGTGTGTGTGTGTGTGTAAAAACAACAGGATGTTAGGACAAACTAGTTTAAAATGTTGAGGAGGGCCAGGCCTGGTGGCTCATGCCTGTAATCCCAGTGCTTTGGGAGGCCAAGGCGGGAGGATCACTTGAAACCAGGAGTTCAAGGTCTTATAGATAATATTAAATGTCAGAAAACAATGGAGCAAAACCAAGGACAATTGAAGGAAAGTTACAACTCCAAAATTCTAGATACAACCAAGTTGTTACTCATTTTAAAAAGCAACTGAAGAGCAACCTTAAATATGTAGTGTACTTTCCTGAATGCACACTTAGTTTGGGTAGCTTGTGTGCAAAGTTAGCATTTTCCTTTTATCAACTTCCTGAAGTATTTCTTGCCCACAGTGGCTTTGGGCTTGGCCACATGACTTGCTTTGGTCAATGGGACAATGCTAAATGTGAAGCAAGCAAATACTTGAAAAGTGCTTCCACATTGTGGCCTGCCCTCTTTTGATGCTTTTAGACATGTAACGTGTTATCAAGTCCTAGCTAGCTTGCTGGATGAAGCATAAGACTACATGGAAGGCAACTGAAACCTCCTGAGTGACAGCCAGCCAAATATTACACATATAATGAGGACATCTTAGATCATCCAATTGCCAGCTGACCCCAGCTGATTGCAAATGCAAGAAAGAACACAGCCAAGCCAGCTCAGAAGAGAAGAATCTCCCAGCTGGCCCACAGAATCCTGAGCTAAGTAAAGTGTTGCTTAAAGCCACTAAATTTGGATGTTTTGTTCCACAGCAAAAGTTAAATGATACACTAGGTAAAGACCTGTGCCCTCCCCAAAAGGTAGATGAAATCAAAAGATATACATAGGTTTTGGGTAAATAGACTAAGTATACTCCACCATGCCTTTCCCACTGAAGGCGTGTTTAAAAACACTGAATACCTGCAGCAGTTTAAAAACTGAAAATTAAATATTAGCAGGTAGTTTGGGGAAGAAGACTAGATTTTTAAAATTCCATCAAATTGGCATTATGTGTTCCACTTCTTTTCCTTCAGTATCCTCCAGCCTAAATGCAAGGCAGCTAGAAACCTGGAAGTAGACATTGGACTTACTTAAACATAGAGGGCTGCAAGAGAAGCTGTTAGCTGTGACACAAAAAGCAGAAAAGGGAAGATAAAGATGATCCAAATTTTTCATTTTTCTCACTACTTCCTCATGCCCCAGTCACTAGACAATCCCAAAATGGCAACAGCAGCAGTGACACCAACAGAGGCCTACAATTACCTACAACTCTGAAATAGAGAAACTTTCCTCCCTGATCAGAGGAGCTGTGATCCAAGAGGGTGGGGCAACCACCTGTTGTTTTATTTTCTGTCTGTCCTGCTGCCACGTGGCCTCAGATGTGGACACAGTCATAACGAGTGTTTAGTAGATTAGAAAAACTGAAGCTCCAACTTTCCAGTTAGAGCAATGAAAAGGGGAGTCCTAGGAACCAAAAAGTACTGGGGAGATTTCAGAAGGGGTAAAGATTGAGAAAGCAACACCATAAAGTTCTTTATGAACTGCTGAATCCCTAAGCTACACATGAATAGGACTTATCCTAGACAGAAACTTACCAAAGACTTCAAGAATTGAACTATAGAATAGGAGCATTGTGTGAGTTCCAGAGAAGCCACTTTGTGGTGCATCTGCAGGACAGGTACAAATAGCACTGCAAAGGTGTTGGAAACAATTAGCAATAGGATACTGGTCAGAATTTGTATTCTGAATCCAACTAGACTGATTTCCTGATAGAATAAAATTATCAGAATTATGTATATGGTTTAAACAAGACTTGGAGTTTCATAATATAATATGCGGAATATCCAGAATGCAATCCAAAATTACTCAGCATACAAAGAACCAGGAAAACTTCAATTTCCATGAGTAAAAACATTGATAAACATCAAATTCTGAGATGACACAGATGTTTGAATTATCTGACAAAGATCTGTATGTGTATGTGTGTGTGTGAGAGAGAGAGAAAGAGAAAGAAAAGAAGGAAGGGAGGGAGTGAGGGAGGGAGAGAGGAAGTGTCTCACTCTGTCGCCCAGGCTGGAGTACAGTGGCTCAATCATGGCTCACTGTAGCCTTGACCTCTCCAGGCTCAGGTGATCCTCCCACCTCAGCCTCCCAAGTAGCTGGGAGTACAGGTGTGCACCACCATGCCCAGCTAATTTTTGTTATTTTTTTGGAGGTGGGGTTTTACCACGTTGCCCAGGCTGGTTTTGAATTCCTAGGCTCAAGTGATCTGCCTGCCTTGGCCTCCTAAAGTGCTGGGATTACAGGCATGAGCCATTGTGCCTGGCCACAAAGACTTTTAAAGCAACCATGATAAAAAATGTTCCAAGAAGGAAGGGCAGATACTCTTGAAATGAATGGAAAGCCAGGAGGTTTCAGCAAAAAAATAAAAGGTATAAATGGAAATTTGAGAACTGAAAAATGCTGTAACTAAAACAACAACAAAAAAAATTCACTAGATAGACTCAGTGTTAGAACGGAGATAACAGGGGGAAGAATCAGTGTATATGAAGGTAGATTAACAGATATTACCTGTCTGAACAACAGAGAGAAAAAATATTTTTAAAAAAATGAACAGAGCCTCGGGGACCTTGGGAATGATACCCAAATGTCTAACATTTGTGTCATCAGAGGTCCTGAAGGAGAGGAGAAAGAGTGTGGGGCATAAAAATAAAACTAATTGAAAAATAATTGCAAGAAAATTTCCCAAATTTGGCAAATGACATAAACCTACACATTCAAGAAGCTCAGCAGAACCAAACTAGATGAACCTGAAGGAGTCCATACCTACACACATCATAATAAAACTGAAAACTAAAGACAAAGAAAAATATATTGAAAGCAGCCAGTGAAAAATGATATCTTATTTTTGGGGGAACATTAATTCAAATGGCTGTGGGACTCTCAACCCACTCAATGCTACCAGCACCTCACAGGTTATGACAACCAAAAATGGATTCAGACAAGCCAGGTGTCCTCTGGGGCAAAGTTGTCCCCAGCCGGGAAACATTAACGTAAATTGATTGAGTCTTCCATCCTAGTTTTTTTTAAAAGAAATATTCCAGTTTGGTTTGTTTTCCCATCTTAGGGTTTGCAAGTCTAAATTCAATGAACAAACATAGGGTCGGTCAGAAGGCACCCAGTCCCTCATGTCCCATGAAAAAAGAATTTAAAAATATTGTTCAGTACCAGGTTTATTCAATTTCAGTTATTTATAAAAGATGAGCACTTAATAAAATTCATATTCTTTTTGTTTGTTTGTTTGAGATAGAGTCTCGCTCTGTCGCCAGGCTGGAGTGCGGTGGCGCAGTCTCGGCTCACCGCAACTTCCACCTTCTGAGTTCAAGCGATTCTCCTGCCTCAGCCTCCCAAGTGGCTGGGACTATAGGCGTGTGCCACCACGCCCAGCTAATTTTTGTATTTTTAGTAGAGACAGGGTTCCACCATGTTGGCCAAGATGGTCTTGATCTCTTGACCTCGTGATCTGCCCACCTCAGCCTCCCAAAGTGCTGGGAATACAGGCGTGTTCATTTTCAAAGAAGTTCATTTTCAAAGAGGCATAGACACACTGAATCCTTACCCATTCTTCTCATCTGAGAAAGAAGATGCTGCTTTAAGAAAGACACTGATGAGGAGAGAACATTCCTACCATATGTTGAGGTGTCTGCAATTGAGATCAACAAATTTTAAAGCCACCTAAGAACAGTATTCTGGTTGCTAGCCAACTTTCTTACCAGTTGAAGACTATGTTTAATACCACATGGTAGGGATTCTAAAAGATTTTCAGCAGCTGTAAGAAATGCCATATTGGGGGAGATTGCACATATAGCAAATATTTGAATTAAGAAACACTTGTGATACCTTGGAATATATCAACCTAAAAATATGCATTTGCAGAAGAGATACCAAATATGGCTGTCAGATTTATTTCAGTACCTTTTAAATCTCAGCAGAAAAAAAAATTATTGTGAGTGAAGCAGTTAAATAGGAACAAGAAAATTTGCCAACTAAATACTTTGTATAATTGACCTTGAAGCCTATAAAAAAGGAAAGATCTTGACACTGGATATATGAACTATTTCGATTGAGAAAAAATAATGTTCAATAATTAGTAGTAAATAAACACATGCACTACTTTTTCTTTTTAAACATTAACAGTTTCAAATGAACACATAGAACCATAATTGGCTAATGTGCTGGCTTGAACAAACGTGTCCATAAAAGTTTTATCTTAGCTGGGCACATTGGTTCACACCTGTAATCCCTGCACTTTGAGAAGCCAAGGTGGGAGGATTACTTGAGGCTGGGAGTTCACACCAGCCTGGGCAACATAGCAAGACCCCCAGTTTACAAAAATAAAAATTAAAAAATAGCTGGGCATGGTGGTGTACATTTGTAGTCCCATCTACTTGGGAGGTGGAGGCAGGAGGCTCATTTGAGCCCAAGAGTTCAAGGCTGCAGTGAGCTATGATTGCACCACTGCACTGCAGCCTAGGAGACAGAGCAAGACCCCGTCTCTTAAAAAAGTTTTAACTCTTTAGCTCTAAAGATGGAGATTGCACAGGTCTACTATTATAATCAACTTTTATTATTTAACAAGATCTAATCACTCTACCGAAGAAGTCATGACAAATCCATAGTAACTTATACTTCTCTTCCCTTTTTATTTTTTCTGAAACCTAACTTTACTGAAATCAGCTTTTCCCAAAACAGAATAGGCATTATATTTCTTTATTTATTGAACAAACCTCCATTGATAACCTTTATGTGATAGGCACAGTGGTGGCTACTAAGGTCACAAAAGTGAGTAAGACACAAATCTTCAACTGGTACCCCCATAGGATCTTAGAATCTAGTAAGGAAAGGAACTATAGACATAAAAATTACATTACAAATTGGTAACTGCTCTTAGATAGATAGGACCTGAGACCATGAGAGCACAAAGGATTGAGTAAAGCATTCTGGCTGGAAGAAAGGCCTCACAGAGAGAGCGACATTTAGTCAAGCTCTTAAACTTGGTGGGGCTTTACAGAGGAACTGGGGGAAGTACATTCTTCTGTACTGACAGACCAGCAAGGACAAGTCTCTGAATTTCTGATCCAGCCTAGCACATATCTAAGAAATGAAGCTAGGGAAAGATAAGGGTAGATAAGACTCCTGGTGGCCCCTTAACAGCAATGAGTTTTAAAGATGAATCAGGCCACTTACGTGCCTAGAGCAAATGCTCATATCTCTTACCCAGCTGGCTGGTGTTAAGAGTGTAGCCTGTGGTGTGATGAAGGATAAACAGTTCTGAGATCTAGAGAGGCAGGTTGTGGTGGGCACAAGAATTTGAATCTCAGTTTGAAGAATTGGTATGTTGTTATTTAAGCAATTAAGGATGCTAAGAGAGTTTGAAAGCAAATATATGACTTAATCAGCTTTGTTTTTTGAAAGCATTGTGAAGCATTTGAAAGCATTGGAATGGGAAGAAACTTATCTTGGGGAACCTGGTGAGGAAGCTGTTGCATTAGTAATTTGGGTGGTAATTTTTATCCTACCATGTGAATTGTGGCCAGAGCATAACGCTATACTTATAATGACATTGCCTTCAAAAAGTTCTTATTGTTGTCAACCACCAGTGTGTCCTGGGGGGGAAAAATAGTTCTCATTGGTGCAGATTATTAATGAGTTGAATGGATTTTTGCTGTTGACTTATAAAAGCCCTGTTAGTAATTTAAATCCAGAATATTTTTATTCAGTCCATCCTATTCAGATTTTCTTAAGGCTTCTACTTCTTTAGCTGATGGATCTTTAGCTTACTGGGAAAAGAAAAAGAATCTAATCCTGATTCCTAGATTCTTGGACTTACAGTAACTATGCAGACATGGATTTGGACTGACTCCACCAAACAGGGCAATCACAAGTGATTACAAGTTACTGAGTGGCCTGTGTTGCTTCCTAATCCTCCCAAGATCTTAGCCTCCATTCCTTGAAATATGAAAACATGTACTTAATATCACTAGCTGGAAAATAACCATTATCTGTAAAGCAAGGAGAATTTGCTCTGATTTCTTTAAACTGTGTCATATAAGGCAGTGGTCCCCAACCTTTTTGGCACCAAGGACTGGTTTCATGGAAGGCAATTTTTCCAAGGGCAAGAGGATAGTTTGGGGATGAAACTGTTCCACCTCAGATAATCAAGCATTAGATTCTCATAAGGAGCAGCAACCTAGACCCCTTGCATGCACAGTTCACAGTAGGGTTTGTGCTCCTGTGAGAATCTAATGCTGTGGCTGATTTGACAGGGGGTGGAGCTCAGGCATTATAATGGTGGCTCACCCACCACTCAGCCACCACTCACCTCCTGCTGTGTGACCCATTTCCTAACAGGCCACATACTGGTACCAGTCCACGGCCCAGGGATTGGGGACCCCTGATATAAGGAGCAGTTAAAGACATTGGGAATATTTAGTACAGAGAAAATAAGTCTCAGCTAGGACTCAATATTTGAAGACCTATCATACAGACGATAGTGTCAGCATACCTACTCTATAAGGCTACAGAAGTTAAGACCAACTGGAGGAACTTAAGTAGAGACAGCTTTACTTTACCCTAAGAAAGACCTTCTAATGGTCTGAAGTCAGCAAGGCTATCTCAGATCTAGAGTTCTGCTTTGTGGCAGTTTTGCAATATTCTCTGGAATGGACTTTATCTTCCTTGATATAGTACCACAAACACAGTTGAGTATTCTAAAAAGTAAATCTTGAATTATGTTGAGTTGACTAAGACATTCTGATTTGAAAATTTATATGAATAGACTGTTGCATTCAAATTTAGAAAAACAGAAAATGTCTTCACAAGATAAAACAAAGATATGATGCTGAGCTAATAATAGCATCATAATGACGGTAAGAGATAATACTTATGGAATGCTTAGTATGTGCCAGACACCCTGTTAAGCACATAACCATGGGCATCTCATTTAATCCTTTTAACAACCTGTGGAGTATATACTGTGATCTTTCCCTGTTTTACAGTGGAAACAGCTCAGAGAAGTTAACTATATTTAAACAGATATTTAAATAGCTTGGCCCTTCTTGAAGGGGATTTTCCCCCTTAAAGTGCCTGTCATCCCATGTGTAATTGCCCATTAGCCACAAGCATTTTTAAAATTTATCTGATTGTATTCAGCAACCCAAGTTCTTTGTCAAAAAGATACTTACTCCATAAGAATGTTTTTCTTTTTCTATTCGTTAGGGAACCTGTACTTACACCCATTGTCAGATTGATGACCAGTTAACTGGCTATAGTTCTGAGATGGTGCTATTCGGCCAAATGTCAATCTTTAAAGGAAGTTTCTGATTTTGTTTATATTTTGAAAGATCAGTTAGTTTATTTAAAAAATTATGGGTATAGTTCCAGAGTGATATAAATATGGAGATTTTGCTTGGCCTAAAGTGTTTGAAGATGCATAAATCAGACTGGATTGAAATTGTTGTGATTACCTCTCTGTTTCTCTCCTAGACTGTAAGGTCACTTTTCTTTCCTAAACACGTAGGAGACACTCACTAAAAACTAGTAGAGTGAACGGGTGAATGCATGACTGAGTATGTGAATGAATGAACTTACTTCAGTATCTCAAAGAATCTCTGCCTTTTGCTTGCTAATCCAGTGGATGACTTATATTATAAATGAGCAGACTTCCTGCCTGTTGATTTGCTTAGTCCCTAGATTTTTCTTACCACAGTGCTGTTAAGACTAAGTTTATGGGTTTCCTACACAATGTGGTCTAGTTTGCTTCATTGCATGATATACTTATAATCCCAGCCACCTGAATTGTAGATGTGGGCTTTTGGTCACACCAGGGAGCGGTATAGCTTTGGATCTCTCATAATTATGGCTGTCACAGAAGAGAAGGCCAGTTGGCTTTACTAATACGTTAGTAGGCTCAAGTCCATGCACTAAAGAAGACATATTATTATGGTAATAGTGAGAAATTGTTCCTAAAGCTGAGTTAATTGCATTTTTGTAAAGTTCAGCATATTGAAAATGGTTTGGAACCACTTTTTGATATTTTTAGTTAATTATATTATAGTCTGAAACAGTTTTATAACTCATACTGATTTTAATTAAGTAGGTTTATTTACATCAGCCACTGAGAATTTATATGTAACTGATTATTCATTTAGTGACACTGAAAAGGTATTTCTAGTTTATCAGCATTTTGAGTAGAGAAACAACTCTTCATGTGTTTTTTGAAGAGCTAGGGAAATGAAAATGAAGACACTTGTTTCATCTACTTTATTTCCTGTAGGATTTAAATCTCAGTCTTGAGTTACTTAATCAGCCCGTTCAAGTACTGTTTATATGTGGTAGGTTGTGAGTGACTTTGGTGTTGATGACTATGCACCTTTCAAATTGTCTGCTCGAAGGCTGAACACAGCAACAGCCAACCTTTTTCACCTGGATATAGAATACCACTTTTGTCCAGCAATTACATTAGTAATTGTAATAGATGCCCCAGATAGTTCCCTTTATGGTTAAGTTTTGTTTTAATTTGAAATGAAGCTCTGGTTTCTCTGTATTTACGATGCCTTCTAATTTCTCCTTTTCTAGTGGCAAGGAGTTTTGTCTTTAAAAATTCTGATTTTTACCCCTTTAGGGTAAAGTAGATCATCAAACTAATTCCATGATAGCTTCAATACTTAGTTGTGATTTTAGTAAGTACAAAACCATGTCTCTTGTCAGTTAGAAGGAAAATGTGCAGAAACACTGTAAACATTACCTAGAAATTTGGTTCAGGCCATCAAGCACAACCCAACTTTCTCCTTTAGGCATTTTAGAAGACGCTGTTGCCTGTGTCTTCAGAGTTTACCTGAATTAAGGGAATGTATTATTATAGAGACACATGAACATGAGCTTTGGAAACTTAAAAGCACACATACTGTGGAAGTATGGCCTGATCCCTTTAACCAGAATTTACATCCCAAACTGACTGAGCATGAGACACTATCATCATCTGAAACCCTCTCATTAAATATTTAATCTGGTTTTTCTCTTTCTCTTCTACTCCCATGGTGACTCAGCATACGGTCAGGATTTCTTGAATGGTCATCACAGTAGATTTACTTGAAAAATACCTCTGAAAAAGGCCACAGGCCTTCTGAATGGATCATTGAATCCAACCACATAGATCACTTGATAGATTGCTCAGTGTACTCATATGTGGTTGTATTAACTATCCTCTTTGTTCTTCCTCTCCCTCCTTTCTGGGAGGTTCTGGGGGTAAGACTGCAGCCCTCCAGGAATAGGGACCCTGGCCAGGGCCCACCCAGTGTAGCACTTACCATAGCACTCCATGTAGAAAGCTGTTTTGGGATATCTGGCACCTTCGTGAGATTGCAAACTGGAGTGCAGAAACCAGTCCTCATTCAGTGCTTTTCATTCAGCATATGTAGATCCTGTACCTCCAGGTACCAAGCACCAAAGTAGGCACTGGGAATGCAAAGACAATTGTTAGGATGTGGTCCCTGCTCTCAAAGAAACTATGTTTATGAAGAAAGAAACAAATGTGACAAGCCTACTAGTAACATTTTAGGTGTTTAATAAGGACCACTTCAGTAAAACCCTGTAACAGAGACTGTTAGCATTTCCTTTTTGTCAGTGGAAAAGCTGAACCTTCACAAAATTACTTAACTTGTGCACGGACTGTAACAAGGTAGTTTGAACACAGGCACTTCAACTTTAGCATTTGAACTCTTAGCCAGTATACTAGATAGCCTAGAGGTGATAATAAATTAATGTATTATAAAATCACAAGGAAGGAAGACCTAATCTCTTTCCTTGGGGGACAAGGTGAAGTTACCAGAAAGTTTTTACAGAGTTACATGTAGGATTGTACCAGGCAAAGAGAAGGAGGGAGAGTCTAGGAAAGAGGAAATGGCATGGGGAAAGCACAGAGATGGGAAAGCAGGGCCTGAGACTTAGCAGTTTAGGACCAGGCTGAAGGATGAGGTGTGGGATTTGTGGAAAGTGAAGTAGACTAGTTAGGCAGAAGTTATGGATGAGTTAAAAAAAAAATTGAAGTCTATCCTAAAATAATATAGCAAGTCTTTCAATAATTTTAATCAGAGGAAGCTTAATTCGATTTTTTTTAATTCTGATGACGTATAGAAAAAAATTGACCAGCCAGAATTGGTAAGATTGGTCTTCAAGGAAAAGCAGTCAGTCTTAGAGGAACCCTAGATTTCTGACTTGAGTGACATTGTTGTCCTAGAAGCATTATAATTTCATTATAACCCTTTTAAAAAATAAACTTCCAGCATGTATCAAGAGTCTTAAAAATGTTTATACTTTTATGCTAGTAATTTCATGTCTTGGAATTGGCTTAAGCAAATAATACAAATGCAAGATATATGCCGTTTGATCAGCATTTATGATATGAGTTCAGAGTGCTTAAAACATATTGGTGAAATTGAATAAAGAAATAAATGATTGACTGGTTGGTAGAAAATAGTGGAAACATTGGAAACAGTACACTTAAATTTAATGTTCATGTACGTTTACTACGTAGTTATGAATCCAGTTGTGGTTCTGAAAATTATATAATTACATGTAAAAATGTATTGTAACTTAAAAAAAAGCAGAATAGGAAAATATACTTAGACCTATGTTTAAATAAACTTGAAAGAAATACATCAAATCATAATAGTGGGCCAAGTGCAGTGGCTCACACCTGTAATCCCAGCACTTTGGGAGGCCAAGGCAGGCAGATCACTTGAGCACAGCCTGGACAACATGGCAAAATCCTCTCTACATAAAATACAAAAATTAGCTGGGCATGGTGGCATGTGCCTGTAGTCCCAGCTACTCAGGAGGCTGAGGTGCGAGAATCTCCGGCCACTGCACTCCAGCCTAGGTGACAGAAGGAGACCTGTGTCAAATAAACAAAAAAAATTATAATGGGGGGATTGTCCTTCTGTTCTCTATTTCTTCAATATTCAATATACTTAGTTCATTTTCATGATGGAAAAAGGTTAAAAACTTTGAGACTGTTCATTCTGGACTAATGTTAGAAATATCTGAAACATCAGAATGACAATAAACGGTAAACAATTGGAAATAGGCTTGGAATTAAACTCTGGGTTTATACACTGGAGACATTCAGTAAATGTTAACTGAATTGAAGTTCTATCCATTTTCCTTCCCTTGGGTCAGGATCCCAGAATCCTAATGAAATGTATTAGAATATTAGAAGTTTTACCATTATTTGAATATATTAATGAGGAACAAAAACTTCTTCCCTAACACAGAAGAAACATTGATTGCTCTCTTTAATACTGATATTATTTTTCTTATGTGGCAATTCTTGTTCAAGGGCCAAGGGTCTGCTCTCACTGCTTTCAAGTATTTTAAGTTATTATCTTTTTCTTTTCTTTTTTTTTTTTTTTTTGATAGTGGGTCTCACTCTGCCACCCGGGCTGGGGTGTATGCTCACAGCTCACTGCAGCCTCGAACTCTTAGGTTCAAGAGATCCTCCCACCTCAGCCTCCCTCATAGCTGGGACCACAGGTGTGCACCACCATGCCCAGCTAATTTTTATACTTTTTCTAGAGGTGGAGTTTCCCCATATTCCCTAGGCTGGTCTCAAACTCCTAGGCCCAAACAGTCTGCCCACCTCAGTCTCCCAAAGTGCTGAGATTACAGGCATGAGCCACTACGCCCAGCCTGCTTTCTAATTTTTAATGAAATAGAATCCATAGGCATATTTAACCTATTACTCTTTTTTTTTTTTCTAATAGAGACATGGTTTCACTGTGTTGCCCAGGCTGGTGTTAAACTCCTGAGCTCAAGTAATCCTCCTGCCTCAGCCTCCTTAAGTGCTAGGATTATAGGTGTGAGCCACCACACCTGGCCTCACTTATTGAATTTTGATGGACTTTTGACAATCCAGATATTTTCTAATGAAAGGATTTCAGTTCATTAGCCTAGTAATGCTCTATGCTAACTGGACCACACCAGGTACATTTTGGTTTAAAGATTGCTTCTTTGGGAGTGCAGAGTAGCATTTTGAAGAAACAATTGTTTCTCGTTGTTACTGTAATAAACTGGAAACACATTTAAAGTAGGGGTAACGTGAGGTGCTCCCTCCACTGTTGCCATACCATGAGGACAGGAACCATGTCCCCAGGATATAGATTAGGACTTGATGTTTTGTCCAGCCCAAGTATCTGTGAATACAAGGATGTGTGAATTCATATTTCACAAATTAGTCATATAAACTAGTGCTTCTCAGAGCATAGTTCAGTTCCTTAGCAATTTTTGCAGACTAGTGTTGGGAAGAAAATCATTAATTTCTACGTTATTTACTAGACAATAGAGGGTTTGGACTGTCATTCAAAGTGAACAAACAGGCAGAAACTTTGGTGCGGTGTCATGAGGATAGCCAAGGGTCTACCTACTGAAAGGAACTCCACACCAACTTTTCACAAAATCTAAAATTCCTACTAGAGCCTGCTCCTCAAGGGCCTCCTTCATGAGTTACATATACCTTATCATGTGGACTTGAGGAATTATCCATTTCCTAAGGGATGTTTCATTAATTCATTCAATAGCAATGGTAGTAGGACCGCCTGAGAAAATGGAACATAGGAAGATAGATTTAATATACACACATGGCAAGGGAATATGGATATAAGAAAAGCTGGAGCATAATCCTTATGGGCCCTTTGAAATTCAGGGTCACCTGAAGGAATCTAAAGGCCAGGGCAGTAGGGGGGAACATCAGAGTCAACTCAAGCCCCTCCTTCAGGGAAGCCAATAGAATCAATGTCAAAAGAGACCACAAGAAAGGACAATGTGATGTGGCCTTTTCACTCAAGGGAGTTGCCATGACGAACAGTATCTGGAAAAAGAAATAATGATAATTATGGTGTATTCACTGTGTGTTAGGAACCATTCTTAATACTATGCATGAATCATCTTTTTAACATTTACAAGAACCTTATGAGATAAGTACAATGCCTATATTCATTTTACAGGTCAGGAAACTGAGGCATAGGCAGATCCAAAGTCCTTGAACCTTCACATTATGCATTCTGACTCTGTAGTCCTTAGACCTTGCTTTTAAGCATTATGTTATACTGCCTGCAGACAAACTTTATATATTTCAGGGCCTCTGGGGAACGACAAAAGAAAAATGTAAGTGTATGCCTGGCAGAGCACAGTCTGTCTGTGATGCCAGATGTCTTCTACCTCATTATCTGAAGTCTTAGAAAATATGGAACATACTATGACTCGTCAGCACATGGACACATAGAGGGGAATAACACACACTGGGGCCTATTGGAGGATGGAGGCTGGGAGGAGGGAGAAGATTAGGAAAAATAACTAACGCGTATTAGGCTTAATACGTGGGTGGCAAAATAATTTGTATAACAAACCCCCATGATACAAGTTTACCTATACTACAAATCTGTGCACGTACCCCTGAACTTAAAATAAAAGTTAAATAAAAGAAAAAGTCATCTTGTCCTAAGATATTTGGCCTAAGATAGCTTTGAGGACCCTTATAACCCCAAACCTAAATCTTTTATCTGACCCAGAATATTTTCTTGGGTTAAGGTTTCTTGAACATAAGGGATTTTTTTGTTGCTGTTATTGTTCTGAAGTCTTAGCCAAGAAATATTTTCTTCTTTTCTTTTTCTTTTTTGAGACAGAGTCTCACTGTATCACCCAGGCTGGAGTGCAGTGGTGTGATCTTGGCTCACTGCAACCTCTGCCTCCTGGGTTCATGCAGCTCTCATGCCTCAGCTTCCTGAGTAGCTGGAATTACAGATGTGTGCCACCACACCTGGCTGATTTTTGTATGTTCAAGAGAGATGGGGTTTCACCATGTTGTCCAAGCTGGTCTTGAACTGTTGGCCTCAAGTGATCTGCCTGTCTTGGCCTCCCAAAGTCCTGGGATTACAGGCATGAGCCAACGCGACCAGCCATCTTTTCTTTTTAGACTTGCTACCTGAAACGTGGGTAGCTGAGCAGAGTTACTTGGTGGCCTTTGATCCCATTAGAGAGTTCTAAATTGTTGGCCTAGATCCTTGAATGAAATCTGATATTAAAATAACACCAAACTGAGGTCATAGGAGATTTGTAGTGTAATATATACCCTCTCGATAATCAAGACAGAGGAAAAATAAAATGAGTTTCAGTTGACTTCATTTTTTTACTTGAAACTTTCCTTTCACTCTTGGGTGATTTGTAACCCACATCTTCACATATCAGGGACACAGCAAGACATAAAATCCGTAATTCCAATTTGAGATTTTAGAAGCTGTCGGAGCTTAGTAAATAGCACCACTCTCTTAGATACTCCAAGGAAATTCAGTGAAAAATACTGCTAATGAATTTAAATTTCTCCAAGTTCAGGTACTGCTCTGACGCCATCTTCCCACACTATTTTATCTTCCATGAGTCTTCAGTCCATCACACTTGTTTGGCTTTTGTTGAGGCCTGACCCAATGACCTCATGTTTACAAGATGGACGTGGGCCAGGACTAGGACCCTCTTTAAATTCTGCATTCTTGGTGCCCACTTGCCCAAGCACCACACAGGACACCGCGGGGCTGCAGAACTGATTAAGATACGGCCCTTATCCCTAATACTGTTAGCCCAGTGAGGGGTACATACATGAACCAGTGGATGTTGTTGTTGTTGCAAACTGTAGATTAAGCTGTGCTACACATCTTTTTTCCATTTTCTGTAGCTGACTACATAATGAACTCAAAATGGGGGGAAGAAAGGTCATTTGGATGTAAGATTTCTTTAAAATAACTTACAGCTTTTGCTGAAAGTAATATTCAAATACTTCTCTATCAAACTCTCAGAATTAGCCTAGGGAAGGGTATTTTAAATGCTGTTTTTTACCAACTGGGTAGAAGAATGATACTCTCCACTTTTTTGTCTTCATTGAAAATAATAATAAATGCAGAGGTAAAAGTTTATGGACCTTGAGTGGACTTACCATTTTACTGCTTTGAAAGTGCTTTCTTGCCAGGCTCAGTGGCTTACATCTGTAATCCCAGCACTTTGGGAGACTGAGGCAGGCAGATCACTGAGTTTGAGACCAGTCTGGGCAATATGGTGAAACCCTGTCTCTACAAAAAATGTAAAAACTAGTTGGGCTTGGTTGCACGCCCCTGTAGTCTCAGCTACTCAGGAGGCTGAGGTGGGAGGATTGCTTGAACCCAGGGGTTCAAGGCTGCAGTGAGCTGTGAGCATGTCACTGCATTGCAGCCTGGGTGACAGAGTGAGACCCTGTCTCCAAAAACAAAAAAGCGCTTTCTTAAAATTAAACTTGTAGTCAGTCACATTGTAACTTTGGACAGAGGAAGTTAATTTCCGCTTTGGTTTCTAAGTTAGCTTTTTGGGAATCACACTGTAAAATTTCATGATCTAGTTCTTTTTTTTTTTTTTTTTTTTTTTTTTTTTTTTTTTTTTTTTTGTTTGTGAGGCGGAGTCTCGCTCTGTCGCCCGGTCTGGAGTGCAGTGGCCCGATCTCAGCTCACTGCAAGCTCCGCCTCCCGGGTTTGCGCCATTCTCCCGCCTCAGCCTCCCGAGTAGCTGGGACTACAGGCGCCCGCCACCTCGCCCGGCTAGTTTTTGTATTTTTAGTAGAGACGGGGTTTCACTGTGTTAGCCAGGATGGTCTCGATCTCCTGACCTCGTGATCTGCCCGTCTCGGCCTCCCAAAGTGCTGGGATTACAGGCTTGAGCCACCGCGCCCGGCCAGGTCTAGTTCATTTTTAATGGTCCTTAGTTCTGCAACTGAACTTTTAAGCAAGCATGACGCTTCAACCTGCTTACTTTGTCTCTGTTTGGTAAAGTCTGTTTGGATGGTGGGGGAGCCATTCACCCAAGGTTGTCACTTGTTTGCTCTGTTTATCCTAGGGGCCATCTGTATACAATGTCTAGAGTTTACAAAGGGCCATTCCATTGAAGATGTTTATTACAGAGCCTTGCTGTCTTTCTATCGTGTTAGATACATTCCTGTATTTTCAGTCAGTGGACTTTTTAAGAGTAAATAATTTTAAAATATTCTTTTTTATTTTCTTTTTAATTACAGAGCAAAGAGATTGCATTCCAACTTCATGAGGATTTAATGAAGGTTCTTAATGAGCTTTATACGGTAAGCACATAATCTTTCTTCTTTTCTAGAATTCTTGGGTTAGAATTCTGGTTTGTAAAAACACTGCTTATTGTAGTATTCATTCCAAGCCAGCGTGACAGTGGATCCTCATCTGCTTGAAATACAGGAGCAAGTGGATAGGTGTACACAGCTACATTCCTTTGCCACTCCATCCCGATTTGGAGAAATTGTACTCAAATAAATTACCTATCTATCTGTCTGCATACACACGTGTATACACAATTAGCACACTTTAAGAAACTAAAGTATAGATGTCTCCATAAGACACGTTTTTAACTGGATTTTATGTGATCTCTACATATATTGAATTCGAGAATATTTCGTTTAAAATTGATGCCCTTGTGGCCAGGCGGGGTGTAGTCGCAGCACTTTGGAAGGCCGAGGCTGGTGGATCACTTGAAGTCAGGAGTTTGAGACCAACCTGGCCAGTGTGGTGAAACCCTGTCTCTATTAAAAATGTAAAAGTTAGCTGGGCATGATGGGATGTGCCTGTAATCCCAGCTATTTGGGAGGCTGAGGTGGGAGGATCACTTGAACCCAGGAAGCAGAGGTTGCAGAGCCAAGATCGCACCACTGCACTCCAGCCTGGGCAACAGAGTGAGACTCTATCTCAAAAAAAAAAAAAAAAAAAAAATGTTGCCGTTAGAGAACTTGAGCAATTTAGGTTGTGTTATTCTGGTGCTTTCTTTTTTTTCCACATTTTAGTTCAATTAATTGTTTGGTTAATGACATATTAAAATTGCTTTTGAAGGATATCCATTTTTTTGCAATAATTTGCTTTTTTGACTTACATTTTATTTAGGGTACTTCATGTAATCATTAAAAATTAAATAATTTAAAACTACTTTATTAAAAATAACTAAAACTAATGATGTTACAAGTTGGAGTTAGTAATATATTCATGTAAATATTTTTCCACACTTAATGATCATGTTATGAAATACTTCTTTTGGGGGATATTTTATTTTAAGAGAATAAAATAACAATAAATGAGTATATTAATTTATATTAATGAAAGATATTTGGATTTTTATTGCACAAGATTATTTTGTTTGTTTGTTTTTGAGAAGGAGTCTCGTTCTGTCACTCAGGCTGGAGTGCAATGGTGCAATCTCAGTCACTGCAACCTCTGCCTCCTGGGTTCAAGCAATTCTCCTGCCTCAGCCTCCAGAGGAGCCAGGATCACAGGCATGTGCCAGCATGCCCGCAAGTTTTTTTGTATTTTTAGTAGAGACGGAGTTTTGCCATGTTGGCCAGGCTGGTCTCAAGCTCCCGGCCTCATGTGATCCACCCACCTCAGCCTCCCAAAGTATTGGGATTACAGGCATGAGCCACCATGCCCGGCCTGAATTGGTTTTTTTATAGGCAAACTAAACCTGAAACTCGAAAGCACGTTTCTTGATTTACCAATTCCGTTTGTTCCTAAAAAGGCACATGTGTAACATACAGTTTTGTAAATTAAATTTTTAATGCTCCTTTGATACTTACTAATTAAAGAAACTTGTAAGTTAAACTTTTATAAAATGATTCTTTATAAAATGAACTTTCTAGTTTTTTTCTATGTGTGTGATAAATCTATTTTTATAAAGCACATTTACTACATCTGTGCATATAAATTGAATTGACAGTTTCTGTGTGTTAGTTCCTCCTTCAGAAACTTTCGACTCTGCATGCAACCTACAAAAGCCTCAGGTTAAGAGATTATATCTATATACCAAATGCCTAATGAAACTGATTTTTACGTGATAAAGGCCAATTTCTAGCTCCTGCCTTATGTGATTTGTTAGTTTCTGATACCCTAAGGTATCAACCATTTCTAGAAGCCCAGTAATTTAAAAGTTAAATGACCTTTGTATACCTGAGACTTCCAAAGAGGAACAAGCAGAAATTCTGTGTTGTCTTCCATTGAACTCTTTTAAGATGAGGACGTTGTGGCACTTTCCTCATGGTTCCTTTTGCTTAGACATTGTTTTACCTAGAAATAGAAATCAGTCCTTAATACCTTAAAAAAATAAGTCTGCCGGCTGCCATGCCATCATGGGTTAGAGCCTGTTGATTATGGTCTGAAAATAGTAGTAGTACTAAAGACAACAGTGACGAAGATGAACTTGACCACTGAATACAAGAAAAGTCAAAAGAGTGTCCTGAAAATTTTATCTCAGTGAGGGATATATATAATGAAATTTCTCCTAGATCCAGCCTATTGATTGCACCTAGACATTTTGCAGACTCTGTAGCGTTCAAGTAAGTAAGCTGACACCTCAGAACTCTTATCAAATATCAGCCCAAAAGCCTGAAAGAGCCAAGTTCTACCAAAGGCCACCAGGGTTGGAGTGACCCTGTCAGAGTCATTTAAGCTCTCAGAATTGGTTGAGGGATTAAGGGATAGGGCAGACAAGCAATGAGGTTTTAATGATGTCATCTGTAGATCACTCTGAGCTCCTGGGAAAAAATTTTACTTTAATCAGAGAGCATGCTCAGCAAGGCCAGAGGTCATGTTCTGTGGGGAGAGAACTTCATATCACTCATGCACATACACACACCCTCTCCCTTTTTATTCTAAAAGGAGATGCTGTTTTTTCTGTCTTACACATTATCTTCAGATACACAAACTTTGTCTTGTTCAAATAAAATCTATCCATTATATTAATACTTCAGTTTACATTAGGGAAGAGGCGAGATGAGGCATATTTGAACAGTGGAACAATATTTGGAGGAATGTAGTTTAGATTCCCCATTCAACTACTCACTGGTATTTTTGTCATGAACAAATAACCTAGTTGCATCATGCATAGAATTTTGTAGAACTGATGATGTAATAGTGATTGTTGAAGTAACAGGTATAAAATACATAGCCTCAGGGAATTGAGGATGCTTTTTAATTGTCTTTTAAATTACAGTCAACCTTAGTGGTGGGTGACAGCCTTATGTTTGGACTTCCTTACCCCAGAATATTGTTCCCACAGCAATTGTTGATTATTTCAAACATTTTATCAGAAGGATTTGTCTCAGATAAAATATATATGCTCAGGAAGGAGAAGAGAGAGAGATGCCCTATGGTATTTATACATTAGAATGAACTGAGTTTTACCAGCCCAGATTGTACGGATGATGGGATAGATATGATATCATATGATGATATGATAGATATATAATACAATAGAGCACAGTTTGTGTGGACATGGCATGAAGTCCTGGGCTTACAAGCAGAAGACAGGATGGTGGCATTAGAGTGGCTACTGAAAGAAGAGGAAAGGCTTTGAAGACTTGCAGCTCCTTTACTATATTTTTGCCCAATCTTGCCTTTAATTGCCGATAAAAATAAGGCCTCAAATGGTTTTAAGCCTCTATTTGAATTCTTAGGTGACTACAAAGGACAGCCAGAGCAGTTAAGATTAGTTCAGTCTTCACCAGCTACAGTGGCTCATGCCTGTAATCCCAGAGCTTTGGGAGGCCAAGGTGGGCAGATCACCTGAGGTCAGGAGTTCAAGACCAGCCTGGCCAACATGGTGAAACCCTGTCTCTACTAAAAATACAAAAATTAGCTGGGCGTGGTGGTGGACACCTGTAATCCCAGCTACTCAGGAGGCTGAGGCAGGAGAATCACTTGAACCCAGGAGGTGGAGGTTGCAGTGAGCCGAGATTGCGCCACTGCACTCCAGCTTGGGTGACAAGAGTGAGACTCCATCTCAAAAAAAAAAGGAAAGAAAAGAAAGATGATTAGTTCAGTCTTGAAGAGCAAAGGTTCTCAAAATAATGACATAAACCAAATAGATGTTTATATTCTCTCTCACAAAAAAAAGACCAAAGATTGACAGTACAGGCCTGGTATGGAGGTTACATAAAGCCTTCCAAGACTCAAGCTCCTCCTACTGCTTGTTCAGGTAAACCCCATTGTAACATTTGTCCTTAGAATTCAAGATGGTTGCTAGAACTCCAGCCATTACATCTGCATTCATGGTAACAGAATGGAAAAAGGGAGCCTTGCCTTTTAAGGAGACTCCATAAAAGTCTCACACAAGACTTTGATATACATCTCATTGGCCAGAACTTAGAACATGGTCCCTCCAGGCTGCAAGTTAGGTCTGGGAATTACAGTCTTTTAGCTAGCCAGGTCATTGCTAGCCAGTTTTTTAAAAATGGGATTCTATTCATTTGAAAGAGAAGGGGAGTTATTTGTAGTTAACTAGCCATGCCTGCCAGAGTAGCTAACATTTACTGCATGCTGATTATGCTTGTGCTAGTTATTGTGCTAAGCATATTATTTGCATTATCTCATGTAATCCTCACAGGACTTCCATGAGGTAGTTATTCTCATCATCCTCATTTGACAGACGAGGAAACTAAGGCACAGAGGGACTTGCCCCAGGGTGCACAGTAAGTGGTAAGGTGGGATCTCAAGTCCAGGACTGGCTGCAGAGCCTCTACCCTTTACTATCTTTTTATCTCTATTGCTGTAGTTGTGGGGAACCATTTTCTAAATAAGATTTCTAAATATTAATGCCTCCCCCACAACACAGAGAACATAAGCAGTTTATCTCCAACTGATTTATAGTTTTTATAATCAATGGCGTTAATGTTGCTTTAACAAAATGTAGGTGACAAATTGAACATGTGGCTCTATGGCAACCAGTACTTCTTAGACATGTGTATTTAAATGACTTAACAGGTGGAATTCATTGGCTAAAAGTGAAAGGGTGAACCAGGATCCCCAGACTCCCTTTCTTAGCCTAATTTGCTAATTCTTTTTGAGTTAAACATTTGAAAGCAAGCTAAAGGATAGAATTAGCAAGTTTGGGAGTAGGGTTAAGAAACCAGGGACACCGTCATGCTATCATGAAACAAAAGTAACTGGACTGGCAGTCAGCAAGCTTATATTTGAATCCCAGCTTCATTAATTGTTAGTTGTGTGACACTGGGAAATCATTTAGCTTCTCTGGACACTTGTTTCAGTCTGAGTTCTCTATAGATACAGAACCAACAGAATAGGTGTCTGTGTGTGTGTGTGTGTGTGTGTTCGCGCACACATGTGCAAAGTGATTTACTATAAGGAGTTGGCTCCCACAGTTATGGAAGATGAGAAGTCCCAAGATCTGCAGTGAGCAAGCTGGAGATCCAGCCAGGAGGGTTAATGGTATAGTTCTAGTCTGAGTTCAGGACTGAAAACCAGGAAAGCCAATGGTGTAAGTTCCAGTTCAACTCCAGAAAAAACCAATGTTCCAGCTCAAAGACCATCACACAGGGAGAGTGAATTCTCTCTTATCCAGCCTTTTTGTTCAATGCAAGTCATCAGTGGGTTGGATAAGACCCACCTATATTGGAGAGGGCAATCTGCTTTACCCAGCCTACTGATTCATATGTTAATCTCATCCAGAAACACTCTCACACACAGCCAGAATCATGTTTGACCAAATATCTGGGCACCCCACAGCCTAGTCAAGTTGACACATAAAATTAATTATTACGGCATCTGACAAGGCACAAGAGTATAATGGGGAAGGGTCAATGCTTAAATCACAGCTCTGCCCCTTTCTGGTGCATGTGACTCTGTGCCTCAGTTTTCTCATCTGTAGAATGGAGATGAAAAAATACCTCTTAGAGTTGTTAAAAAGAATGAATGTTCTAAAGACAAATGGAAACACTTTGCATGCTTGCTATGCTAGGCACTGTGAGATGTACTGGGGATATAGCTGTGAATGAAAACAGACCAAGTCCTTCCTCTCAAGACATTTACATTCTAGTGAAGAGAGAGAGAGAGAGGCCTTAAATAAATAATATGGCAGGTGTAAGAGCTAAGAGGAAAAGTACAGCTGAGTTGATACAGGTAGAGCATTCAGAACAGTGCCTGTCACATGGTAAATGTTTAAAAAACATTAGTAATTAGTGTTAGCCTCCTCATCATCATCACCCTCTTTATCAAGCGAATGGGGATGGCCGCAGCTTCATGTCAGCCTCACCAAGTAAATGCAGATATCAGGAATGATTTTAACAGTAATTATAGATGTTTTTTTACATATATATGAATTTTTCTTATGATGACTATGTGATACTTTTGTACCAAAAGAAAAAAGGGAAGGTAACTTCCCTAAGAAACTACATTGATAGTAAATGTTCACAGGGCTGTGATCGGGGAAGTGGAAAAGTAAAAGGCAAAAACAGAAAAATGGTAACACAAAGGTTAGAGGGAACATTCAAAACAAAATGTGCCTTCATCAGCCCAGTAAAGAGGTCATATGAAATGGGTTTAAAGTGTTAAGCCTGTCCCACTACTAAAATCTCAAAAGGTTATGCAGTATTTTAATAGAAAAACCATGATTTGCCCTTTATTACTATTTCTTTACTTTCTCTAGGCATTACAGCATTACACTCAGCATTTTACAAAACAAGGAGTTGACCACTCTCAGTCAGCTAATTCTAATCAAGATTAACACAGATGTCATGATAAATCCATGTGAAATTGATTGTTAATTGTATGTAATTGATTATCACACTCTGTGCATCAGCAGCACACACAGCTAGCCAGAGTCAAGAGGTAATCTATCCTCAAGTTCCATTACATCAAGAGGAAAAGAACTGAGGAAATGAAGATTTATCCAACCCTTGTACCATGAGGGCAAGCACATTATCCCATTTATTTCTCACAGCAGCACTATGAGGCAGGTATGCCTAATCTCAGGCTTACATGTGGGAATTGGGGCTTGGAATAATTAGCTCAGGGTCACACAGACAGTAAATGACTGATCCAAAATCTAAACCCACTTCTGTTTCCAAGGCCCATCAGTTCCTCACTGGGCAGCTGCCTTAGAGAAGGACGTGCAGAGGAGGTGGCAGGAGGAGGTGTAAACCTGAGCTAAAGGATCAGTAAAACTCTCTATGACAGACACTTGTGAAAACATGAGCTTTCTAGACTCTTATATGGCTTACAGAATGGGCAAACCCAAATGACTTTGTGTAATCGGCTTTCATATTAGGATATGAAGCCAGGTGTGGTGATTCACATCTGTAATCCCAACACTTTGAGAGGCTGAGCTGGGAGGATCGGTTGAGCCCAGTTTGAGACCAGCCCGGGCAACATGGCAAAACCCTGTCTCTACCAAAAAACAAATAAATTTAGCCAGGTGTGGTGGTGTGTGCCTGTAGTCCCAGCTGCACAGGAGGCTGAGGTGGGCAGATCATCTGAGCCCAGGAGGTCAAGACTGCAGTGAGCCATGATTGTGCTACTGCACTCCAGCCTGGACTCCAGCCTGAGTGACAGAGTAAGATCCAGTCTCAAAAAAAAGAAAAAGAAAAAAAATTTAGGATATGTTCATTTTGGGTGTAGCCTTTCATTTAGCTTTAGTGTTATAATGTAAAATTTCCTGTTCAGTGTGCGTTCATACACAGTGGTTACTTCTAAGGATCCATGTCTTGCTCCATTCAGCTTTGTTTTCTTCCTAATGAGCGCTAAATCCAATATGCCTGTATTAGTCAGTTTTCACACTGCAATGAGGAAATACCTGAGACTGGGTAATTTATAAAGAAAAGAGGTTTAATTGACTCAGTTCCCATGGTTGGGAGGTCTCAGGGAACTTACAGTCATAGCAGAAGGCACCTCTTCATAGGGCAGCAGGAGAGAGAATGAGTGCCACGTGAAGGGACAGCCCCTTATAAAACCATCAGATCTCCTGAGAACTCACTCACTATCATGAGAGCAGCATGCTGGAAACCACCCCTGTGATTCAACTATCTCCACCTGGTCCCGCTCTTGACACGTGGGGATTATTACAATTCAAGGTGAGATTTGGGTGGGGACACAGCCAAACCATATCAATGCCTAACAAATGTAAATGGAGGATGGAAGCTGTCCTGGTACAAACCCAGAGGTGGGCTGAGTAACTTTCACAGGAGCAGTTTCAAAAACAGTTGATGTGAGCACAGAATCCAGCCTGGCCTTTATGTATCTTTGAAGCCCTTGTCTCTTTAAAACGTTTAAATTAAAAAAAAAAAAAAAAACTAATTATTTTTCAGAGGGAAAGAAAAGATGCTGTTTATTATTTCAAGCCCTTACTTGAAAACAGCCTCTGAGGACTGCGGAGGGAAACTTTGTTGACTGGTTTTGTGAGCCTCCCACAGACCAGGAGCTAATGTATCCTTCTATAAAGAAGAAACATGCCCAAGGCAAGGTTGAAAAGTCATTCCGAGAGCCCAAGATACTTGCCACCTCGTATCGGAAGATTTTTCTCTGAGCCTCAAAGAGGTTTTTGACCTTGAGAGGGGAGGCGTGGGGGTTACGTATTTATTTTAGCTCAAGGGCATTTTAAGAATTTGAAATATATATTTCTGTAGTGAAAATGAAAATTCATTTCTTTGAGACAGACTACAGAGGCCTGGGTCTCAAAACAAAACACTGAACAAAGGGAAATAAGGAGTAGGAATATGTAAAAAGCTCCCAAACTGAAAATCTCTTTGGAGTACCACATTCTCCATGATGCCTCCTGGAAAACTTTTTTTAAAACACTCTATTTAGGGACCTTGGGCTGACAAAGAATTTCCGTACCTCCTTCCCCTGGCTTTGATTGCTAGACACTTCAATGGAAAGAAAGAGGGATTGGGATCGTGTGACTCTCTGCGAGGAACTTCTGAATTCTAATCTTGGCCTTGACACACACCAACTTTGGAGACTGGATTAGCTAATTTAACCTGGCTTTGTTTTCCTGCCAGAATGATCGAGATTAATAAAATGACCAATTCAAGGATCTCTGAGAAGAACTGTTTGATAAGAACTTTATATGTAGACATGCTTGAGGGCGTTCTGATCAATGATGCTAGCTGCTTCCTACCTCCTGCTTATAGTTTCATTTTCTTTCTGATATTTAAGAATTAGTTATGATTAATGTTTATATACCACAAATAAGGCTGTCTTTTATTAAAAGAAGTGAGCTATATGAACCCCAATGTAATTATTTAGCTTAGAAATGAGAATGTGTTAGAAAGTATACTTTAGTGAAAAAAAAATTCTAAAGAATGTTTTATATCCAGAATCCTTCTCAACGAAGTCTTTTGTCCAAACTATTATATTCTGAAATACAGTATTATAATCTTTAAGTGATTAGAATGCTTTAATGACAAATGTCTTAAGCAGTTTCTAGTACTAAATATATATGATACTTGCCAAAATAAATTAGAGGCATTTTCCTTGGATTTTACTGTTCGAAATTGGACCAGAAATGTTGACCAGTAGAAATGTAAAAGATCACGAGAAGGAAATCAAGCTCTAAATCACTTGTTATCATATGATCCAATTCAACATATCTTAACTCACTGGCATGGTTTTCTAACTCACATGATTATGTGAATTTGATCCTACCATAGTTTGATAGCATTTGGGGACTGAAATGGACCTTTAGGAATGTTCAAATTAAGACCCAGGCACAGTGGCTCATGCCTGTAGTCCCAGCATTTTGGGAGGCCAAGGCAGGCAGAACACTTAATGTCAGGAGTTTGAGACCAGCCTGGCCAACATGGTGAAACCCCATCTCTACAAAAATACAAAAATTAGCCAGGCGTGGTGATGTGCGCCAGTAATCCTAGCTTCTTGGAAGGCTGAGTCAGGAGAATCGCTTGAACCCAGGAGGTGGAGGTTGTGGTGAGCAAAGATCATATCACCACACTCCAGCCTGGGGGTCAAAGCAAGACTCCATCTCAAAAAAAAAACAAAAGAAATGTTCAAATTAACCTCCTCATTTTGGAAGAATATCCGGAAAGCTCAGAGAGATTAAGTGATTCACTTTTGTCCCAGAGCTAACTCATGGCCAGGTTGGAACTGAAACCCAGGTTTTATTTTAATTCAGATTAACAAGAAGGTTCTTGTGAGGTGTGTGCTGCTATGCTAGGAGCTTCAGTTGAGACAGTACCAGTTCAGGAGGCTTTCAGTCTAGCAGAAGTGCTCAAGTTAAGAAAATGTGGCACATATACACCATGGAATACTATGCAGCCATAAAAAAGGATGAGTTTGCGTCCTTTGTAGGGACATGGATGCAGCTGGAAACCATCATCCTTAGCAAACTATCACAAGAACAGAAAACCAAACACCGCATGTTCTCACTCATAGGTGGGAACTGAACAATGAGATCACTTGGACTCGGGAAGGGGAACATCACGCACTGGGGCCTATCATGGGGAGGGGGGAGGGGGGAGGAGGGAGGGCTTGCATTGGGGAGTTATACAAGATATAAATGATGAATTGATGGGTGCTGACGAGTTGATGGGTGCAGCACACCAACATGGCATAAGTATACATATGTAACAAACCTGCACGTTATGCACATGTACCCTAGAACTTAAAGTATAATAATAAAAAAAAAAAAAAAAAAAAAAAAAGACATAATAACAGCTAACCTTTGTGCCAGGTACTGTTCGAAGCACTTTACATAATTACTTATTTATATTTTCCCAACAACCCTGGGAGGTAGTTGAGGCACAGAGATGTTAAATACCTTGCCCAAGGTCACACAGCTAGCAAGTCTCAGACGAGGTGGTCTATGCTGTTAGCCCACGTGCTGTACTCCCTTTTTACTGGTGAACATAGTGTGGGTACATAACACGGACTAGTATGTACCCACAGATAGGTTCAGGCAGAGGACTTTGGAGATCCAAAGAGAGGGGTCCATGTTGAAGACTGAGAAAATTGCAGAGAGGAAAAGGTCTACAAGGATAGCCAGGATTTCAGTAAGAGGAGAGATGAAACAGGGGAAAGGCATCTGAGGAAAAGGAGCAGTGAGAGCCAAGGCACAGAGTTGGGAAAAAGCATAAGGTGCATTCGTAGAATCTCTCTCTGGAGCCCTATCTAGGGAAAGAGGGAAAATCAGAAGTTGAATGATTTTGGAACAGCTACTAAAACAAGATTGCAAAGAACACAGGCAGCAAAAAAATGGTTAGACATCTAGTCAAAAGCAGTTTGCAAACTCAAAAAGCTCTCTTGCACAGATTAACAAAGGCCTCTTATTTCTCTTTTTTTTCCTATTGTTCCAATAAAAGGAGTGAGATGTATTGTATTTGAGGCATAGAATATATGTGTCAATTTCTGAACCACTTTTCTTTAAAAGAAAAGGATTCCACAGCAGCCTTTCCCTTTTAGTCGATGCGGCAATTCTGAAGGTATGGGGCTTTTATGATTTCAAGATTCTGAAGTATCTTGGGTCCTCAGTGTAAATATTTAATATACTAAACCTTGCCATATAAAGGTCGAATACACACATGTAATGTTGAAGCCATGTGAAACATTTCCCTGAGAAGAACTAAATATTTAAAGTTGCAGGTGACTTGGAAATTCTAGTAAATGGGTGGCCTTTCATTATGCATGTGCTTTCCCCTTCAACACTGCCAACTACTTGAAACTTTTCCTTTGCCACCAAAGGCTATTGCTTAGCTCCTGCTGCCACTGTGGCCCTGGTTAATACCTATTCTGGCAGGGCGCGGTGGCTCAAGCCTGTAATCCCAGCACTTTAGGAGGCCAAGACGGGCGGATCACGAGGTCAGGAGATCGAGACCATCCTGGCTAACACGGTGAAACCCCGTCTCTACTAAAACAATATATATATAAAAAAAAAAAACAACTAGCCGGGCAAGATGGCGGGCGCCTGTAGTCCCAGCTACTCGGGAGGCTGAGGCAGGAGAATGGCGTGAACCTGGGAGGCGGGAGCTTGCAGTGAGCCGAGATCGCACCACTGCACTCCAGCCTGGGTGACAGAACGAGACTCCGTCTCAAAAAAAAAAAAAAAAACTATTCCCTGTGCAAACTCTTGGATATTTGTTTCAGTAGTTTAAACTTGTATTTCCGTGCCTCAAGACATTGTATGAAAACTGCTTTTGAAATAAGAACTTTCTGAATGACCTTCTCTATCACCGACTTTCCCTGTTGACTTGTTGGGCGTGATTAAGTCTCTTTGCAGCTCAGTTGCTTTGACCAATAAAACAAAGACCATCCCTCAGCTCCCTGGCCTCTCAGGTGTGTGAGAATAAACAAGTGAGCACTAGATGGGCTAGAGCTGTTGTGGGTTGAAAAGATTTTCTTAGTTTGTTCCGGCTGCTGTAACAAAATACCACAAACTGGGTGGCTTACAAACAACAGAAATTTATTTTCCAGTTCTGGAGCTGGGACATCCAAGATCAAGGCAGCAGCAGATTCAGTATCTGGTAAAACCCCTTTGTGGCTCATAGACAGTACATTCTTGCTGTGCCCTCACATGGTTGAAGAAACAAGAGGTCTCTCTCACACCTCTTTTGTAAGTGTACTAGTTGCATTCATGAGTGCTCTGCTCCCATGACTAATCACCCCAGTTATGTCCCCCTAATCCCGTCATCACCTTGGGGAGTTAGGATTTCAACATATGAAGTTGTGGTGGACACAAATGTTCAGCACATAGCAGATATGATAGAAGAGTGGGGTACTTTATTAATTGTGTTGCATTCATGAAGCATTCACTGTGTGCCAGTGATCACTGCAAGGGCTTGACATGTATTCATTTATTCATTTTTTTGTATTCATTTTTCCAACCTTACAGGTAATATTCTTATTCCCAATTTAGAGGTGAGTAAAGCAAGGAACATGGTATACGACAAAACTAGCATTTGAACCCAAGCATTCTGATTCCTGGGATGAACCATTATAGCTGTTCAGAAATGGAGTGGGCTCTCTTTTAGGACAGTGCTCCTCTCTTCTTTCCGGGTGGCTGCCAGCAAGTATGGAGAGAGGGGCTATGACTTTAAGGTCTTAGAATTTGTGGAATACAGTTACTCCACATTTGTCCCAAATCTCAGAATTTGTGTCGTGTCTCTAAACCAGATAAATGGAAAGTACTAAAAGCATTGTTGCTTCTGCTCTGAAATTGTTATAGGATTATTTCTATTGCATCCAAGTCTTAAACACCGAATGGCTGGGGGTGGGGTCTTTCAACAAATAATACAAGTCCTGAGCATGGCTGAGTAACACACAGCCCTGTCATCAGGGAGCTAGACTAGTGAGATATGTCAATGTACAGTGTTGGGCACCAGACTAGATAGAGATCTCTATGGCTCTGGGCAAGCAACTGAAGCTCCTAGCATAGCAGCACACACCTCACAAGAATCTTCTTGTTAATCTGAATTAAAATAAAACCTGGGTTTCAGGAGACTTCCTGAAGAAGCTGACACCTGAATTTAGTGATAAAGGATGGATGGGAAAAGCATTCCAAAAAGAGGGGAGTGTGTGAGGGAAAGCACAGATGTGTGAAACATTGCCTCTGCAGGGAGCTCCATACACTCTGATATTGCCAGAGTGTTAGCAAATCATTGATGTAAAAATAAATGAAGCAGGCCAGGGGCGGTGACTCACGCCTGTAATCCCAGCACTTTGGAAGACCAAGGCAGGTGGATCACTTGAGGTCGGGAGTTCGAGACCAGCCTGGCCAACATGGTGAAACCCTGTCTCCACTAAAAATACAAAAATTCGCTGGGCATGGTGGCTCATGCCTGTAATCCCAGCTACTAGGGAGGCTGAGGCAGGAGAATCATCTGAACCCAGGAGGTGGAGGTTGCAGTGAACCAAGATCTTGCCACTGCGCTCTGTCCTGGGCAATAGAGCAAGACTCTGTCTCAAAAAATAAATAAATAAATAAATAAATAAATAAATAAATAAAGCATTAAACTGAGATATCTTAAAATCCCATTTCCTTACCATTCTCTCTTACCCCACTACAGTGAGTACTCAAGAGAAAAGAAAGGAAAAGAATCTTTTGCTAAATTAGAATTTATTGGATAAAATACCATTTATTTCATGTCGAAATCTCTGATAATTGTGAAGTGGGCAGATACTGTAGTATAACACCAAATTGATAATTATGTTTATAAAAAATTATGAACTAATGAACTAGCATAAATCAATAAAGAAGAAAACATAATTGGATTTCTAGTAATAGAACATTAATTAAGTCAAGACAAGGCCTATCTGTTGTACATAGTAGAGGGCTTGAGAAACTTTTGCTGAATATGAATGTTGATTAAGAGTTCCTTAGAGATAAACAAAACCAATAACCCCATCTATGACTCAAAGACTTAAATTAGAACCTGCCTCCAATAACTGCTGGAAAGAGCAAGGGCAGATTAAGATTTATAAGTACACTTCACTTTCATTACAAATAGAAACATTTTCTTTTTAATAAAGCATCAAACAATTTATCTTCTTTAGGGTAAGTTGATCCTTTTTCATTAGTTTTATTAAAGTACCAAAATCTCATGAAACTAATTGTAATTTATGTTAACATTTAAAAATCATGGTTAAATTTAGCATTTTGAAAAAGATGACTAATGCCCTGATTTAACTTAAATGTAACCATCAAAAATAGAAGCATGTAGCATATCTGTTAAGTATATCAGCCCACGCCTATCAAATAGCTCTTGGGTTTTCCTCCTTAATGAGCACTTGATGATTGATCAATAATCAGTTTGGGAGCTAATTAAAGTCACGAGTAATAGATATCCCTGTGTAAGTTTCATCAATTTAACAGTGTGCTAGACAGACTGTAGGGGCATTGTTCATTTCTAGATAATTTCTGTACAGCAAAGCAGATGAGTTACGGCCTCGGAGCCCATGGAGAATTCCAGGAGGAATCTTATATCCCTGGCATAGCACGGTGGACTCCTTGCTGTCTCAAGTCAACAGAACCAGAAGGAGATAATTAGTATAATTTGTTGTTACACTGGCTTTTTCTTTTGGTTAAAATTTACCTGCCAGTTGGGCACAGTGGCTCACGCCTGTAATCCCAGCACTTTGGGAGGCCAAGGTGGTAGATCACTTGAGATCAGGAGTCCAAGACCAGCCTGGCCAACACGGTGAAATCCTGTCTCTACAAAAATATAAAAATTAGCCGGGTGTGGTGGCAACGCCTGTAATCCCAACTACTTGGCAGGTTGAGTCAGGAGAATCACTTGAGCCTGGGAGGAGGAGGTTGCAGTGAGCCGAGATCACACCACTGCACTCCAGCCTGAGCAACAGAGCGAGACTCTGTCTCAAAAAAAAAAAAAATTATCTGCTATCTACCCTGACACTGAGAAGTATGTTATGTATGTTTCCCCAAATAATAAATTATTTTAATTATTATGAGATTAATATTTGAAATCATGGATTCGATATCAATAGAATTTTAGAGTTAGAAAAGGCCTGAGAGGGCACATAAACCAACCACCTCCTTTGTAGGAGTTAGATAAATCTTGCCCTAGAGTCACACAGTCTCTGCATGGCAGACTGAAGGCTCCAACAGAAAATAAAAACTGGAATAACAGTATGGACACTGCTTTCATATACTACTCCTAAATGTCATCCTACACTATTTCCTCTGAGCTTCATCAGATATTCTCATTTTAAAGGATATATTAAAATTCTCTTGAAAGGAAGCCTTTTGCACCCAGAAGTTATGCGATCAATTTTTCCTTCTATGATCACGCCTCTACTTTGTACTTTGTCTTTCATCCCACACTTTTCAAAGTGCCTGAGGTATAAAGTTAGATTTGATTGTCTCCCTAATTTTGATCCTGTGGAGAGACCTCATGTTGTCATGTTGTCATCTCTAATAGATGAGGCTTATGCTGAGGACCAGAAAGGCTGAGGTTACAGAGTTATTTTGCAGCAAAGCCAGGACCAAAATCCAGGTTTGTTGTTCATAGACCTCTCCATTAAAAATGCTACTCTGTAAATTTATTAGGGGCAAAATCTCAGTATGCTATGGTGTTGCAGGACTTTTCCTTAGTTCAGCTAAAGACAGGGTTCTTTGTCCCATGGCCATGAAAAATTTAGACTCACAGACAATTTGAATGGTAAGACAGGGTTTTATTTGGTGGAAAGGAAGAAAAGGGGAAAACAGGAACTCTGCATGAGCCAGTGTCCCATGCTCCAGTGCTTCCCCCACTGGAAGATTGAATCTCAGGTTCTATACAGGAAGAGGAGGGACCAGCTCCTTCCCACTGCAAAGGGCCTAAACTTCCTGAGGCTCCACCCTGTGAGCAGGCCAGTTGGCGTTTCTCCAGTGACCCCCCTCCCACCTGGCTGTGTCAATGGCAGTATGAGATACTTCCATTTTTTTACAAATAGTTAAAAATTCTGCTTCATCAGTCAGATCTCCAGATTAAGAGAGATCCTGAGTTTGCCCCACCATCGGACTGCTTTGTGGATCAGAAGAGAACTGGTTTATCCAGCAGCCAGGCATGGAGCAGCAGGCCTGGGCCAGCACAGAGTGACCCAGGGCAGTGCCCTGACCAAAGCCACAGACCTAGCTCTGCACATTCGTCACCCACTCCTGCCCCCGACAACCTACCACAAGCCCTCACAGTCACTTTTGAAATTCTGGATGACGTGATTTCCTATTACAAACAAGTGACATGAACTTTCAAAGCAAAAAAAAAAAAAAAAATTCTGCCTCGTTTCTTCACTTATTATTGATCTTGAGCACATTTCAAACATTTCTTTAGCCTGTCTGTGAATTTTCTGCTGCATTAATTGACCCATCTGAATGTATGAGTATTAGTGCTTTTACTTTTTAGCAGTGTACATATTTTCATATAATAAATATTCATGTAATTTTTGTATCAGACATTTTATCTACATTACTTTTTAGTCATTTTTTATCATTATGCAAAGTATGCATAGAAGGGAAACATCACATTGTACTCCATAAATATGTATAATTTTTATGTGTCAATTACAAATAAAAATATTTTTAGGTCCCCAAAAAGGAAAAAAAAATGCTACTCTGTATGATTACTCCAGAAACAAAAGTGTTAACACTACACTGAACAGAAGCTGATTATTTCTGTGATTTTTCTTAGCCTTATTTCTTCCCTTTGCATATGTGGTCTCTATTTTTCCCTTTGTTTTGCTTAGTCTCTGTATCTCTTTTGCCCTGTCATTTGGTTACTTGGCAGTCCCTAGCCAGCAGGGTGCAGTGTCGTAGACAGTGCCTTTTGTTCAAAGCATTTGTTTGGATTATAAATCTAATTTGATGATAAATTCAGACTGTTATGCTGATTTCATTTCAATGGAGTCACAATGTATCTCAAGTTTCCTTTGATAAAAAGACCATATCTCATGCTATTTAATTGTTCACCTTGGTCTGTTTGCTCATTCTAAAGAGTTTTGTGGCCAAGTGCAGTGGCTCACGCCTGGAATCCCAGCACTTTGACAGGCTGTTGGGGGGGTGGATCACCTGAGGTCAGGAGTTCAAGACCAGCCTGGTCAACATGGTGAAACCCCATCTCTACTAAAAATACAAAAATTAGTCCAGCATAGTGGAGAGTGCCTGTTATCCCAGCTACTCTGGAGGCTGAGGCAGGGGAATTGCTTGAACCCAAAAGGTGGAGGTTGCAGTGGACTGAGCTTATGCCATTACACTCCAGCCTGGGTTACAGAGCAAGACTCCATCTCAAAAAAAATAATAAATAATTAAGACTGGGTGCAATGGCTCACGCCTGTAATCCCAGCACTTTGGGAGGCCGAGGTGGGTGGATCACAAGGTCAGGAGTTCGAGACCAGCCTGACCAAGACGGTAAAACCCCATCTCTACTAAACATACAAGAATTAGCCAGTCACAGTGGCAGGTGCCAGTAATCCCAGCTACTCGGGAGGCTGAGGCAGGAGAATTACTTGAACCTGGTGTGGGGAAGTGGCGGAGGTTGCAGTGAGCCGAGATCACGCCACTGCATTCCAGCCTGGTGACAGAGTGAGACTCTGTCTCAATCAATCAATCAGTCAATAGAGCTTTGCTAAAATTTTTAACATATGTACTGATACGGTTTGGCTCTGTGTCCCCACCCAAATCTCATGTTGAATTGTAATACTCAGTGTTGGAGGTGGGACCTGGTGGAAGGTGATTGGATCATGGGGGTGGTGCTGTCTCATGATAGAGTTCTCACAAGATCTGGTTGTTTAAAAGTGTATAGCACCTCCCACTTTGCCCTTTTCCTCCTTCTCTGGACACATAAGACATGCCTGCTTCCCCTTCACCTTCCACCATGATTGTAGGTTTCCTGAGGCCTCCCCAGCCATGCTTCCTATGCAGCCTGTAGAACTGTGAGTCAATTAATCCCTTTTTCTATATAAATTACCCAGTCTCAGGTGGTTCTCTATAGCAGTGCAAGAGCAGAGTAATATATAAATGGAAATATTACTGATTTTCTAACTTTTACCTCTATTAGAAACAACAATCCCTCCAATCATGGAAAAATTATTACCTGTTATTAAAATGAATTATTTAATGGCATTCTTTTCAAATATCAATAGCTGACATTTACTGTGCACTTATATGTCAGCCTCTTTCTTCTGTGCTCTTCATATGTGTTAACACATTTTATCCTCCCCACTACCTTAGGCAGTGAGTAATATTGTAATTCTGATTTTACAGTAAGAAAATTGAAGCACAGAAAGGTTAGGTTACTTGCCAAAGATCTCACAGCAAGTAAGGGCAGAGGCAGGATTTGAACCCAGGCAGTCCTTCTCATGAGTCTGAGCTCTTAACCATGAGTATGCTACTTCTCAAAGTGAATTGTCCTGTAAATGCTACTTTGCAAGTATAATTGAAGTTTTGTAAACTTTGCTTTCACTGATTTATGAAGAGCCATATTAACCCAGGGAGAGAAGGTGGGTTTGTGAAAGTTTATCATTATAACAGTCCTGCTGACCACTTGTGACCTCAGGGATCAGCAACTCTTTCAGCCCCGATGCTGGGAACAAGAAAAAAAAAGACTTTCTAGTGTCACTTGCAGGCCTTAAGTGGGAGGTGGGGATGGGATGGGAACTGAGAAACAGAGACATCCATTGTAGGTATATGTTAAGGGCTGGCTTCTCATGCCTTTACATCCTTTATGTAAATGAAATATATTATCCATTTTTTCTCTCCCTAATGGGCTTCCGGACTTAAATATAAGCTGATTACAAAGAAGCCTGGGAATTTTTCCCTACCTAATTCCCACTCAGCCTTCCCTGAAGTCCAGCAACTGCCCCATCCCATCTCTGCATATATCCACTTCCTGTTTGTAGTGCAGTAAGAGTAGGCTGGACTTTGTGTCATCCCTACTGGGGAGAGATTATGTCTTTCATCTCTAGTCTGAAGGCCTAGCACAGTGCCTGGTATTCTGACACTCAGTAGCTGTTTGGTGGATGAATAAATAAAATCAGTATACATTGCACCCTGAAACCTGGGCTAATGTCTGCCTGATTTTAGAGTTACTGTCACCATACATTGAAAAAGGTGCTAATTATAAGAGGTGTGTGTAGATAGGCCAAAAGCATTTCCAAAGTGTGAATTCAGGAGTGTTTTATAAACATGTAAGTGTGTTTGCAGTCGCCTCCAAGACCATCCTCCCTGATACATTATTTTAGTTTTTATGAGGTTTGGGCCAGCCCAGTTCTCAACATGAAATAGCAAAAAGGCATCTGTTGGTCTGCTTTTATTGTACCTCAGTTCTCTCTGCTGCTTTGGGAGACAGTGGCCTGTACCTGTCTGCTTAGAGCCTGCCTATGAAGGCCCAAAGCTTGCACTGTTACTTCTACATCATACCTTAGACACTGTCAGGAATCATAACTAGCCACCATGCTGTGTGCTTACATTCTGTCATTTCATCCCCATTTTACCTTGGAGGAACTGGAGCTCAGGGACATTAGGAAACTTGCCCACTTAAGAAATGGTGACACTGGAACTCAAATCCAGGTCTTCTTGGTTCCAGAGTCTGTGTTCATCAGCAGGTTTGGCCAGGTATACTAAAGAGCAAGAAGACTGGAGATTGCAGATGTAAAGATCATGGCACACAGTGTCCTGAGTGTTCTTTTTGAGGGAATTCCTGCCCACTACCACTGTTTCAAGTCACTAGAGAGACAGCTTGCCCAAGGAGAGGCTATAATCTGGAGGGAGGTACTGTGGCTGTGTTAGGTTCCTGGGGTTCAGCTGAAGGTGGCCCTGGTGGCCCTGCTTTCCCGACGCACCTGAGAGTTTCCTGGGAAACAATGGGCTTGGGCTTCCAAGGCTGTGGTACTATCCCAGTGGTTTGGTTAGTCTGGCACTTGCAGAAATTCAGCTACAGTTAGAGTCCTCTTATGTATTGATTGTAGAAAATAGATCTTTATCTTAGGTAGTTGATAAGAAACCCAAAGAATGTAGTTTCTCAGAAGAGCTTTTAGTGATTAATGGATTTAGTGAAGCAGCAGGCTATATAGAGTTAGGAAATATTGTCCCTAATATACTGTTTTTCATCTCCCTTCCCTGCTAAACCACCACATCATTTCTTTTCTGAGAGGCCATAAATTCCAACACTAAACATATTTCACAAATGGCTTAGAACGATTTGTCATCCCATTAGTCCAATCCCAGGTATTTATTGCTAGTGCTATTTTGGAAGCCGGGAATAGAAAAGAACAATGCCAGGTGCATTGTAGATGTTTAATAAATATTTGTTAAGTGAATAAATGGATGGGCAAGCTTCCTATAAAATGGGTTCTTATCCTTCATTTGATTGTCACCTATTTTACTCATACTGTATATTAGACAGTTTTAAGAATCTGAAGGTACATAAACTTGACTGGTACCCTTGCCATTCTTACAGGACAGTCCACAATCTGGGTGGTACACAGAGATCTGTGACATATAGCTAAAGTGCTGTGTGCTGAAGAGTCTGAATGAAGAGCTGTCTTGAAAGACAATACTTGTCTTGGCAGTCCGAAGAATAAGATCCCTCTGGCTGAGAAGCCAGGGAACACTTAGCCATAGGTGAGATTTAAGCTTGCCGTGGAGAATGGGTCAAATGTCAAAAGGAGGAGGCGCTGGGGGATGGCAGCTCAGGGACTTGCTTGGGAGAAGCTGCAGAGGCAGGAATGCATAAATTCTGGGGAGGGAGCCGTAAGTGACTGACTCAGAGTGGTACACAAATTGCTGCTTGGATGGGTGTTGGGACCAATCTAATAGCATTGAACTCCATGGTAGAGGGAATCATGTCAAGTTTAAGAAAAGCTCGAAGAGCATGGTAACAGGGAAAAGGCCCTATAACTGTCATCGTGGATTCTTTTTCTTATTGTCCGTTCCCTCTTCCTCCGTACTAAACGAAGTCACTCCAGGCCAGTCTGCATATCTCTACCACATTATTATTAAGACACTGCTTTGACCATACTGTATGCAACACTATGGATTCACCAACACCTATAGAATACATTATGCCCTTCTTAGTGGGGGTTTCAAGACTCTCTGGCCCATGCCAACTTATCTAATCTTATCCTTCAGCTTGTTACCCAACCATCTACTTTCCAAGTTCTTCCCTGGACCCCTTCTCTGCCATCTTGGTCTGCTCATGCCCACCTCACCTGTACACTTTCCTGCATCCCTGCCTTATTAGAACTTTGCGTGTACCATCTTTCCAGCCTGCATGCCCTCCCTTAATCTGTGCCCATCAGAACATCAAAGGCCCATTTTTTAGTCTCCAAAAGTTTAAACTTTTAGAAGATGGAAACCAAGTATTTCTTTTTACACCCATCAGTGGGTTATGGGTGGTAAGCACCAAGTGCATGTTGAATACATAAATATCTTCATCCCCTCTTTTCCTCCATTCCTACATGGAACTAAGAGTGACTGTATCCCTTAGATAAAGAGGCCTTTCAATTGTACGACACTTTAGACTTTCCAAAGATTATGGCATAGCAGTCCAAAACACCTCATCTGAAGCCAGGCTGTCTGGGTTCCCACCATTGCTCTACCAGCTGTGTGACCTGGGACAAGTTACGTAACCTCTCTATGCCTCAGTTTTGTCATCAGCATAAAGGGAAGAATAAAGGTACCTACCTCATAAGAGTTGCTAGAAGGATTAAATATGTTATGTGTAAAATGTTGAAAATACTATATCTAGCACATAGTAAGCATTATATAATGCTTGCTAAAGTAAATTATACATATATATGTACATATCTGTATTAGTGGTACTGTATGTGTTGTGTACATAGATATTTACAGTAAATACTCAATAAAATTTAAATTTAAAAACATACACACAGAGGGACACACAATTTGGCATCCATGATGACCTTGTAAAGTAATCAGAGGCATTAAATAATTTCCGCACACATAGTAATTATAGATCCATTCCTGGGATCCATGTCTTCTAACTTTAGAGCCAGTACTCAAAAAATAGAAACTATAGCATTAATCTATTGATCTTCTCCAACACATATAGTTTTCAGCTATATAGTGATTTCTTAACACAAAGTATTAAATTTGCTACAGGTATTTTTATTATTTTGATTTAAACTATGTGAGTAGTGTCAGATACATAATATGGGTGTGTCAATAAGAAAAAAAAATTAACTTCTGTGCAAGTTATCATATAGGATATCCCAATCTCCTAAGGAAATTCATGATGTAGGTCATTTTCTACTTGACTGTTTTTTCAGCAGTTGAGGAAAAATGGAGCAAGAAAGATAAGTTAGGTGTATTGAACAAAGAATTATGCATGAAGTTTTAGTAGAGAAGAATTCAAACAGGAAAATATGCTATGGGAGTACATTTACATGGCTATATGCCTGTCAGGTCATTTGGTATGCAAAGGCTTGTGTTTGCATTAAGCTCTTGGAGAAGCTGTTATTTTCTTTGCAGTATGTATTCAAAATGCACCTGTAAAAAATAAAAGCTTTCCTTTACTTCTCTGAAAAAGAAAGAGAACTGTCTGTTATTTTAAATACAAAATACATTTGACTTCTGTCAACAGCTTACATTTTAAATATTGCAGTTTGTACTCGCATTAATTTGTACTCGCATTCGTTATCTGCAATTAGAGTTCTCGAAAAGCTTTCAGCGTTTATCTCCCCAACTTTTAAAATTCATTCATTGTTAACATTTTAGTGAATAGTGGAAACCCTAAATCAAATTGGAAGACTCAAAAAAGAAATTTGCTTTCCAGAAATTACCACTGAACTAGGTAGAGAATCCTCAGCTATTGTGCTGAACCACATTATGATGAGATACACTCTTTTCTCTCCAGCGTTAGGTCAGACTCAGATGTTTTCCTTTTAACCCATACTAGTCAATAAGGAACACCCTGCTGGCAGTCAGCGCAATATCCTTTCTCTTATACTAAGGCTTATTTTGTGCAAACTACCTGTTTATACTAGTCCTCAGTGTCCAAGTCAAGCAAGAGTGAGAAGTTCAGGTTTTTTCTTTGCGATAATATATTTAAAAGAAGTATTTCTCAGATTCTCAGGGTGGCCTGAGGTGCCTTTTCATCCAAGTGTAATGAGAGTCACATGTTCTCATTTCCTCCTTCCTATTAGCAAGAATACAGACAGCTGAGCAACTCGTGTGTGCGTGTGTGTGTACACCCTGTCATTTTAAGATGTAACTGGAACCAAGACCCAAATATAATAGTGTGTGGGTTTGCTTCAGACAGGGAATAACAGAGCCAAGCCTAGAAAGAAATGCAAGGTGTGTGTAGATTCGTTGACCTTTTGCTGTTTGCCCAGCTGCAGGGTGACTCTCTTTTCATTTCCCAGCTGCTCAGCTGCTTCCTACTGCTATTTTATTTTTCTTTTAAACTGGAGTAGCCAACCAAGCTTCTCCCAGACAGGTTCAATAATTATTAAAAACAGACAACTTTCCAATTACACATGGCTCAGAAAAAGCTGCCAGTGCTTTATAGTTTAGCCCTAACTTTGTTCTGGCTCTGTAATGCCTTTGACCTGATTTACTAGCTTACATTTTTAAGGAAAGCCATCATCAGATATTATGAAAATAAGTAAAGGTTCTTTGTTAACCCCGTGTTGTACTCTTCAAAATAGTCGTCTAGAGAACATACATTAAGTTGAACCATAAGAAAGTACTGATTTTCCACCTTTTTAATAACTTACAGAAGCAGCAATTTCAAATGGATTAACCTAAATAAATATATTTATTCCAGTGATGCTTCCAGTCTCAAACCATTTGAAAACTCATCTCTTGAAATAAGAAAAATCAAATTCATTACTTGAAAACATTGCATTATTCTCAACTTCTTACACCTTAGTTATAAAATTGGCTCTGAGTAACGTGTGGTTATTTGCATATGAAATGAAGTCTGTCTTCTGGGGATGAGAATTTGACATCATTTATAAGAAAGTACTGCCACAAATGCTTAGCATTGGGTGCCGAGTTCGGGTGTGCTCCTCGACACATCCTTTGCATTGGAGTCATCACACCTTACATGTGTTGTTTCTTTTAAGGAGTATAATTGTGCTCAAAATACACAGGTTTTCAAATTCACCCAGATGTCTGACATCTGAAAGCATATTGAAATTATATTGGAAAAATTATGATTTTCAGGTAAAATCTGTGACTCTGAAATCTGTGACTGTTATTCTCCTGTACCTAAGAATACAGAGATTACATACAGATTTATAGATACTATTAGAAAAATAATGAATAGCTTGTTTATTATTTGAGAAAATATTTATTAAGCACCTATGTTGTCTGAAATACTTTCAGAGATACCACTATAGACCAGTTTGTTTTAATTAGCCGAGTTTAAAATTGGCAATATTTTGCTAAGTCTCAAAAATGTGCATATTCTCTAACCCTGCAATTCTATTTCTAAAAATTTGTCCTAAGAAATATGACACAATTTTGTACACAAACATTTTTTGTAACAATAATATAGCCAAAATGTGTAATAATTGAGGATTCATTCTATAAGTTTTAATACCTTATGAAATTTTTATGTTCTATATATTCCTAAATTTATTAAAATTCAAATTACATATATCATTTCTAAGAGAAGAAATTAGATATGCATCAAAGGTTTTTAACACAACTTTATAAAGCAAATAGTTGAAATATCCTTAAATTTTTAACAGTGGGGAATTAAGTTATGGCACAGTCATATAGAAAAATACTATGTAGCACTGAAAATTATGTTTAGAAGATATTTAATGATATAGGAAAATGTGCTGATATATAAGTGACAAAGGACATTGTAATCTAAAAATTATAAATATAGGATGGTCTCAGTTTTTTAAAGCGAGAAATCATATATGGCATTTTATTTTATTTATTTATTTATTTGTTTGTTTTATTTGTTTGTTTGTTTGTTTGTTTGAGGCAAGGTCTCACTCTGTCACCCAGGCTGGAGTGCAGTGGCACAATCTCAGCTCACTGCCACCTCCATCTCCTGGGCTCAAGCAATCCCCTCACCCCAGCCTCCCAAGTAGCTGGCTCTACAGGTGCATGCCACCAGGCCCAGCTAATTTTTTTATTTTTGTAGAGACAGGGTCCCGCTGTGTTGCTCGGGCGGGTCTCAAACTCTTAGTTAGGCTCAAGCAGTCCTCCCACCTTGGCCTGGCAAAATGTGCTGGGATTACAAGCGTGAAGCCACCGTGCCCTGCCCTTAATTTTAACTGACATCCCCTCACTACGGTAGCCAGCCATATATGGCATTTTTAAAGGAAGAAGTGTGTGTGTGTCTGTGTGTATGTGTGTTTGTGTGTGTGTGTGTTTTCATAGAGAAAAGGCTGGAAGGCTTTATACTAAAATCTTGTCAGTGATTATCTTTGATTGCTTTTTATTATTATTATTATTATTATTATTATTATTATTATTTGAGATGGAGTCTCACTTTGTCAACCAGGCTAGAGTACAGTGGCACAATCTGAGCTCACTCCAACCTCCTCCTCCCAGGTTCAAGCGATTCTCCTGCCTCAGCCTCTCGAGTAGCTGGATTACAGGTGTGCCACCACAGTTGGCTAATGTTTTGTATTTTTAGTAGATACAGGATTTCACCATGTTGGCCAGGCTAGTCTCAAACTCCTGACCTCAAGTGATCTGTCTGCCTTGGCCTCCCAAAGTGCCAGGATTACAGACATGAGCCAGTACGCCTGGCCTATTTTTTTGTTTGTTTTGTTTTTGTTTGTTTGTTTTTTTAAGAAAATAAATGTTTTATACATTGAACATAAAGTATTACTTTGTGGTCAGAAAAACAATGTTTTTTCAACTAAAACTATGTATGAACCTTAATATTTCCATTTTTTACTTTGACAAATAGATTTTATGCAATAAAATTCCTTTAATAAAGACTCTACGAATTTGGATTTGGGTTGGGCTAAAATTGATCCATGAATAAATGGTTTATTCTGCAAATTAATAATGTAGAGGAGATTTTACAGAAATACTTTTAAGCTAAAGAGAACTTTTCAAGTACATTGAAAAGTATGCATAAGACTCTATAAATCATTTTTCATCAAATCCTGCCCCCTAAGTGCCTTTTCCTGGCAGATGAATTTGCATATTTCTGTGTGCTTTATGTGGAAGCAGTAGTCCATAATTCACTTATTTTACTGACAATTTGACTTTCCCCTCTGCCATTTGGAAGGTGGCATGTATATCGTATATGTCCTATAAATGGTTCCCGTTCACTCTCTCAATTACAGACAGACATCTTATAATGATTTGGGTCACTTTTCCACAGGTGATGAAAACATACCATATGTATCATGCAGAGAGCATCAGTGCAGAGAGCAAGCTGAAAGAGGCTGAAAAACAAGAGGAAAAGCAAATTGGAAGATCTGGTGATCCAGTCTTCCATATTCGACTAGAGGAGAGACATCAACGGCGAAGCTCTGTAAAGAAAATTGAAAAAATGAAAGAAAAAGTAAGTGAAAAGAGATAGCAGAACTCCTCTGCCTTCATTTGAGGAGACAATACTAAGAACACTGATGTAATAGCTGATATCCACACATTGTAAATTATTGTGAAATGACATGCATTTCCTCCCATGGGAATGAGAAATGTTTAAGAAATGTAAAAATCATGTAATAACAGCTGGACATCATTTAGTGGTGAATGCCAAGTATTCAATACACAGTGTGGAGAACTTGAATGTTAACAAGGAGATTTCATTACAAATGGGCCTGAAGCCCAAATACATTGTTGTTATTCCCCATAGCTGGGTAATTTTAGTTTGCTGTTTAAATCAGATTCAAAATGTACTTTTGACAAAGGACTTTGAGGGTCATTTGTATATGTGGAATAAATTGTTAAAGTTAATAAAAATTCATGTATGTTTCTCTGTCTTGATTAAAAATGACTGCGTTTTTTCCCACTGCCTGGATCTTCTTCATTCCAGAGACAAGCAAAATATTCGGAAAATAAGCTAAAATCAATTAAGGCACGGAACGAATATCTCCTAACACTTGAAGCCACCAATGCCTCAGTTTTCAAGTATTATATTCATGATCTTTCTGATTTAATTGATGTGAGTACTTGAAGTTTTTGTCTTTCCATATTAAAATGAAATTAACAATAACCGTATTTCATTGATTGGAAAATACTATCATTTCTTAAGACTGTTATTTTACGTAATACTCAGAAAGAAAAAAATACTTTTATTTAAATTATCCATGATACGAAGACACTATCATCTGTAAGATGCATGTGAAAAAGTGTGCATCCTAAAACCAATGAAAAATAAATGGTTAGATTCTGTGAAGCTGTGAGAAGCCTGGTAAACTCAGCTAAAACAGGGCCCAGTCATTTGCAAGTTATGTAGTGGCGCAGCCCTAACTGCATTCATTATTTCAAAATGTATTTATTGGGCCCCCACTATTGTGAGATGCTGAAGCTCTCAGAAGCCATATGCAGCCCTTACCCTCTAGGATTTAAAGTGAAGAAGACAGACTTAAGAAATGACTACATGGATGATTACTTTATTACAGTTGTGATCATTACTGGGATGCAAAATAGAGTGCACATAGATGACATTTATAGATGTATCTAAGTCTCTGTACATTCTCTCATAGGATATGATATAAAAAAGCAGTAATTAGGTTTATTTAGAGCTCTCCAAATACATATTCATTGTATGTATGCGGTGTTTACTGCCGTTATTCCCCAAGTTTAACCCTCCACATTATTCATTCATCCTTTCATTCAGAAAACATGTACTGAGTAGTCCAGTCATTGTGCTAACACTATAGGAGGCTGCAAAGATGAAACACAAAAATCCTACGTCTAAAAATGCCACTACCTGCAAATAAAAGATAACAGGTGATTAAGTGCCATAAAAACGGCACAGATAAAGTCATAGAGATTCAGAGGGTTACCTGCTGGAATTTTATTCATACACTGCTTTGTATTAATTGGATTCAACAGTTTTATTGTAAAATATTTTATTTTACAATAAAATAATTAGCCGTCATAATTTAAACATACAGTAGGTTAAAACAGCTTCATTTTTCTGGTGAATTTAAGTTCCATGTATTTAGCTGTGCCAAACCGTTTAGCCACAGTTTGGGATTTCTATAAAAGAATTGTTGAGGGAAGGAATTATTTTTTAGCTTATTAACACTCTGATGTGCCTCTTTTTTTTGAGGCAGAGTCTTACTCTGTCACCTGGGCTTTAGCGCAGTGGCACTATTTCAGCTTACTTCAACCTCTGCCTCCTGGGTTCAAGCAATTCTTTTGCCTCAACTTCCTGAGTAGCTGGGACTACAGGCGCGTGCTACCACACTGGCTAATTTTTGTATTTTTAGTAGAGATGGGCTTTTGCGATGTTGTCCAGGCCATTGTTGAACTCCTAAACTCAAGTGATCCACCTGCCTCAGCCTCCATTAGAGCTGGGATTACAGGCCTGAGCCACTATGCCTGGCCAGCCACCTCACCCAGCCTCTGATATGAATGTTTTCCTTTTTGTCTCAAAACAATTGTATCCTATAATATCATAATTTGTTTATATAGAACCATGTAGTAATAAATAAAACCAGGGAAAATTTTCTCTTTTCACTTATTACAAAATATTTCATTCAAGTAATCATTTGATTATTTTAAATGCAGAAACTTTTTGTGTTGCTTTAAATACTTACGTCTTCCAGCACCCTGATGAAATAAAAGGAGCTTTTTCTGTTACACTCCTCCTAGATTTCCTAAATAAAAGATTTTACTCGGTTTCCTGAGTAAAAATAAAGAATTTTATGACCCCAGTTTTCAAACTTAAATCTGTCAGGTTTCTCCAAGGTATAGGGAATATAAAAGAACTAATCCTATGTAACTTCTTTCTTGCTTTTTTGTTTAGGGTTCATTTTGGTAGTGATTGGAGTACTTGGCCAAATCCAAACCACTTTTTTTTTTGAGACAGAGTCTCGCTCTAGGCTGGAGTGCAGTGGCACGATCTCGGCTCACTGCCACGTCCACCTCCCAGGTTCAAGCAATTCTCCTGCCTCAGCCCCTTGAGTAGCTGGAATTACAGGCACTCACCACCACACCCGGCTAATTGTTGTATTTTTAGTAGAGATGGGGATTCACCGTGTTGGTCAGACTGGTCTCGAACTCCTGACCTCGTGATCCACCTGCCTCGGCCTCCCAAAGTGCTGGAATTACAGTCGTGAGCCACCGGGTCCAGCCAATCCATACCAATTTTAATGCAAGAAAAACTCCCCATGTATCGAAAAGTGTTTCTTTAATACCTACAAGGTACTAAGCACCATTCCTGACAATGGGAATCCAGCAGTGAATAAAACCGAAGGCTTCACCTTTATTGACTTTATGTATGAATTGGGAGACAAACTATAAATGAATTTATATACATAAAAGTATGTGTATATACACACACATATAAAATAAGTCATGACAGTGCCATACAGAAAAATGAAACAGAGCTATGGAGGTGCTTTTGATGGAGTGTCCAGGAAAAGCCTGATACTTGAGCAGAGGAGTGAGTTGCAATGCCATGCAGCTATCTGGGGAAGGAATGCCTCACACAAAAGGACTGGCATATCTAAGGGTGCAGAAGCAGAGGTGTGTCTTCCCATCTGAAGATGCTCATGGAATAGCAAAGGAGGCCAGAATGGCTGCAGCTGAGCGAGTGAGGAGGAAGGTGCTAGGAGATGAGATTGGCAGAAGTCCTATCACTTAGGATCTTTTGGGCAGGGAAGGGGTTTGAATTTTGTTCTATGGGTGATGGGGAGCCATTGAAGGGTTTTTTGAGCAGGGAAGTGACATCACCTGGGTTACATTTTAAAGATTCACTCTGGCAGCAGAGTGAGAAATAGACTAAAGGAGTCAGGAGGACACCAGTGAAAACAGGGAGCTATAGCAAGAGTCTTTGCAGTTGCCCAGGCTAAAGATGATGCTGGCTTGGACTGGTGTGGTAGTGATAGACCTATGCAAGTGGTTGGATCAAAACAGATTGAAGACAGAGCTCATAGGAATTTGCTGCCATGTGTGAAAAAGGATAGAAATGACTGCTAGGTTGAGGTCCTGAAAAATGACTCCTAGGTTACTGATAATGCCATCTACTGAGATGGGGGTCCCAGGGGAGAAGCAGGCTGAAGTGGGAGCAGTAGTCCTATGTCTGTGAAAACTGAGATACCTATCAGACATCTGTGTGGAGATGTAAAGGAGCATCCTCAATATTCTTGGGATGTATCAAACTGGAATCACATGTCAGGATTATGAGAGTCATCACCATCATTGTCATGGATATTGATTGAATGCCTGCTATGTAACAGGCAGCATAATCTCATCTAATCATCACAATACTCTGAGGTAAACAGTGTTTTCTCCATTTTATAGATTGAAAAAACAAAACAAAACAGATTTAGCTAGGCTAGATAACTTGCCTAAGGTTATGCAGCCAACCAGAGGTAGGCTTCAAACTCATACATTTTTTAACCTCCAGATCTAATTGACTCTGACCTAAATAAGTAACTGTTAAATATCCCAAGTGATATTCCGTTTTTTAAAAAGTTGGACTTTTGAAAGATCAGTCTTAAATTTAAAATGTGAACAGTTCTCAAATAATATAATGTAAGAAATTGGAAAAAATGATATGAACTTGGTTTGTTGTATATTCAACTGAAATTGAGTACTCTGTTAGTGAAAGTAATTTTTATGTTCCTCAACTCACTTTTAAGGCAATTAGAGTGTGAATATATATATTCTAAAATGGTTGCTTATTTTGTAGGAATCCAATTTGCATATATAGTGGTGATCCTAACAACCATTAAGCTTGACCCTTCCTGGTGAAAAAAAAGAAACAGGTTGATTATTATGCAGAGTTATCTAGAATTCTTCATGCATTGTGAGTTTATTTAGCAAAGTACATCTTATACTGAGCTATCTAATAATAATGAGAAGAGCTGTAATGCCTCTGGTGAGAAAAAGTCAAGACAACATTTTTAATGCACAGCATTTTGTCTGTGAAATGACATGAAAGGCAGTAAATGTATCTTGATAAATTCAAAGCATTATAAAGAGTCAAAGAATTGAAGTTGAGATCTTTTTATGTAAACCCCCAGTTTCCCTTTAGCTTCCACTCATGCCAGTATCTGTCTTTTTTCTAACAAATTTTCTATGATGAACCATTATGAATGGATCTATTGATACCACAGAAAAGTCACAAATTTTCCATAGAAACTATTATTATAGAAGCAGTACATGTGTATTGTAAAAAAACAGAAAATACTACAAGCAAATATAAAATGATCACTTTTTAATTTTAATTTTTAATTTTTATGGTAATAATCACATCAGGGTAAATGAGGTATTCATCACCTCATGTATTTATCATTTCTTTTTGTTACAAACATTCCAATTATATGCTTTTAGTTATTTTTAATTGTGCAATAAATTACTGCGTAGTAATTACTATGCAGTAATTTATTGTATGCTTAAATGTAGTCACCCTGTTGTGCTGAAAAATATTAGCTGTTATGCTCTTATTCATTCTATCTAACTATATTTTTGTACTTATTAACTATCCCCACTTCCCAATCACCTCTACTACCATCTATCTCCGTAAGTTTAATTGTTTTAATTTTTAGCTCTCACAAATGGGTGAGAACATGTGAAGTTTGTCTTTCTGTGCCTGGCTTATTTTAACTAATACTTAACGTATTGTCCTCCAGTTCCATGCATGTTGTTGCAAATGACAGGCTCTCGTTCTTTTTCATGGCTGAATAGAACTCCGCTGTGTATATGTACCACATTTTCATTATCCATTCGTCTATTGATGGACTCTTCAGTTGCTTCCAAATCTTGACTATTGTGAATAGTGCTGCAGTAGACATGGGAATGCAGATATCTCTTTGATGTAATGATTTTCTTTATTTTGGGTGTATACCTAGCAGTAGGATTGCTAGATCATATGATAACTCTATTTTTAGTTTTTTGAGGTATTCCCATACCGTTCTCCATAGTGGCTGTACTAATTTACATTCCCACCAACAGTGTACACGAGTTCCCTTTTCTCGACATCCTCACCAGCATTAGTTCTTTCCTGCCTTTTAGATAAAAGTCATTTTAACTGGGGTGAGGTGATCTCTCATTGTAGTTTCGATTTGCATCTCTCTGATGATCAGTGATGTTGAGTACCTTTTCATATACCTGTTTGGCATTTGTATGTCATCTTTCAAGATACCTCTATATAGATCTTTTGCCTATTCTAAATTCAAATTTTACATTTTTTCCTGTTGAGTTGTTTGAGCTCCTTATATGCTCTGGTTATTTATCTCTTGTCAGATTGATAGCTTGCAAATATTTTCTCCCATTCTGTGGATTCTCTCTTCATTTTGTTGATTGTTTCTTTTGCTGCACAGAAGCTTTTTAACTTGATATGATTCCATTTGTTCATTTTTGCATTGTTTGCTTCTGCCTCTAGGGTGTTACTCAAGAAGTCTTTGCCCAGACCAATTTCCTGGAGAGTTTCTCCAGTGTTTTCTTGTAGTAGTTTCATAGTTTGAAGTCTTAGATTTAAGTCTTTAATCCATTTTGATTTGATTTCTGTGTATGGTGAGAGATAGAGGTCTAGTTTCATTCTTCTGCATATGGGTACCCAACTTTCCCAGAACATTTATTGAAGAGATCTTTCCCCAGTGTAAGTTTGTGTTAGCCCATTATCACACTGCTATAAAGAACTGCCCAAGACTGGGAAATTTATGAAGGAAGGGAGTTTAATTGACTCACAGTTCCACATGGCTGGGGAAGCCTCAGGAAACTTACAAACATGGTGGAAGGGGAGGCAAACACGTCTTTCTTCACATGGCAGCATGGAAGAGATGTGCCAAGCAAGGAAAAGTCCCTTATAAAACCATCAGATCTTGTGAGAACTCATTCAGTATCACAAGAATAGTATGAGGGTAGTTGTCCCCATGATTCAATTACCTCCCACCAGGTCCTTCACATGACATGTGGGGATTATGGGAACTACAGTTCAAGATGAGATTTGGGTGGGGACACAGCCAAACCATATCAATGTTCTTGGCACTTTTGTTGAAAATGAGTTCGCTGTAGATGTATGAATTTATTTCTGAGTTCTCTATTCTGTTCCACTGGTCTATGTTTATGCCAGTACAGTTTTGGTTACTATAGCTTTTGTTACTATAGCTGTTTTGGTTACTATAGCTGTTTTGGTCACTATAGCTTTGTAATATAATTGAAATTAGGTAGTGTGATTCCTCAAGTGTTTTTTGTTTTTGCTTAGGATGGCTTTGGCTACTGTAGGTTTTTTGTGGTTCAATATAAACTTCAGGATTATTTATTCTATTTCTGTAAAGAGTATTACTGGTATTTTCATAGAGATTGCATTGAATCTGTAGACCACTTTGGGAAGTCTGGACATTTTAACAGTACTGATTCTCCCAATCCATGAACATGGAGTATCTTTCCATTTTTTTGTATTTTCAATTTCTTGCATCAGTGTTTTATAGTTTTTATTATAGAGATCTTTCACTTCTTTGGTTAAGTTTATTCCCGGGTATCTTTTTATATTTGTAGCTATTATAAATGGGATTACTTTCTTGATTTCTTTTTCAGATTGTGTGCTGTTGGCATATAGAAATGTTGATTTTGTATCCTCTAACTTTACTGAATTTGTTTATCAGTTCTAATAGTATTTTTAGTGGCATCTTTAGCTTTTTCTAAATATTCAGATCATATCACCTATAAACAAGGATAATTTGACTTTTTCTTTCCCAATTTGTATGTTATTTCTTTCTCTTCTCTGATTCCACTATCTAGGACTTCCAGTGATCACATCCTTACCACCTAAGGTCATCATTGTTAAAGCTAGACTTTCTCTATATCTGTATACACACATTTTTAAACCAGAAGGACAGTATGAAATAATATTTTACATAGAGCATTCTAACCTACTTTTTTAAATCAATAATCTTTATCCTTCCATCTCAGTAGATTTTTGTCTCGTCTAATACATACCACATTTCCATTTGTGACCCCAAGGAATGTTTCACAGCTGATGTGTCTAGGCAAGACCTGATTTAGGATTACACACTATGTCTGGATGATATGTCCCTTAAGTTTTTTTTAATCCAGCAAAGTTCTTTTATTTATTCATTCATTTATTTATTTATTTAGAGATGGAGTCTTGCTTTGTTGCCCAGGCTGGAGTGCAGTGGTGCAATCTCGGCTCACTGCAACCTCCACCTCCCAGGTTCAAGCAGTTCTTCTGCCTCATCCTCCCAAGTAGCTAGGATTACAGGTGCGGACCACCATGCCTGGCTAATTGTTTTGTATTTTTAGCAGAGACGGGGTTTCACCATGTTGGCCAGGCTGGTTTCAAACTCCTGACCTCAAGTGATCTGCCTGCCTCGGCCTCCCAAAATGCTGGGATTGCAGATGTGAGCCACTGTGCCCAGCCTAATCCAACAAAATTCTTTGTTGAAGAGACACGGACAGGTGTTCCTCAGAATGCCCCAGCTTCTAGATTTGTCTGTTACCTCCTTATGTCATTTATCCTGTTTCTTTATCCTCTATATTCTTGCAAGTTGAACTTTAGATAAAGGCCTGATGAGTTCAAGTTAAGCACTTTGCAATAGAATACATCATTAAGTGTATTGCCACATCTTATTTAGGCATACCACAACATCTGTTTAACCCATCAACAGTGATGCTAAAATTGCTGTCTTTGGGCAATGTGACTTCGATTTCCTACATTTTATAGTTAAGTCTTCCCTCCTTACAACAGACTATGGATATTTTAAAACCTCTCAGATTTGGATTTTATTACATTGGAAATACACTAATTTGGAACTCAGCAACATCTGAGCTATAATTTACTTTGTTCAGCAAAACTCCTTCTTGTAGTAAAAATTAATGATGTAAACTAAAGGGGAATAACAATTTTTAAAATGTTTTTAAGCACTTCAGACTAATCAGTTTACATACATATCATTGACACTGTATTTAATGGAATCTTCTTTTGTTGACTACTACAGCTAAAACTTTTAATAATTCAACACTTTAATTACACAAGTTTGTCTTTTCTGTATATTTAGAGGTGATCTAATGGTTTTAAAAATATTTAACAATTTCCAATTTTTATCTATTTGAGATAACCTTTACCTATCAATATTAGTTTGAATTACTAAAGTGCATTCTCTCTTTCTCTGTCTGTCTCTCTTTTTCTCTGTATCTCTCTGAGAAATTGCTACCAGTGTAGAGAATCTCTAATGATTTATAAATAATGGTTTTTGGAAGTCTACTGAAATTTATTTTTAGTAAATCTTACATACTTAATTGTGCCTTGTTAGGATCAATGAATGAACATTATGATGAGTTCCATCACTGAACATGACTCCTTCATAAACTTAGTAGGTAAAAATTAATTTCTTGATCAAGTCCAAGTTAAAAATATTAGATATCAGAACTCTAAAGTTTACTGATATTGATGGTAATTCAATGAAGAAGATGGCTCAATTGTTAACCAAGTATCTATTATTTTATTTCAGCTGAAAATATTTGAATATAGTATACCAAACAAGGGTTGGACACTTCTGGGTACTCCAGATATTGAATTATGTCTCAGGAGAAGGGAAGGAATTGTGATTGGGGAGGGGGAACTTGGAGAACTTCTGAAATATCAGTAACAATAAAAGGAACATAAGCTGGGCACAGTGGCTCACACCTGTAATCCCAGCACTTCGGGAGGCTAAGGCAGGCAGATCACCTGAGGTCAGAAGTTGGAGACCAGCCTGACCAACATGGTGAAACCCTGTCTCTACTAAAAATACAAAAACATTAGCCAGGCATGATGGTGGGTGCCTGTAATCCCAGCTACTCGGGAGGCTGAGGCAGGAGAATCACTTGAACCTGGGAGGTGGATGTTGCAATGAGCCAAGATCGTGCCATTTACTCCATCCTGGGCAACAAGAAGAAAAGTCAGTCTCAAAAAAAACCCAAAAGGAACATATATGTTTTGCACTTTTCTGTAAGTATGGCATATTTTATATTTAAAAAATAAAAAGGATGGAATTACTAAAATGATAAATATATGCCTTAAATATGTTTAATCTAAAGCTTACCAATATAGTTTTACCTGCCAATCTTTTAATATTATAATTTATCTTTTTGTTCTTTGTTTTTACTATGCATTATATACTTTCAATGATTTATCTGTTGTATAGAGTTCAGAGTAATCTTCCTTTACACAAATCACTTTAGTTGTGTATTATTTATAATTTTTAGTTTTGAGGGGTTTTTTGGTGAAGAAAAAATATTCTGCACATTTACAATGTTTTCACAGTCTTGCACAGTTGTTACACCTTTGCCTCATCTAATAGCAATTTTGTTTACTCCTGAGTCTTTCCAACAATTTTTTAGACTTATTTTATTCGTTTATTTAATAGTTAATTAAATTATAGTTATAATAAATATAAATGGCACAAATATTGCACAGTCTGTTCTTGGAGGCATACAGATGAATTGTTGGAGCAGAAATGTAGAGGAGTATTAGAGAGCACCTACTGGCTGTGTGTGTCCACATTGCCATTGGCATTAGTCACTATGCTTTAGAACAAGGGCGGATAAACTTTTTCTGTAAGGGGACAGAGGGTAAATATTTTAGGGTTTGTGAGCCCATATGTTCTGTGTCACAACTATTCAACTCTAGTGCAAAAGTAGCTATAGATAATAAGTAAGCAAATGGGCATGGTTGTGTCGCAGTCAGACTTTATTTACCTTTCCAAGCTCTGGGCTGGATTTGGCTCACAGGGTCTGGTTTGCCGATACTGATTTATAAAATGAAGCAAGTGTTTTTTTTTTTTTTTTTTTTTTTTTTTTTTGAGACAAAGTCTTGCTCTGTCGCCTAGGCTGGAGTGCAGTGGCCGATCTCAGCTCACTGCAAGCTCCGCCTCCCAGGTTTACGCCATTCTCCTGCCTCAGCCTCCCGAGTAGCTGGGACTACAGGCGCCCACCACCTCGCCCGGCTAGTTTTTTGTATTTTTAGTAGAGACGGGGTTTCACCGTGTTAGCCAGGATGGTCTCGATCTCCTGACCTCGTGATCCGCCCGTCTCGGCCTCCCAAAGTGCTGGGATTACAGGCTTGAGCCACTGCGCCCGGCCGAAGCAAGTGTTAGTTAACCTGGAGTATCACTTAAACAGAAGACTGTTGAGAGTGCTTCTCCTCTGTCTCTGAAGAAAGTCCTAGATAAATTTTAGTTTGTAAAATAACAGTCTCCTAGTTTGGAATCAAGTGGGAAGTGGAACACAGTGTTAATTTCACCACAAATAAGGACTTTTATTATGTCATGCTAAAGAATAAATATGAATTGTAAGAATAAGTATATTGCAAATATTGGCCAAAGGAAGTTTAATTGGTTGGGAGAATAAAGGTATCATTGTAGAGGAAAATAGATTGTAGTTTTTGTAAATAACAGGTTAAATATCTGTGATAATTATTATCCCAATATTAAGTGCAAAAGAGCCTATAACTTATTATCCTGTAAGAATGAGAATATGTTACAACCAGAAGAAAAATCATACAGGCAACAAATATTTGTAATTGAATGCTGAGAGTTCCAAAAGATTGTGATTTGCTAAGAGAAAAGAATTAGAGTACAAGTCTTAATGCTAGGATTCTCTGATCTATAATCAGATTCAGCACGCTGAAAATACGGAATTCTTAAAGCAACTGGTTTTAGAATTGCACTACTAATAATGTAGCCTCTTCCAGTTCAGTTCCACACCTTCAGAATGTATTCAGAGAAACTCAGTCCTCAACAATAAAATTCTATTAGTGCTTTCTCCCAGAGCACCTGCCCAGTAATAATAAAGTATTTGTCATCCTTGCAGTACAGTTTCATGGTATCCAGTTTCTCCCTATAAACATTTGCAGGTTAGTTGAGAGCGTGAAAGATAAATCTTTGTTATTATTATTATGGAATATTGCCAAGGAATAATCCCCTACTCCAGCCAGTTTTCTTCATAGCGATTATCTGTCACATGTGTTTTATTGGCCATTATGCAGAATAAGATTGAAATTAGATTGCATCATATATTTCATGCCATCCTTTTTTATCTTTTCTGAATAATCAGCTACGTTAAAGCTTTTAGCCTTATCTTTTTTGTGTCTTGGGACATGTGTTTAATTAAAAAGCAGCTTATTCACAGTTCAGAATTTTCTTAGTTTGACTTTTCCCCCATATAACGGTATTAAGATTTATCCATGAAAACCTGTCCCATTGTAGTACTGTATTCCCCATTAGACCTGAACTCCTATTAGGAAGATTATGGAGAGATCATGTTAAATGGTTAGGATATTGTAGTGATCATGTAAACTGATTTAGGCATGGTTTATCCCTTTGTGATAGGGTATTTAAAAACTGAAATGAGTTGGATGACTGAAGTAGTTGGCTTTTAAAGTTCTTTTCAATGGAGGTTCCAGGGGCATTTGCTTAAAGGAAGCTGCACCGATCTGGTTTCCTCCTGCAGTATGGGCTGTTCTTTCTCTTTTCTCATTCTCTAGTGCTCACTTATCCTTTTTGGTTGCACTTCTGAATATTGGGAGTCACCTGAGGCAGGATTTCTTGCTTCCATGGCTTAAATACTATCTGACGGCTCCTAGATTTTTACCAGCAACCTTGATCGTCTTCCTGGACTTCATATTTGTACATCAACTCACTACTGAGCATCCCTATCCAGATGTCTAACAGGCATCTTGAACATGTAAAACACTCAAAACACAACTATTTATATCCATTTGCCCTACTGTCATCATCCTCCACACACATAACAACTTTCTTCTTAGTCATGTTTCACACATCAGAAAATAATGCCACTTTCTGCTAAAAACCAGTTCTCTTGTTCCACACCTATAAATTCATCAGCAAATCCTGTCATCTTTACCTCATAAATGTCCCAACCCTGCCGCTTCTCACTAGCTGTACTTGCAGTTTCCTAAATAAAGCCTCTTCATTCTTTGACTGCACTATTGCAGTAGCTTCCTAAGCTTCCACTCATATGTTCAAAAAATCCATTCTCTTCCCAAGCAGCCAGAATATTGAAAAACATCAATCACGGGAGTGTAAGACCAGCCTGGCCAACATAGCGAAACCCCGTCTCTAATAAAAATAAAAAAATTAGCTGGGCATGGTACCAGGTGCCTGTAATCCCAGCTAGTTGGGAGGCTGAGGCAGGAGAATCACTTGAATCCAGGAGATGGAGGTTGCAGTGAGCTGAGATCATGCCATTGCACTCCAGCCTGGACAACAGAATGAGATCCCACCTAAAAAAAAAAAAAAAGAGAGAGAAACATAAATCAGATTTATCAATTCCTATTTCATATTCTCCAAAGACCTCCCATTGTCCTTAGAATAAAATCCAAACTATTCACCAAGACCCTGTATGAACTGATGCCCACCTACATTTAGTGTCATATCTTGCAACTTTTCCCTTAGTCACCATACATCAAGTACATTGGCCTTCTGTGTTCAGAACCACCAAACTTTTTCTCGCCTGGGGCCTTTGCACTTTTTGTCTGGAACACTCTTCCAGAGCATTGCAGGACTGTCTGCTTCTTTTCTTTTATGTTGCATTTCAACTGCCCTATATAAAAGGACAACACCCTTCCCCTAACACTCTCCCTAATCCTTTGACCCTTTATCTTATCCATAGCATTTACCATCTGGCCTGTATTTAATTGGGTTTGGTTTGCTCATTCTCTCTCCTTTCTCATTGTTTGATTCAGGCTGGTTACAGAGATTTTAGCCTAGGAAAAATGAGTAGCAGCTCCTCTGAAGGAAATGATTGTCCATTGGTATATGGGTGAGAGATGTATTAGGCAACAAGTGATTATTTGGCCTGCTCATTGACTCAGGCATATGCAACTCACTCCTGTTTGCTACTTTGTACCCATCCCTATCACACAGATGTGCCATTTTGATCTTTTCATTGCTCAAGAGAAAACTCAAAACAACTTTTTCTAAATGCTTGGTTACAGTTGTTAAAACAAGAAGAGTTAAATTGTCAGCTTGCTCTCCGTGGACCTTCAGGAACCCAGATATGAAAACTGGTGTGTAAAAGTTGCCTGTAGAAATTTAGACATCTGGTTCAGTCCTGCAAGATGCCTATCTCTCACAAAATGTGTTTGTGGTTTCTAGGGTGAAATTCTGTACAGTTAGGAAAATAGAGAAGGTCAAAGAGGTAGTTATGCAGAAGAAATCCACTTTCTTCATTTGACTACTGTGTAAAAGCTCTGAACTTTTCTATTTCTGGTCCATTATAATTCACTTTGCTTAGGTTGCATTATTTTGCAAGAAGGCTCAAAATAAGGTGTGGATAGAGTCTATACCCAATATCCATGGCTTTAGAATGACCAGAGCCAGGCTTATTTAAACCCAGAGATAAGACCCAGGACATGAGATCACAGAAGGCTCTCAAACAGAGACCAGACTATAGAAATGAAGGTAGAATAATTCTGCAGAAGAGGTAGAACACTTCCTTCTTTTCCATTCTATGGCAACTGCTAATTCTGGAGTCACATGGGAGCTGGGGCTGCCCTCCAGTTACTCCAGGGCAACCCTGACAAACGACCTTGGCTGCTACTGTTCTTGAAACATGAATGTCAGACTTGTTTCCCATACAGTTCCACTATGGTAACTCCCGTTTTAGGAGCAAACTTCTACCCCACTAGGGCTCATATCATGGAGTTATGCCAAAAAATAGAAAGTATTCTTCCTGAACAGCTGTGATCCAGTTATACCTAACATTACACATTATACTCACCATGTTACTTCAGCCATCTCTCAGCATTTGTCACAGTCCTCCATACAGATGGTCCTCTACTTACAGTGGTTCAGCTTACAGTTTTTCAGCTTTATAATTGATTTATCTGGACGTAACTCCCTTGCAAATAGAGGAGCATCTAGACTTTACAATGGCTCAACTTGCAACTTTTCGACTTTACAATAAGTTTATTGGGGCATTAAATGCATTTTTAATTTACAACATTTTCGACTTAACAACAGGTTTATTGGGATATAACCCATTGTAAATTGAGGAGCGTCTATATTTGGATTTCATCTTCATTTTGATACTATTTGCAACCCTTTTGCCTAAGAAAATTAGCCTACTGTGATGATTTAGACTAATGTCTACTGGAATCTGTCTTGACAGGTTTTCAGATATTTTAAAAATGTACATATGCCCTTCTGTTTCCAAAAGCCTTTTCTTCCCCAATTTTAATCCATAATTTTATGTATCCGTTCAGAATTTTTCATCCATCAGAACAACATTGCTTTGTTTTCATGAAATCTTGTATTCGTTTCTTATGTATTTTCATCACTAAATGCACTTGGGCTATAACTCAGCTCTTTGTGCAGAGGCTGGCTTTTCATATTGTCATTAATAATTCATGAGCTCCATAGAATTACTTTAAACCTTTTAAACCAAGTATCTTGAATCTTAACAGATCCCGTGTCATTTCAGCTTCTAGTTTAGAAAAAAAAAAAAAAAATAGATTCAGTGACTAGCCTTGCTGTCTCAGGAGACCTTGAATAAGAATTTTCTTTTTTCTGTATCTTGTTTCTAGTTCAAGATGCCTGAAAATCCTAGAGTGTAGAAATGCTGCCTATCAGAAGTAACAAAATTAGGCCAATTAAGCGATCTTACAGACTGACAAGCATCATAGGGGTCAGAGAAGGAAATTTCCTATCAAAACTCTTCACGGAAGCCTCCTAAGGGTAGCACTCAAAGCTCAGAAGACACCTGGGGAGGCTCCTAGATCAGTTACCAAGCCACATGCACGCTCCTCCCAGCCTAGGAGGAAGCCAGGATGAAATTATCTCTCGCTGGGCCCAGACCTGCAGAATCCAATTGACTGCACTGGGTGTGGAAACATGCACTGATGCTTTTGTAGTCTTCACATTTATTTCCCCAAAGAAGCTACACTTAAAAATTTTGAGGCATGAGCTAAGTCTTGGAATAAGGAAAATTTAGTATGTATTTTTCAGAGCTCCAAGTCAATGTGGTGGTTGGGATTAGATTGCTTTCTTTCTTTTCTTTTCTTTTCTTTTTTTTTTTTTTTCTGTCTTTTCCTTCTCTCTGTCTTTCTCTTTTAAATTGTTAAGAGATTTGGGGGTTTTTCTGAGAGGGGGAGGCTTTTCTCCTGATTTCATTCCTCTAGATTTCAATTTTTTAAGTCTCGTTGGAATCAATACTCATAAAATAGAACAGCTTGTCTCATCTGTTTCATTATAATCCAGTAGAATCTATCTTCTTTCGGAATAGTGAGATGTTTTTAAACACTGGTACATCTAAAAAAAAAGAGGTCATTTCCTTTACAAATCTGTGTTTTCATTAACACAAATTTCCTGTCTGTCTTGAAAGATAGAATAATTTTTCAGGCCCTCTGATATGTATAAAACCACTACACAGAACCATTATAGATTTTGAAAAGCAGGAGGAATACAAGAGGACTTTGTTCATCTGGGACTAGAATTTCTAAATTAACCAAAATGAATCATTCTCTATATTTGAGTACAGCTGATTCCACTAGAAATGTATTAATGATGAGACTGATTGCTGCATTTCACAATTGTATTTTAGTTGCATTTGTAATTATGGTGTCACAGCTACTTTCTGATTTTTTTAAATCAAGTCGTCTTTAATCAAGTCCTTTTTTCTGCTTGGGAAAATAGCACCCCCAAAAGACGTGGTTGCAGGCCGATTTACTTGATGATTGTTTTAGGGCATTGCTTCTCAGACTTTTAATGTGCATATGAATCACCTGTGGATCCTTTTTAACCTTCAGATTCTGAAATAGGTCAGGGGTGGGACTCAGGATCCTGCTTTGCTTTCTTTCCTTCCTTCCTTCCTTCCTTCCTTCCTTCCTTCCTTCCTTCCTTCCTTCCTTCCTTCCTTCCTTCCTTCCTTCCTTTCTTTTTCTCTCTCTCTCCTTCCTTCCTTCCTTTCTTTTTCTCTCTCTCTCTCTCCTTCCTTCCTTCCTTTCTTTTTCTCTCTCTCTCCCCTTCCTTCCTTCCTTCCTTCCTTCCTTCCTTCCTTCCTTCCTTCCTTCCTTCCTTCTTTCCTTCCTCCCTCCCTCCCTCCCTTGCTTTTCTTTCTTTCTTTCTTTCTTTTTTTTTTTTGAGACAAGGTCCCACTCTGTTTCCCAGGCTACAGTGCAGTGGTACGATCTCAGCTTACTGCAGCCTCTACCTCCCAGGATCGAGTGATCCCCCAATCTCAACCTCCTGAGTAGCTAGGACCACAGCACCCACCCCCATACTCGGCTAATTTTTAAAAATTTTTGTAGAGACAGTTTCTGACTATGTTACCCAGGCTGATCTTGAATCCCTGGGCTCAAGCAATCCTCCCACCTTGGCCCCTCGAAGTGCTGGGATTACAGGCGTGAGCCATCATGCCCAGCCAAGATCCAGCATTTCTAACAAGCCCCTGGTGCTGCCATTGCTGCTGGTCCACAGACTAATTTTAAATAGCAAGATTTTAGAATATCTTTACATAAAAATTTCAAATTTAATAATTCTGAAATAGGAGGGTAAAGATTAGAATTAAATAGGTTAGTTGTAAGGATCAACCTATTTAATTTAAATCCAAGGGTGGAATTAAAGAGGTTCTAAAGACAGGTCAGTGAAGGCAGATCCGATGGTTCACATCCTGGTAGATACATTCTTTGTACAAAGGTTGCTTTCTTTGCGACCCCTCCACAATTTTAACAGCAAGCCAACGGACAGCTTATGTTCAAATTCCTTGTGGATGGAGAAAGTTTATTTACTATGTTCCAATCTTTATATGCCTAGAGCCTAGCATATTCCCTGGCACTTAATCCATGGCCAATTAGTGAGTTGAATTGAATCAAACTGAACTGATTGAACTTCACTGGAACAATGTAGGGAAAGGACCTAGTTTTGTACCTTTAAAGTCACTTCTTTCCTCTTTAAGTGATTCATACTGCTTTTATGTACAAATTGAAAATCAGCCTGTCAGTAATTGTCAGTAATTGATTACTAATTTCCAGTATTATGCTTTTTTTCAAGTCATATTCTCTTAAAATGCAACATGAAAAAATACAAATGCAAATTAAAGATAATGAAGATTCAAGAATCTCAAAGCAGTTATATTCCTAGGAATACTAAATGAAATTCTATCTCTAATAAGCAGACTTTGACAATCATTTATTATTTAAGAGTTTTATTCTGGGGATAAGAGGGAAGGCATTCCTAGACTATTTTGGCAGATTCTAACCTGTTCTTCTCACTTCTAAAAGAGTACAGTTTATTCTTGATCTTCAATAAAATATGCAAATTCAAAATATTATAGTTAGTGTATTTGCAACCTACACAGATTTCAATAAATGATTGTATCAATCTCAGTATTGCACAAATAAAACTTGAATGCTATTTTTCATTCTTTTGCTATTTGATTTTGCCTCTTTTATGTTTGAACAGCATTATGGAGATATAATTCACATACTACGTAGTTCACCCATTATAAATCTATAGCTGTCTTTCAGTATACTGAGAATTGTGTATCCATCACCACAATCAATTTTAGAATATTTTCATTATCCCACAAAGAAATCCTGCACCTCTCAGCCATCACCCCCAACTTCTTCCCTCTTCCTAACCCTCATCAACCACAATTTACTTTTTGTCTCTATAGATTTGTCTCTTCTGAACATTTCATGTCAGTGAAATCATATGTGGTCTTTTGTGACTTACTTCTTTCACTTAGAATAACGTTTTCAAAGTTCATCCATGTTATGGCATATATCAGTTCTTCCTTCCTTTTTGTGGCTGAATGATATTTAATGATATGGCTATACCATATTTTATTTATTAGTTTGTGGACATTTAGATTGTTTCTACCTTTTAGCTATTATGAATAATACTGCTATAAACATTTGTATACACATTTTTAGGTGGAAATATGTTTTCATTTCTCTTGGATATATATCTAGGAGCAGATTTGCTGAGTCGTATGGTAACTCTGTGTTTAACTTTTGAGGAACTACCAGATTGTTTTCCAAAGTAGCTCTACCATTTTACATCCCCACAGTGTATGAGGGCTCCAATTTCTCCACATCCTCTCCAACACTTGCTATTGTCCGTCTTATTGATTACAGCCATCCTAGTGGGTGTGAAGTGGTATCTCACTTTGGTTTTGACTTGCATTTCCCTGATTATCATTAGTATTTCCCAGTGATATTGAGCATCTCCTCATGTGCTTATTAACCATTTGTATGTCGTCTTTGAAGAAATGTCTATTCAGATTCATTGCCCATTTTAAAATTAGGCTTTGTCTTTTTATTATTGAGTTTTAAGAGTTCTTTATATATTCTAGATATAAGTACCTAAAAATTTCTTCCCATTCTATGGGTTCTCTTTTCACTCTCTTGATAGTGTCTATTTTTTTTTTTTCTTTTTTTCACATGGAGTCTCGCTCTGTAGCCCAAGCTGGAGTACAGTGGCACTATTTTGGCTCGCTGCAACCTTCAACTCCTGGGTTCAGGCGATTCTTGTGGCTCAGCCTCCTGAGTAGCTGGGACAATAGGCATGTGCCACCACACCCGGCTAATTTTTTGTATTTTAGTAGAGACGGGGGGTCTTCAATTTTGATGAATCTAATTAATTTTTTCATCTGTTGCTTGTGCTTTTGATGTCGTGTCCAAGAAACCAGTGCCTAATCCAATATCATGAAAGCTTACCCGTTTCCTTCTAAGAGTTTTATAGCTATAGGTCTCACATTTTTGTCTGATCAATTTTGCATTCATTTTTGTATGTGGTGTTCTTTTACTTTTTAAGTGCTGTGATCTTGGCTACCACGCAAGTCTGAATAGAGCCCTAAGAACATATCTCTCTGCGGAGTACAACCTTGAAACCTCCAGACATGAGGGCTTAGACATTATTGAGAATGCAGTTGATAATTTAGAGCCCCGGAGCGATAAGCAGAGATTCATGGAGATGTACCCTGCTGCGTTCTGTCCACCAATGAAGTTTGAGTTTCAGTCTCACATGGGTGATGAGGTCAGTAATTGATCATTTTTTAAATAATGAATTTTCTCTTCACTTATATTTCTCCTCACTTGCTATAATCTAACAGTTGTAATAATTCCAAGTTGTTTTCTCTCTCCTGTCCTTGCAAAGGCCCTTAATATAATGCTAAGATCAGCCACTACCAACTTTTTTTTTTTTTTTTTTGAGACAGAGTCTTGCTGTGTTCCCCAGGCTGGAGTGCAGTGGCGCGATCTCGGCTCACTGCAAGCTCAGCCTGCTGGGTTCACGCCATTCTCCTGCCTCAGCCTCCGGAGTAGCTGGGACTACAGGCGCCCACCACCATGCCTGGCTAATTTTTTTGTATTTTTAGTAGAGACGAGGTTTCACCATGTTAGCCAGGATAGTCTCTATCTCCAGACCTCGTGATCCGCCCCCCTCAGCCTCCCAAAGTGCTGGGATTACAGGCGTGAGCCACTGCGCCTGGCCAGTCGCTACCAACTTTTAAAGCAAATGTCAAACACTCAAATACTCACAAAGGTCAAACAAATAAAAGGTGCAGATTTCTGTTGCACTAAGCTTTCCCAGAATAGAAAGTTTTTGTTCTACCTCAAGACATTTTAATTTAATGAAAAGGAAGGCATTTTGCTGGTCTGATAGAATCTGTCTGATGGCTTCTTATAATCCTGATTTAAAGATTCTTATAAAGAAAAGTAATTGTATATGGCAGGAAAATGGAAGAAAAGAAAAAGTACCAAACTTCTTTTAAGATTCAAATTGGCTCCAAAGTTTAAAATGAGCCTTAGAAATTATGACTGTTTTATATCCTTTATATAAATTCAGCTTTCTATCCTATTTTACCAAACAAATGCGTTTAAACTGATTATGAGTTACAGTTGTTTATGTTATTGTCTATGAACAGGAGAAAACAAAAAAAGCCAGTTTATGGAGCATGCTATATAATAGCACTTGGTGTCTCAGCTGTGCAAAACAAAACTCATAGATAAAAACTCAACTCGGCCGGGCACGGTGGCTCGCGCCTGTAATCCCAGAACTTTGGGAGGCTGAGGCAGGTGGATCACGGGGTCAGGAGATCGAGACCATCCTGGCTAACACGGTGAAACCCCATCTCTACTAAAAATACAAAAAATTAGCCAGGCATGGTGGTGGGCGCCTGTAGTCCCAGCTACTCCGGAGGCTGAGGCAGGAGAATGGCGTGAACCCAGCAGGCTGAGCTTGCAGTGAGCCGAGATCGCGCCACTGCACTCCAGCCTGGGCAACAGTGAGACTCCATCTCATTAAAAAAAAAAAAAAAAAAAAAACTCATAGATAAAAACTCAGTCTTAACTTATTGTGGTGACAGTCTGTTTTTCAAAGTAGATGTAATTATAAGATCATGAAAGATTTCTTTAATGTCATATTTTTTCTGAAATGCCAAGTGTTAAGACATATAAAATATATATGTGTGTATGTATTTATATATAATGTACCTGCTGTATTTCTAATTGGATTTTATGTGTGTTTGATAGAAATGGTAAGCAGTTTGTAAGCCAAAAGAACATGGATTTTCACAAGCAGGATGAGTAGCTTATCCCATTTTTCCAAAAACAAATGGTCGCTGTTTAAATTTTTCAGCTGTGGATATGTTAAGCATGGCATGTTAACATATCACAGACAAATGACATCAGTTGGATGTTAATGGTTTTATTATTTTAATAAAGTAAGTTGGTTGCCCTTTTTTATGGCCAGTTCTGCTAAGGAGCAGTGGTAATCTCTCTAATGTTTTGGAAACTCCATAAAAGGAACTCCCATCAGCCAAGAGCATTTCTAAAACAAGGCAGATAAGAAGAAATTGTTTGTTTCTGGTGCAGTTTTAATAATGCTCTGATTTTGAACTTATCCATAATTGAGATCATGGCCAAATATATTCTATCAAAACCTAAGATAAGTGGCCTCTTGAAGTTCATGGTGAATCACGCAATTTGGCTGCTATTGGCTAGGGAAGCCATATTTGAAAGATGCTCAAATAGTCATTCACATTTTCTGAGTTTTTACTATGTGCCAAGCACTGATCTAAGTTGCTTCTGTACATTGTCTCATTTCATTCCCACAGCAGCCCTGTGTTATAAGAACTCTTATTATTCTCATTCTACAGATTAGGAAGCTGAGGTTTTGTAACTTACCACAGTCACCTGGCTAGTAGGGGACAGAGCTGGCATTCGAGTACAACTGACTGACTCAAGAGCTCAGACCCTAACCAATAAGCCCTGCTGCCTTCTTAATTTATGTCTGTATGGTCCACGTGAATCATCTTCTGCCTCTGCACAAGAGCCATTAAGAATTCCACGAGTGAGGTTTCATCATCAGAGCTCCATCGCAGGAACTGCCCCGTTCTTACCACAGTCCTTCCTGCAGCTGCCATCTTCCAGTCGTAGCCAGGCCAAGCAGCTGCATTCTACTGTTGCAGCTTATGTAACAGCTCCATATTTACAAGAGAAGTTTTGATGCGCCTATTAAAAGTAAATATGTAATTGGAACCTTGAGAGGATTGGTGTGATTCGTGCGTCGTTTAAATAGGAGAACTGTGCTTCTGGAGGTGGGTCTACGGTGCCCTGTTGTAACTGTGGTTTCTCATTCTCCATCAGGTGTGCCAGGTCAGTGCCCAGCAACCAGTCCAGGCAGAGCTCATGCTCAGGTACCAACAGTTGCAGTCCCGCCTCGCCACGCTCAAAATCGAGAATGAAGAGGTGAGCATGCGTTCATCCTGCCACACCAGTGTTCTGAATTCAGATATAACTGGAAGGCATTCTCACATGATCTAGGCATATTTAATATTCAAGATTCAACCTCTTCATTATGTATTTCCTGCTCTCAGGGTTCCTGTAATACTCTTTGTAGGGGATAAATGCAAAGATTCTGTATTCCGCCATAGATTAATATTTTACTAGACACTCACTGCATATACATGTAAACACAATTTTTTTACCTTAAATTATAATTCACACTGAAAATAGTTCCCATGGGTTGTCAAATTCAACATATATACAAAAATATACAATCCTGTGTACAGTGGAACTTTTGACTAACATGTTAATTTATTTTTTAAAATATTTTGTAGAGACGGGGCCTTGCTGTGTTGCCCAGGCTGGACTCAAACTCCTGGCTTCAAGCAGTCCTCCTGTCTTGGCCTCCCAAAGTGCTGGGATTACAGGCATGAGCCATTGTGGGGCTTGGCCCACAGTGTGCCACGTTAATTTAATCCTAACTTTTAAAATTCACTTTTTTTGGCCGGGCGCGGTGGCTCAAGCCTGTAATCCCAGCACTTTGGGAGGCTGAGACGGGCGGATCACGAAGTCAGGAGATCGAGACCATCCTGGCGAACACAGTGAAACCCCGTCTCTACTAAAACAATAAAAAAAAAAAAAAAAAAACTAGCCAGGTGAGGTGGCAGGCGCCTGTAGTCCCAGCTACTCGGGTGGCTGAGGCACGAGAATGGCGTAAACCCGGGAGGCGGAACTTGCAGTGAGCTGAGATCCAGCCACTGCACTCCAGCCTGGGCGACAGAGCGAGACTCCGTCTCAAAAAAAAAAAAAAAAAAAAAAAATTCACTTTTTTTTCTTATGCTTTCCTATATTCTCTAAATTTTTGGTACTGAACATGGCATTACTGATGTAATTAGAACAAAATCATATTTTGAAATGGTACTTGAATGAGGATAGATAAATGTTTATTTGCCAGCATTAGTATATTTAAATAAATAGAGTATAAAATATGAATTATCAATATATGTTGAGTTAGGAAGCAATTATACAATTCAGCTGCCTATTTCTGAAATTAACTTACTTGAATCCACGTTCTCCTAAAATAAAGATACGAACCACAAATGTTTCTTGCATTAATCAAGGCTCCCAATTGTAATTTACAGGAACACAAGTTACAAAGTTAACTATTGGTCAGTGTTTGCAGTATCCTCAGACATCACTGGATTTGTGTTCAAATGACGTTATCAGGACTCTCTCTCTTTTTATCACTTTGAAGTGATTTCTTCATGTGTGTTGGTAGTGTGTTGGGGATAGAGGCAGAACTATGTGGTCCCTTTTAAAGCTTGCCATCCCACTTCATCCTAGCATCCTTGTCTCTGCAGTAGGACTGACTCTTCACTGACCTGGCTAAAGTCACGCATACTTCTGGACAAACAGTTCCATCTAGGAGATGAGATTCTGTCATTGGCCAATCTGGAGAATGTGCAGCTCATAGAACCCTTTGATTGAGAATTCCAACAGAAATAGTGTATTTCTAGAGAGAGACAATTCCCAAAAGAAAGGATTGTGGGACAGAAGTGAAAAAATAACTTACAATGATAAAGTGAATATCCAAAATTCACTTTCATACCCTGTTTTGTTTTAATCCCACCAGGATGTTTGAGCTCTGTGTATTTGTTTCTGTTAAGAAAGAATGATGTATTTTTAGACCAGTATAATTTGGTCAAAACCCATTGTAAATTTTGGCTTTTATTATTCCAAATAGAAACAAACCAGCCCTATTCAAATGTGTGTATTTAAGATGCAACCAATGTCATCTCTATATAGAGTCCCACAAATGAACCTTTCCAAAGGAAAGCTACTGCTCACCTTGAGGTAGCATTTGAGAGCCTAGGTTTTGCCTAGGCTTCACAAAATACCTAATGCAGTTTACTGGATCCTATTCTATCTACAGTTTGTATGTCTAGTGACTTCCCTTGTTTTTCCCTGCAGTATCCTTCTGCTGTTTTATTTGGATAACATTCTCTAAACTCAAAGAAAATAGTGTATTATGTACAAAGTCAAAACTGGCAGCTCAAGGATATGTTTTGTTTGGCTCCCAAAGTTTTGACCTGTTTTTTTAAAAAAAGGTCTGGCTACTCTGGCCCTGCACTGCTTCATGAATTGAAGAGCTGGGGCATTTGAATTCTACTTTGCCACAGTCATTCAACTCCCAGTTCTCTTACAGTGAACTGTTTGTGTTACCTGTCTGGCCTCCGCAGGCCTTTGAGTTTGTGACCCTTAATGTATGCCTTTTTAGGCATAATGTGGAGAAGTACAGTGTCCTTATAAACTTAGAGAGTCAAGCAATGCTTTGTGAGGGTTAATTTTTTAAAATTCTCTGAAGAACTTGGGAAGCTGAGGGAGGATCTCTTGAGCCCCAGAGTTCGAGGCTGCACTGAGGTGAGATGGTGCCACTGCACTTTAGCCTGGGTGACAGAGCAGGACCCTATCTCTTAAAAATATTAATTAATTAAAATAAATTTTTAAAAACCTACTGACTGCAAAATAAAACTTAAAAAGTACTTTTTAAACATTAGCTGAAGCAGCAAATGAATTGGATTATCCTAATGTTTCTTGTGAGCATGACTACTGGTTTATGATTTGTTAGACACCGAAGAAAATTTACTGTAGTGGAGTGGGATTCACAAAGAAAGTAAGATTTAAATTAGATTTTTGATAATCAGTAGATAACCATAAAATAGAGAGAAGAAAAGGTATTTCAATATATGTCAAGGTTCCTTGGGAGAATAGAACAGTTTGGTTATCACCCCAGTTGTCTTTGGGGATGAACTGAAGGAGAAGGTGAGGTCATTCAACAAGAAGCTTTGAGAGCCAAGATAAGGAGTTTTGTTACTGTGGTTCAGTACAATAAATACTGAAGGTCCCCAGGGCTTGAGGCTGCATTGAGCTATGATTGTGCCACTGCACTCTAGCCTGGCCAATGGAATGGGACCCTGTCTCCCCCACCAAAAGAAAGAAAACTTGAGAGAGAATTTGACCCAAGTTTTAAAAAGCATGGACAGTGCAGCTAAGTAGAACATGAACCTTTTCACCAAATCTTCGAATACCTTAAATAGTCACTTTGGGAGGCCAAGGCTGGCAGATTGCCTGAGCTCAAGAGTTCGAGAACAGCCTGGGCAACACGGTGAAACCCCGTCTCTACTGAAATACAAAAAATTAGCCAGGCCTGGCAGCATGCGCCTGTAATCCCAGCTACTCAGGAGGCTGAGACAGGAGAATCACTTGAACCTGGGAGGTTGCAGTGAGCCAAGATCGTGCCACTGCCCTCCAGCCTGGGCAACAAAGCAAGACTCCGTCTCAACAACAACAACAACAAAAAAGTAGGCACCACCTGCAACAGACCATATCTGGCCCATGAAAAAAAAATTTTTTGAGACAAAGTCTCACTCGGCCACCCAGGCTGGGGTGCAGTGGCACAATCACAGCTCACTGCAGCCTCAACCTCGCAGGCTCAGGTGATCCTCCCACCTCAGCCTCCCGAGTAGCTGGGACTGCAGGCATGCACCAACACAGCTGGCTGATTTTTGTATTTTTCATAGAAACTGGGTTTCACCACGTTGCCCAGGCTGGTCTCTAACTCCTGGGTTCAAGCAATCCACCTGCCTTGGTCTCCCAAGAGGCTGGTATTACAGGTGTGAGCCATCACTCCTGGCCTGAAAACTTTTGTTTGCTCTACAGTGCTTGGGTTTTGAAAGTTATTTACTGTCCTGTAAAAACTGTAAGTTTTCTTAAAAATACCAATATGCAGGGTGAGCACAGTGGCTCATGCCTATAATCCCAGCACTGTGGGAGGCCAAAGCAGGCAAATCTCTTGAGGTCAGGAGTTCGAGATCAGCCTGGCCAACATGACAAAATGCCATCTCTACTAAAAATATAAAAATTAGCCAGGCATGGTGGCACATGCCTGTAGTCCCAGTTACTCAGGAGGCTGAGGCGGGAGAATCACTTGAACCCAGGAGGCAGAGGTTGCAGTGAGCTGAGATTACACCACTGCACCCCAGCCTGGGCGACAGTGCAAGACTCTGTCTCAAAAAAATATATATATATCAATATAAATATATATATTTACATATTTTATAAATATACATATTTATAAAAATGTATAATATATAAATTATATAATATATAAATGTATAATAAATATATATTATATATAATAAATAATATATATTTATCAATATCCAGCCTCTTTAAAAATTAGAAGAAGTGATCACACTAGACCTGTGTTTCTACAGGACAATAACTGACTTCCTTTAGACACAGAATGTGTGCTTCCAGCTTGCCATGTTCTCTGCTCAGCCCACTCAGCTCATTTGCATGGCTTGCCTGGCCTTTAAAGATATTTCAGTTTGTATCACCTGCCTTAAAACAAAGAGAAGGGAGCAGTACATGCTTGTGAAATGGCCTCAGTATACTTACAAGTAGTAAAAGTTAAAAGGTTTGAGAAGGGCTTAATTAAATTTGTGGTTCATGAAGATTCATAAGAGATTGTGACATTTATTGTCACTTCCCAACTTTACATTTACCTGCTAAACTTTTAAAAATGAGGTTTGAGTTTTATTATGCCGCAAACTTGCGCCCTTAGTACCTCAGTCTCACGATTCCAACTTCCAGCCGATCCGTCAGTGAATATTCATTAGTGCCCACTGTGTGTTGTGCATATGGAATTAGAGCGGGGCCTGCTGCCACACAGCCTTGTGCCCGGTCATTGTTTTATTTTGATTACTTAGCTGTTTATTAAAACTTTGAAGGGAAACATTAATAAACATTACTTTTGTTTTTGTTTTGTTTTGTTTTGTTTGAGACAGGGTGCCAGTCTGTCATCCAGGCTGGAGTGCAGTGGCACAGTCACTGCAGCCTCAACCTCCCGGGCTCGGGTGGTCCTCCTGCCTTAGCCTCCCAAGTAGCTACTCTTTTATTACTTGTAGAGACAGTGTCTCTACAAATAATTATTTTGAATTATTCTTTAAATTTTCTATTATTGTTCATGAATTTTGTTCAAAAACAAAATAATATGCCCAGCTACTTTTTTATTATTTGTAGAGACAGGGTCTCCCTATGTTTCCCAGGCTGGTTGAACTCCTGGGCTCAAGCAATCTTCCCGCCTTGGCCTCCCAGAGTGCTGGGATGACAGGTGAGAGCCACAGCCGGCTCACATTACTCATTTCAGCCACCCAGCCCAACATTGCTCTTAAAGGCAACTTTTCAAAAACAAACTAATCATTTATACCTTTCTCATTATAAACATTTTCCAAACACTTTCCAGCCTAATATTGCACTGTCTTGTCTGCTTTCTCAAAAGTTTGCATTTAACCTTGTTGTAGGGATTTCTGCTTAGGGGTCATTCCTGTTGCTTCTTCCTTTCCAAACCAGCCTCTGGAGTAACTCACCATTGATTACAGTTCCCATTTCTTCAAGTTTCTCATTCTTCCCTTCATCTATACACAGTCAAAGAAAGAGAAAAAGGAACTACTTTGAGGAGAGCATCTATGCCTTTCATATTTTTTTAGGTCAGCATTGGTTTGTGATAGCTTGCCCCATTTTCAGACCGTTTGTCCCAACATTTGGTCCAGAAAATAAAGTTTTCATCAGCATGTCACTGCTGTTCTATGAGTAAAACCTTCTCACATATAAAACAACTAGTCTCTCTTAAATTATAGTAGATTTACCACCCTTAGGGTAACGTACAATGAGAGAAGCCCGTAATTTCTCAATCAATCTGCGACAATGTTGAATGAACAGATAGCTCCACGTAAATGTTCTTAGCACCATTTGAAGTCTTTCACCAGCAGCTTGCCAACGAGTATTTCACAGACTGTTCCAAAAATACATTACTTACACAAGATATTTTAAACAGTAATGAGCCAGATTTTAGGCAAACATTTGAGACAATTTTCATGGCATGAGAAATTGAGGGAACTAAGAGATATTTCAGTTATACCTCCTACCTAGGGTAGAAAAATCAGATTTCCTCCCCCCCAAATTTCTCATAATACCAGTGACCTCAGCAGAATCCCAGGTCATGTAAATCAATGATCAAACTCTCCTGGGGGATTCTCAAGTTCTTTTGAGACTTGATATAAGATATGAAGCCTGATAACCACTTAATTATAATTACTGCTTTGGATCTTCTCTGTGGCCTTTAACTTCATTTTTACTGATTTAAGTATCTTTGACTTGCCTGCAACCTTCTACTGATGAGCTAGCAGGAAAATACTAAGTAAAAGATAACTGCCATTTGTCCCTTAAATGACATCATCTTCTTGGCCAAAATTAAAAATAGATCAACTGTCTTATCACCACAAACACACATTTATATTTTTTGTTTCAAGCAAGCTTTAGCTCACTGAAGGGAAGGCCTTGATCCAAAAGAATACCAAGAGAAATGAGGAGAATTTCTAGGATGGGTATAAAAATGAGTCCTGGGATAGAGCACCCCAAAGAAAATGGCAGAGCTCAGGATGGCTCTCAGTGGAGAAGCCACTCGTTTTCTCTGATGCACTGAGCATTTTTTGGCATCCATGATTTGAAAGGATAACTTCAGCATCCCCTGTTCATTCAGTGAACTTTTTCTGATAATTTGCTGTGCTTCAGGCACCGTGCTAGTCCCTGGAGCTATAAAGATTAATAAGTTATCACTGACTTCAAGTTGCTTCCACCATAGGTGGAAAACAGGTTTTCTGAGACACAGCTGAAGGCAGAGACTTTGTTCTGAGAGTCCTGAGCAACGATGATGTTTTCTTCCTTGGATGAAGTTATATCATTACTGAGAATGAGTTTTGTTCAAAAACAAGAGAGCCCAGCATTTGTAGACGTTACCTTAAATGCAAGTACATAAATTACTAGTGTGAATTCTTCTGGAATGGTGATGTGACATTCCCTACCCGCCCCCCCTAAAAAAAGGTTGTGGGACAGCAAACATTGGTCTTTTTTTCAGATCTGGTAATGCCTACCCAACACAGACAGGGGATAGGGTCACTAGCATTGCACCCATGTTAGGGTACAAGGAGCAAGGGAAGGCCATGGCAGGATGCTCTGCCTGTGCTCTCGCCTTCTGTGGCCTGTGCTAGCTGTGAGTTTCTGTACCCTTGGCTAATTAATTATGGAATTGACCCAATCTGTGTGTGTGTGTCTGTGTGTGTGTGTGTGTGTGTGGTCCCTTTCTGCTAATTTTTAGTACATCTGAAATGACACAGTGCTGTAATTGAAATACATTCAAGGTCAGCGATGGGAAGGAGCAAGTAGTTCAGTGGGGAGACGAAGGAAGGGATGAGGGTCACCTTCACAGATGAGTGATGAGTCTTAAAGGATGAATAGGACTGTATCAGTGCAAGGTACAAGGCACAGTGCCTTAAAATACATGGAGTGTGTTACGGTATGATTTGTGTTCTCCCTGAAAATTCGTATGTTAAAGTCTTAGCTTCCAGTGATTAAGAATGTGATCTTATTTGAAGATAGGGTCTTCACAGAAGTGATCAAATTAAAGTAGGTCAATATGACTTGTGTTCTTATAATAAAAAGGGGAGGGGAAATTTGGATACAGAGACACAGGTGGAGGGAAGATGATATGAAGAGACATAGGGAGAAGATGACCAACTACAAGCCAAGGAGAGAGGCCTGGAACAGATCCTTCCCTCCCAAACCTCAGAAAGAACCAACCCTGCAAACCAACACCTTGATCTCAGATGTCTAGCCTCCAGCACTGTGAGACAATACATTTCTGTTGTTTAAGCTACTCAGTACCTGGTTTGCCTTAGAATAACACAGTGCATTCAGGGAATGAGACCACTGAAATAGCTGTCTTGTTCTCCCAGTGATGGTAGTGTCCTGGTAACACAAAGGCAACAGAGCCAGTCCACAAAAGCCCGCAGAAGTCACCTCTCCCCAGTCCACAAAAGCCCACAGAAATCACCTCTCCCTCCTCATTCACCCTCCTCATTCATTTTGACCCACAGCTCAGAGTTCAAGCCACCCGGGCAGCTCCTTCAGTGCAGTCCATTCTTCCGGTTTCTCATGAATCCTTTGTCAAGTCTTTGGCCTCTCCTTCCACCAAAACCCAACTGTGTTTTCCTGCTGTTGATGGGGAGGTATTACAAGGCTCATATTAGCTGTTTCATATTTGCCTCATTATGTTCCCCCCGAGACTTATTAATATGGCTGGTGTGTGTCAGAAGCTGGTGTTACTGTCTGTTGCAAACATCCCATGGGATGATATGCAGTCCCAGCATTGTGTCTGGTGGCTTCTGTCACATCCTTTATTCCTGATACTTCCACATTTAACCATGACACCACTGTTTCTGAGAAGGAAGTTGAAAAAAAGAAGAAAAATGGTGGTGTTGATTTTGATTCTTCATATATGTATTCCATGTGTGCATTTGATAATGCTGCTGTCTCTGGTTTCCTATATGTAAGAACATTGGTTCTAGTGAAACATTCTTATGTAACCATCTGTGTCATAAACTCAATGAACACACTTTAATTGCAAAATTCCAACAAATTTACAGATTACAATTGTCCCTTGGCATCCAAGGGGGATTGGTTCCAGGATCTCCCACAGATAGCATAATTCGAGGATGCTCAAGTCCCTTATATAAATGGTGTGGTATCTGCACATAACCTACACACATTTTCCTATACTTTAAATCATCTCTAGATTACTTGTAATACCTAAAACAATGTAAATGCTATGTAAATAGTTATAGTGGGTTTTGTTCGTTTTTATTGTTGTATTTTTTTTTTTTTTTTTTTTACAAATATTTTTGACCCACAGTTGGTTGAATTTGTGAATGGCTGAATACGTGGATAGAGAATCCATTAAAAAAAGCAAAAACTGACTGCGTTTGAAGACAAACTAGGAATGTTTATTTTGGTTCATGATTATTTTTGGGTTTTTTTGTTGTTCAGATGGATTTTGTGGTTTTTTTTGTTTGTGTATTTTAGGAGCTTTTCTTGTCATTGTTTTCCTTTAATTGTGTTTTAATTAGGTACATATCAGAGCACCTTATTGAACCTTACATCGTGTTATTCTTGTACTTCACCTCACCAGTATCTGAAGAACATTTCATGCTCCTATGTATACTTTACATGCTCCTATGTATTTGGAAGTTCTGCTCTGCCTTCCAGAGCAAAAGAAGCTGTAGTTCTTCCCAGCAGTTTTGCTATTTAAGCATTCTGTTGAAAACGATTAACTGCTACTGCTGTTGCTTAAATGTTTTTCAAATATGCCCCATCATGTTCATTCCCACTCTTACTTCATTAGATCAAGGTTTCGTCATCTCTAATGGAACTAGGGTCTCCTGACTAGCTTTCCTGCTTTCTGTCTCTTTCCCTTTTATTGTTCATCAACTCAGGGATCTTTTAAAAATGTAAATCTAAACTGTCCCTTATAGGTGTCAGTGTCCCTGTTGATTCTCAATTAAGTGTGGTAGATGAGGGCCTTTATTTTTGTTTTATTTTTTTTAATTCTGACCCCAGTATCATACAATAGGAAGGGCCTTTATTAGCAAGTCATCTTCTCTCAATGCTATGCACTCCTACTTCTCAAAAAAAACTCCTTGTTGTAGCCCAAGAAGGCCAGGGTCTCTCTTTTCCCACTTTTTCCTCTGCCTGGAATGCCCTTTTTTCCAGTGAACACCTATTCACCTTTTAATACGTGCTCAAAATTTATCTTCTGAATGGTGCCTTCCGTGACTTCCTCAGACAGCACAGTATACTCTTTTGCCTGTGTTTTCTTACACATTTGTCAGTTTCAAGAGTTTAATTGAATAAAGGAATAATAGCATTTACTTTGTAGCATTTTAATTACTATATATGGCACAAGTACTTCCATTTTTTTAAAGTATTATAAATATAAAATTTATGGAGCTGTAGATAACATAGTCAAATATTTACCTTCCTTATTCAGTTATTAATTTAGTTATGCATAATTTAAATCATATATCAAACAGTGTTTTAATTTAGAAATACTGTTTTTTTCTCATTTTCACAATTTTATGAAGACTCTTCATATGTCCTGATATTGTTTATCATTACCAGAGCTACATTTTGAGTCATCAAGTACACTTTTCTCAGAGTATACCATCTTCACATCTATTTGTTTGAAATATAATGCTTTTAAACTTGTGCATGATACTGTCATTAGAAATTTGTCTACAAGCTGTAAGAGCCTATTTGACTAGTGTAGGATGGTGACTCTTTTAATTCAGTCTATAGATATTTAATTATGACCTCCTTAATTAATTACAGTATTTTAATGGTCATTAATATGCTTTTTGTCCAGCAGTATCTACCCTTTGCATTGTGCATAACCCCAGGAATGATGATTATCTATTAAATTTCTTTCCCTTCTTTTTTTTTTCATATTAATTCCATCACATGACCTTCTAAACATCCAAACTAGAACTAATTGCTACTGTTTCTTTCCCAAACATTATTTTGTTAAAAAAAAAAAAAAAAAAAAAAGTAATTGAAAAGATTTCCACTTCCTGTAATGATGGACTGGGTCACTCAACTGATTCCTTCAAATTTTATTTTCTAGGACAAGATGCATGGCCAGGCCTGCAACCTGTGATACAGGGAACCGTATCTTCCCAAAAGGAAGATCATCCAATATTTTGAACAGTAATAAAATCCACAGATTCTGAGCTATTAGTGCCCCTAATGGTTTGAGAAAATAAACATTCTCTTTGGAGGATAACCTCACCTTTGACCTCAAATAACTCTATAAAAAATATCTAGCAAAGATAGTTAGACAATGAAGAGATAAGAAACCATGAGTGATAGCCAGAAGAAATAATAGACAATAGAGACACACCCACAGGAACTCCAAATATTGGGATTACTAGAAACAAATGACAAAAGAACTATTTACAGTGTTCAAGGAGGTTTTTTTTGTTGTTGTTATTTTCTTGTTGTTGTTGTTTCCACTATTTATTTATTTTTTTTATTTATTTTTATTATACTTTAAGTTCTAGGGTACATGTGCATAACGTGCAGGTTTGTTACATATGTATACTTGTGCCATGTTGGTGTGCTGCACCCATCAACTCGTCAGCACCCATCAATTCATCATTTATATCATGTATAACTCCCCAATGCAATCCCTCCCCCCTCCCCCCTCCCCATGATAGGCCCCGATGTGTGATGTTCCCCTTCCCGAGTCCAAGTGATCTCATTGTTCAGTTCCCACCTATGAGTGAGAACATGCGGTGTTTGGTTTTCTGTTCTTGTGATAGTTTGCTAAGAATGATGGTTTCCAGCTGCATCCATGTCCCTACGAAGGACGCAAACTCATCCTTTTTTATGGCTGCATAATATTCCATGGTGTATATGTGCCACATTTTCCTAATCCAGTCTGTCACAGATGGACATTTGGGTTGATTCCAAGTCTTTGCTATTGTGAATAGTGCCACAATAAACATACGTGTGCATGTGTCTTTGTAGTAGAATAATTTATAATCCTTTGGGTATATACCCAGTAGTGGGATGGCTGGGTCATATGGTACATCTAGTTCTAGATCCTTGAGGAATCGCCATACTGTTTTCCATAATGGTTGAACTAGTTTACAATCCCACCAACAGTGTAAAAGTGTTCCTATTTCTCCACATCCTCTCCAGCACCTGTTGTTTCCTGACTTTTTAATGATTGCCATTCTAACTGGTGTGAGATGGTATCTCATTGTGGTTTTGATTTGCATTTCTCTGATGGCGAGTGATGATGAGCATTTTTTCATGTGTCTGTTGGCTGTATGAATGTCTTCTTTTGAGAAATGTCTGTTCATATCCTTTGCCCACTTTTTGATGGGGTTGTTTGTTTTTTTCTTGTAAATTTGTTTGAGTTCTTTGTAGATTCTGGATATTAGCCCTTTGTCAGATGAGTAGATTGCAAAAATTTTCTCCCATTCTGTAGGTTGCCTGTTCACTCTGATGGTAGTTTCTTTTGCGTGCAGAAGCTCTTTAGTTTAATTAGATCCCATTTGTCAATTTTGGCTTTTGCTGCCATTGCTTTTGGTGTTTTAGACATGAAGTCCTTGCCCATGCCTATGTCCTGAATGGTACTACCTAGGTTTTCTTCTAGGGTTTTTATGGTATTCGGTCTAACATTTAAGTCTCTAATCCATCTTGAATTAATCTTCATATAAGGAGTAAGGAAAGGATCCAGTTTCAGCTTTCTACTTATGGCTAGCCAATTTTCACACCACCATTTATTAAATAGGGAATCCTTTCCCCATTTCTTGTTTCTCTCAGGTTTGTCAAAGATCACATGGCTGTAGATGTGTGGTATTATTTCTGAGAACTCTGTTCTGTTCCATTGGTCTATATCTCTGTTTTGGTACCAGTACCATGCTGTTTTGGTTACTGTAGCCTTGTAGTATAGTTTGAAGTCAGGTAGCGTGACGCCTCCAGCTTTGTCCTTTTGACTTAGGATTGTCTTGGCAATGCGGGCTCTTTTTTGGTTCCATATGAACTTTAAAGCAGTTTTTTCCAATTCTGTGAAGAAACTCATTGGTAGCTTGATGGGGATGGCATTGAATCTATAAATAACCTTGGGCAGTATGGCCATTTTCACGATATTGATTTTTCCTATCCATGAGCATGGTATGTTCTTCCATTTGTTTGTGTCCTCTTTGATTTCACTGAGCAGTGGTTTGTAGTTCTCCTTGAAGAGGTCCTTTACATCCCTTGTAAGTTGGATTCCTAGGTATTTTATTCTCTTTGAAGCAATTGTGAGTGGAAGTTCATTCCTGATTTGGCTCTCTGCTTGTCTGTTACTGGTGTATAAGAATGCTTGTGATTTTTGCACATTAATTTTGTATCCTGAGACTTTGCTGAAGTTGCTTATCAGCTTAAGGAGATTTTGGGCTGAGACGATGGGGTTTTCTAAATATACAATCATGTCATCTGCAAACAGGGACAATTTAACTTCTTCTTTTCCTAACTGGATACCCTTGATTTCTTTCTCTTGCCTGATTGCCCTAGCCAGAACTTCCAACACTATGTTGAATAGGAGTGGTGAGAGAGGGCATCCCTGTCTTGTGCCAGTTTTCAAAGGGAATTTTTCCAGTTTTTGCCCATTCAGTATGATATTGGCTGTGGGTTTGTCATAAATAGCTCTTATTATGTTGAGGTACGTTCCCTCAATACCGAATTTATTGAGCGTTTTTAACATGAAGGGCTGTTGAATTTTGTCAAAAGCCTTTTCTGCATCTATTGAGATAATCATGTGGTTCTTGTCTTTGGTTCTGTTTATATGCTGGATCACGTTTATTGATTTGCGAATGTTGAACCAGCCTTGCATCCCAGGGATGAAGCCCACTTGATCATGGTGGATAAGCTTTTTGATGTGCTGCTGAATCCAGTTTGCCAGTATTTTATTGAGGATTTTTGCATTGATGTTCATCAGTGATATTGATCTAAAATTCTCTTTTTTTGTTGTGTCTCTGCCAGGCTTTGGTATCAGAATGATGTTGGCCTCACAAAATGAGTTAGGGAGGATTCCCTCGTTTTCAATTGATTGGAATAGTTTCAGAAGGAATGAATGGTACCAGCTCCTCCTTGTACCTCTGGTAGAATTCAGCTGTGAATCCATCTGGTCCTGGACTTTTTTTGGTTGGTAGGCTATTAATTGTTGCCTCAATTTCAGAGCCTGCTATTGGTCTATTCAGGGATTCAAGTTCTTCCTGGTTTAGTCTTGGAAGAGTGTAAGTGTCCGGGAAATTATCCATTTCTTCTAGATTTTCTAGTTGATTTGCGTAGAGGTGTTTATAGTATTCTCTGATGGTAGTTTGTATTTCTGTGGGGTCGGTGGTGATATCCCCTTTATCATTTTTTATTGCGTCTATTTGATTCCTCTCTCTTTTCTTCTTTATTAGTCTTGCTAGCTAGCGGTCTGTCAATTTTGTTGATCTTTTCAAAAAACCAACTCCTGGATTCATTGATTTTTTGGAGGGTTTTTTGTGTCTCTATCTCCTTCAGTTCTGCTCTGATCTTAGTTATTTCTTGCCTTCTGCTAGCTTTTGAATGTGTTTGCTCTTTCCTCTCTAGTTCTTTTAATTGTGATGTTAGAGTGTCAATTTTAGATCTTTCCTGCTTTCTCTTGTGGGCATTTAGTGCTATAAATTTCCCTCTACACACTGCTTTAAATATGTCCCAGAGATTCTGGTATGTTGTATCTTTGTTCTCATTGGTTTCAAAGAACATCTTTATTTCTGCTTTCATTTCGTTATGTACCCAGTAGTCATTCAGGAGCAGGTTGTTCAGTTTCCATGTAGTTGAGCGGTTTTGATTGAGTTTCTTAGTCCTGAGTTCTAGTTTGATTGCACTGTGGTCTGAGAGACAGTTTGTTATAATTTCTGTTCTTTTACATTTACTGAGGAGTGCTTTACTTCCAATTATGTGGTCAATTTTGGAATAAGTGCGATGTGGTGCTGAGAAGAATGTATATTCTGTTGATTTGGGGTGGAGAGTTCTATAGATGTCTATTAGGTCCGCTTGGTGCAGAGATGAGTTCAATTCCTGGATATCCTTGTTACCTTTCTGTGTCGTTGATCTGTCTAATGCTGACAGTGGAGTGGGAGTCTAAGTCTCTTTGTAAGTCTCTAAGGACTTGCTTTATGAATCTGGGTGCTCCTGTATTGGGTGCATATATATTTAGGAGAGTTAGCTCTTCCTGTTGAATTGATCCCTTTACCATTATGTAATGGCCTTCTTTGTCTCTTTTGATCTTTGATGATTTAAAGTCTGTTTTATCAGAGACTAGGATTGCAACCCCTGCTTTTTTTTGTTCTCCATTTGCTTGGTAGATCTTCCTCCATCCCTTTATTTTGAGCCTATGTATGTCTCTGCATGTGAGATGGGTCTCCTGAATACAGCAGACTGATGGGTCTTGACTCTTTATCCAGTTTGCCAGTCTGTGTCTTTTAATTGGAGCATTTAGTCCATTAACATTTAAGGTTAATATGGTTATGTGTGAACTTGATCCTGCCATTATGATATTAACTGGTTATTTTGCTCGTTAGTTGATGCAGTTTCTTCCTAGCCTCGATGGTCTTTACATTTTGGCATGTTTTTGCAATGGCTGGTACCGGTTGTTCCTTTCCATGTTTAGGGCTTCCTTCAGGGTCTCTTGTAAGGCAGGCCTGGTGGTGACAAAATCTCTAAGCATTTGCTTATCTGTAAAGGATTTTATTTCTCCTTCACTTATGAAACTTAGTTTGGCTGGATATGAAATTCTGGGTTGAAAATTCTTTTCTTTAAGAACGTTGAATATTGGCCCCCACTCTCTCCTGGCTTGTAGAGTTTCTGCCGAGAGATCTGCTGTTAGTCTGATGGGCTTCCCTTTGTGGGTAACCCGACCTTTCTCTCTGGCTGCCCTTAAGATTTTTTCCTTCATTTCAACTTTGGTGAATCTGGCAATTATGTGTCTTGGAGTTGCTCTTCTGGAGGAGTATCTTTGTGGCATTCTCTGTATTTCCTGAATTTGAATGTTGGCCTGCCCTACTAGGTTGGGGAAGTTCTCCTGGATGATATCCTGAAGAGTGTTTTCCAACTTGGTTCCATTTTCCCCCCCACTTTCAGGCACCCCAATCAGACGTAGATTTGGTCTTTTTACATAATCCCATACTTCTTGCAGGCTTTGTTCATTTCTTTTTCTTCTTTTTTCTTTTGGTTTCTCTTCTCACTTCATTTCATTCATTTGATCCTCAATCGCTGATACTCTTTCTTCCAGTTGATCGAGTGGGTTACTGAAGCTTGTGCATTTGTCACGTATTTCTCGTGTCATGGTTTTCATCTCTGTCATTTCGTTTATGACCTTCTCTGCATTAATTAGTCTAGCTGTCAATTCTTCCACTCTTTTTTCAAGATTTGTAGTTTCTTTGCACTGGGTACGTAATTCCTCCTTTAGCTCTGAGAAGTTTGATGGACTGAAGCCTTCTTCTCTCATGTTGTCAAAGTCATTCTCTGACCAGCTTTGATCCGTTGCTGGCGATGAGCTGCGCTCCTTTGCAGGGGCAGATGCACTCTTATTTTTTGAATTTCCAGTTTTTCTGCCCTGCTTTTTCCCCATCTTTGTGGTTTTATCTGTCTCTGGTCTTTGATGATGGTGACGTACTGATGGGGTTTTGGTATAGGTGTCCTTCCTGTTTGATAGTTTTCCTTCTGACAGTCAGGACCCTCAGCTATAGGTCTGTTGGAGATTGCTTGAGGTCCACTCTAGACCCTGTTTGCCTGGGTATCAGCAGCAGAGGTTGCAGAAGAGAGAATATTGCTGAACAGCGAGTGTACCTGTCTGATTCTTACTTTGGAAGCTTCCTCTCAGGGGTGTACTCCACCCTGTGAGGTGTGGGGTGTCAGACTGCCCCTAGTGGGGGATGTCTCCCAGTTAGGCTACTCAGGGGTCAGGGACCCACTTGAGCAGTCAGTCTGTCCGTTCTCAGATCTCAGCCTCCATGTTGGGAGATCCACTGTTCTCTTCAAAGCTGTCAGACAGAGTCGTTTGCGTCTGCACAGGCCTCTGCTGCTTCCCCTGTTGTTTTTTAGCTGTGCCCTGTCCCCAGAGGTGGAGTCTACAGAGACAGGCAGGTTTCCTTGAGCTGCTGTGAGCTCCACCCAGTTTGAGCTTCCCAGCGGCTTTGTTTACCTACTTAAGCCTCAGCAATGGCGGGCGCCCCTCCCCCAGCCTCGCTGCTGCCTTGCGGTTAGATGGCTGCAGACTGCTGTGTTAGCAATGAGGGAGGCTCCGTGGGCGTGGGACCCTCCCGGCCACGTGTGGGATATATTCTTCTGGTGTGCCCGTTTGCTTAAAGCGCAGTATTGGGGTGGGAATTACCCGATTTTCCAGGTGTTGTGTGTCTCAGTTCCCCTGGCTAGGAAAAGGGATTCCCTTTCCCCTTGTGCTTCCCGGGTGAGGCGATGCCTCGCCCTGCTTCAGCTCTCGCTGGTCGGGCTGCAGCAGCTGACCAGCACCGATTGTCCGGCACTCCCTAGTGAGATGACCCCAGTACCTCAGTTGAAAACGCAGAAATCACCAGTCTTCTGTGTCGCTCGCGCTGGGAGTTGGAGACTGGAGCTGTTCCTATATCTCAAGGAGTTTTTTAAAAGCCAAGCTTAGATTTCATCTGGAAATCATAAGCACTAAAATAACAGATTTGAGAATGAGCTACATAGGAATTCTAGCACTGAGAAATAACCAAAATTAAGAAAGCAGTGGGTGAGTTTAACATCAAATAGAGCTAAAAAATAAAAATTAAAGAAGACAAATCAGAAGAAATAATGAAAACACAGCGTGAAAAACAAAAGATAATAAAATACTGAAAAGAAGAATAAGAGATATAGAGAACACAGTGATGTCTAATATGCTAATTCAACTCCCAGAAACAAAAAAAATTTTTTTTTTTTTTTTTTTTTTTTTTTTTGAGACAGAGTCTTGCTTTCTCGCCCAGGCTGGAGTGCAATGGCACGATCTCGGCTCACTGCAACCTCTGCCTCCTGGGTTCAAGCAATTCTTCTGACTCAGCCTCCCAAGTAGCTGGGATTACAGGCATATTCCACCACACCCTGCTATTTTGTATTTTCAGTAGAGATGGGGTTTCACCATATTGGCCAGGCTGGTCTCGAACTCCTGACTTCAAGAGATCCACTGCCTCGGCCTCCCAAAGTGCTGGGATTATAGGTGTGAGCCACCGCGCCCCATCCAGAAAGAAAAATAAGAATATAGAGTCACTATTTGAAAAGATAAACGCTGCAAACTTACGAAAGTCTATGAAAAACATCACACAAATTCAAGCAGTGCAAGAAATTCCAGGCAGAATGTATTTTTTAAATCCTTACCTAGATATATTACAGTGAAACTGTAGAAACCCAAAGATGAATAGAAAATTATAAAAGCAGCTGGAAAAAGAAAGCAGATTTTATTCAAAGCAGTGACAGACTGACAGTAACCTTCTCACTCAACAGGAACATGGAAGCCACAACAGAGTACAGTGGTATCTTTCTAATATACAAAAAGAAAATAACTGCTGCACAGAAAAAAATATTTAATAAATGAAGGTGAAATAAAAGATATTGTCAAGTTAACAAAACAGACACATACTAAAACGAATTTCTAAAGGGTACCCTTAAAATATAAGCACTGGATATCCAAGAATGTAATAAATACATGGATGATGCTTCATGAATATTGGCTACATAAAATAATAATGTCTTAAATTTAAATATATGAATATGTATATTCTATTATAATACATTACAAAAATAGCATATAAATCAGGAGGAGTAAATGAAGTTAAGGTGTTCTAAACTCTTTACGTGGTGTGACAGAACCAAAAAGCTATCAATTTACATTACACTTTGATAAGCAAAGGTAGAATATGACCTTCAGTGAATAAAAAGACTACTAGAAGATTAATAAATAAATAAGCTCCTATCTCATGGCTATGAGATAGGAAAATATTTCTTAAATAGGACACAAGAAACACTAAAAGGAAAGAATTGATAAATGCATTATATTAAAATTAGAATCTTTGTTCATCTGGACACTATTGAAAGAGGGAAAAACACAGCACAGAGTGGGGAAAAATATTTGCAACACATACAACTACAAAAAGATTCATATCCGTATCAACAAATCATTAAGAAAAAGACTCATAACTTAGAAAATGGAGAAAGAGATTTGAACAAAGTGTTCTCAATTAAGGAGATCCAGATTGCCTTAAACATATGATAATGTGCTCAATCTCATGTATCAGGGAAATGCATATTCAAACCACAGTGAGATACCACTGCACACCCAACACAATTGTTTAAATTTAAAAGAAAGACTCACAATACCAACTGTTGATGAGGACGTGGAATCGCAGAGATTCTTCCACTCTGCTGGTGACAATATAAATTACAATCATTTTGGAAAACAGTTTAGCAGCAATTCTATTCATATATGTGTGACTAAACAAAAATGTGTTTATAGCAGTATTATACAAAATAGCCCACAACTGAAAAAAAGCATCTATCAATAGTAAAATGGATGAATTACAGTTTATTCCTACAATGAATAGCAATGAAACATACTCACAAGAAGTGAGTGTATCTCACACTGAGCAAAAGGAAGACAAAAATTATACATCCTGTAGGATTTCATTCATGTAAAGTGCAAGAAAGGGCAAAACTAATATCTAATCTTAGAAATCCAGGTAATGGAGGAGGAGAGGGAATAGGTGTATGGTAACTGGGAGAGGCACTAGCGGGCTCGTAATATACTTTTTCTTAGTCTGATTGTTACTCACATAGGTGTGTTCCCTTTGTGATAATTCATCATCAAGCTGCACACTTATGGTCCGTGTGTTTTTCTATATGTAGTTTGACTTCAATTAAAAATGTTAAGACAAAAAAGTAATTGAGAGAGTACCCAGTAATATATGAGATTTATAAGGACTGAAATATAAAGCAATAACCTCCTTAGGATGATTTTGAAGAAATCCTTCCCTTAAACTGGTGATATGGAGTGTTTTTTACCTTTGTTTCTCTCCTAATAGACTGTGAATTTGGTGGGGACAGGCCCTGTGTAGTCATCGCTGCCTGACAGAGAGAGAGGACTCTCCCTGTTTGTGGGATTCATGAAATAATGTACTAATGTGAGAAATGTATTTCTGTCCCCAGGTTAAGAAAACGACTGAAGCCACCTTGCAGACAATACAAGATATGGTCACCATCGAGGACTATGATGTTTCTGAATGCTTCCAGCACAGTCGCTCCACAGAATCTGTGAAGTCCACTGTCTCTGAAACCTACCTGAGTAAACCCAGCATCGCCAAGAGAAGAGCCAACCAGCAGGAAACCGAACAATTCTACTTCATGGTGCGCCCGCCACTTCCCAAGCTGCTCGACAGAGCTCAGATCTAGGATTCCCAAATGCCGCTTCTATAGTCGCATCCGAATCATCTGGGGGTCTTTTTGTTAAAATAGACTCCTGTCTACCATCAGAGTTCCTGATTCAGTCAGTCTCGGAAAGAGTTTAGGAGTTATTTAGGTGTTAATTAGTTAGTTAGGAGTTAGTTAGTTAGTTAGTTAGAGGACTGGTATAAAACAGTACTTTTAGCTGGGCACAGTGGCTCATGCCTGCAATCCCAACACTTGGGAGGCTGAGGAGGGAGGATCATTTGAGCCCAGGAGTTTGGGACCAGCCTGGGCATCATGGCAAAACCCCGTCTCTACAAAACATATATATATATATATATATTAGCCGGCAGGCATAATGACGTGCAACTGTAGTCCCAGCTGCTTGGGAGGCTGAGGTGGGAGGATCGCTTAAGCCCAGGAGGCAGAGGTTACAGTGAGCTGAGATCACTCTACTGCACTCCATCCTAGGCAAGAGAGTGAGTCCCCAACTCTAAAATTTAAAAACACACAGTACTTTTAAACTTTAGTATCCATACATGTCACCAGGAGAGCTGGTGAAAGTGCCAGTTCTAATTTCCAGAGGTCTGGTACAGAAGGAACCTGAGAGTGTGCCTCTCTCCTAGGCTCCCAAGGTTGGCTGATGCTGCTGGTCTGCAGAACACACTTCAAGTAACAAGTTTCTAGGATCTAGAAGATCAAAGTGGCTGGATTTTAGATCTATGAAAAGTTCCTTGACATTGAATAATTTTTAAAAATTAAAAATTAGGCTGCGTGCAGTGGCTCATGCCTGTAATCCCAGCACTTTGGGAGGCCGAGGCAGGCGGATCACATGAGGTCAAGAGTTCAAGACAAGCCTGGCCAATATGGAGAAACCCCATCTCTACTAAAAATACAAAAATAAGCCAGGCATGGTGGCAGGCGCTTGTAATCCCAGCTCCTCAGGAGGCTGAGGCAGGAGAATCACTTGAACCCTGGAGGCAGAGGTTGCAGTGAGCCAAGATCGAGCCACTGCACTCCAACCTGGGCGACAAGAGTGAAACTCTGTCTCAAAAAAGAAAAAAAAAAATTTTAAATTATTCTTGCCTTTTGCAGAAACTCAGAGAATATTTGGAAGGCAGTAATCTCATCACGAAACTTCAAGCCAAACATGACTTGCTGCAGAGGACTCTGGGAGAAGGTGAGTTATCCAAGATGTATAGGAAGATGACCTGGATGATACATCGTATCATGTATGTATTCCAGAAAGAGTATGAATTGTATTTTTGTGCTTTAAGAAGCAGAGGACACTCTGTGTTTCGATTTGGTTTCATTTGTGTATGTCATGATTAAGTTCTCCTGGCACTATTTTCTTCTAAAGCGTGGTGCTAACCTTCAGGAAGTATAGTGAAATCTAGGGAGGGCTGGAAAGTCAATACTGAGCTCCTATATAGTGAAATCTATCCCTCCTATATAAGTATAGTGAAATCTAGGGAGGGATCTTCAGAGCATGATGTTCCTGATGGTAGAAAAGTCTGGAGACGCTGCCCCTCCCCTACCTGCTGACCCCCCAGTCTCTTCTTCCTTCCCTTCTCAGGGTTCTGCACCCTTCCAACCCCACCCCTGTTTGTTTTAATGGGCGAGTATTTGTGGTTCCATCTATTCCCTGTTTAGACTCTGGAAACCAGTTAAACCAGTTTGGGTGATTTTTTTTTCTTTCAGTAGGCATCGGCTGTAGTTGAGAAACAATCTTACAGTATAAGTAGATTGCTATGTCTAATAATAGTAACAAAAACAACAACAACAGCTACAACTTGTAAGGCTTTCTCTGGGCCAGGCTTTGTTCTGAGTCGTATATTTTACTGTGCACTATTAATTTCTCCATTTTTACAAATGAGGAAACTGAGGGGGGGCATGGGAATATAGGCAAAGGGGACCGTATAAATGTTAATATTTCTCTTTGTCTTGATGAAATTTATTTATTTATTTATTTATTTATTTTATTATACTTTAAGTTCTAGGGTACATGTGCATAACGTGCAGGTTTGTTACATATGTATACTTGTGCCATGTTGGTGTGCTGCACCCATCAACTCGTCAGCACCCATCAATTTGTCATTTATATCAGGTATAACTCCCAATGCAATCCCTACCCCCTACCCCCTCCCCATGATAGGCCCCGATGTGTGATGTTCCCCTTCCCGAGTCCAAGTGATGTCATTGTTCAGTGCCCACCTATGAGTGAGAACATGCAGTGTTTGGTTTTCTCTTCTTGTGATAGTTTGCTAAGAATGATGGTTTCCAGCTGCATCCATGTCCCTACAAAGGACGCAAACTCATCCTTTTTTATGGCTGCATAATATTCCATGGTGTATATGTGCCACATTTTCTTAATCCAGTCTGTCACAGATGGACATTTGGGTTGATTCCAAGTCTTTGCTATTGTGAATAGTGCCGCAATAAACATACGTGTGCATGTGTCTTTAGAGCAGCATGATTTATAATCCTTTAGGTATATACCCAGTAGTGGGATGGCTGGGTCATATGGTACATCTAGTTCTAGATCCTTGAGGAATCACCATACTGTTTTCCATAATGGTTGAACTAGTTTACAATCCCACCAACAGTGTAAAAGTGTTCCTGTTTCTCCACATCCTCTCCAGCACCTGTTGTTTCCTGACTTTTTAATGATTGCCATTCTAACTGGTGTGAGATGGTATCTCATTGTGGTTTTGATTTGCATCTCTCTGATGGCCAGTGATGATGAGCATTTTTTCATGTGTCTGTTGGCTATATGAATGTCTTCTTTTGAGAAATGTCTGTTCATATCCTTTGCCCACTTTTTGATGGGGTTGTTTGTTTTTTTCTTGTAAATTTGTTTGAGTTCTTTGTAGATTCTGGATATTAGCCCTTTGTCAGATGAGTAGATTGCAAAAATTTTCTCCCATTCTGTAGGTTGCCTGTTCACTCTGATGGTAGTTTCTTTTGCTGTGCAGAAGCTCTTTAGTTTAATTAGATCCCATTTGTCAATTTTGGCTTTTGCTGCCATTGCTTTTGGTGTTTTAGACATGAAGTCCTTGCCCATGCCTATGTCCTGAATGGTACTACCTAGGTTTTCTTCTAGGGTTTTTATGGTATTCGGTCTAACATTTAAGTCTCTAATCCATCTTGAATTAATTTTCGTATAAGGAGTAAGGAAAGGATCCAGGTTCAGCTTTCTACTTATGGCTAGCCAATTTTCCCAGCACCATTTATTGAATAGGGAATCCTTTCCCCATTTCTTGTTTCTCTCAGGTTTGTCAAAGATCAGATGGCTGTAGATGTGTGGTATTATTTCTGAGAACTCTGTTCTGTTCCATTGGTCTATATCTCTGTTTTGGTACCAGTACCATGCTGTTTTGGTTACTGTACCCTTGTAGTATAGTTTGAAGTCAGGTAGCGACATGCCTCCAGCTTTGTTCTTGTGACTTAGGATTGTCTTGGCAATGCGGGCTCTTTTTTGGTTCCATATGAACTTTAAAGCCGTTTTTTCCAATTCTGTGAAGAAACTCATTGGTAACTTGATGGGGATGGTACTGAATCTATAAATAACCTTGGGCAGTATGGCCATTTTCACGATATTGATTCTTCCTATCCATGAGCATGGTATGTTCTTCCATTTGTTAGTGCCCTCTTTTATTTCACTGAGCAGTGGTTTGTAGTTCTCCTTGAAGAGGTCCTTTACATCCCTTGTAAGTTGGATTCCTAGGTATTTTATTCTCTTTGAAGCAATTGTGAATGGAAGTTCATTCATGATTTGGCTCTCTGTTTGTCTGATACTGGTGTATAATAACGCTTCTGATTTTTGCACATTAATTTTGTATCCTGAGACTTTGCTGAAGTTGCTTATCAGCTTAAGGAGATTTTGGGCTGAGACGATGGGGTTTTCTAAATATACAATCATGTCATCTGCAAACAGGGACAATTTGACTTCTTCTTTTCCTAACTGGATACCCTTGATTTCTTTCTCTTGCCTGATTGCCCTAGCCAGAACTTCCAACACTATGTTGAATAGGAGTGGTGAGAGAGGGCATCCCTGTCTTGTGCCAGTTTTCAAAGGGAATTTTTCCAGTTTTTGCCCATTCAGTATGATATTGGCTGTGGGTTTGTCATAAATAGCTCTTGTTATGTTGAGGTACGTTCCATCAATACCGAATTTATTGAGCGTTTTCATCATGAAGGGCTGTTGAATTTTGTCAAAAGCCTTTTCTGCATCTATTGAGATAATCATGTGGTTCTTGTCTTTGGTTCTGTTTATATGCTGGATCACGTTTATTGATTTGCGAATGTTGAACCAGCCTTGCATCCCAGGGATGAAGCCCACTTGATCATGGTGGATAAGCTTTTTGATGTGCTGCTGAATCCAGTTTGCCAGTATTTTACTGAGGATTTTTGCATCGATGTTCATCAGGGATATTGGTCTAAAATTCTCTTTTTTTGTTGTGTCTCTCCCAGGCTTTGGTATCAGGATGATGTTGGCCTCATAAAATGAGTTAGGGAGGATTCCCTCTTTTTCTATTGATTGGAATAGTTTCAGAAGGAATGGTACCAGCTCCTCCTTGTACCTCTGGTAGAATTCAGCTGTGAATCCATCTGGTCCTGGACTTTTTTTGGTTGGTAGGCTATTAATTATTGCCTCAATTTCAGAGCCTGTTATTGGTCTATTCAGGGATTCAAGTTCTTCCTGGTTTAGTCTTGGAAGAGTGTAAGTGTCCGGGAAATTATCCATTTCTTCTAGATTTTCTAGTTGATTTCCATAGAGGTGTTTATAGTATTCTCTGATGGTAGTTTGTATTTCTGTGGGGTCGGTGGTGATATCCCCTTTATCATTTTTTATTGCGTCTATTTGATTCCTCTCTCTTTTCTTCTTTATTGGTCTTGCTAGCTAGCGGTCTGTCAATTTGTTGATCTTTTCAAAAAACCAACTCCTGGATTCATTGATTTTTTTGGAGGGTTTTTTGTGTCTGTATCTCCTTCAGTTCTGCTCTGATCTTAGTTATTTCTTGCCTTCTGCTAGCTTTTGAATGTGTTTGCTCTTTCCTCTCTAGTTCTTTTAATTGTGATGTTAGAGTGTCAATTTTAGATCTTTCCTGCTTTCTCTTGTGGGCATTTAGTGCTATAAATTTCCCTCTACACACTGCTTTAAATGTGTCCCAGAGATTCTGGTATGTTGTATCTTTGTTCTCATTGGTTTCAAAGAACATCTTTATTTCTGCTTTCATTTCGTTATGTACCCAGTAGTCATTCAGGAGCAGGTTGTTCAGTTTCCATGTAGTTGAGCGGTTTTGATTGAGTTTCTTAGTCCTGAGTTCTAGTTTGATTGCACTGTGGTCTGAGAGACAGTTTGTTATAATTTCTGTTCTTTTACATTTACTGAGGAGTGCTTTACTTCCAATTATGTGGTCAATTTTGGAATAAGTGCGATGTGGTGCTGAGAAGAATGTATATTCTGTTGATTTGGGGTGGAGAGTTCTATAGATGTCTATTAGGTCCGCTTGGTGCAGAGATGAGTTCAATTCCTGGATATCCTTGTTAACTTTCTGTCTCGTTGATCTGTCTAATGTTGACAGTGGAGTGTTGAAGTCTCCCATTATTATTGTATGGGAGTCTAAGTCTCTTTGTAAGTCTCTAAGGACTTGCTTTGTGAATCTGGGTGCTCCTGTATTGGGTGCATATATATTTAGGATAGTTAGCTCTTCCTGTTGAATTGATCCCTTTACCATTATGTAATGGCCTTCTTTCTCTCTTTTGATCTTTGATGATTTAAAGTCTGTTTTATCAGAGACTAGGATTGCAACCCCTGCTTTTTTTTGTTCTCCATTTGCTTGGTAGATCTTCCTCCATCCCTTTATTTTGAGCCTATGTATGTCTCTGCATGTGAGATGGGTCTCCTGAATACAGCAGACTGATGGGTCTTGACTCTTTATCCAGTTTGCCAGTCTGTGTCTTTTAATTGGAGCATTTAGTCCATTAACATTTAAGGTTAATATGGTTATGTGTGAACTTGATCCTGCCATTATGATATTAACTGGTTATTTTGCTCGTTAGTTGATGCAGTTTCTTCCTAGCCTCGATGGTCTTTACATTTTGGCATGTTTTTGCAATGGCTGGTACCGGTTGTTCCTTTCCATGTTTAGGGCTTCCTTCAGGGTCTCTTGTAAGGCAGGCCTGGTGGTGACAAAATCTCTAAGCATTTGCTTATCTGTAAAGGATTTTATTTCTCCTTCACTTATGAAACTTAGTTTGGCTGGATATGAAATTCTGGGTTGAAAATTCTTTTCTTTAAGAACGTTGAATATTGGCCCCCACTCTCTCCTGGCTTGTAGAGTTTCTGCCGAGAGATCTGCTGTTAGTCTGATGGGCTTCCCTTTGTGGGTAACCTGACCTTTCTCTCTGGCTGCCCTTAAGATTTTTTCCTTCATTTCAACTTTGGTGAATCTGGCAATTATGTGTCTTGGAGTTGCTCTTCTGGAGGAGTATCTTTGTGGCATTCTCTGTATTTCCTGAATTTGAATGTTGGCCTGCCCTACTAGGTTGGGGAAGTTCTCCTGGATGATATCCTGAAGAGTGTTTTCCAACTTGGTTCCATTTTCCCCCTCACTTTCAGGCACCCCAATCAGACGTAGATTTGGTCTTTTTATATAATCCCATACTTCTTGCAGGCTTTGTTCATTTCTTTTTTTTCTTTTTTCTTTTGGTTTCTCTTCTCACTTCATTTCATTCATTTGATCCTCAATCGCTGATACTCTTTCTTCCAGTTGATCGAGTGGGTTACTGAAGCTTGTGCATTTGTCACGTATTTCTCGTGTCATGGTTTTCATCTCTGTCATTTCATTTATGACCTTCTCTGCATTAATTATTCTAGCTATCAATTCTTTCACTCTTTTTTCAAGATTTTTAGTTTCTTTGCACTGGGTACGTAATTCCTCCTTTAGCTCTGAGAAGTTTGATGGACTGAAGCCTTCTTCTCTCATGTCGTCAAAGTCATTCTCTGACCAGCTTTGATCTGTTGCTGGCGATGAGCTGTGCTCCTTTGCAAGGGGAGATGCGCTCTTATTTTTTGAATTTCCAGTTTTCCTGCCCTGCTTTTTCCCCATCTTTGTGGTTTTATCTGTCTCTGGTCTTTGATGATGGTGACGCACTGATGGGGTTTTGGTATAGGTGTTCTTCCTATTTGATAGTTTTCCTTCTAATAGTCAGGACCCTCAGCTGTTGGTCTGTTGGAGATTGCTTGAGGTCCACTCCAGACCCTGTTTGCCTGGGTATCAGCAGCAGAGTTTGCAGAAGAGAGAATATTGCTGAACAGCGAGTGTACCTGTCTGATTCTTACTTTGGAAGCTTCCTCTCAGGGGTGTACTCCACCCTGTGAGGTGTGGGGTGTCAGACTGCCCCTAGTGGGGGATGTCTCCCAGTTAGGCTACTCAGGGGTCAGGGACCCACTTGAGCAGGCAGTCTGTCCGTTCTCAGATCTCAACCTCCATGTTGGGAGATCCACTGTTCTCTTCAAAGCTGTCAGACAGAGTCATTCGCGTCTGCACAGGCCTCTGCTGCTTCCCCTTTTGTTTAGCTGTGCCCTGTCCCCAGAGGTGGAGTCTACAGAGACAGACAGGTTTCCTTGAGCTGCTGTGAGCTCCACCCAGTTTGAGCTTCCCAGCGGCTTTGTTTACCTACTTAAGCCTCAGCAATGGCGGGCGCCCCTCCCCCAGCCTCGCTGCTGCCTTGCGGTTAGATGGCTGCAGACTGCTGTGTTAGCAATGAGGGAGGCTCTGTGGGCGTGGGACCCTCCCGGCCAGGTGTGGGTATAATCTCCTGGTGTGCCTCTTTGCTTAAAGCGCAGTATTGGGGTAGAAATTACCCGGTTTTCCAGGTGTTGTGTGTCTCAGTTCCCCTGGCTAGGAAAAGGGATTCCCTTCCCCTTGCGCTTCCCGGGTGAGGCGATGCCTCGCCCTTCTTCAGCTCTCGCTGGTCGGGCTGCAGCAGCTGACCAGCACCGATTGTCCGGCACTCCCTAGTGAGATGACCCCAGTACCTCAGTTGAAAATGCAGAAATCACCGGTCTTCTGTGTCGCTCGCACTGGGAGTTGGAGACTGGAGCTGTTCCTATTCGGCCATCTTGCTCCGCCGCCTCCCTTGATGAAATTTAAAAGGAAAAAAAAAAAAAATACAAGCCAAGTCCCTGTTTTAAGTGCTTCATAGTCTGTAACTTTATCTTTTACTCACACTAGACCCTGCCAGAAGTTAGAAAAAGTAAAAGAGAACATGGAAGGGAGTGGGAAATGAGAGGACTGAGTTGTATGAGTAACTCAGGTCAAAAAAGAGATTACCCCTCTTAGACCTAAATTCTTGCCTCCTACCATTCTGGAATCTTCCTTACCCATAAAGTTTCCATCACCTTATCTCCTGGTTTCCGCCAAAGAACTCATCGTCCTCAGGGAATGACCACATGGAGAAAGGTTATCATGACCTAAGAACCATGTCTGACACAGTTAGGATGAAAAGGCCAATTTCACCTAGAAGGGGGGAAAATAAAAGCAACACTTAAACTACTAAAAAGTGTCATTAAAAAATAAAATAACCAAGTACAATGTATGAACCTTCACACACTAGATTAAATTAGATACTGAATCAAAAAGCAAAAGTTATGAAAGATATTTTAAGAACAATTAGGGAAGTCAAAATACAGACTGTATGTTAAATGATATTATTGAATTAGTGTTAATTTGATGTGATAATGTTAGTGTTAGATATGATAATGGTATTATGATTATAAAGAAGAACATTCGTATTCTTAAGAAATGCTTGCTAAAGTGTCATGATGTCTGCAACTTACCATCAAATGGTTCCAAAAAAAAAAGAGGGAGAGATAAAGAGAAAGAGAGAAGGTACAGTCAATGCGGCAAATGTTAACAGCCAGAAAATCTACATGAAAGAGATAAGGATGCTTCCTGTACTGCTCTTTTAACTCTTCTGTAGGTTTGAACTTAAAAAAAAAAAAAAAAAGTCTTTTTATCTTTGAATAGTTTTCTTACAATTGTGTCCTGTTTTTTCTCTTTTCCCCTCACCGTATCATGTAATATCTTTTTTTTTTTTTTCAATTTTTCACAAATGCCTGATATTTCAAGTGATGCCCTCAAGGTCAGTTGCCAGCCCCAAAGCATAAATTATCCTAAGTGTAGATGAACGCTTACAGGTACAAAATCCTACCCTATGAGGATGGATACCACTTTAGAAATTGTGTTTTGAGAGCATGAAGTAGTGCGGGAATTCATTCTTGGAAGTGCATGCAGACACATGTGTTAATATGCTTGGGGCCACATTCTGAAACTTTTATGATACCTATTCAACATGGATTCTCTTGTGTCTCCTAGAGAGAAAACCCCAATGCTTAATATTCTTTTACATGTCATTATTGGATGGGGCTATATTCTAGCCAATTTATTGAATCCACATGCCAAATTTCATCTTTAACTTCTGAACTGCATAAATCTATATTATACTTTGTGAACTGCAAGCAAGAATTTTCTTTTTTCTTTTTTTTTTTTTTTTTTTTTTTTTTTGAGATGGAGTTTTGCTCTCGTCACCCAGACTGGAGTGCAATGGCACAATCTCAGCTCACTGCAACCTCCACCTCCCGGGTTTAAGTGATTCTCCAGCCTTGCCTCCTGAGTAGCTGGGATTACAGGCATTTGCCACCATGCCCAGCTAATTTTGTATTTTTAGTAGAGATGGGGGGCGGTCTCACCATGTTGGCCAGGCTGGTCTCGAACCCCTGACCTCAGGATCCACCCACCTCAGCCTCCCAAAGTACTGAGATTACAGGCATGGACCACCGTGCCCAGCTCAGGATTTCTTTATCTCGGAATTTTTTTCAATGGGCTCTGGTGTACCAGGGACACAAGCTGTATTGAGGTATATAAGACCTTCACAGGACTCAATTTATGCTGCAGAGGAAACTGGATGGCTTTCATCCATCAGCAGCAGGCACACTAGCCTCTGCCCACTGGTTGCAGACCTCTCTGCTTCCTAGCCCTGCTCCTTTTGCAGGCTTGGTGGCACACCAATTGCTGGTCACTGCCTGAATATGACACTGGCAAATTTGCCCAGAGAAAACTGAGCATGGGAGACATGCCCCACCTTTTAGCTTAACCATTATAAGCCTGCTGGCTTTCTGTGCAAGCCGTCTTCATGTTAATAGGCTACATCAAGGGAGACCAGGAGAGTTAATGGCGCCCATCCCATAGTGAAGTAATCCCATGGTGAGCTCTTATGGAGGAATCTGAGTCCAGATTTGGTGTAATAGGGTTACTAGTACAGGATTCAATGGTATGTTTGCGGACAGCCCTGACTTTTTATATAGAAATCGCCTCTCTGAAGTATCCTAGACTCACCACTGCAAAAACTGCCTTCATAGTAAAACAAATAGAGCCTAACCCGAAGATTTAGCAGTTGCTCGTCCACAGCTGAATCTGTAACTACAGACATGTGTTTGGCCTGCCTTACTGCTCGCTTTTTGGTAGGCTGCCAATGGCCCAGTAAGTTCTTTGATTTACAACACTGTGAAGCAACTAGATTGGGCTCTTAAAGTGGCACTGTCAAAATTCAGAATTCCAAATCTTTGAAAACTACTGAAATAGAAGGAAACACGCAATGAGTTGTTAAAACCAAACTCATCATTATCATTTTCTTCAACCCTTAGCAACACCATTATATCTTTTTGTGATGTCATTTGTTTTTAAATCATAGAAGTTAAATTGACCACAGTAAATGAGATATACATCTATAAAGCTGAGGCACTGAATTTTTTTTTCTTTTTCAGTAATGAGCCTTAATGTTCACATTGACTTCTTTGTGTGCAACATTTGGAGCTAAGGGGTTGCAAATATCAGTGCAATTTTGCCAAACAGAAAATCTGACACTAGGAGCTGAGCTCCATTATTATATTGCTTCTTGCCCTGGGCATAAGGTTTCTGACAAAGGAATTTAATAGGTTATCCTCATACAATCCATTGTCTGTCTTTGAGAAGGAGTACAAGTATACTTTCAAAAGGGAAGCTGATTGTGAGTAATTATGGTTTTTTAGAAAAGCACTGCAGTAGTTGGTATTCTTAAGGAAGAAAAAGGACTGGAAAGTAATGCCAGGAGTTCTCATCAGTCATTCATTAGTGAGCAAATCCAGGATGCCTGTGTCTCATTTGAGCTATACACATTTTAAGTCTTTTATCTCCTTTTTTAAAATATCAAATTGCCACCAAACTGTATTTTGGTTTTCCCGTTAACTATATGTAGGAGATAAAATGTATTTAGGTGTGAAAAATAATTCACTTCATAATTCTCAAGTGAAATTTAAGAGTAGCTGGAAAAACATGTTTGCACCAAGAACAAATTAAGCCTGGGGCATTTGTTTCCTTCAAAATGGCTTGCATGTTGGGGGGTGTGGTGGTGGCAGGGGGAAGGAGTGGTCCGTTGTTTTTAATAATTAAGTAGCTTTCCAAAGAAAATGATTGAAATCTAATCCTCAGACTGCTGGAAGCTTTCACATTTCTCTGGGAAGAAGAGTCTTCTAAGCTTGTGTGTTATTGATCTATTAATGATGATACTGATTAAAAAATAAAACCTCATTCATCAATTGAGACACACTCAGGACTATTAGCTGAAAAAACGATGGATGTGGTAGTGTGGTTACACTGTGAATGATAGTTCTTGCAAAGCTTGCTCTTGGATCATTATTCAGAATGTATCTTTTATAGGTTTTTAATTTTTTATCTCATACTATAACTATGGATGGATGGAGCAAAATAATTTTAAGCATTTTACGTATCATTTTCTAAATCTAGGGAATAATTTGTTAGGATATTGTAACAAAAATGGCAGAATTTCAAAATTACAACACATCTCATTTCTAAGGAATTCTCATTGGCATCGTTATCATTGAATCACTTGAAAGCGATTACCTATGTTATCAAATTTATGTTTACAGACATGTATTAATTTAATAATGTACATATTTATAGAATTTATTAAATTTATTTAAATATTCAGTATTTTGTATTTGGCTTTAGGCATATGAGGCAGACAGAATTGTAAGCTGTAATCCCTACCTTTCTTCTAGGATCTTTCAACGTATTTGCCAGGTAAAAAGACGTAACATTTTTAAGGGTGGTACATTATAGTGCTTGGGAGCTAGTATGTTATAGTTCCTGGGAGCTCAGGACTGGGATTAAAACAAACCTGGACCTGAGTGCTACACCCACCCCATACTAATAGCGTGACCTTGGGCAAGTCACTTTTCTATATGCTCAGTCTTTTCTGTAAAATAAGGATAATAATAGAAGCTACCTCATAAAGTCATTGTGAAAATTGTGAGTTAATATATGTAATACAAAGTGCTTATAATGGTGTCTGATAAATATTAGATGTCATTGCTGTTTTTATTGTTACTAATATATATTGCATCATACCTAGACTTAATGCTATCATAAAGTATACAAAATAACAACATAATACAGCACAAGCCAGACAGTTTCTCTACCCTCAACCCTTTGCACATTCTACTACCTCACACTGGGTAATCTTATGTTGCTCCTGTGGACCCAACACAACCTAAATGGTAGTGACTCTCACATCTTTATCTCCAGCCCTGTCTTTTCTCTGTGCTCTAAGCCTATATAGCCAGCTTCCTGCCGAACACTTCCATTAGGATATCCCATGAGGCACCGCATACCACAGTCAGCTCATCATCTGCCCCCTCTTCTTCTCAGTAGACCTTCGTTCCCATTCATGAATAGCTATAAATTATTCTGAAGTTCTGTGTATACCTTCACCTTCTTCTTCTCCAAAGTAGAAAGCCAGGAAAAGGAAGGGACTTATAACTTAAATAAGTAGAAATGAGAAGAGGAGGAGGAGGAGATTCATCCCTTCCCTTCATCCCCACTTCAAGTCATGGCCATGAACTCATTCTGCCAACACTTTTATTGTGGCCTGGCCCTATATGAAGAAAGGTAGTCTCAGATTTTAACTGTTTGCCCCTTTTTAATCAGTAGATATTAATCAAATCCTTTATGTTATTTGTTATTCAAGAGGAGATAATAGATTAGAAGACTCTGCTGCAGCCTGGGAGTGTTGATTCACCATTCCCAACAAGCCAGCTTTCTTTACCATTGTCATGTTGGCCTTGCCCTAGAAATCTGAATCACTGCATTATGATATGATAGGCTGGGCTTAGCTATTTGTGCTGCAACGTGACCATCCCCTGCCAGCTATATTTTCAAGCTGTTTCAGGACCATATCGTTATTTTGCAAACAAACCAACTGAATGGTTCAACTTTCCCACATTCCTTCCCAGCACTCCACACTAAACGTACAAAGCAACCAATAAACACATGCAAACTTGAAATTATTGCCGATTGTTGGAGTACTACAAAAATTCAGGCCTGTTGCTTAAAACAAGTCAAGAAACCCAAATGTATAAGAAGTTTGTGTTTTAATGGACAGAGAACTCCGTGAAAGGCTTTTAGCTTACAAGTTAGTGGAATGTAGTATCATTTAATGTCCTTGTACTTTAATATTCACAAATGTCATTTCTGATTACAAAATACAACTTCTCTCCAGTCCCCTGATTCATATTATAGAAAGAACACCAACTTAGTCTAAGGAAAATTGAACCCTCTCAACTCTATTTGACCCCATCCTTCTCCCCAACAAATGTCAATCAAAACAGAGAGAATAACTAACATGTCAATCTTGGATGTGTCTTATTTGTATTTCATTTGTGGGCTTACAGTTATGATCAAGCAGCTATTCTTGTTTCTTTTCTTAAAATACCACCTCAAGTTGCCAAGCGAAACATGATTCTCAAATCTATAGAATTTATTACATTTTATGTATAGATTTTATGAAATGTTTACTCTGAATTATTTGTCTGTCTTCATATGCTATCCTCATGTTTTCTACCATAAAAATGTGTAAGTTATTATAAGCTCAACATTTTAAAATAAGGGACAGGAGATACAAAGAGTACCACATACAGTCCACTGATTCCATTCAGTTTACTTACTTTAATTTTTTTCCTGCAGGTCATAGAGCTGAATATATGACTACAAGGTAGGAAAATATGTTATCATACAACTTATAGCATATTTCACTTTCTCTTTAACAAGAAGCAACCATTTCAGTGCTGAAAGAATTAACATGTTTTGTTAATGAATACGGGAGATAGTTTTGGCTTGACAAAGCATAGCAACATGAAATGTTTGGGCTTCTCACAAGACTAGGTATGTTCTGGCTTATTTAAGGTTTCCCTCTGGAATTGTAAAGCTCTTTAATAGGCAGAGACAGTAACAAAAACCTAAGTTAAACAGGCTTGGTTTATCTAATCCAGAACACTTCAAGTGTTTCTAAATAGTGTGACCAGACTTTTGATTTGATAGTTTAATTTTTTAAAAAATGATGTGTACATCTGCATAAGTAGAAAGTATAATTATTTTCTGTTCCTATTTTCCTTTAGTCATATAAAAATTACAGCTGGCTGGGTGCAGTGGCTCAGCCTGTAATCCCAGCACTTTGGGAGGATGAGGCGGGTGGATCACCTGAGGTCAGGAGCTCACGACCAGCCTGGCCAATGTGGTGAAACCCCGTCTCTACTAAAAATACCAAATAATTAGCTGGGCATGGTAACATGCGCCTGTAATCCCAGCTACTCAGGAGGCTGAGGCAGGAAAATCACTTGAACCCGGGAGGTGGAGGTTGCAGTGAGCCTAGATGGCGCTACCACACTCCAGCCTGGGTGACAGAGTGAGATTCCATCTCTAAAAATAAAAATTAGAGCTACATCGAATATCTTTAAGATTTTAGCTCTCTGTATATTCTCCATTTTGATTCACTTTAAACATGTAACTTGTAACAGACTTCCATATTGTACTGTCTTCAATCAGGGGAGGATTGTGAAGCTACTATAAGAAGGAAAAGCCATTTGGGCAGCAGATTCTGATCCGGGTTGGGGAAAGTTTGTGGCAACTTTTATTTTTCTATGTCACCATTTGTGCAACAGACATAAATTATCTAATTAGCATAGCAAGATGTTGCACTTTTGAAATTGAGTTCTCTTTGAAATAAGAGGCATTTAGAACACTGGTATATCTGTTGCAGTAATTGGCAAGTCGACTTTCAAGGATCTATGATGTTATTGCTGGGCGGCTTATTCATAAGGAAGCCTCTCGTACTTCTTGGTAAACCAACTAGAAAGATACAGCTCCTGACTCTTCCAAACCTAACAAAAGAAAAAAACACTGAGGTTTTTCTTCACTGTGTCAATGAAAAAGAAGACTGTAACCTCAACCTGGTAATATGCAGCTTATAGAGATGTTTTTCACCTGTAGCATCTCCTTGCAGTATCAATTATTTTACCTGTTGTTTCTCAATTATAATTAATGTAAGGCACTTCAAAAAAAGAGATTTTTTTCAAAAGCAGAAATGGAAATATATTAATTTGCAATGCGAGCTATAATTGCCAAATAGACTAGATACTCACGTCAACCTGACCAGTACTTCCTCTCATGTGGGCATCCTCTATAGGAAACCAAATTATCAGGAAGTCATGTGGTAGCCACAGAATCAGAATGAGTCACGCAGTTGGAATGTTGAACATCCCTGGCTCTGTTCACTTGATGTGGGCGTAGCAGAGCAAGAATCGTCAGACCTCCACCATGGAAATTACTTTGATAAGCACTCAGGCAGTTCGTTTGCATTCCAAGTTCCTCTCACAACTTGCATGTGTTCACGTTTACCATACTATAGAATCCTACAGAGGTGATTTTCAGGCATTTGATAGAAGACTCAAAAGATATCCCTCCATTAGCCAGCATTACCCTGCGCCTCCCAGTCATGGGGGGACAATGATTCAGGGCATTGGAGGTTTTTGGCTCCGTCTACAAGATTGGCTTGCTCCATGAATCAGTGACCAAACACAATTCTAATCTCCTTAGCTTTGTCAGCTTCTCCAGATATCACCAGATGTGAAGCTCTCTTGGACCTTATTGTAATAACCACATTTTCTAGTTTCATGCTTTGGTATCTTGGGGCCTTGCTGTTTCCAGAAGTACTGCCCCTCCCAGGATTAGCCAATTCCTAGCATTAGTAAGAACTGGCTTGCAAGTGTGCCTTTTGTATGCAAGTCAGGTGATCCAGAGGACCTACCTCCAACCACCTCCTTCATGGTTCTGACACTCAGGGCCACTCTTCCTCTTCCCTAATCACCCCAAGGCCAGGTATGGGACAATTTAGGGATAGTCCCTATGCCCCAAAGCCCACTGGAATCATTCCAAGTAGCCTATTCTAAACCTGCTTGCCCAGCTTCTCCCATTCCCTCCAGTGGGAACCACAATAAAGACTCTTGCCCACATTTTCCTTTGTGCCTTCTGCCTCCTGACCAACCCTGGTGCTTCCTTCTGTGGCTTCCCTGGTGGTGGGGCATGTCCCCAACTCTTGGGAACTATGAGTAACAAACTATCTTTTTAGTGGTAGTTGTCTCCTGATCCTTGGCCTCACCATACCTGAATAAAAAATGAAATCCACATTTTAAAACACTTTTAAAATAGTAAAAGGAGTGGATGAAATCAAGTATGTAGGGTTAAACCCTTTGGTGGTTGGTTGTTTTGTTCTTTTTACACCTATCAGATTCTTTCCTCCATGAATGGCCAGAATTCAGTGTACAAAAGAGATCTCAGAAATTGCATCCATGGCAGGAAATGATAGGTTGCCTGGTAGAAGTTTCCATATTCCCTCCTAGACACTTGCGAAGGCTCCTTTTAACCTCGCCAGCACTGTGGGACTTCAGGTGCTGTGCACCCCATTCATCATATGAGCCCATCTACTGGGAGGGTCTTAGAATTTAGCTATGAAAGGCTGTACCAGTAGGTTTGTTTCCATACATGATAGTGTCTTAGGAAGCTAGTGAGGCTTCCATGTAACTTCTTGGGATCTGGTATATGAACCAGACCTTCTGAACTTAAAACTAAATGAACTAAAAAAGATAAATTTTCCTAGAGTCTGAAGCTTAATGAAGGGCTTTACACAGTTTCCTGGTGTGGTGTGTATCCTCCTATAAGCCTTGCAATTAAGAAGGAGTTTTGCATTAAAAGATCTGGAGACAGGTCTCAGGGCTCTCCTTCCATGTATTTCATTCAGCACAGTAGTAGAAGTTGAGTCAGGTAATTCTGGCCTTCTTTCCACTAACGGGAGAGAGCAGAAGAGGTTCCCTCTCTGCAGTCACAGGGCAGGGTGGTACAGAGTTTCTAAATATACTACATGCTGCACTAGATGTGCATATGTCAGAGAGAATGGTTTATGCACCAGAGCAAATGGGCAGACTAGAGAGGAAGAGAGTCTGCAGTGGCATAAATGAGTACATCCTCAGATATTTAGGTGGTGGAATAGTTCGTTCTAAAGAAATAATAACTCATGCGAGCCTGTATGTCCCCCAAATTAGAAAAAGCAGTGAACCCAAACTATTTTTTTTACTTGTAATCCATTAATAGTTACTTTTGCATAAAATAAAATCCCATTACTACTGGAGGGGTATGGAACAGATGTGATGTTACTTGCATTGGTTTGCTAGACTGAGTGAGGAGGCTCACGCCTATGATCCCAGCACTTTGGGAGGCCAAGGTGGAAGGATCTTTTGAGCCCAGGAGTTCAAGACCAGCCTGGAAAACATAGGGGGTTCTGTCTCTACAAAACATTTAAAAATTAGCTGGGCATGATGGCATGCGCCTGTAGTCCTAGCTGCTTGGGCTGAGGTGGGAAGATCCCTTGAGCCTAGAAGGTGGAGGCTGCAGTGAGCCATGATCATTCCACTACACTCCAGCCTGGGTAACAGAGCAAGACTCTGTCTTAAAAAAAATTAAAATTAAAAAAAATTACATCTACCTGAAAATGTTATATTTAATTCCTCATCTGGGGATCTACCAGAGCCCTAATCTTTATGACCGGTTGTATCTTACTGTGTGACTTGTAACCCAGATAGCAAGAATGCTGGTTTGTAACGTTTGGCCAAATAACTAACGAGTCTACTTGGTAGTGTTTATTTTAAAACAAACCAGCAAACAAACAAATGTCAGCTGCAACATACAGGGAAACAGCAGTGTGAATAAACAATTTGTATGTTTTTTGATACAGAAGTGAAAGTAAATAAATGGGAAATGGGAAGGACTGTTTTCCCCTGTGACTGGGGGAGGGGAAGGAACCCAAGATTCCCATGTTTTGTAATATTGATGTGACCTATAGATGTTTCATTTATTGTTTGATTTCTGCCATGCTCAGTAATTATATTCCCTTCCCTTAGGCCTCCAAATGTTCCCCCTAAGCCCCAGAAACACAGGAAGTCCAGGCCCCGCTCACAGTATAATACTAAGTTGTTTAATGGGGATTTGGAAACATTCGTCAAGGTACTGGCACCAGCCATCTGCGTGGCTGATCTCCATGCTTCTTACTATAATGGTCTCAGCCTCTTGTAAGAGGAGGAAGGTCATTATGTCCAAGTCTGTCCTGGGGCTCTTTGCTTTCCCAGAAAATCAATATAATATTTCCTGAAGTCAGAGAGGAAAGAATATTTGGGTTGAGTGTCTTCAGAAGAGAGAATAAATGTGGGTATTATTATTTATGTGGGCACAAAAGAAAGCCCTCTTTATTTTTTTTTAAAAGAGCCATAATTTATACAGAAAGTTAAAAAGCAACCTGATAAAAATGTTGTATTTTTACTCGTGCAAATGAGATGGCACAAAATATTCTTTAAAGTCTGCTTGTTAGGCTAGCTCTGAAGCACAGCAGGAGTTTTGATTTCCCATGACTTGAGGAATTCATTATATTGAATGAATTGTAAGACCCTATGATCTATACCTTGTATCTCTGCTGTGTTTACTCTTCGTCTTCTTTTTCATCCTGTATTTCTGATAATGCTTCTAGCCGAGGACGAAGAAACTCGCACACAAGACATCAGGTATAGTGCTAGAGGGACGTGAGGGTGCTCTTTCACTGTTGGTATCATTTTCAAGTCGTGCTCATGCTTGGCTTTAATTAGATTGTTAAGGTTTTTAAAAGAAAAATGTTTGCATTTGGAAATTAGATAGGTTTGTAAATGGGTTTTACTTAGAAACTGTAGCAATCAAACACTAGAGGAAAAATGGGTACATTAAACTGTTACTTTTTACATTATGTGTTTGGCCAATGTACCAAGTTTGATCAAGGGCTTTTATTAGGGAAAGTCAATGTTAAATACCAAATACACATTCAATACTGGGTTATGGACCCTAGTGTGAATTTTACAAAGAAGTAAAGGGCTTGCTTTCTCCTTCATAGTTCACATTTTATGGCATGGGCTGCAGTGTTTCTGCAAACTAAGTTTATCTGAGAAACCACATCATTAATAACCTCCCTTAATGATATGTTACAGATGCCTTACTTTCTTAGGTCTGTTTATTGAATTAGTGTACTAACAATTAAATAAATGTGCACGTGGCATGTGTAAGGACAGATACATACATACATACATACATACATAGATTAAAAACCTCTGGCAGCCTTAAAAATAGCCCTACTCTGGAATTAAGTGAAAAGCCACTGAAGAACCTAAATAGCAATTACAAATCTGCCTTAAGCCTTAAATCCAGAAGATTCTTATTGGCTCTAATTTAATATAAAATTATTGTCAAATTTGATTATCTATTTTCCCAGCCCCTGGCTTATAAGCAGGGACAAATTAGATGGAGAGAGAGGAACGATAAAATGAAAGCAATGAGATATGCAGCTGATGGCCTGGCAGAGAAAGAGAATATAGAAAAGCTGCAAGAAGCAGACATAGGATTCTGTTGTATTTGATGATATGGTATGAGAATGGCTGCTTAAGATGATAGAAAAGCACATTTTATATATTTTTTCAATTTTTCGTTAAGAGCAGTTAAATAAAAGTAAATTGAGGTACCAAAGAATAAATAAACCAGCTATCATGGAAAATTCACTTACAGAAGCTCTTCACCGCCCAGATGGCACATTGAAGACTCTTTGGTAATAGAAACAATACAGAGGGCTCCTCTCCACTTCTAAAAAGGCCTTGCTCACTTGAAATCTCCACAGTGTCACTGTGAAGACAGCAAAAGCAAAACCATTTTTTCTCTTTTTCTCATGGGAAAACTGACACCAAAGGATTAGTTTGAATGATAGATGGAATGCAATCCATTGTTCTTATATTTTCTTACGTTTTCTACCCATGCATCTGAAATCTATAAAATTAAATTAAATTAACTCACATATACTCATTACTTTTTGACTACAAAATTAATTATATCTGAATGAAATACTGATCATTAGCTTTTTAAAAAAGCAATTAGTAAATGTAAATACAAGAACATTTTTAAAAATATGAAAACCTAAGACATTTTTTACTGAGAACTTTCTTAGTGCAAACATTTTCCTTTTAATAACCTTGTATTCTTTGCTTTTCTTTTTGTTTTAATACTAAGTTCAGCAGAGATGTAAATTAATGGTCTCCTTTCATCACATTTAAAAATATGTTGCTTTCAGATTAGTGTTCCATGAATTGTTCGTATAGTTTACTACCCCTAAAACACTTATATCTTAAAGAAAAATCCTTTCACATATTCAGTAAGTTGTGATGTAATTACATTACTGTTCCTGAGCCAGCTAGTCCACACTAAAATGTGTCTTTATTCTTAAGACTCTTCTTTAAGAAATTAATAAAATTTATACTCCTAAAACAAATTAACTAACTAGAGAAACTTAATACAGGCTCCAGAAGTAATTGAGCCATTAACTGGTTTATACACTGATTAGATTGTCTTAAAACCTAAAATAAGACAATTCCTTAAGAAGTATAATACCCATTCTAGGAATAGTAAAGAGTTTAAATTGCTGAACTGCATTATTCCCAATCCTTCCCCCACTGCTTAATTGGAAAGGTTAATGGATTCTGAATTGTTCTAATATATTAAGACAACCAACTTTTTTTTGCATTTCAAAATAAAATTCCTCAAGAATTAATACCTGATGTCAGCTAATCATTTTTGAGCCCAGTGGTTTTGTTTTTTTGGCTTTTTAAAAAAGATCTAATTCCTGAAAAAGCAGAGTCTTAAAAATACATGAAAAATAATTTTGTAGTCAGTAACCTTCTGTAACTTCATGGAGTACATGGCATTGGTACGGATTTAACTGTGACCTCAGCAGCCCTTCATCTCATTTGTCATCCTATACATGTTTTAAAACATTGCCACAATTCACATTTGTTTAGTAGAAGGCAGTGACTGTTTTACAAGACGTGGGGAAAGAAGGCCCAAAAATGTTCCTTTCTAAAAAAACGATCTACTCCGATGTATATTTGTGCCATTTTTTTCTTATTCCTGAAAATATGAAAATGTAATAATGAAAAATCTGTAAGTTCTGATGTAAACTAAATAAATACATGTTTTAATTATCTCTGTAACAATTCTCAGATTAGGCATCTATAGATATGGAAGCCCGTTTATAACTTGTCATCTAGGTGATGTACTCTCAGGGATATCATAGAGAGAATCCTGAGATGGCTGAAAAGTTGTCTTTCTTGATGAATATAGCCAATCAAACTGAAGATGCTATGATTATAACACACAGAGTTCTTTTTAAGTCCATTAAAGATTGATCACTTGCATAAATAAGCTTTTAAAAATGATTTATTCACATATTCATTTTGGTATGTGAGTCTTAATATTAGAAAAGAGATGAATTAGCTTTTGACATCTCTAGGCAGAGCAGGGTAAGTTGAAACAGGATTGCCTTAAATGTATTTAATTTGGTTTGCTCCAGAACTGCAAAAATCCCTCTTTAATTACTGTTAAACTGTAAGCCTTATTATAATGAGGGGTTTATACCTCTCCCTTGAGCTTAACTGGTTTCTATCCCTTTACCCAGGACTCAGGACAGGTTATTCCCCTCATTGTGGAAAGCTGTATTCGGTTCATCAATCTCTATGGTAAGCCATAAACTACAGAATTCTTATTTTTTAAAAAATCACTGGGAGTGTTTCAGTAAATTTACTTCCTGGGAAAAGAGGGACCTAGACAATGTGATGGGAGTTTTATCCTCTTTGCCTTCTTTTCTCTTTAGGTCTTCAGCATCAGGGGATTTTCAGAGTGTCTGGTTCCCAGGTGGAAGTCAATGATATTAAAAATTCATTTGAGAGAGGTAATTGTATGTCTATCCCTATAGCAAACCATGTTGAAAAGTCATCATGTTCTGTAAACTGAAGTGACACCCTTACTCTGTATATCCTCAAAACCTTTCTTTGTATGTACTACATTAGGGGTGCAGCTGTAAGAATCCATTAAGAATAGCTGAGAAATGGGACCAAAACTATAAGCCCTTGTTATTAAAATTAGAAAAGTATATGAGCTCTGCATCCTGGTTGAGGGCTGACATTGATAATCAGTGCCAGGTGTAGCAAATGTGGGGCTGAAAGGTTCTAGAAGAGTGGCCTGGGCAGCCCTGGGCCTAGATAGCAGGTGAGGGAGGCAGCTCCTCCCAGCTGCCCAGCTGCTCCCTTTGTCGAGAGCTCTTCCCTTTTTTTTCTCACTGTCCACAGACTCCTTCCCTGTGACCCTAGCGGGTGCCTTATGCTTGTTCATAATTGGCTGTCAAATAAGTTGTACTAAACTGGGTCATTTACCATATACATTATCTTTTTTCAATGTCAATACTTTTTTTCCCTTAATTTTGTATTTTTAGCTATTATGGGTACGTAATAGTATTATGTATTAATAGGGTATATATGATGTTTTAACATAGGCATACAATGTATAATGATCAAATCAGGGTAACTGGCATATCCATCACCTGAAGCACATATAATTTCCTTATGTTAGAAACATTCCAATTAGCACATTATAATTAGCAAAGCTGCACACTTTCATGTCAGGCAGACCTAGAATCATATCAGACTCTCAGCCACTAATCAATCATGTGATATGGGTCAAGTCGCTCAACTCCTATTTGGCCTCGATTTCCTCATCGGCAAAACTGTACAAATTGATGGTTAGAGCAGAGCAGCCACATGTGTCAAGTCTCATGCATTGGCCATCTTCAGGATAAGTTGGAATATGGTGAAGTATCAGTTTCTGTGCTAGCCACCACAGGCAAAATACGCTATCATTTTTCCTTGGAAGTTTTCCCAGTATTTCTTGTTTGTGATCTGCTTGGGTGAGGCTTTCTCACAGTGGGCAAAAATAATAGTAATTATTATATTCTGATAAATTCATGTTCAGTGATTTCTTGCCCTAGGAACAGAGAAAAGGGAACAACAGATCCCTAAAAATAAATTGCCCTAAGAAGCAAAAAAAAAAATACATTAAAATGCAATGCACACTTTTTGTGAACTTTAGAAGAGAAGCATAAAACTGTAAATAAAAAATAGAATTTGAATTAAGGTTGTATTTTATGTTGAACTTCTTAAGGATTTTATCTCTGAGAGGAACAATAACCAGACTAGTTGCCTAATAATTTAATTTAATTATCAGAGAGAAACATCAGACTAGTTACCTAATATTTTAAAGTTGTTTACCATTAAAAAATACATAATTTTATTTTGTGATATATTTTTTTAAATTTCCAATTTTTATACAAACTCCTTGGTAACGTGAAAGGTGTATTTTCAAGTTCCTCTATCTGATTGTACAGTCTCCCTCTGCTAAGACAGCTTTCAGATGTGCTGTGAACACCACCATGCCACTTTGGGAAATACCTACTTATTTAATTGTAGGTGTTCACAATTCAGTGGAACCTATGACATTTCTGATACATTTTGCTGACTCACATAGTATAGCCAGACAGACAATGTGTGTGTGTGCCTTTTTTCCAGTAGGGTAAGAAACACAGGATGTAGTGTTTGAATTCATGTCAAACTAAGATTACAGATTTCAGCTTTTAAAAAGTGGGGGTTGGGTAAAATTATAAATTCCACAATATTTTATTTTTAAGATTTGGGTAACTTGTAAGAGATTGTTTAGTAGCATAAGATTTTAAAAGCTTTATTTTAGTCAACTATTTTTAGGTTAATCATGGGGTGGGATATCTAAACCAATTATTTTAATTTTAGTACCATATAATCTTTCATAAAGTGTAATTAAAAGATACATGTATATATAGCACTGTGTATGTTCATAGAAATATATTTTTGTTCGGATAAAAAGAAGCACTATAAATGTAACAAATTTTTTTTTTTAGGTGAAAATCCTTTGGCTGATGACCAGAGTAACCATGATATTAACTCAGTTGCTGGCGTTCTGAAGCTCTATTTCCGTGGGCTGGAAAACCCCCTCTTTCCTAAGGAAAGATTTAATGATCTGATTTCTTGTATCAGTAAGTGGACTTCTTTTTCGTCTTTTCCCACCAGAATTATTTCACTAACCAACTTCCTGGAAAAGGCACTTGTCCCCCTCCACACACCCCCACTCCCACCATTACTCCATTACCACCATATTTCTGAGACCATTTGCTTTCTTTCTGGATCAAGTGCGAGTCATCCTCCCAGCTATGGCCTCGCCCTCGACTGAGTGGGCTTTCCTCCTGAACATCCTCTGGCTCCAGAAAGCCAGGAGCTTCCCACTTATGGCTGAAACTGAGCCGAAAGGCAGGTGTCAGCCGCCTAAGGGAAAGGAGAAAGTTGTAAGCTGGGAAATGTGACCTTTTCTTGGCTTTTGGTTCTTGGTTTTTCTCAACCAATTTTAGGAGTGGGGTAATTTATCCATCTTTGAATGTTATTTCAAGAAATGGGTAAGATGAGATCAAAGATCCTTATTACAGTGCAGGAACACCAGGGGGTAATTATCTGTCAGTGGGCAACCCAAGCTAATAGGCAGAGTTGCTCTGGGGTTGTGTATGACATATTATGAAACTGATAATCATTGGCAAAGTAAAGCATTGCTGTTTACTTCAGTGGGGCTTTTTGACACTATACAAAGGAAGGTGAAAATAATGATACCATGAATTAGTTATTAGCCACAATCAGGATCCATGCATCTAAAAATACAGGACCCCTTTTAAGTCTGAGTTCCCAGTAAGAGTCTAGAGCTGACTTCAATCACTTAGGCTTCATAAGAATCAACTTTTTACTCTTAATAAAGAAACCTCCCTACAGTCCCCCGACCCCCCACCTGAATCAACAAGTCCTGTTGATCTGGCCTCAAAAAAAAATCTCGCTGCTCATCCCTCCTTCCCCATCCCCATCACCTTGGTTTCTCACTGGGGATAGTTAGAGTCTCTTAAATGGACTCTACTTCTAGATTTTGCCTTCTTTTCCCAACCCCTACCCCCTGACCCCGGCCCTGCATCCTTCCATTCTCCACACTGCAGCTAGAGTAAAAGAAAAAAAAAAAAAAAAACTGGGTTGCTTGCTTTCTCCCCTGTTTAAAACCTATTTCAGTATTTCCCACATAAAAGCAAACTCCCCAAGGTGGGCTGATTGCTTGGTCTCCAGTAGTTCGAGACCAGCCTGGGCAACATGGCAAAACCCCATCTCTACTAAAAATAAAAAATTAGCCAGGCATGGTGGCATGCACCTGGATTCCCAGCTTCTTGGGAGGCTGAAGCAGGAGGATCTCTTGAGTCTGGTAGGCGGAGGTTGCAGTGAGCCGAGATTGTGCCACTGCACTCCAGCCTGAGTGACAGAGTAAGACTGTCTCAAAAAAAAAGAAAAAGTAAACTCCATGGCATGGCCAATTCATAGAATTGAATTCTTCCTCTCTCTGATATCTTCTACTGATACACAGTCCTCCCCTGCTATGCTACCATATTTACTGTATATTTCAGCAGTAGCAGACTATACACATGCCAGGCTATTTCCCACCTCCATCCACTTGCCTATGCTGTTTCCTCAGCTGTCCCTGATAACCATTCAACATCTGCTGCGAAGGCTTTGCCAAATTGGCACTCCTCCCACAACTCTGTCCTCCCCACCACTTCAACCAGGATTAATCACTTTCTCCTCTCCCAGAATTCTATTGGGTACATATGTCTAGAATTTTTCTGATCTCCCCACATTATAATTTAACCCCTCTGTCTCCTACTACTAGAGAAGGAGTTTAGGCAGTAGGTTAAGAATGGAGACTCTGGATTCAAAGAGCCTAGTTCAAATCCTAGCTGTGCCACACACTCATCAGCTGTGTGACCTTAGGCAGGTTTCTTAAGCTCTCTGCATCTCAGTTTCCTCACCTATAAAATAGGGAGAACATTAATCCTTACATCATAGGGTTGTGGGAATTTAGTGAGTTAATACGTGTAAAATGCCAAGAAGAGTGCCTGGCACAGAATATGCTCAATGAAGTGCCCACAATTAGCTCCACAGACCTGTGGATTTATGGATTACTCAGTTTTGCAGCCCTAACATTTGGCCAGTCCCAAATGTTAGGAATTAGTTAATTCCTGGAGCATGTTAAGTTAAATAGAATTTATAGATGAAATGAATTGAAAAGTCAAGATTCCACCACAAGTTCTTTGTCTCGCATTGGTGCGTAGAGTCCTGGCTCCAGTTGGGTATGAATTTCCCGGTCATAATCCTCCCCAGTCTGATGTCCCATTGGAATTTAGAAGTACAGCTGCACGTCCATTCCATGGCCCTTGCGTAGCCTGAGTCATCACAACGAACCTCTGACCCAGCTGGAAAGAAATGAAAAGGAGGTGTCTCACTTCTGGAATTCTCCTTTGGCCATGTCCAAAGATTTCCCTCACATCCTAGCCAGAAAGCTTAAGTCTGGAAAAATAACAAGTGCTGTACAATGCTTAGTGGTTTTCTAGGTCCATACATCATGTCAGCTGTAACATGTACATGTACCAGTTGGATAAAGAGCATTGGGCCACATTGTCAGTTACCATTGTAGAATCATTTCACACTTTTATTGGATGAAAAATAACATTTCATAGTGGTTTTTAATAACTGAGGCCATAGAGTCAGAAAGATCTAGGTTCAAATCCTAGCTTTACCACTTTCCAACTTTGTATAAACTTGAGCAAAGATTAATACTTAATCTTATTAAATAGCTTTTTCTTCATCTACTTCATAGAGTCTATGTGAAGAATAAATGAGATAGTCCATGTTCAGGGTTTAACATCATGCCTGGCACATAGTAACCCTCAGTAAGTGTTGCAAGCTGTCATCATTACTATTACAATTACTCTGACTATAAACTCTGGTCACATATGCCAGTACCTGGGTTAGCTACTTAGCAATCTGTCTGTTCTGCTAAATATGCATTTCTTTGGCATAATTAACTCACATGAATTTAGAAATATTAGTGTTATCCTCAAGTTACATTGGTACCAGCATGATTTTTCCCAGCACATTAAATGCTTTGTAACAATTCATGTCAAGCTTTCTCACAATTAGAGTCATATTTAGCAAATAGGTAAACTACAAGGAAAAAAATCTATGGAGATATCTTTTATGTGGGTGGTGCCTGCAGTGCTCAAGTGCAAATGAAGAAGCTACAATGATATTCCCTCCTGTATTAAAACAATGGATTAATCAAAATCAATGGATTCATAATCTTTGGATTTTAATAGGATTGTTAATGTTTTCATTAGTGCTCTAGTTACAAAGTTTCATAAATGTTGAATAGTCTGCCCCAACCCTATTTTTCCCCATAAGTCTTGTTAAACTTTTAGTGCACAGTTTTACAGAATGGCAGGTTTTTCAAAAATACACATATTGACACTAACAACCTCTTTATATAACAACCCCTTTTCCTCCAACATTTAACCTCTTAAAAAAGAGAGGATTCTTGGATGTTATTATCTCTAAGCAAGCATTTTTTTCTTACCAATGTGACCACAATACATTTTTCCTGGATTTTCCTGCATTTTCCCTGGATTTTCAATAAATTCTTTGAGTAGCATAATACATCTTTTATCATTGTATCCCCTTATCAATATTGCAGACTTTTGATGATTTGAACCAATTTGATTAATTGCCTACAATGTATAAAACTTTCTAGGAATTCAGAGACTTGATTCTTTCATTTAAGAGGCTTAAAATATAGCAGGAAAGGTAAGATATTTACAAATAAATGCAGGCTAAGTTAATATACGATAGAAACAAAGATTTTGAAATTTTACAGGAAAGAGAGATCTGTTTGATAGATTGTTTTTACTCTTGTCATCTTGTAAGCATTGCTGTAATTGGGTTTGATTTTCCCTATTAAAGTAATTTCACATGACAGTTATTTTGTATAGAAAAATCTTCCCTTTTCATCTTTTCTAAGAGTTCGCATGAGTCTCTGGAGCATCCACTACTTTTCGCTTACCTATTTTTGGATTGTTTGGGGAAAGGGGTGTGTGTGTGTGTGTGTGTGTGTATGTGTATGTGTGTGTGTGTGTGTTGAGTAATTATCCAGCCATGTTTACGCCTTATGACCCTGAGTGACCACATTCTTTGGAAGCTTACAAATACATGTAGTCAAAGGAAATTTATCTTGGCCTTTTAAAAAAAAAAATGCACTATTTTCCCCCAATTTATTGTATATTTCTTTTTAAAGATTACTTATCTGGATGAAGACATAGTAAAACCAAATGCAGCATAAATTTGAAGTGACAAACTTGGTAATTTCTCAGTTTCTCACCCAAGAGTTATTTTGTTTTGTTTTGTTTTGTTTTGTTTTGTTTTAACCATCCACTTTGTGAGTGGTTTTGTCAATGCTCCAGGTCATACCCACAAAGTCTGGGCAGCTTCTAGAATATCCTTGTATCATGGCTCTGAGATTTCCTAGGGCATAAGTTCAAGTGACTTGCCCTAGAAAAGCCACTCAAGTAATTCATGTTTTTTTTCTGACTGCCTTAAGGCTGTGAGCCCAGATGAAACATTTTCACTTCATTTTGCATTAGGTGTTATTATTTAGATGACTACTTGGATATGAGGAAATGGTTTCTTAAGGGAGAATTTTTTTTCCTATCATGAAGCCAACATGAAGTCATTGTAGAGTACCTGAAAAATGCACAAAAGCACATAAAACAAAATATTGTGTACCAAAATTCCGTAATTCCACTACCCAAAGAGAACCACTGGCATGTACACATTTTGTGTACAACAAACAACAACAAATATTGTGTTTCATGTTAATATGCAACATAACTACAATACCATTATCATACCCTTAAAACAAAAAATAATTCCTTAAATCATCAAATGAGTAGTCAGTGCTTTTTTAATTATTTGTTAGGTTGGTGCAAAAGTTACTGTGGCTTTTGCCATTACTTTGAGCGGCAAAAATCACGATTACTTTTGCACCAACCTAATGTTATGCAATTAACACGTTATCACTGTGGAAAAATTATAAACTAAGAACAAATTGTAATTTCTGTACACAGGGATAGTGATAACGTTTTTAGTATCTTTCCAGAGTTTTTCTACAGTAGTTATGTACTTTGTAAAACAGCTTTATTGAGATATAATTCTCATATTCTACAATTCATTAAAGAGTACAGGCCAGTGGTTTTTAGTATAGTCACAGAATTGTGCAACCATCGCCACAATCAATTATAGTAACATTTTTATTACCCCCAAAAGAAACCCCAGTCAGCAAACATTAGCAATTACTCCCCATTTACTCATAACCACCACCACCCCCAGCCCTAGGCAATCACTAATCTACTTTCTGTCTCTATAGATTTGCCTGTTCTGGCCGTTTCATATGAATAGAATTAGACAGTATGTTGTCCTTTGTGATTGGCTTTCACTTAGCATAATGTTTTCAAGGATCATCCATGTTACAATAGGTATCAGTACTTCATTCTTTTTGATTGCCAAATAATAATCCATTTTGTGGGTACACCATTCCTATGTACTTTTCATAAAAATTATATTGTACCAAGTGACCACTAATGGATAAGAGGTTTGTTTTTGAAGTGATGAAAATGTTCTAAAATGATTGAGGTGATCTTGCACAACTCTAAGTGTACTAAAAATCATTGGTAAACTGTAAATGGGTAAATCATATCATATATTAATTATATCTCAATAAAGGTGTTGTAAAAAAAAAATGTTTTTGAGACAGGCTCTCACTCTGTTGTCCAGGCTGGATTGCAGTGGCATGATCACAGCTCACTGCAACCTCTGCCTCCCAGGCTAAAGCGATCCTCCCCGCTCAGCCTCCCAAGTAGCTGGGACCACAGGCGTGCACCACCACACCCAGCTAATTTTTGTATTTTTTTGGTAGAGATGTGGTTTCACCACATTGCCCAGGCTGGTCTTGAACTCCTGGACTCAAGCAATACAACCACCTCACCCTCCCAAAGTGCTGGGATTAAGGCGTGAGCCACTGTGCCCAGCCAAGCTGTTGTAAAAAATTATGTCACGCCACACTGGCTCTTCATAAACCACTTTTTTTAAAACTCAGTAATATTATTTTCAAAATATAGCTTTTAGTGACCCTATGATTTCTATTTTATGTAACAAATCCCCTAGTTTAGACATTTAGATTGTTTCCAGTGATTTTGCAATTATGCCAAAATACTATGATGAGCTTCTTAGTACCTAAATTTATTTGCCTTTTCTAATTATTTCATGAAAAACGTTTTTGAACTCTTTTTCTGGTGCTCTAATATGTTTTTGCTATAAAAATTTCTTTCAGCTTTATGGACCTACATGGTGGTTTTCTCTCTGAATTCTAAATTTCTGTTTGATGCCTTATAATAATGTTCTTAATTTTTCCTTTACCCTTAAAAATATTTAATAGGCTGAGTATCTGAACTGAGTAGGTAAAGCTCTCTAGGCTAAGACTCAGTTTCTTTCCTAACCTCAATATGTTAATTCAGCAGAACAGGAAACATCTATGTATGTATTTCTATAGTGCTGTTATTTAGGAGAGGCATCAATGGTTTAATTCACAGAAGTCAGTCTATTAAACAATTATGTACAAAGGTTTGATGAACACCTTGACATTGTTAGTGTGAACCTAAAAATGTCCTGAAACTGGTACATTCATCTTGAATGCCAGCTGTTAGGCTATGGAACTCACAAGTATGTGTGTACCCACTGTTAAATAAACAGTTTCTAAATGTGGTCACCGAGCAATTTCCTTCCCCTGCCTTCATACCTAAGGAGAAATTTGCATCTTGTGATTTATTATTTGTTTCCTGGCAAACAAATACTTCTACAAATAGTCCACAGAAGAACCAGTATTTTCAGAGTGATGACCATTTGAACTTTTTGCCATTTGCTGAAGTAACTTGTGTTTGATGGTAAATTTTTCACATGCATTTACATGGAGCTGTCTGAGCCGCCTGCTGGGAAATTGGGACGCTAACATGAGAATCTTGCCTTGCTGGGAAAAGAACATAAATTAACCCAGGGAGCTTTGAGCATGTGATCAAGGTTGGATGAATGCCACTTTTACCTAATTACATGAGACTTTGAATTGTGGAAAACAAAGCCCAGCTTACAAGAAGTCCGAATGAAATACTGATTTTCCTCACTGACAACTTTTCTGAGGGGAAGAAAAGACCCATCTTTCCCTCCAGCATGAAATTGTGAAAGACCATGAATTGCCACACTCAGAGCCAGCTAAGAATGCACATTCATCAGAGTGTCAGCAGCAACCATAAATTTTGCCGGCTAACTGGACTCGAGAGTAAGTGAGTCATTTGTACCAGAGCAAAGCTCCCGTCGGAGGCACATCGCGCGCCTGTTGAGCAGCCAGACAGGTAGAATTGGGAGTCCTGCTCGCAGCCATCACGGTCGGAAGCCTTCAAGACGAATAGATTTGCTACTACTTCAGGAATGCCAGCAGTTCTGTTTTGCTTTGATTTATGTTTCTGTAGTTATAGAGAATGTACATCTGCCTCACATAACTTTATCTAGTCTTTTTGGTGTCACTTATGTCCTTGTTGCTTTTCCCCTGAAATCTTTCATTTGCATCCCACAGACCCCCTCATTCTTTTGTTGTGGTAATATATATATATAACCATATATATATATAAAACCATATATATATATATATAACCATATATATAAATCCATATATATATAAAATGAAATTTACCATGTTAACAATTTTTAAATGTACAGTTTGGTGGCATTAAGTACATTCACAATTATCACCACTATCCATTTCTAGAACTTTTTCATCTTCCCAAACAGAAACTCTGTGCTCATCAAACAATAACTCCCCATCCTTCTGCACTTCTGCCCCAGGCCCTGGCTTTATCTCTTCTACTTTCTGTCTCTATGCATTTGCCTATTTGAGGTACCTAACATAAGTGGAATCATTTAATGTTTGTTCTTTTGGTGACTAGCTTCAGTTAGCATAGTGTCCTCCAGACTCACGCATGTTGTAGCATGTGTCAGAAATTTGTTTCTTTTTAAGGCTGAATAATGCTCCATTGTGTGTGCAGACCACATTTTGTTTATCCATTCATCTGTCAGTGAACATTTAGGTTGTCTCTACCTTTTGGTTATTATGAATAATGCTACTCTGAAACTGGTGTACAAATATTTGTTCCCTCAATTCTTGTTAAATAAAATTTTAGAACTGCCTTTAAGAGATAGAGGGACTAAGTTTAGAACCGAGATACAGAAACAAGAGGATCTTGAATTAAGATTAAACATCTTGGGGCCGGGCATGGTGGCTCATACCTGTAATCCCAGCACTTCGGGAGGCCAAGGTGGGCAGATCACTTGAGGCCAGCAGTTCGAGACCAACCTGGACAATTTGGCAAAATCCCCTCTCTACTAAAAATACAAAAATTAGGCATGGTGGTGGATGCTCCTAATCCCAGCTACCTGGGAGTCTGAGGCCTCAGAATCACTTGGACCTGGGAGACGGAGGTTGCAGTGAGCCGAGATTGCCCCACTGCACTCCAGCCTAGATGACAGAGTGATACACTGTCTCAAAAACAACAACAACAACAAAACCTCTTGGAAGTAATGCCTATGTCCTGTAGTTATAGAGAATGTAGCTTCCAGAGTGACTGGCCATCTATGGGATTTGACAAATATTAAAGATGAATAATATAGTAAGAGTGGTTCTTTTTACATCCTTTCCTTTCCTTTTGTTTTTAACTCTAGGACTTCAAAACTAGCGTTAAGCTACAAAAATCCTGTCCCTGATAGATGACCTTAATTTTATGATTATTAACTTTTTTAGAGATGATGTATTGCTCTGTTGCCCAGACTAGAGTGTAGTGATGTGATCATAGCTCGCTGGAGCCTTGAACTCCTGGGCTCAAGCAATTTTCTCACCTTAGCCTCGACCTTAACTTTAAAATGAGGATTTGCTTGGAGAATGAGGAAACTTCACTTTTGAAACACCCAAGATCCTCAATAAACAGTGGGAGAAGTTTTGTTGTTGTCTTAAGAATAAATCATAATATGTATAATTTTGCTTTTGAAGGGTTTTTCTTTTTCATTTTTAGAGATAGGCTTTCTAGATGCAGGTATGCTAAATCATCTTTGTCTTCCTTAAAGTGGCAACAACATTACACTTTTTATAAAATCAGCTGTTTTAGGTAATAAACATTCAACTAGTTAATTTCTGATATGAGATAATAATGCAGCTGTGTTGAAATAGTATTTAAAGGTACAAAATTCCCCCCATTAAATTCTCAATGACTTTCAAATTACTTCATCTGTAGGCATTTCATCTCCCCTCTTTGTACAGTGTGGTTTTGCACACATCACTTGAAGTTGTCATGGAGCTAAACAGCTTACTCTGGGACATGTCTTGATCCTACTAGGACTGAATTGGGTGGATATGTTGATAACTTAATTATTGAGTTATTGTGGCCTGAGAGAATTTATACACCTGTTGAATAACTTCTTTTTAAGCATCTTATTCCCTGTTTTCAGGGGAAAAAATAATTGAAACCATTGCTTGGGAAGTATGTTAAAGTGCTTGTATGCAATAGATGTTAACCCTAATCTGCCTTGTTCATAGCATTATAGTTTTTCCATTCTGAAATAATTTTACAAATAAAAAAGGCAAAATGTAATATATCCAATTCAGTATTACTAAGATCACACTATTATAAATTATAGGTTTATAGTGAAAGAATAAAAATGAAAGAATGAGAATGTTAATTGCATGATAATGTTTTACTTACACTCTGGTTCAAGAGTTTCTGAAATTGCATTTGCTAAAAGATGGCAGAGCTACGGTTCCAACTTTGGCATACTTAAAGTTGGGAATGGAAGTGTTTTTTTCCCAGGAATCCTGAAAAATTATTGCTTGTTTTGTCAACTCATTCTTGGTTAATCAAGAATATTGCTAATAGATTTTTCACACCTTTTCAGCTATGCAGAAGGGAAAATAAAATGCCCAGTTTGATAATAAGTGGAAAACAGCTGGGGTCAGCTCTCAAGATTCCAGGGAAATGAGCTTGGCGAGAGTAATTAAGACAGTGGTTCTCAACCCTGGCTGCATAAAAGAATCTCAGGCATCAGCATCTTTAATCTCCCCAAGTGAATCCAAGTCAAGGTTGAGAACCACTGATACAAGAGGAATTGGAAAGGGAAACTGAGTTAGGAGAGTATTTTGATAGTCTAATTTAGAAATAATCAAGACTTCAATTAGAAAATTAGCAGTGAGATATCTAGAACTAGAAACTACAGGACTTCTTTTCCATTCAAGGGAGAAAAATGAAGCAAAGATATCATCTTAGAAGTGATGTTTATAACCTTGCAACTGGATGAGGTTGCCATTGAGGAGAACCAGGTAGAAATCTTGGAGAGTTATCCACATTTGTGGGTGGAAGAAGGTTTAAAAAACAACAATAATAATAAGGAGAATGAGTTGACTATGGTGTCAGAGGCTATGGACTGAGAATTTTCAGGTATTTTCATGAATATCTCAAGAGCAATTAAGAACAGTATGGTGATACAAAGTATAGAAAGCTTCATAAATGTTTTCAAACATACTACTTTTTTGGAAATATTTTCTTAAATATATACTTATTGGGTATCTTCAAAGTTGTACTTTGTAAAGGTACAACTCTACAAAGTTGTAGTCTTGGGATCGAAGAAAGGCAACCAGACTTAGGAAACAGGAAACAGACTTATGAAACAGACTTATGAAACCAGACTTACGAAACAGGACACATAGGTTGTGGTCCCAGCTCTCCCCCTTCTAGCCTGCTGACCTTGGGTATACCACTAGCCCAGTTCTCATTTTCCTAATCTGATAAATGGGGATGACAGTGTGTGCTCTGCCTACTGCAAAGTTTGTTATTCTCTTTAACTTAGACAGCAAGTGTGAAAATGTGTTTTTAAATATATAGAGAATTATACCAATAATGTGTTGTAGTGGTAACCTTTTTGCTGATGTTCACAAGCACTTTAGTACTGAGACACTTTGGACAGTTTGTATTCCCGGTGAAGAGGTAGCATAACACTAGTCTCAGGTAATCCTCTCTTGGGGGAGCTCACCATCCCACAGGGAGGACGAGATAAGGAAATAAATAGCTGTAAACATTAGGGCATACATCATATGAAGGCAGGAATTGTATTGCTAATGTATTCCTAGTGCTTGAAACCTGGTAGGCTGTCCTAATATTGATGGTATAATGTAATACAAGGTGAAAAGCTATATAAGTAAAACGCAATGGTAATTTTGAGAAAGGAGAGATTCTAAACCTGGCACATTGCCTGGATCATAGTCATAGACAAATATATGATGAATTAATGCGTAACAGTTGGGGAAGGGGTGCATTGCCCCAGAAAGCTACTTTGGTTAGCGTGCAGCAAGAAGAAGTTGAAATCATATCAGATGCAAAATTTAGAATTAGCAGCAAAGGAAAAAAATGGTTTTTAAATCTAGAAGACTCTAAACTACTCAAAGCCAAGTCCATGAAAGTCAGAGAAAATGGTGAGGGTCAGAGGAGAAGCCCTCTGGAATGGTGGTATGCTCAAGCCGATCATTTATTCACTGTTTTGGTTACAATTGCATCTCACACAAGAGCAAGGTGTTGCTTGTATTCAGATGTGTACCGGTAATCCATGTACTGCAATGTTCTGTTTTAAATGTGGCGAGTGAAAGGACTCTCACCATGTCATCTTCCGTCTGTAGGAATAGATCATCTCTATGAGAGGGCGCTTCACATCCGCAAACTCCTCCTGACTTTGCCCAGGTCGGTCCTTATAGTGATGAGGTACCTCTTTGCCTTCCTCAATCAGTAAGTACCTGAATGCTCTGACAAAAGGCCCATCTGAATTCTGTCTTTGTTCTTGGATCCTGCAAAATGTACATTGGGTTCCATTTATCAGCAGCGTCAAAGAGAAAAATGATTGAATATAGACTGAAGGTACATTTTTCCTCAGCAGATCAACGTCATTGATAGATTAAAGCCCTACCCTGGATGTAGAAACTGTAGCCACAAATGCAAAGATATTTAAATATTACTTAAAAAAAAAAAAAAAAAAAAAAAACACTTTTCAGTGAAAAGTGTTATTCAGTGTTTTTCCAACTTCCATCCAAAACTGTCATGAATGTTTTTGTCAAAATGATGGAAATTGGCTGTTCATTGCGGAAAATTTCTGTGACTTTTTAATATTGTAGTTGGGGATGGAAGAAAATCATAGATGAGAGCTGTACACAGATCCAAAAAAGAATTTCTGCAAATTCACTGTAATGAGACCTTATCAAGAAGAAACTACCTCAAAAATGTTCTCTTAAACAAAGTAACAAATCTTTTAAATTACTACATAATTTTCAAAGAACTTTATTCTTTTAATTTCGGCAACTTGATTTTCAGCTATGCTACTTCCTGCTGTATGGGTTCCATTATAAGAACAGCTTCCCCACGTCCTACTAAGAATCCCCTTGCTATTCAGCATTTCAGTTAAGCAGCTGGAAATAAAGAAATGCAGGGGCATCAACTTCTTGAATAAACTTGGGGAAATGCCTTCTCATACTAGCATGGATTCTCCTTTCCTAAAATTCGGGTATTTTCTTTTCGGTATTTCATGGGACATTTGGAGTTCTCAAAAGCCACAGTGATTTATTACAATCCTGCTGACTAGTCCTGAAATCATACCCACTCAGCTTGACCCCAGGAGCCTAGTATCATACAATAGGGAAATGTTGGCAGAGAACCATACAGAATGAAACTCTACTGCTGACCTGTGGTGCCTAAAACATTCACAAATGACAGTAGCAACCCCTTTGTACATTCATCACCACTAGAAATAAGCAGTATCTAGAGAGATAGGTTTAAACTATGTTTAGGCTAGACGCTGTACATTTTTACCTTTAAGGAAACACAGTCACTCAGGCAGTTTTAAAAATCCAGAGGCTTGCCTGTTCCCGCCTCACCACCACCACCACCACCACCACCACCACCACAATACCCCAGGATGGAGTACCTTGCGTTCCTACTGGCCCCCTCCATACCATTCCTACCAAATCTTCCTGACACACCTGAACAAATTCCACTGTGAACTAATAATCCACAATGGACTAGGAAAGCAGTCTGTTAATTAAGAAAGTTCTCAAAACCTGAACCTAACTCATCATGCATCTCAGAAGAATGGCAAATGCACCATGGGTGTTGCTGGCATTGCTTCCAGTGGTTCTACCCAGAGGCCCTCTGGCTGGTTGCACCTGCCTTCATGCAGACACAATGGCCCAGCCTCTAGGGCAGGATGCTTGGGATGGGGATTGTGAAAAGAGAGATAAGCTATTATTTTACTGCAAAATCAAAACTTGGAAATAACATTTTTACATCAAGTTTTTGTTTGCAAGCCAGCACTAGAGACCCAGAAAGATTAACTGTGTCTGTCTCCACTGAGCTGAAGTATGTCTTTTGGAAATTAGGCCATTCTTATTCAGAATCTCCATTTTCAAGATTCATCCATTTTCAAGATGATCTGTAACATGATCGTTTACTCTTATTGTGAATTTTTTAAAATATTGTGTGTTTGAGAAATGGCAGAAGGGAAAAACATATGTTAGCTGTGGAAATTATGCTTTTGTATTTTCTACTTTCTAGACTATCTTATTTCCAAAAAAGGGTAAAGTATGTCATGTGGTATCTCAGTTTCTTTGTATCTGTCATCATCTCACAAAGGTAGTTGAGTCTCCTTTTTCTCCTTCCATTTGTCATATGTTCACCTGGATTTTACATTTCCTTTCAAGACTGACATTCTATACACTGAAAGATAACATATCTAAACTCTCCCTAGAGCAGGGAGCATAGCAATAAAGAGCTGGCTTATTTTGAATCACTGTGAAAATATTTCACAAATACCCATTGAATAGAATGTAGAAATTAGTACTAGACAACTGGAAATCTCCCCTACAGTTTGCAAGCCTTGCATAGAGTAAGAGAATTGAAGATTCTTTTCCCCTTTTCTTGTATTTATAATGGCTTCTGTGACACTGGTTGTCACCTAGCATTGATTGTCTTACCCAAAAGCAGATTATAAAGCCTGGAGTTATTTGCTCCTTTCAGTAGTTACAAAGAAAAGGTTCTTTGTTTTCTTCTAGGCTTTCTCCAAGATTTATAGGAGAAAACTACAAATCTGAGATATATTTGAATGGAGAGAAGACAATTTTAAAGACATCTATAAAGCTTTATGGAAATCCTTACTGTGTATCCCAAATTTACTTGAGGAGCATTTAGAGCCTGACTGTCGAATTTGCAAATAAAACTCGTTTACATGATCCTGGTCTCCATTGTAGTGAATATTATATTAAACCCCCTCCTGACTTTGAAAAATGCAACTTAATTAAGCAAATAGGACTTAGAATCCCCTCTCAGTTTCTACTTAGTTAAGGTCATAAGTCATTTCACTTTATTTGGGATTTGCTGAGCCAATTTAAAGTTGAAGTATCTGATTAAAGTATTGAAGTGTCTTATTATTAAACATGTATGCCCTTTTCTTCTCTTTGTTCTTTTATAACTCCTTTCTTGTTTCCTTTTGTAGTCTATCACAGTACAGCGATGAGAATATGATGGACCCTTATAACCTGGCCATTTGCTTTGGCCCAACGTTGATGCCTGTCCCAGAAATACAGGATCAAGTGTCTTGCCAAGCACATGTGAATGAAATTATTAAAACCATCATCATCCACCATGAGACTATTTTCCCAGATGCTAAAGAGCTGGACGGCCCTGTTTATGAGAAATGTATGGCTGGAGATGACTATTGGTAAGTCTAAGAATTTTAGTCCTCCTCTCCCACCGAAAATTGTGGAAATATAACTGTCCATTTGATTAGAAGAAGGAGTTTCCTATAAGCCACCAATGCTTCCAACTTAAAAGGAAGAAGCACTAACACTTGAGATAAATTTTAGAATACTAAGACCCATGGAAACTCATATTTATCCCTCTCTTTTCTGCAAGGACTCTCATCTTTTAAATAAATCTACCCTATCATGGTTTTGATAGAGAAAAAGGGTTCTGATGTTATGTAGAGCTATGTTAACTTTTATCATTACATTAAATCAAGAAAAGATAACATATTGACATTTTATTTTTCAGTCTAAATCAGAGGTTTTGGTTTCATATAAAATGTTTTTAAATTCTCATTTTAAAGGAGCCCTGTCAACCAAATGTGTTTTCATTCTTAACTTATTTTCATTTTCACTCTTACTAATGAATATAATTCTAACTATAATTATAGTTAGACCTCTAGGTCATTTTGAGTAAATTTATTATATTCATGTATTTTTGAGATAAAATTTTTAGCATGGCAGTATTGCCTCCCATTCCATCCATGTTGCTGCAAATGAGAGGATCTCATTCTTTTTTATGGCTGAATAATATTCCATTGTGTAGATGTACCATAATTTCTTTAATCCATTCATTCATTGATAGACACTTAGGTTGTTTTCACATCTTGGCTATTGTGACTAATGCTACAATAAATATGGGAGTGCAGATATCTCTTCAATATACTGATTTCCTTTCTTTTGGATGTATACCTAGCAGTGAAGGTCATTATGTTAAGTGACATAAGCCAGGCAGGAAAGACAAATATCACATGCTCTTACTCATATATGGAGCTAAAAGAGTGGATCTCATACAGTAGAGAGTAGAATGGTGGTTACCAAAGGCTATGAAGGGAAGGGGAATAGAAGGGATGAAGAGAAGTTGGTTAAGGGCTATAAAAATACAGTTAGGTAGAAGGAATAAGATGGGTGCAGTGGCTTGTGCCTATAGTCCCAGATATTTGAGAAGCTGATGCTGGAAGATCATTTGATCCCAGGAGTTTAAGGCTGCAGTGAGCTCTGATCACACCACTGCATTCCAGCCTGAGCAACAAAACAAGACCCTGTCTCTAAAAAATAAAAAAGAAAAAGTTGGGCACAGTGGCTCATGCCTATAATCCCAGCACTTTGGGAGGCTGAGGCAGGCAGATCACTTGAGGTCAGGAGTTCGAGACCAGCCTGGCCAACATGGTGAAACCCCATCTCTACTAAAAATACAAAAATTAGCCAGTTGTGGTGGTGCATGCCTATAGTCCCAGCTACTCCAGAGGCTGAGTCAGGGGAATCACTTGAACATGGGAGGCAGAGGTTGCAGTGAGCTGAGATCGTGCCACTGCACTCCAACCTGGGTGACAGAGCAAGACTCTGTCTCAAAAAACTAAAAAAATTTAGAAGGAATAAGCTTTAGTATTCAGTAGTACAGTAGGAAAATTATAGCTAACAATAATAGTATTGTATATTTCAAAACAGAAGAACTGTAAGGTTCCCAACATGAAGAAAAAATAAATGTTTGAGGTGATAGATATCCCAGTTACCCAGATTTGATCATTACACATTGTATATGGGTATCAAAATATCACTTGTACCCCTAAAATATGTACAACTATTATATATCAATTAAAAATTAGCAAAGAAACTTCCATTTCTTGAACCCCTATTACATCTCAGCTGCTTGGTGCACATGATCTCTTTTATTTAGCATAACCACTCTACCAAGTAAGTTCAGAAAGGCCAAGGAGCCTTCCAGTGATTACTAGTAAATCAAGGTTAGGTGTGTGAGCTTCCAAAGCACATGTGGGTCTCCTCACTCAGCAGCCTCCCTGCCCACCTCAGAAACTGCCCTGTGCAGCTGGGATTCAAGAGCAGCTGGAAATAGGTTTGTCTAAATCCCTCCTTCTGGACCCTGCTCACAACACTTTCTTTCCCATTTTCTTACCAAAGATTAAGTAGAGGTGGAATGAGTAGCTAATAATTAAATAACTGAAAGTACTTTTTTTTTTTTACTTGAATCATAGTATGGTCATATGCCTTAAGAAAACTGAATTGACTATTTCCAGAAGTACTGTTTTCTAAATTAAGAACGAAACGTACTAGATTCCAGTTCTGTAGCATATTCACCAACTTTACACATGAAGTTCAATTCAAAATATTTACTTAAGTACTTACTATGGGCAAGATACTGACTGAGCTTGGCTCTGGGAAGGTAAATGAATGCAACTCAACCCTGCTAAGACACATGATTTTATTTTCATCATTGTATTTGTTTTAAGGCCAGTACCAAAGGTATGGTTAGCATTTTTTTTTTTTTTTCGTTTTTGTTTTTTTTTTTTTTTTTTTTTTTTTGGAGACAGAGTTTCACTCTGCTGCCAGGCTAGAGCTCTGTGGTGCAATCTCAACTCACTGCAACCTCTGCCTCCTGTGTTCAAGCGATTATCCTGCCTCACCTCCCGAGTAGCTGGGATTACAAGCGTCCACCACCATGCCCAGCTAATTTTTGTATTTTTAGTGGAGACAGGGTTTCACCATGTTGGCCAGGCTGGTCTCGAACTCCTGACCTCAGGTGATCCGCCCACCTTGGCCTCCCGTAGTGCTGGGATTACAGGCATGAGCCACTGTACCTGGCCTGGTTAGCATTTTTAAATATTAGGGCTATGTCAGTAAGCTCTGCTGTCTTGTTCATTTTATAAAAGAGCGAGTTTGTAGATGTCTGGTCAGTATTATTTGATGTATTATATTCTAGGACATTTTGTGATCACTACTTTTTCCAAACAGAGTAAAAGTCCTATGATAGTGTTGCAGCTAGTAACGTATGCTTGACGGTGTCCATCTTTTTAAACATAGTGTTTTCTATGGGTACTGCTCATTTTAAACAGGAAGTCAGCAGTGTAGTAGTTATACTTGTCCCCCAACATCAGAAATGTAGATGGGCTTTTACAGTAATATTAGGTTTATATTTGTGGCCCATGTATTCCATTTATCAGCATGCATTTGAGGATTGATGGTGACAGTGTTAAGGAATAAGTTTTAAAAGAGGATAAAATCATGATTCTCATACAGATATACAATGGACATGTGTCAAGAAAGATGGCAAATATGCCACAACCAGTTCAAAGGAGACATCAAAGAACCACCAATTTATATGTAGTAAAGGAATAGTGAAATGAATTGGTAAAAACTGGTCCATCCATAAGGCAATAATCATATTCTACCAGAATTCAACAATTTGTATTTCTGTGGATAAGAATTACTTATAATGCTATCCGTTTTCTACAAGTTAACTTCTGTCTTTATAGAGTTGTAAAATAACCTAGTCAAAGATGAATGTGTATATCTAATATATATTCCCATAGGACAGCATAATCAATGGAGGCACCAGGATTCCGTTGACAGACTATCCAGTTACTCTTTTGCCCTTATAGAGTCTTATAGTTTTTGTTACAGTAGCAATTGCTCATTATTAAAATTATCTCCGGCTGGGCGTGGTGGCTCACACCTGTAATCCTAGCTCTTTGGAAGGCCAAGGCAGGAGGATCACTTAAGCCCAGGAGTTCAAGACCAGCCCAGACAAAATAATGAGACCCTCATCTTTATAAAATATTTAAAAATTAGCCAGGTGTGGTGGCACACACCTGTTGTCCCAGCTACTTGGGAGGCTGAGGTGGGAGGATCACTTGAGCCTGGGAAGCAGAGGTTTCAGTGATCCAAGATCACACCACTGCATTTCAGCCTAGGCAGCAGTGCAAGACCCTGTCTCAAAAAATTTTTGTCTATTTTCATTTCATATGAATTTCCATTTGTATTCTACAGCGACAGCCCATACAGTGAGCACGGTACATTGGAGGAAGTGGACCAAGATGCTGGTACAGAGCCCCACACAAGCGAAGATGGTATGCTCTGCCCTTATGCTATTATAAAACCAGTCTTTATATCCCTATTGTAAACATTGTTTCTATTGAAATTTTAGAGGCAAAGCACAGAGTGCCTCCCACCTATAATCCCAGCACTTTGGGAAGCCAAGGTTGGAGGATCACTTGAGCCCAGGAGTTCAACACCAGCCTATGCAACATAGTGAGATCCCATCTCTATAAAAAAAAAATACAAAAAATTAGCCAGGCGTGATGATGTGCACCTGTAGTCCCAGCTACTCAGGAGGGTGAGGTGGGAGGATCGCATGAGCCCAGGAGTCCAAGACTGCAGGGAACTAGGATAGCGCCACTGCCCTCCAGACTGGGCAACAGAACAGACCCCATCTCAAAAACAAACAAAAGCTAGTAGATAAAAAAATTCATAAAATATGTGTAAGGTATAAAAAATAACATTACAGTGAAAACCAATGGAACCACCACCAAGCTTAAGAACAAAGACATATTATTTCCTTTGCACTTCCCTGATCCGACTGCTTTACTTACCCCCTCAGGAGTAACCACTCTGTTTGTGTTTTTAAATAATTTCTTGTTTCCTTTTCTATTTTCTTAAATCTTCTATAAGTGGGATCATACTGTATATATTTTTCATGAGATTTTTCTATTCAGTATTATGTTCTTGATGTTCATCTGTGCAGTTTCTTTTAGTTTGACTGTTTATTTTCCCAGTGTATAATATTCCATTGTATGTATCTATTCTGTTCTTGATGAAAATGTGAGATATTTTCTACTTGTTGCTATTAAGAACAGTGCTACTATGCACTGTTATGAACATTTTGAACATGTCTCCTATCGAAAATGTACAGGAGTTTCTCTAGAATGTATGCCTAGGAGTAAACATGTCTTCAGCTTTACTCTATACTGTCAAACTGTTTTTATGAAGACAGTTGCTGCTTATAGTTCCCTAGAGAAGGGGGCATGCCGTGCCATGGGAGGCTACCTGGGGAAGCACCAGGAGGCAGAGGGAAAGTGAAGACCTTGGTGTGCTTTCCACAGGAAGGAATGGGTGAGGCAGGGTAAGCGGCTTTAGGGTTGGCTAGTTGGAATAATTTCAGCAGGCTCTGGGTCATTAGGGGATGTCCCAGGTTGTCTGGTACCTGCCCCTGGGGTGCTGAGAATAGAGCAGCAGTGGCCTGGAGTGGGAGAGCCTGATCATCAAGGTGGTGGGGTGTTGGCTCCAATGGACACGTTGGTGTTTGAAAAGTTTGCTTGTGGGTGAGTTGTTTACTATCTCCAGGAATTGGCTAACCCTAGAGGGACTGTCCCTCCAAGGTCAACAAGGCCCCAGATGTCAGAAGATAAAAGATATGGTTGATAATGTGTTTATTTATCTTTTGTAAAATTCCTATCAAGTCTTTTGCCCATTTTTCTATTGAGTTTTCTGGGCTCTTTTTGTTTGGTTTCACTTGGTTTTGTATTTAGTTGTTTTTCTATTTGACATGTGAGAGTTCTTTGTGGGTCCACATCAGGTCCTTTATTGTGTATATGCTTTGCAGATATCTTCCGCTGCTCTGTAGCTTTGCTTTTCAAGTGCTTATTATGTCGTTTGCTAAACAGAAGATCTTAATTTTAAAGTAGTTAAATTTATCAATCTTTTCCTTCATGGTTATTTTACTTTGCATCTCCTTTAAGAAATCCTTCGGCCGGGCGCGGTGGCTCAAGCCTGTAATCCCAGCACTTTGGGAGGCCGAGACGGGCGGATCACGAGGTCAGGAGTTTGAGACTATCCTGGCTAACACGGTGAAACCCCGTCTCTACTGAAAAATACAAAAAGCTAGCCGGGCGAGGTGGCGGGCGCCTGTAGTCCCAGCTACTCGGGAGGCTGAGGCAGGAGAATGGCGTAAACCCGGGAGGCGGAGCTTGCAGTGAGCTGAGATCCGGCCACTGCACTCCAGCCCGGGCGACAGAGCAAGACTCCGTCTCAAAAAAAAAAAAAAGAAAAAGAAATCCTTCTGTGTCTTGAGGTAATAAATAATTCTCCCATATTCTCTTACTTTATTTTGGTAAGAACACTTAAATGTGCAGTACCTTAGTGTTGACCATAGGTACAGTGTTGTTATATGGCAGATCTCTAGAGCTTGTTCACCTTGCTTGACTGAAACTTTATTCCCACTTATTAGTAACTTCCCATTTTCCCCTTCCCCCAGCCTCTGGCAACTACCATTCCACCCTTTGATTCTATGAATTGGATTCTTTTAGATACCTCATATAAGTGAACTTACCTAGTATTTGTCTTTCTGTGTCTGGCTTATTTCACGTAGCAAAATGTCCTCTAGGTTCATCCATGCTGTCACATATGTCAGGATTTCCTTCTTTTTACAGTTTGAATAGAATGCCATTGTATTTACCTATATTTTCTTTATCCATTCATCTGCCCATGGACCTTTAGGCCATTTCTACCTCTTGGCTATTGTTAATAGTGCTGAAATGAACATAGGATTACTAATATCTCTTCAAGATCCTGATTTCAGTTTTTTTAGATAAACACCTGGAAGTAGGATTGTTGGGTCACATGGTAGTTCTATTTTTCAGTTTCTGAGGAATCTCTGTACTGTTTTCTAAAGCAACTGTGCCATTTTGTATTCCCATCAGCAGTGTACAAAGGTTTCAATTTCTCCACATCCCTGGCAATGCCTATCTTTTCTTTTTGTTTTATGTTTTTTGTTTTTGAGACAGGGTCTCACTCTGTCACCCAGGCCGGAGTGCAGTGGCGTGATCTTGGCTCACTGCAGCCTGGACTTACCAGCTCCAGTGATCCTCCCACCTCAGCCTCCAGTGATCCTCCCACCTCAGCCTCCCAAGTGGCTGGCACTAGAGGCACATTCTACCACGCCCAGCTAATTTTTTGTAGAGATGGGGTTTTGCCACGTTCCCTAGGCTGGTCTTGAACTCCTGAGCTCAAGCCATTTACCTGCCTTGGCCTCCCAAAGTGCTGAGATACAGTCATGAGCCATTGTGTCCAGCCAACACTTGTTATCTTTTGTTTATTTGTTTCCTAACACGGTGGGATAACCTCATTCGTGGTTTTGATTTACATTCTCCTGATGATTAGTGATATTCAGCATTTTAAAATATACGTGTTGGCTGTTTATATGTCTTCTTTGGTGCCTTATTTATTTATTTATTTATTTAGAGATGGAGTCTGTCTGTTGTCCAGGCTGGAGTGCAGTGGCATGATCTCAGCTCACTGCAACCTCCACATCCTGTGTTCAAGTGATTCTCCTGCCTCAGCCTCACGAGTAGCTGGGACTACAGGCATGGCTAATTTTTGTATTTTTAGTAGAGACGGCATTTCACCATGTTGGTCAGGCTGGTCTCAAATTCCTGACCTCAAGTGATCCACGCACCTAAGCCTCCAAAAGTGATGGGATTACAAGCATGAGCCACTGCATCCGGCCCCATATTCTTTTAAATCCTTTAAGGTTTTGCTTTCACACGTACGTCTTTATTCCACCAGCAATTTATTTGGGGGCATGGGATGAGGTAGGGATCCATTCCCTTTTTCTTTATATGGATACATAATTGTTGCAATTATCTCAGCATTAATTGTCCTTTCTCCACAGCTCTACTTCTTTGTCATAAATGAAGTGTCTTCTTTGTGTGAATTTCCTCCTGGGCTCTATTCCTTTCTGCTGGTCTGTGTGTCTGTCCCTACATCACTGTCCTAATTTTGATACCTTTTAATAAATCTTAATAGTTCATAAAGCAACACCTCTGCTTTGTAATAATTCTTGGCTCTTTGCAATTCCACTTAAATTTTAGACTAGTTTTTCAAGTTCTTCAGACAAACAAACAAACCCTCTAAAGCCCAACTGGAGTTTTGATTGCCTTTGTATTAATTCTACATATATTAATATGGAGAGAATTGATATCTTTACAATATTCAATATTCCAGTCCAGGAACATATTTCCAGTTATTCAATGTCTCCCAAATAAAGTTTTTATTCTTTCTCTGTACAGATTTTTTTCATTTTCTAACTTAAGTTTAAGGCTTAGCATTCACTTTCAACACTTTTTACTTTTTAATATAAACATTTAAAGCTGTCCATTTTCTCTTAGTACTTCTTTAGCTATATGCACAAATTCTTTTTTTATCTCTTCAGCTGTAACTAATCTGCTTTAAGCATATCCATTGAATTTTTATTTTTGAATATTCTTTCTTTTTTTTCTTTCTTTCTTTTTTTTTTTTTTTTTTTTCCTGAGGCAGGGTTTTGCTTTTCTTGCCCAGGCTGGAGTGCAATGGCACAATCTCGGCTCACTGCAAACTCCACTTCCCAGGCTCAAGTGATTCTCCTGCCTCAGCCTCCCAAGTAGCTGAGATTACAGGCATGTGCCACCATGCCTAGCTAATTTTTGTATTTTAAAAGAGACGGGGTTTCACCATGTTGGCCAGGCTGGTCTCAAACACCTGACCTAGGTGATCCACCTGCCTCAGCCTCCCAAAGTGCTGGGATTATAGGCGTGAGCCACTGCGCCCAGTCTTTAAATATTATTTCTTTCTACAAGTTGTATTTGGTGGGCTTTTATATCTGCTGCTTGATCATTTTTTATAGTCTCTTGCTGTTTATTCTTCAGCGCTTCCTATCAGAATATGTGTCTGATAATTTTCATATGTCTTCCCAAATTTGTTTTGTTGGCTCTCACTCATTGAGTCTTATTTTCCACTGTGTTTGTAAATTTTGTACAGATTTCTTGGAACTTTAGGCTCAGCGGAAGGTAGATTCTTCCAGAGAGGGTTTTTGGACAACACTGAATTTTTGGCTTGAGGTTTTTCAAACTACCCAGGTAGTGCAAATTTAAACTGCAAACCTACCTGAGAACTGGAATGTGGATGGGATTCTCAGATGATTTGTGTTAAGGGTTTAAGATAGATTATTTCCTTAATGGGAGTGGAGGGTGGGGGAGATGGTTACTATCTATGGAGAGGTATTGAAAGCTACAAGGGGATAAGATTTCTAGAACTAGATGTTCTAGAACTAGAAGTGTTGTAGAAAGTTCTACAACACAACACTAGAGTGAAGTTCATTCTGAAACTGAGGGTGTAATTTTCTGAGGATGGGGAGGAGGGGAAGAGCTTAGATTCCTAACACTGAGCAAGCCCTGGACTTAATCTCCTATGAAAAAAAATTGAAAAGCTTAAGGTGACCAGGCTAGAACAGTGCCCTCAAGGCAAAATCTGACTCATGTTCTAATGTTCTGCTTACCCCTCTGGGTTCCCACTTTCATTGCATTTTGGTCTTTAGTATTCTTTACTGTCTTGATAGCTTACTAATGCAATTACAAACATTGGTTGTTTGCTTCTAATACAGCATTTTTCATTGATTCTAGCAGGAGGGTAATTAAGTTGTCTAGTGTCCACTATCTGCTAAAAAAGAAAGTTTCTTTGTGTCTTTTTTTTTTTTTTTTCTGTGAGACAGGGTTGCACTCTGTTGCCCAGGCTGGAGTACACAATCTTGTGTATTGTGTATCAAGTGGCACAATCTTGGCTCACTGCAGCCTCAACCTCCTGGGGCCAAGTGATCCTCCCATCTCAGCCTCCTGAGTAACTGGGACCATAGGCATGCACCACCATGCCTGGCTAATTTTGTATTTTTTGTAGAGACAGGGTTTCCCTATGTTGCCCAGGCTGGTCTCAAACTCCTGGCCTCAAACGATCCTCCTGGGATCCAAAGTGCTGGGATTAGAGGCATGAGCCACCCATGCCCCGCCTTCTTTGTGTCTTTAAAAGTAAAATCAGTTGACATTTTCTGAACTCAATTTACAAGACATCCTGTAAAGTGAGAGCTTCTATTTCTGTGATGTTGCTCTTTTTTTTTTTTTCTTTTCCTTTTCTTTTCCTTTAGAGACAGGGCCTTCCTGTGTTGCCCAGGGTGGTTTCAAACTCCTGGCCTCAAGCAGTCCTCCTGCCTCAGCCTCCCAAAATGCTGGGATTACAGGCGTGAGCCACCATGCCCAGCCTGTGATGTTGCTTTTGAAAGTCTCTGAGTCCTACTTCTGCCACCATCCTTTCTTTTGGGTTTCTTTGTTTCTCTGCATGGTTTATTTCTTTTTCACTGCTGCCTTCTCTTAGGTGTTTCCGTGCTTTCCCCAGAGGCCAGAAAAGCCAGGACAAAGCCAGCTGTCTCTCTTCCCAAACATGAATCTCAGCATCATGCCATCTGCCTTTTACCTCTTGACTATAAGAGAGCTTTACCAAGTGGTCTGTGTTTAGATAACATTTTGACCATGTTCACCTGATTTTTCTGGAAAGAAAAACATTGCTTACAAAGGACAGATAGATATTCTCACCGGCAGCCAACCTCCAAAGTCCTGTAACTAAATTAATAAGAGTATCAGTTATCCTTTGATTGCCGAGATACTGCATTTTTTTCTCTGTCATGGATCACTAGAGAGAGTAGCTTTTGTTTCTGAAAGACAGGCTGTCACAGAACAAAACCACAAGGACAGTGGGTAACAGATCTAGCAGGAAAAATGTCAGCAACAGCAAGGTCCCAAAGAGAAAGTGTGATCACATTTTATATAATATTACAAGAAATGGAAATATAAGACTTGACAGCACCGGGCAGTCAGGGAATCAACTGTGCTGAATTGTGTTCCCTTTTGCACAAAATTATATTACCCATGCAGGAAAACTAAGTGATCATGTTGCACTCTCACTATTATTGTTATTGATAGCAGCAGTAGCAGCATTCTATGAAGTCTCCGCAGGACCTTGAAGTACTGCGAGGCACTCTGTATGAAAGAGGCATAGTGTACTGTGCCCTGAGATTGATTTGCTCTGCAATGACCAGACTAAGATGTGTGTAAATAGCTTATTGATTGACACTTGACTGTGAAATAGCTCTCACGGGAGTAGAAAGGGTAAAAATAATGAAATTGCTGAGAATTACTAGTTGATGTACTAGGATTGCCAATAAAATGTTCTGCTGATTTATCTGGTCATCCTGTCATAACCTGACCACATTTGAATAAATAAGCAGAGTCTGATAATCCTGATACTTGTTTCAAAACAATGGCGCAGTGACTCACGCCTGTAATCCCAGCACTTTGGGAGGCCGAGGCAGATGGATCACGAGGTCAAGAGATCAAGACCATCCTGGCCAACTTGGTGAAACCCCATCTCCACTAAAAATACAAAAATTATCAGGGCATGGTGGCATGTGCCTGCAGTCCCAGCTACTTGGGAGGCTGAGGCAGGAGAATCGCTTGAACCCAGGAGGTGGAGGTCACGGTGAGCCAAGATCATACCACTGCACTCCAGCCTGGCAACAGAGCAAGACTCTGTCTCAAAATAAAATAAAATAAAATAAAATAAAGCAAAATAAAATAATAATAGTAAGAGGAGATGATCATAGAGGTCGTGATTGTGAAATTATAATAAAATTTGTATATATATGTTGAATAGTCTTAACTATGTTGAATGGCCAGCATTGACAGTGTGTGATTGAATGTCATTAAAGAACATTAATGGTTCTGTCTTTATTTCTCTGTGACATAAGTATATGTAGACTGTATACTGTATCATGTGGTATCTTTTAATTTTTTTAATTAAAGCCAAATATAAATATGTGGGTGTGTTCACACAGGAATTTGCAAATTACATGTCCTGAAGTTCTTGTAAATAAATTAGCATGCCACGTCTATAGTCCTAGCTACTTAGGAAGTTAGGGTGGGAGGATCGCTTGAGCCCAGGAGCTTGGGGTTACAGTGAGCAATGAGTGTGCTGCTATATCCAGCATGGGTGACAAAGTGAGACCCTGTCTCAAAAAAACCAAAAACTAGCATGTCTTCATTCTTCCATGGGATGTTTCTTTCTTTTTCATAGGAATAACTGGGGTATCTGTCATCTCAAGTCAACCAGGATTTATTCTTTAAGTTTTGAACAATAATGAGATCATTCCCTTTAAATGTAAAGTTATAGTCCCTCCTCTATGAAGCAGACAGATAGATGTTTCATAAAGCTGCTATTTATATTGTTTTAGTAAAATATAATTTGGGGGAATACCAGAGTGTTAACATATAATCTAAAAGTTTTATTCAATTGCTAAAGGATTAATTTATTTATTTATTTATTTATTTATTTATTTATTTATTTATTTATTTTTATAGAAATTAGGTCTCACTCTGTTGCCCAGACTGGTCTCGAACTCCTGGGCAACCCAGTGATCCTCCTGCCTCGGCCTCCCAAAGTGCTGGGATTACAGGCAAGAGCCACGGCGCCCAGCCACTAAAAGATCTAAACTGTTGTTTTAAACATTATCCTTACAGCTACTTTGTTGGGAAGTCTGCTCTGCAGATTACAGTGTTATGGTTCTGCGATACAAAATATTATTCACCTCAAACATTATCCACTAGAGGCCGGGCACCTATAATCCCAGCACTTTGGGAGGCCATGACTGGAGGATTGCTGTGTTGCCCAGGAGTTTAAGACCAGCCTTGGCAATGTAGCAAGACCCTGTCACTATTTAAAAGAAAAAAAAAAATTATCCAAAGCAAAACGAAGGGGCATTTTTATCTTTATTTAAAATGTTTCGCTGAAATTTGGCCAGGGCCTTTATATAATAAGGTGAAGCCTAAGCTTTTCAATATGTTTGTTGGTTTTTATGCTTTTGCCTTCTATGTCCCAGAGAATTTTGAATTTATCAAATGAGAAAGAAGCCCAGCTGTCTGTCCAAGAATTTCTCATGCAATTATTACAAGTACAACGGCTATTGCAGTAAATTTTTGGAAGAATAAAGTCTTAAATGGGAAGGTTTGCTGCCAAAGGGAAATAGAAGACAACTTCCTGGGGAATTTTTGAGATAGGCAGGTTTTAATCTCTTCTGTGTACACATATTCTAGAGTATTTGGAAATGAAAACATGCTCAGTTTTTAGCAAATGATGTATTGTTCATTGCATAGGCATATTCCTATAAGCATATGACCCTTGCCTTGGCCCCTTTTCGTCCTATTTATTATTGAAGAGAAATTTACTTACCTTTGTTGATTACAGGGCTAAGGATGAGGTATTTGTGGGAGAGGGGAGCAAAGATCATAAGGCCTCAAATTGAGGAGCTTCTTGCAATAAGATAAATCACAAAGAAACACCTCTTTGGTTACTGAGTTTGTCCTCCTGTTTGCTTTCAATATTTGTGGTCAGAATTAGATCAGAGCTGAATTCTAATTCTAAGCCTAGCAGTTGATATCTTTTTTTTCCTAACTTATTATTTTGAAATCATTGTAGAGTCACAAGCTGTTGTAAAAAAAACAATACAGAGAGATCTCGTATACCTTCTGCCAGGTTCTGTCAATAGTGATATCTTACAAACCTGTAATGTCATTTCACAAGCAGGAAATTGACAATGATACAAACCATTCACTATATAAATGCTTCACCAGTTTTACATGTACTCCTTTGTGTGTGTGTTTACTTAAATCTGTACAGTTTTATCACATGTATAGCTTTGTGTGACCACAACCAATAGTCACGATAACAAATGGCTCCATTACAAGGAACCCTCATGCTACCCTTTATAGCCATGGCCACTGCCCTCCGTCGCCTTCCCATCCCCAACCTCTGGCAACCACTAATATATTCTCCATCTCTATAATTATGTCATTTGAAGAATGCTATATGAATGGAATTGTATGGTATGTAATCTTTTGAGATTGGCTTTTTTTCACTCACCATCATTCCTTTGGATATCTTTTGATCTCAAGAAAAATAAAAATTTTGAATCTGTTTTTTTCATTTGGATAGAGGGCAGTTTAAGGTATATTTGTTTCATGGTTAAGATCCAAAATTTATTACTGATACTAGAGAAAAAAAAAATTGGGATTACCATCAGTGTTAGTATGAAGATCTGATAGTGCCAGAGAACACATGGGGAAATTGAATGTATTCACATGCTATTTATTGTGATTTTACTTGATTTTTTTTCTTAAATAAGCCGGTAAAGCATAAACTTCCTAATGTTCTGAGATGGCGATTTTTTTTCCATGTTATAAATGGTATTAACATGTTACAAGGAAATTCCATCAGTGTCATCCATCAGTGTCAAAATCATATTGAAGCAATTGTGGAGGATATTACAACTCAAGGAGAGATTTTATATATCTTATTGCAAAGTTTAAAGTATGTTTTATTTGACTGTCATTATATCTCTGATAAGAGCTGTGGAAATGAAGATCCAATGTTCAGTTTTTCTTTGCCAGAAAAACCGATGACAGCAAGATAATGTTTTTCTGTATCTTCTTAAACAGCCTGTTTTCTCCTGCCTTGATGATGTGTTGATGACTCTGTTCAGTCTAGATATTAAAATGGTCTTGATTATTTTTAAGCCTCATGTAGCCCTCACAGATAGGATACCATGCCTTCCTAACAACCCTGTTTCTCACTGTTTTCTGGTGTGTTCGTTGTAGAATGTGAGCCAATAGAAGCAATAGCCAAGTTTGACTATGTTGGGCGGTCCGCCAGAGAACTATCCTTCAAGAAGGGTGCCTCCCTGCTGCTGTACCACCGCGCATCTGAGGACTGGTGGGAAGGCAGGCACAACGGGATTGACGGGCTGGTGCCTCACCAGTATATAGTGGTGCAGGATATGTGAGTAGTCTCAACTTTGATTGCCTGAGTGCTCCCAGTAGAGGACTCCAGCCATTGTTCTTAAACTGACCTTGGTCTTGTGAGAAAGGAGCAGAAGGGATTACAGAGATAAAACTTCAGAGCTAGGCACAGTTCCTCACCTTGCCAGTGGCTCTTTGCTAACAGTAAGTCAGGGCCCAGGAGGTTGGGAGCAAGAACTCGGGGGAGACATCCTCTGAAGCTTTCAGATTCTTAGAAAAATAACCTATGCAGAGAATGGCATTAAGAGCTGAAGTGACATTGGTAATTCCAAAAACAGCAGTGCTCTTCTCTTGATGTCTGTTTACCGTTTCAATTCCAGATTCCCCAGCGGAAGGACACTGACCTAAAGTCAGAGGGAATCATTGCTATGCTGTTTTTTGTTTTGTTTTGTTTTTTGCTGAGGAGAAAGCTCTAATTTCAAAAGTATTTAAAGACATGGGAAGACAGTCATAACATATTAAGTGAAAGAAACGGGTTGCAAAATAATGTGTAGTCCAAAAGTAGCTTTTTATGGAAAAAACAAATACAGGACACAAAAGGTATACAGTGACTGAATGATTCAGCCTGATTTCAGAAATGTTAAAATGTGTATCTCAGAAGCCAAGAAATGCGTGTATATACAGACACATAGTCATATATATCTGAAATATCTACATATAAATATATTCATATATAAAATAAATTTGCATAAATATCTGTACAGTCATGTACCACACAATGACATTTTGAGCATCAATGGACCACATAGATGACGGTGGTCTCATAGGATTTAATATCCTATTTTTCCTGTACCTTTTCTATGTTTAGATATGTTTAGATACACAAGTACTTGTTTACACCATTGTGTTATAACTGCCTGTAGCATTCAGTACAGTAACATGCTGTGCAGGTTTGTAGCCTAGGAGCAGTAGGCTCCACCATATAGCCTAGGTGTCCAATAGGCTCTTCCATCTAGGTTTGTGTAAGTGCACTCTGTGATGTTCCCACAATGATGAGATTGCTTGACAACACATTTCTCAGAATGTATCCTCGCTGTTAAGCAACACGTGACTGTAATATAAATGCCATACATATGTATGTGCACACTCACAGATATGTATCCTAGGCGCAGAATAGAAGATGGAGGAGGATATTTCTTAAAATTCTAACAGTAGTTGTCTCTGGATGTTATATTATGGGTGATTATTTCACTCTTTTTTGTATAACTGAAATTGCTGTTTTACCTGTAATGAAATTATATTGCTTTCACAATGAAAAAAGTTATTTTAATAAAAGAAGGTCTTTCATACATAATGCTGTTTCATCCATAAATGCTATCACGTAAATTTTTGTCTCCACTCATCTAGCAAATTTTGTAAAATTTGTAAATCTAGTAAATTTTGTCTCCACTTATCTTACTGTTTCAGGGATGATACATTTTCAGACACTCTGAGCCAAAAAGCCGACAGCGAGGCCAGCAGTGGGCCAGTAACGGAAGACAAGTCCTCATCCAAGGACATGAACTCCCCGACAGACCGTCATCCTGACGGTTATTTAGCCAGGTAGGTAGAGCCTAGGAATCAGGCCCCTAAGCCTCTGCTCCTCCCGGGGCCATAAGGAGCCACTGCACCCTCAGCCTTGCAGTACTGCCCAATGTGATAAGCTCTTCTGTTTTCTCCCTGTTTCTGTGAATGTCTAGGCAAAGAAAAAGAGGAGAGCCACCCCCTCCAGTAAGGCGTCCTGGCAGGACCAGTGATAGCCATTGCCCGCTCCACCCTCCACACGCCCTTTCCAACTCCTCAGTTGACCTGGGGTCCCCGAGCCTCGCCAGTCACCCCCGGGGCCTGCTGCAGAACCGGGGCCTCAACAATGACAGTCCTGAGCGGAGGCGCAGGCCTGGCCATGGCAGCCTGACCAACATCAGCCGGCACGATTCCCTCAAGAAGATTGACAGCCCTCCCATTAGAAGGTCCACGTCATCAGGGCAATACACAGGCTTCAATGACCACAAGCCACTGGACCCAGAGACAATTGCTCAGGTACAATGCTTTTAATTACATATTGCATTTTAAATACTTAAGTGTGATGTAGGAGGTGTGAAGGATTTACTTTATGTAGCTATATTTCTATATAGAATCAACTAAAGAAAACAGAAACAAAACCAGCTCATTCTTTAACTTAGGCCCTGACTGTGAGTCTTTTTTGAACAATTTGTTACTGGAAGGGCCCAAAGGTTCACAGTGATTTAAACAGAAACATGACAGAACGTAGGACCCAGGATATTCAAACCTATCAGAAAAACTTTGAAAAAGAAGAATGGGGAAGCAGTGGCCCTACCAGATCCTAAATGCATTCTAAAGCTAGTAAAACAGACAGATGGATGAAACAGAATGGAGAGCCCAGAAACAGAAAAATCTTAAAACAGTAGTCCCTCCTTATCTACAGGGCATATGTTTCAAGACCCCCAGTGGATGCCCGAAGCCACAGATAGTACAAACTCCTACAGTATATGATAAAGATGGCACTTTCAACTTAGAAAAGATGAGCCCTAATAAATAATGTGATCTATAATAGATAGACATTTGAAGAACAAGTCTGGATCTTATGTACCTTCTGACCACATCCAGGTCTTTGCTTCCCAACAGTGACTGCAGAGAAGGGCTCTGTAGTTTTCTTCTAATGATTAAAATTGACCAAGTAAAAGGGAAACAAGACTAATGAATTTGCCCATCATTCTACCATTTTGCCCTCTGGTTCTGGCTCTTTTCACAGCATAGGCCATGAGAAAATATGTTTGTAGGCCTGGTGGGTGGCTTACAACCTGTAATCCCAACACTTTAGGAGGCTGAGGCAAGAAGATTGCTTGAGGTCAGGAGTTTGAGACAAGCCTGGTCAATATAGCACAACCCCATGTCTACAAAAAAACTTTTTTAAATTGGTTAGGTGTATTCGTCAGGGTTCTCTAGAGGGACAGAACTAATGGAATATATATACATATAAAGGGAAGTTTATTAAGTATTAACTGACACGATCACAGAGTCCCACAATAGACCGTCTGCAGGCTGAGGAGCAAGGAGAGCCAGTCCAAGTTCCAAAACTGAAGAACGTGGAGTCCGACGTTCGAGGGCAGGAAGCGTCCAGCATGGGAGGAAGATGTAGGCTGGGAGGATAGGCCGGTCTAACCTTTTCATGTTTTTCTGCCTGCTTTATATTCACTGGCAGCTGATTAGATGGTGCCCATCCAGATTAAGGGTGGATCTGCCTTTCCCAGCCCACTGACTCAAATGTTAATTTCCTCTGGCAACCCCCTCACAGACACACCAGGAGTAACACTTTGCATCCTTCAATCCAATCAAGTTGACACTTAATATTAACCATCCCAAGTCTACCCCTTGTCAACTTGAACCCATAAACATCTCCTGAGATCATACATAATCTTCAATAAAAACAATAATAAGTTCATAATTATGCCTAACATAATACACTTGTCCTTTCCTATAACCGGAAACGCACCAATCCCCAACCCAAACGCTATTACATAAAGTTAACAATACTGAAATGCTGATAGGAAGTCAATATAATCTTATGTCACATGCTAAAGGAAAAAGGAAATAAAATGAAGATATTTTCCTAGTACAAGTGTGTACATGCACAAACATGTTTTTAATGAAAGAAGGAGGAAATACACATAACAATTACAGTCCCTGTTTCCACGTGGTCATAGCTGGTATTGATGACTACCTTCTACTACCCATTCTGTATTTCCTTTGCCTTCAGCAAGCACCTCAGCAGGTCGTGTTTTTGTTTTTGTTGTTGTTGTTATTCTCCTGGCGGAGTGACCCAAACCTTCATTCCTGAAGGGTCTGGACCATTTGTAGTCCTGCCTGGATTGGGCTGTTGTAGTTTCCCATTGACCTTAATCACAGAGCATGGTAATACTAAGAGATGCCCTAATGGAGCTCCTGTATTCCATGCACACTCTTTTTTACCACCATTGTGGAGCAGTAGACTGATTTCATCTTGATAGTCCAAGTCAGTCACCCGAGCCAACACTGTAACTCCTTTCTTAGTCTGTTGCCTTAAAGGTTGGAGGAGCCCAAAGTGTCCAGGTGGCAAATTTAACTTAATGGGATCGTCACTGTGTCTCCTCGTGGCACTTTCCTCCCTCTGGAACTAAGACCTCTAAGCCAGCAGAACATAATGTCGTGGGAATAGGAAGTAAAAATGTTGCTATTGGGTCACTAGAGGTGATGATGCATGGTGCCACTTCCACTTCCACCCCTTGATTCCTGGACCCGTGAATCCTGGCTATGGAAGAAACAGCACCATATATTGGACACTGATTCAGAGCATACACAGCCTTCTGGGGAACTTTGCCCCAGCCCTGCAAAGTATAGTCACCTCGTTGGCATTGTAATTGTGACTTTAAAAGGCCTTTCCACCACTCTATCAATCCAGCTGCTTCAGGATGACAGGGAACATGGTAAGACCCGTGAATTCCATAAGCATGAGCCCACTGCCACTCTTCTTTAGCCGTAAAGTAAGTGCCTTGGTCAGAGGCAATGCTGTGTGGAATACCATGACAGTGCGTAAGGCATTCCGTGAGTCCACAGATGGTAGTCTTGGCAGAAGCATTGCATGCAGGATAGACAAACCCATATCTGGAGTAACTGTCTCTTCCAGTGAGGACAAACCCTTTTTCATGATGGAAGAGGTCCAGTATAATCAACCTGCCACCAGGTAGCTGGTTGATCACGCTGAGGAATGGTGCCATATCGAGGGCTGTGTTGGCTTCTGCTGCTGGCAAATTGGGCACTAAGCAGTGGCCATAGCCAGGTCAGCCTTGGTGAGTGGAAGTGCATGTTGCTGAGTCCATGCGTAACCTCCATCCCTGCACTATGGCCACTTTGTTCATGGGCCCATTGAGTGATGACGGGGTGGCTGGGGAAAGAGGCTGAGTGGTGTCGATAGAATGGGTCATCCTGTCCTCTTGATTATCAAAATCCTCCTCTGCTGAGGTCACCCATTGGTGACCACTCACATGGGATACAAATATCTTCACAGTTTTTGACCACTCAGAGAGGTCCATCCACATACCTCTTCCACAAATCTCTTCGTCACCAATTTTCCAACCATACTTCTTCTAAGTCCCTGACCATCCAACCAAACCATTGGCTACAGTCCATGAATCAGCATATAATCACACATCTGGCCATTCCTCTTTCCGTGCAGAGTGCACAGCCAGGTGCACTGCTTGAAGTTCTGCCCACTGGGAAAGATTCCCTTCACCACTGTCCTACAGGGATGTCCTAGAAAGGGGCTGTAGTGCTGCAGCTGTCCACTTTCGGGTAGTGCCTGCATATCATGCAGGTTCACCTGTGAACCAGGCCCTAGTCTTCTCTTCCTCTGTCAGCTGATCAGAGGGAACTCCCCCTGAGGCCATCAGTACAGACTGTGCGAAAGAGACGAGACCCTGGGCATTTGAGCCACTTCCTCATGTAACTTATGCCTTCAGGAGCTGCTTGAGCCCAATCACATATATACCACTTCCATTTGATGATGGAATGCTGCTGTGCACGACCCGCTTTATGGCTCGATGTGTCAGAAAGCACCCAGTTCATGATAGGCAGTTCAGGTTGCATGGTGACTTGATGACCCATAGTCAAATGTTCAGTTTTCACCAAAGCCCAGTAACAGGCCAAGAGCTGCCTCTCAAAAGGGGAGTAGTTGGCCAGGTGCGGTGGTTCATGCCTGTAATCCCTGCACTTTGGGAAGCCAAGGCAGGTGGATCACGAGGTCAGGAGTTCAAGACCAACCTGACCAATATGGTGAAACCCCATCTCTACTAAAAATGCAAAAATTAGCCATGAGTGGTGGCACGCACCTATAGTCCCAGCTACTCGGGAGGTTGAGGCAGAAGAATCACTTGAACCAGGGAGGTGGAGGTTGCAGTGGGCTGAGATCACACCACTGTACTCCAGCCTGGGTGACAGAGAGAGACTCCATCTCATAAAGGAGAGTAATTCTCTGCAGAAGAAGGCAGGGCATTGCTCCAAAATCCTAGAGGCCTCTGCTGTGATTCACCTATGGGGGTCTGCCAAAGGCTCTAAACAGCAGCCCTATCTGCCACTGAACCTCAAGTACCATTGGATCTGCTGGGTCCTATGGCCCAAGTGACAGAGCAGCTTGCACAGTAGCCTGGACCTGTTGCAGAGCCTTCTCCTGTTCTGGACACCACTCAAAACTGGCAGCCTTTTGAGTGATTCAATAAATGGGCCAGAGACTCAATAAATGGGCCAGAGTAACACACCCAAAAGAGGAACGTGTTGTCTCCAAAATCCAAATGGGCCCACTAGGCGTTGTGTGCCTCTTTCTTGGTTGCAGGAGGGGCCAAACGCAGCAACTTATCCTTCATCTTAGAAGGAATATCTTGATAGGCCCCACACCACTGGACCCCTAGAAATTTTACTGAGGTAGAAGGTCACTGAATTTTAGTCAGATTTTTTACCCATCCTCTAGCACACAAATGTCTCACCAATAAGTCCAATGTGTTTGCTACTTCTTGCTCACTGGATCCAGTCAGCATAATGTCTTCAATGTAATGGACCAGTGTGATACCTTGCAGAAGCAAAAAGCAATCAAGGTCTCTCCAAGTAAGATTATGACACAAAGCCAGAGAGTTGATATGCCCCTGAGGTAGGACAGTAAAGGTATATTGCTGGCCTTGCCAGCTGAAGGCAAATTGCTTCTGGTGGGCCTTATGGACAAGAATGGAGAAAAAGGCATTTTCCAAGTCAGTGGCACCATACCAGGTACCAGGAGATGTGTTTATTTGCTCAAGCAATGAAACTACATCTGGTTTAGCAGCTGCACTTGGAGTCACCACTTGGTTAAGCTTACAATAATCCACTGTCACTCTCCAAGATCCATCTGTCTTCTGCACAGGCCAAATGGGAGAGTTGAACGAGGATGTGGTGGGAATCACCACCCTTGCATCTTTCAAGTCCTTGATGGTGGCACTAATCTCCATGATCCCTCCAGGGATGCAATATTGTTTTCAAGTTTACTATTTTTCTAGGTAAAGTCTGCTCTAATGGCTTCCATTTGGCCTTTCCCACATAGTAGCCCACCCTACCAGTCCAGGAGCCAATGTGGGGGGTTCTGCCAGCTGCTAAGTATGTCTATGCCAATTATGCATTCTGGCACTGGGGAAATGACCACAGGAGAAGTCTGGGGACCCACTAGACTCACTGTAAGTCAGAACTGAGCTAAAACTCCATTAATTACCTGACGTCCACAAGCCACTACTTTAACTGGAGCACCACAATGACGTTTTTGGTCCCCCAGAATCAATGTCAGCTCAGAGCCAGTGTCCATTAGTTCCCAAAATGTCTGATCATTTCCCTTTCCCCACTACACAGTTACCCTGGTAAAAGGCTGGAGGTCCCCTTGGGGAAGTATGGGATAAAGATTCACCACGTAAATTGTCAGTAATATAGCGGGGTCCTTCCTCAAGGGGACTCGGCCTCCCCTTCATTCAAGAGGTTCTGGGTCTGTAAACTGGGTCAAGTCTGGAAATTGATTCAGGGGCCGTGATTCTCTGTTTTTATAATTCATATTAGTCTTTTGTCCATCTGACCTAGAAGTTTTCTGCTTGTATAAATTAAGTGGGAATGCAGTAGGCTTCCTATCAATTTCACTTCTAGGAACACTATGATTAATTAGCCAATGCCAGAGCTCTGCATAAGTCAGACTATTCAGCTTGCCGCTTTGCCTCTGCTGTCCATTACAGTAGCTACGCCCACCTTGTCTTTGACAGTTGAGTGTCACCACTTGGCTTCTGCCACCTCGGGATCCTATTATGTCCATTGTATTTAAATTTTGTAGTTGAGTGACTGCGGTTCCCACCGTTAGATCTGACATACAGAGAACAGCAATTACAGGGCTCTTCAAAGATGCAAGGGCTGGCCAGGCACGGTGGCTCACGCCTGTAATCCCAGCACTTTGGGAGGCTGAGGCAGATGGATCACAAGGTCAGGAGATCGAGATCATCCTGGCTAACATGGCGAAACCCCATCTCTACTAAAAATATAAAAAATTAGCCAGGCATGGTGGTGGGTGCCTGTAATCCCAGCTACTCGGGAGACTGAGGCAGGATAATGGCATGAACCCAGGAGGCAGAGCTTGCAGTGAGCTAAGATCGCGCCACTGCACTCCAGCCTGGGCGAAAGAGCCAGACTCCGTCTCAAAAAAAAATGCAAGTGCTGCCCTCACAAATCTGTTTTGCAAGGCATTAGTCAAGGGCTCTCCCAGCTGGGATGAGTAGGTCTAAAGTGACTAATCCACTCCACCATCCCAATCTCCCTAAGCCTTTGGATCCCTTCCTCTATATTAACCAAGGGAGATCAGGCATTTCCAGCTCACTCACAGTGGGACATCTTTCAATCCACATTTCAGTTAACCAAGCAAATAAACTTAGAACCTTTTTTAACTCCCTGAGCTGCAACATTCAATGCAGAGCTCCTACTCCTACTTAGTGGGCCCAAATCAATAAATTCAGCCTGATCTGACTCTATGTTCCATCTACCATTATCCCACACCCTTAATATCCATTCCCATGCCTGTTCTCCAGATTTCTATTTATATAAATTAGAAAACTCAAGGAGTTCTTTTCTAGTGTAGTGCACCTGTTCATGGGTCACACTCTCAACCTCACCTCCAGGGGCCCGCCAGGACATTAGTCTAGTTATGGGTCTAGAAGCAAACAGGTGTTGGGGGTGGCTCCTGAGGAGAGTCAACATTATCTTGCCTGGCAACTGCCTCACAGGAGGCCATCACCATTGCCTCAGGCAGCGCAGGGTTTATCTCCTCAGACAAAGGTGGAAAGGCTGATGGCAGCATGGGTCAGGGAGGGGATGTTGCCACTACTGGGGATAGGGAAGCTGTTTCTTCTGGCAAAAAAGGTTCATCAGAGTTTACAAGCTCAGTGTCCCCAGCTTCATTAGGGTCCTCCCACACATCCCCATTCCAAGTTGTAGGGTCCCACTGTTTTCCAATCAATGCCCTTGCTTTAACAGTAGACACCTAGCAAGGCTGTGCATGCACCTTTCATTGCAGGTCAGCCACTCTAATGATAAGAGCTTGTGTCTGTTTTTCCACAATTTCAGCTCTTTCTCTCAGGAGATAAGACTCTCACTCAGGGCAGTCTTAGCAGATTTGAGGCTCAGTATCTGCCTCTGAAGCCAGGAGATAGAATCCTTGAGTTCATCATTTTTTTTCATTCCTTTGTCCACTGAACTTAGGAACAACCAACGAGCTTCATTATGTTCCGTGGTTCTCTACACAATACTCCATACAAATGTATTATGTATGGAGTTACTAAACTCCTTGCCTCTTATGAGCGATGAATCGGGAGTGTCAAATGCATGTATTTTGCATAACTCTCCAAACAATTCACACCAAGGACTATCAGTGTTCTTCATCCTATTAGAAGTAGAGTCCTTAGTATTTTGGGGTCTAATCATATAAAGCAGAAGCCCCAAAACAATGAAAGAACTCCATCCTTAATATTCTGTTCCTCTAGAACCATTCCTGATACCAAAATCTGTCTTAGGGTTCTCTGGAGGTACAGAATTAATGGAATACATATACATATAAAGGTGAGTTTATTAAGTGTTAACTCACACAATCACAAGGTCCCACAATAAGCCATCTGCAGGCTGAGGAGCAAGGAGAGTCGGTGCAAGGTCCAAAACTGAAGAACTTGGAGTCTGATGTTTGAGAGAAGGAAGCATCCAGCATGGGAGAAAGATGTAGGCTGAGAGGCTAGGCCAGTCTAACCTTTTCACATTCTTCTGCCTGCTTTATATTCACTGGCAGCTGATTAAATGGTGCCCATCCAGATTAGGGGTAGGTCTGCCTTCCCCAACCCACTGACTCAAATGTTAATCTCCTTTGGCAACACCCTCACAGATACACCTTTGCATCCTTCAATCCAATCAAGTTGACACTAGGTATTAACCATCACACTAAGAGTGGTGGTGCATGTCTGCAGTCCCAGGTACTTTGGAAGCTGAGGCAAGAGGATTGCTTGAGCCCAGGAGTTGGAGGCTGCAATGAGTTATGATTGGCCTATTGCACTCCAGTCAGGGTGACAGACCAAGACCCTGTCTCCAAATAGATGTATGTTTATAGTCAGTGAGAAAAGAGTGAATAGATTCAGGGTTTACCATTCAAATAATCTAAAGCAGCTTCCAGCTATCACTGAAGTTTAAAAACTAAGTAGATTTCAAAAAAGAGTGAATGAGAAATGAATGAAACATGGAAAAGTATTAAAGGTGGGTTATTTTTAATAAAAAGTACCCAAGGAATCCGGCCGCAATATGACAAATGTCCAAGCTATTTTCAGTGTTCTAACTAAAAAGAATTTGGGATAGTAAATTAGATTGTGAGAAGTTTAATATGTTTTTTAAAAATTAAAGCAATTTTAAATGTACAGCAACTTCTCAGCAAAAATCAAAAAGGTTTTGACTGTTTTATTTTTTTCTGTTTAAAGTGCTATGCAAGGCCCTTTGAGGCATATTTACAACCAGCAATATTTTACTATAGCTGAATTTAATGATTTGAGACACTTATAACATCATTGCTTATAATAAGCAGGTGAAACATAATTTGGGTTAGAGAGACAGGGATTTAGGTGCTTGGAGGTAGGAAGGCATATAAGGTCTGTTTAACCCTTTGACTTCTAGAATCAGGAAATTTTTTTTAATTGTAAATTATAAAAACAGGCCAAGCACAGTGGCTCATGCCTATAATCCCACCACTTTGGGAGGCTGAGGTGCGTGAATCACTTGAGGTCAGGAGTTTGAGACCAGCCTGGCCAACATAGTGACACCCCGTCTCTACAAAAGATACAAAAAATTAGCTGGGTATGGTGGCAGGCACCTGTAATCCGAGTTACTCTGGTGGCTGAGGCACAAGAATCGCTTGAACCCAGGAGGCGGAGGTTGCAGTGAGCTGAGATTGCAGTATTGCATTCCAGCCTAGGTGACAGAGTGAGACTCCGTCTCAAAAAAAAAAAAATGTAAATTGTAAAAACAAAAACTCAACAGATAACTAGGCTCCGCACATGTCTCTGAGATAAATACTTGTAAAAAAAAACAAATCCGTATGTTTAGCCACAAACAGAAATCACGTATGAAAGTAATAACTTGAAAAGTGATGTCACCCTCATAAAATGGCTTCCAGATTTGCTTTTTATCTTTCCATCTTTAGCTTTCAGATTTTCCCATGGGGACAAGTAAGCATGCCATCATTGTGTTCATTAAAAAAAATGCAAATTATTTTATTAAACAATTTAATGGAATGCCTAATGGAGATTTTTCAAAAAACTACCACATCCATACATAATCATCGTATCTTGGTTTATTCATTATTGGAGACTGTGATTTAATATCAGTGTCTTAGATTATTCATTTAGCAAATCTTTATTGAGCATTTACTGTATGCCAGGTCTCATACTAGGTTTTATGCAAACAAAGTTAAACAATAGCCGCAGTCTCTAAGTGCTCACATTCAATCTAGTCGAGGAGATGAATAGGGGAATGAGTTACCATTAAACCGTGCCATGAGGGGTGTGCTCCAGATGAGTGGGAGAAGCCCTGGGAATATGTCGGGAAGAGACATTTCAGTCACCAGGGCAGTGGATCTCTACCATCTCACACAACATTCTGCCTTTTTCTTTCTTAATTGTGGTTAAAAAATAAAATAAAATTGACCATCTTAACCATTTTTAAATGTATAGTTCAGAAAGGTATATTCACATTGTTGTGAAACATCGCTCCAGAACTGTTCGTCTCGCAAAACCAAAACTCGGTACACATTAAACACCTCCCATTTCACATTCCAGTCCCTGGCAACCATCATTCTTCTTTTTGTTTCTATGAATTGGACTCCTTTAGATACCGCATATAAGTGGAATCATACAGTATTTGTATTTTTTGTGACTGGCTCATTTCATTTAGTGTAATGTCCTCAAGGTTTACACATGCTGTAGCACATGATAGGACTTACTTCCCTTTAAGGCTGAATGATACTCCTTTGTATGTATATACCACATTTTCTTTATCCATCCGCTGATGGAGCACACTCCACCTTTTTGAAACAAATTTATTGTAACTTCCCCCTTTTACTTATCTGAAATAAATTGACTTTTTTTTTTTTTTTTTTGAGATGGAGTCTCACTCTGTCACTCAGGCTGGAGTGAAGTTGTGCTATCTCGGCTCACTGCAACCTCCACCTCCTGGGTTCAAGCAATTCTCCTGCCTCAGCCTTGAGAGTAGCTGGGGGTGTGCCACCATGCCCTGCCCAGCTATCTGAAATAAATTGATTGATATATCTATTTTGAAAATATATATATAAAGCTCTAAATAGAATATAAAATTAAAGGGAAGTTGATATTAAAACAAATGTATTTCAGTTAATTATCAACTAAACTAGAAGACAAATGAAGTAGTGATGCTTTCACCTACATGGTAGAATTTCCATAAATGCAATAATTAAAAATGCATGTCGATATGGGAGTATTCAGTTAATTGAGTTAACTCAAATTCCATGAAAAGAGCTTCCATTAGTGATAATATTTCTCCAAAATGGTGAACAACCCTTGGTCATACTGTTACACTCAAAACAAAAAATAACTTTCCTAAAACAATAACATTCCTAAAAAATTTAACACCATCCAAAAGATATTTTATGTTTATGTATTAGAAAAAGAGGTTCTAGACTCAGGTTCTTAAGAGAATTTTTACCTATATAAATGTCTGGAGGACATTCAAAAGTTGAACAAGGTGCAGGAAAATTCACTGCATGTAAACGCACCAGGGCACTTGCAAGATACCTAATATGTCTGAGCCTGCCCATCAGCTGCCAATAATGCAACCTTGTTATTATGAAATTAAAATCCACACACACACAACATATTACAAAAATGCCCTCTATGAGACAGTACCACTTTCATTGAGATCCACTGGAAAATTGTATCAGGGGAAGACTTAAACTGAATTTCGAAGAACTTCTTGGAATTAGCCAAGTGTATAGTAAGTGCTCAAAAATTTGTAGAATGAATGAATGAAGCCAGATTTTTTTATTCCTATTATATTTATTTCTTGAGAAATTATTGCAGTATCTAAATTTAAACTTTTATCATAAAAGTTGAAAAACTTGCCCAGTGCAGTGGCTCATGCCTGTAATCCCAGCACTTTGGGAGGCCGAGGCAGGCAGATCATGAGGTCAGGAGTTCGAGACCAGCCTGGCCAACATGGTGAAACCCCATCTCTACTAAAAATACAAAAATTAGCCAGGTGTGGTGGTATGGGCCTGTAATCCCAGCTACTTGGGAGGCTGAGGCAGGATAATTGTTTGAACCTGGGAGGCAGAGGTTGCAGTAAGCCAAGATCACGTCACTGCACTCCAGCCTGGGTGACAGAGCAAGACTCTGTCTTGGGGGTGAAAAAAAAAGTTGAAAAACTGTTTTTCAAAAGTTTTCACAAACTTTTATCATAAGTTGAAATAGAATTTATATTAATAAGTCAGCAGGCAGACGTGGTGGCCTACACCTAATCCCAGCACTTTAGGAGGCGGAAGCAGGAGGATTACTTGAGCCCAAGAGTTCAAGACCAACCTGGGCAACTAGCAAGACCCCATCTCTACAAAAAATTTAAATATTAGCCAGGTGTGGTAGCACACACCTGTGGACCCATCTACTCAGGAGGCTACACAGGAGGTAGCACACACCTGTGGTCCCAGCTACTCAGGAGGTGGGAGGATCATATGAGCCCAGGAGGTCGAGACCGTAGTGAGCTGATTCGCACCACTGCACTCTGCCTGGCTAACAGAGTGAGACCTTGCCTCAAAAAAGAAAAAAAAAAAAATTTTTTTTTAAGTCAGCATGTAAGGCAGAGAACATTAGAAGGCTACCTAGGGCCTTAGGAAGGCCAATGTTTGATACATGGCTCCGTGAGCCATTGCATCTCAGTCTCCTGAATCAAGAATCAAAATGATTGTGTGAGATGGCATTATGTTTATATAGTCTGCGGACTGTGGAGTTAAAGATATTCATACTCTGCTGGGCCATTTACTTTGAAATTAAGTGTCTGGGTTTCTATACGTTAGTATTCATTATCAGTCTGTGCTTTCTCTCTTTCTGATTATTCTTCAATAGGATATTGAAGAAACGATGAACACAGCTTTGAATGAACTCCGAGAACTGGAGAGACAGAGCACAGCAAAGCATGCCCCTGATGTGGTGCTGGATACCCTGGAGCAAGTGAAAAACTCTCCCACCCCTGCCACTTCCACGGAATCTCTCAGCCCTTTGCACAACGTTGCCCTCAGGAGTTCCGAGCCTCAGATTCGACGTAGCACTAGCTCCTCCAGTGACACAATGAGTACTTTCAAGCCTATGGTGGCACCCAGAATGGGTGTGCAGCTGAAGCCTCCAGCCCTTAGGCCAAAACCTGCTGTTCTTCCAAAAACAAATCCTACCATAGGACCTGCCCCGCCTCCCCAGGGTCCAACAGACAAGTCTTGCACGATGTAAAAACCAGCCAAGCAAGGCCATAAAGGGAGGTGACTTAATAAAAAAAAAAAAAAAAACGGATTAGTGACAAAATCACTGATCCATAACTTTCCTTAGTTTTGTGCTTATAACTGGAGATCTTTTGGCTTTTCTATGTTGTCGAATGTAATGTCTGAGACTAGCTAAATTAACACGGGCATTTGTATTTTGTAATTTTTTAAAATAACTGGACATATGTCATTTTAAGGACAATAGAAACACTTAGACTTACTTGAAAATCCAATGCTGCACCACTTGTAATGAAGGCAACACCGCTCTCCACATCCTACAGAGCTTCAGGTTTAGTGTAGCCCAGGTGAGTCAGAAAGGTTGTGACCTGAAGGCAGAAGAACCCGAATTCCACACCTCACTGGAGTATAGCCAGTGTTGGTCTGTGGCACTTGGGCTGAAAGGTGATAATGGCATTGCGTGGTAGCTGACAATGAGCACCTTCGATTCCATGTGGAGTGGGGTTTAGCTCATGCAAAAGACTTACAGTTGTCTCCATGGGACGATCCCAGAGGGACTGTCAGTCTGCAGCTTGAGTGAGTTGGATGCTTGCCTCTTTCCTAACAGTTATTTCCCTGGGTCCAGCTTAAAGACTCGATGGAATTGGGTAGAACCTCTGCTGTTATTGCTTGAACTTAACCTGGGAAAGGAGAGGAAGACACCATCTCCAAAGCTATTAATGTCACTCCTTTTGTGAGCATGATTAGGCCTCAGAGATTTCCAAGTCCCTCCCCTATACTTACAAACGACTAGAAGGCTTTCATTTTAAAGACTTTCTGGTTACAGTATTCCACAAACTCCTCCAAAGATTTGTTGTTCAATAACTGCCTAGAAAATGTTTCTATCTCCCCAAATCCCTGTGTTCTCCTCTGTGAAAATGGAGGCAGCAAGAAGCACCTGAGGCCTTGGTTTATGCAGTGTTCTCTTTTGACTAAATCACCTAGGTTCCTTTAAACATGCTGCAAAGCCCAGGCATGGTGGTGCACACTGTAGTCCCAGCTACTCAGGTGGTTTACACAGGAGGATGGCTTTGGGCCCAGTAGTTCGAATCCAACCTGGGCAGCATACTGTGAGACCCTGTCTCTTCATAAAAAAAAAAAAAAAAAACTACAAAGACCTGATGATCCTAAATTTGAAATCCCAACTGTCCTCTCCATTTGTCTTTGAGCCTTTGAGCCAACCCCAAACTGGCCCTGGTACCTGAGTGAGAACCACGCAGGGCCAGCAGCAGAAGATGACCTTGTAATTCTCACCCAATTGTGTACCTCACAGCCACAACTTCTTTTTCTTTGTCCCTTTTCCCTTTTTTGTTTTCGTTTTTGTATGTGGTCTCTATATCACTCCCATAGTCAGCGGAACTCTCAATTGGAGATGCTCGTTCTCTGGCATCCTAGCACAGAGACAATTTTTAAGCCTATATTTATGCTATATCTTCCCCCTATCTTAAGAAAATTTGCTTTGGATTCCATTCTCCTACCAGCAGCAGCTGATATCACCTGTAGACCTGTGAGCATTTTATCGACTCTATCATTGAAGTTACTGATATTGTTGTTGTTGTTGTTGTTGAGAAAAATGGATTTCCCTTAACTAATCCCTCAGGCCCACCATTAATTTCCTTCTTGGTTTCATTTCAAACTGGCAGCCAATTGCATGCACACCTAAGAGCTACACAGTGTAGATTTTACTTCATCAGCCCATTGGTGAATGCATCGTGCAGAAATGAATTGGGATCTGTACTAAAATCAAGATCATTACTTTGATCTCTACCTCAGTCTGCCCGTCTAGTCATTCTATTACAGGAAGAGATTAAATCGATGAGATATTGTTACCTTTCAAAGTCACACTGCTGATTGCTTGCCTGTGGCCTGATTTCACAAATGAATAGTGATTTTTTTTCCCATGTATTTCTAGGTATGGTAAACTTTTAAACCTCCAAATTTTCAGAGCCATACTTTTTGCCCATTTTGAAAAAGAAGCCCAGGACAGTACCTTGTCCAGCCCCTCCCCATTTTCCCCGAGCTTTTGGGGTCCTTCAGCACCCTTGGACACCATGGAGATCCAGCCGGGACTGAGCTTTGAATAGCACTAGCCCTTTTAAACAATCCGCATGAATTCCTTAGGAAGTTTAAACTTTCCTAAATAATCCCCCCCCCCTTTTTTTTTTTTTTTGAGTTGGAGTCTTGCTGTTTCCCGGGCCAGAGTACAGTGGTGCAATCTCTGCTCACAGCAACCTCTGCTCACTGCAACCTCCATCTCCTGGGTTCAAGCAATTCTCCTGAGTAGCTGGGATTATAGGCGCCGCCACCACACCCAGCTAATTTTTGTATTTTTAGTAGAGACGGGGTTTCACCATGTTGGCCAGACTGGTCTCAAACTCCTGACCTCAGGTGATCCAATGGCCTCAGCCTTCAAAAGTGCTGGGATTACAGATGTGAGCCACCATGCCCGGCCATTCCCCCACTTCTTTAAAATAGTAAGAATTACTAAAAACCATATTCCTTGTTTGATGGAAAAGTAAGATGTTAACAGAGGGCATCAAAGGGCCAGAGGTGTCTTTGAATTTATTTTTTTTCAGTGTCTTTTCTGAGCTTTTCAGATCTTCCTCCTGCCTGTTCATTTATTCAACCTTCTATCTGGTCATCCTCCCCAGCAGCTCTTCTCTCTGGTGTGTCCACCTGTGGTGGAATGAGGATTGCCTTTCTGTGCTCCCCATCAGGACTCTGCTGTCTTGGCCGGCAGGAGTCGTGCTGCTGCAGCGCCTCAGAGGCTGTGCCTTCTTTCAGGAAACAGCTCCTAATACTCCCCCATCACTCACTTTACCTGTCTCCATCTTAGTTCCCTATACTCCTATTGTCACCTTGAGACTTTTTTTTTTTTCAATTGCATATGAAGGGTATGACCTCAGTGAGTGAGGACTCAGTAAAGACTCACCTCTTCTTACTTGGTTTAGTAAATGTCTTCAGATTCCAGAGATAAGACAAGGTGGCCACTTCACAAAGAATCCAGAATCATGCTCAGTAAAGCTCATTAAGAGCCACTGCAGCTGAGAAGGTTCACAGCCTTTCTTTATAGCAACAGAGGCAGCACACAGGAGAGGTGGGAAGACACAGGGAAATGAGAGAGAAGAAGGAGAATGAGGCCTTGAGGTGTTCTGCCCCCAGTTTCAAGGAGCTTATCAGGTTTCATGGGCAATTTGGGGAGGGGGGCATTTTGATGGTGGGTAAATGATGGCTCTACAAAGATTACCCGACTCCACTTACACAAGAATATGTATTCACAGCTGATAAAACTGTGTGTTCACATCCCATCCATAGAACTCACTGAAGGAGATTCACCAAGTCAGCCTTTTGGACTGGGTTGGGGTTTGGGGAGTAGATTTGGGGATAGAGAGAAAGGTACTTAGTAACATTTTCTAATGGGTGTTATGTGAACTGTTTGAACCTGCTGAGTGGCGCTTTGTAGAGCTCCATGTTCACATTCAGTGTCAGCACCATCCAACAGATTAGCACATCTTCGTACAACATCATTGGCTTTGGTGTACCTCGAGCCACCTGTAGAATAATTTATGGCAGGATCCCACAATCTACTGCAGTGATCGTGAACAGCTATCAGTGGATGTACCGCTCCAAGAGTCAAATTGTATCAGTTAAGAGTTTTCCAACTTTTGCTATTCCCCCCCACCAAAAAGCGGGGGGCGGTTATAATTTAAAGAAAAGGAAAAGAGGGGTGGGTTGGTAGTTGTGTCCTTAACATTTAGGAATGACATAGCCTCTGGAGTCTACAAACTGAAGAAACTTTCATCTGATCAGCCTTGGAAATCCAGTTACAGAGCCTATGGGTCTCTTGAGGGGGAGTTAGAGGATTCAAATTTGGGATGATGCTCATTGATTCCTGACCATAGCAGTGAGAGGCCATTTTTTGTGCAGGAAATGTGCTTGGGACTCAGTCTTGTTTTTGATTATCCACCACAGAAACCATGAGACACAGAGCAGCTTAGAAAGCTCTACCCATGCGTAAACAGAGCTCCCTACTCCAGACCACCTGCCACCCACCTGCCAAGCTGAGAACACAAGCTCCAGCTGGGCTGGAGAGTCAGGCTTGGTGCAGGGTGACTTTAGCGAAGTTTTGTCAGATTCATAAAGTAAACTGGAATTTGAGCTTTCACTTAGCCCAGTATACTTTCTTTAAAAAGTTAAAAAAAAAAAAAAAAAAAAAAAAAGTCTATGTGGTATAATCAAGATGGATACCTGTGTCTTTAAATTACGTAGGGAATTTTGTATGTTTAAATAATTGTACTGGGTTCCATAATGCTTATCTTAGAAACTTTAGTAAAAGAAAATATATGAACTGTGCATTTGTGAATGCCCCCCTTAGAGCATTCATCCAAGTTCAGTGTGTAGTGTGATGGTTATTATAGATATTTAAAGTATAGTAAGTGGCTGTGTAACAGGAGAGACTACTGTTTACCTGCGTACTGAAGGGTATCTGCTGCCCGCGTAATTAAATCAGTATTGTCCTTTCCTGTCGGTTTGATCAATTGCAGTACCGGTAGCTTCCTGCTTGTGACTGTTACTAATTGTGTCAATGTACATCTGTAGTATGTACATGTGAAAGTGCCTTTCTATTTTAGAGGAGTCTTAGCCTTGCTCTTGTACCGTTGCCCCACTCTGTGCCCCCCCTCCACCTCCTCCTCCCAATTCCTGCTGCCCACTCCAGTGTTTTGAGGCTTCCTCCCTCTCCCCCACCTTCTCCATCCCCTCCCTCCTGTGCCTCAGTTCTCAGTAGTGTCCCATCTTGCATCCCTGTCGGTCCTCAGACTGTCTCATTTTCCTTGTAGACGTGATTGTGCCTTTCTCACCCCTGTGTCCTCCCATCCCACCACATCCATCCCCCGCTCATGTGCTGCTGACAGCATCGCACTCACCCGTGCTCTGTACTGCCTCTCACCATTTCATTCCCTCCTGTCTGAGGTGAAAATAAAGGGGGATACTTTTACAGTTCTGGAAAGAAAAAAATGTTTTGTTAATCTGTTGTGACAATGCACTTTTATGTATAGTACTGTACATTTTGGCATGTACCATTACAGGCTTCAGTATACAGTCAGGTTTGTTCTTCACGGTGTATCTTTATAATAAATAAGATAGTTCTGGCTGCCTTTGTCTGCTTCCAGTTTGATGTGCATCTCTGTGGTGTCTTCATTCCTTTCCTTTCTCTCATCACTACTTTCTCCCTGACAGCTAGTTTGCATTAAATAATGTGAAACTTTTACCTTTAAAATATTTTGTTATCTCACTTCCATTTCTTGTTCATTTGGAAATAGGGTGTCCTGCACAGGGCCCTGTCCATGAAGCTGTGGTTTTTCAGTCATGGTTTGGAGGCTCAATGTGTAGTCAGATAAAAGAGTCTTGGGAGAGACTTAACTGAGAAGCTGAGAGTGTACAAGCCTCCTAAGCATACACCAGATTGAAATCTTTCTTTTGAGAAAGACTCTAGTTAACCATGGCAAGCCCATCTTTGGTTTCATTTCAATAAATTGAAAAATAATCCTTAGGTAATTTTTATGTGCTTAGAATTCCCCGTGTAGTGGTATTTTTCTTTACCTTTTTTTTTTTTTTTTTTTTTTTTTTATTGAGACGGAGTCTCTCTGTGTCACCCAGGCTGTAGTGCAGTGGTGCAATCTTAGCTCACTGCAACCTCCCCCTCCCAGATTCAAGCGATTCTCCTGCCTCAGCCTCCTAAGTAGCTGGAATTATGGGCATCCGCCACCACACCCAGCTAATTTTTGTATTTTTGGTGGAGACGGGGTTTCACCATGTTGGCCAGGCTGGTCTCAAACTCCTGAACTAAAGTGATCCACCCACCTCAGCCTCCCAAGTGCTGGGATTACAGGCGTGAGCCACTGCATCCAGCCAGGTATTTTTCTTTAAATATAAAAAAAAGATAAATCAAGGTCTAGCAATTGTAGTAGATAGCTTTGTAAAACAATATAAGTTGTGCAAGATTGAATATTGATAAGAAATATAAAGTTTAAAAACTGACAGGCAAATCAAGGAAAAACACTTTTTAGTAAAGTGCAAAATACTAACAGAAAAGTGTGCAAATCATTAGTGTAACAGTTCTCACAAGCTGATACACTGATGTATCCACCACCCAGATTAAAAAATAGCACATTATCAGCATCCCAGAAGCTACTGTGCTCATGCCTTTGTGAATGTATCAGTATCCTGATTAATCACACCATAGTGTGGTTTTGCTTGTCATCTTAGCTTTCTACAAATGGGTTCATACAGTACATAGATTTTGTGGCTGGCTCCTTTTGTTGAAATGTATGTTTGTAAGAGTTGTCATTGTTAGTAAAACCATGGTTTTTCCATTTTTACTGCTATATAGAATTCCATTACATGAATATGCTCAATATGACATTTGTTTTAGTATTTCCTGATTAAACTTTGCGTAGTATATGCAGATATCTTTAAACATGGAGAAATGAATGGGCGGGTGGGGGACCCCCCTGTCAAAGGAGTTGTTTTCCCAAACTATGATGGAATAATGTTGAACTAAGCCGTTGACTGGAAGGCCTACTCAAAGGCAAGGATACTTTTCTTTCTTTCCAGAAAAGCACTGTCCAACATAGAGGCTGGAAATATTCATGGATGACACTGAAACTAGTTGAAGCTTTACTTGATGCTTATCAAGTCATGTTCTCTTACCCGATGCTGGATGCTTTTTCTTCAATGCCTACTTTAGGACCAGAGAGTTGGATTTAGAGGTTATCCCACCAGGAACAAATGCCCAAATCAGTCTGTAGAGTTGTTCCAGGAAAGACCCCACCATCCTGCTACCCTCAAATCTAAGCTCCTCAGCCTGCTACGACCATCTCCTGTTGAGAAAATTGCGCCTGCCTCCTCATCTCTCACTCCCGAGCCAGAGTCCCAACAGGGTGTGACTGGTCATCAGTTCCCACAGTTCATATGCCTGCACCCTGTAAGAATCTTAGGAAGGCAGGGCAAGAGAGTTTGCTGGCGTCTGCCTTGAGTAGTTGGGACTCCTAAAAAGGAAAATTCCCCAAGTTTGACCTAGAATGTCAAAAAGGTCCTAAAAGCACAGAATGATGGTAAATTCTATCCACAGGCCATATAGCCCTGGAAAATACTGGGAAACTGAGGCATGGGTTGGTAATTTATTGAAGTTTAGTAAATGAATTTGAATTAGGACCAGATAATCAATTTTTGGCTCACTTATACTATAGTATAAGCAAATAAGTATTTAAACTTTAGTGTAAGTATTTTTGCTCACTTCATAATCACAATGAAGTTCATCACTTCTTCAGTAGCCTTTTATCTATTTCTACATAGTAAATAGAAACTTGCCTTCTATAATAAAAAATAAAAACAAAATAGTTTTTCTATCAAGGTCAGTCTCAGCAAGAGAAATGGGACTGGGCTGGATATCAAAACACACTGTGTTTTGTGTGCATGTACATGTGTGTGGGTGGGGAGGTGGGGAGGGGTTGGAAAGAGAGATTGCTCCTCCTGCAGTCCTGAAACAACATGCCTTGTTCAGTGTTAACATCTTGAAGGCAGTTATGGCAGCATGATCCAGGAGATCGTCAGTTCTAGCATATTTGCAATCCAATTCTGGCGACTTACGGATGGATCCTTCACACCCAACAGCTCTCTATCAGGGGTGCTTCCGAGGGTCATTGGATTTCTTTTAGCTGCTTGGCTGTGCAGCTGAAGTTAGGACTTTTGATGAATTACCCTCTCAATGATGGTGTATTGTTCTAATCTTCTGTCTTTGACATACACAAGGAGCCCCTTGTGTAAAAATCATGTCCCTCTAAATGCAAGTGGATAATTGTGTCAATAAGCCAGGAGAGAAGGAAACATCTTCAGTGGTCCGGTGGCACATTCAAAATTGTACAATGACATGACATTAACTCAAACATGAAGTTTGAGTTTCTGGGTCTTTGATGGACTGCATCCATTAAAAAACAAAACATGGTGTCTCATGCCTGTAATCCCAGCACTTTGAGAGGCCAAGGCAGGAGGATCAATTGAGGCCAGGAGTTCAAGACCAGCCTGGGCAATGAAAACACAAAAAATACAAATTTTTGTATTCTTTTTGTGAGATCCCATCTCTACCAAAAAAAAAATACAAAAATTAGCCAGACATAGTAGTACATGCCTGTAGTCCTAGGTACTTGGGAGTCTGAGGCAGGAAGATTGCTTGAGCCCAGATATTTGAGGCTGCAGTGAGCTATGATTGCACCACTGCACTCCAACCTGGGTGGAAGAGTGAGATGCTGTCTCAAAAATAAAAAGGCAACATGGTCAAGATTTGTAATAGAAATTGCCATTTGAATTTTGATCTGTGAGCCAAAGATTATTACTGTGTTAGTAACTAAATATTACCAGATGCATTAGGAAAAGAAGGAAAAGAAACTTTAAATAAGCCAAAAACCTATTATATAGTCATAAGTCAAACTGAGTTACTAGACTTCAACAAATACCAACCCATGCCTCCATTTCCCAAACAGAAATAATAATATGAACGTCTTAGTATATTGTCTTCTAATCCTTATACTATGTTATTTTTTAACAGAGTCAAACTCATATTCTATATATAATTGTGTATCCTCATTGGATTTTTCTCCCTTACAGCAATTCACAGTAGGAGTCTCAGTCAACATGATTTTTAATGGCTGTATAATATTCTAGCATATGAACACATCATTATTTAACCATTTTCCTATCACTGAGTGAGCCTGTTTGAAGGTTTTATTTTTTTCAATTGAATGTTATGTTGTGGGGAGCAGCTCTATATATAATAATTGTCTGTGTTTGGATCATAAAGTTAGCACTGACTCCAAAAAGTGAAATCACTGGGTCAGAGGATACAAGTATCTGTAAGGCTCATGACAAATACTGCCGACCTGTTTTCCAGCAAAGTTGTACAAATTTACATCCCTGCCAGCAATGCATAAGAGTACACAGGTATAAAACATGGTCATTTATTCTTTACCAGTGTAATAGGTGAGTGGTAGGCTCAATGCAAATTCTTGGCCATTTGTTAACATGCACACCCACATTTCCATAGTACAAATCTCTATTTCACTCACCTCCATGTCCTAAACTTCATATGACTCTTTATTGTTTCAGCTAAACATCATCAAACAGAGATTTTCCTCAGGCACCTTAAGCTCAACAGACCCAATAATTAAATCCACTTTCTTCCATTTCAAAAAATATTCTGCAGCCCCTCTACATCCTCCAATCTGTTCCACTGCCTATCTCTGCTCTAACCTAATTTTCTGTGTGCCATTCCGCTTGCCACAACGATGGCCATAGCTTCCAAGTTGGTGTGCCTGTGCCCATTGTCTCCTCCTTGAAATGATTATATCTACACTGCTACCAATAAATCATCTTTCTTAAAAACAAAATGAGAAACCTAACAATCATTGAAAATGTTCCATGTACTGACATTGCTTCCCTCAACACGTTGCATGTTAATAGCCAACATGTATTGAGTACCAGACTCCATGCTACAAATGTTAATCCTCACAAGAAAGCCAAGAGAGCCGCTGTTATTATCATCATCTTTACCCATAAGAAAATTAAGCCGCAGGGGTACACTTGCTCTGGTCACACAGCTAGATCGTGACACAGCAGGATTTGATTCCAAGCCATTTGGTGCTGGAGGCTATACTTGTAACCACTGCCGCATTCTGACCTCTATAACATGCTCATGTCATTACCCTGCTCAGAAGCCATACGTGGCTCCCCATTGCTGCAGGACAGCATACTACTGTGTCTTATTCATCTTTGTATCTTCAAGCCTAACACATCACTAACTAAAAATGAATTCAATGTCTGCCGCTTTGACCTCAGCCTGCCATTTCAGCCTTCCTGCCACCAGCTTCTCTTCAGAACCTTTAGTTGCAGTCATAGCAGGCCACCTTTCTTTGAAAATGTGGTGCTGCGTGCTCCCTCCGCATACTTCATACCATTCCTTAGCCTAAAATGTCCCCTACTTCATCCTGATAACTGCCTGTTGAAATTGTATTCATCATTCCAAACCCAACAAAATGGTTACATCCTTCATGAAGGGTTCCCCAAATCTCCCAGCTGGCATTAATTGTTCTGTTACATTTTACTTTCATTGAATCAGGCTCCCTTCTGGGCATCTAACTATGAATGAGACACACAGGGCTTCTGGTCTCATGGAGTGTACTTCCTGGTATGATTTAAAAAAAAAAAAAAAAAAAAAAAAAAAAAAAAAGCACTACATAAGCCAACAGCTAAATCGGCAAAATAATTTCAGGTGTTGATAACTGCTACAAAAAGCAAAAGTGAAACAAACAGGGTGATAGAATTTAGAGTGTCTGGAAGAAGGATTTTAGATGAGATAGCTTGAATGCCACCTTGGATGTGGTAGCATTTGAGCTAAGACCTGAATAATGAGAAGGAACTGGCCATGTGAAAAGGAAGAGAAAGACCCAAGCAGAAGGAACTGCACATGGGAAAACAGGGCCACGCTCACGTGGTTAAAGAGTCAAACGCATTCACTGTGACCGTACCACCATAAGCAAGAAGCCCTGGAGATGAAAATAAAGGCCAGAGTATGGACAGAGATAAAATTTTGGAGGCCAAAGTAAGGTACTGAAAATTAGCAGGGCTTGGTGGTGCACACCTGTAATCCCAGCTACTCAGGAGGCTGAAGCAGGGCAATTGCTTGAACCCGTGAGACGGAGGTTGCAGTGACCCAAGATTGCACCACTACACTACAGCCTGGGCAACACAGTGAGACTCCATCTCAAAAAAAAAAAAAAAAAAAGTAAGGTGCTTAGATGTCATTCTAAGTTCAAGGAAAGCCATTGGAAGGTTCCAAAAAGGAACGTGACAACATCTATATTTTTAAAAGATCACTCCTCAAAACCACAATGAGATATCACCTCACACCCATTAGGATGGCCACTCTCAAATGATCAAACAAACACATTCCAGAAAATAACAAGTCTCGGCCAGGGTGTAGAGAAATTGACACCCTTGTGCACTGCTGATGGGAATGTAAAATGGTATAGCCACTAAAGAAAACAGTGTGGAAGTTCCTCAAAAAAACCAAAAATAAAATCCTCGTATGATCCACCAAGCCCACTTCTGGGTACATATCCAAATGAAAACAGAAGAGATATTTGCACACTCATGTTTATGCAGCTTTATTCACAATAGCCACAAGAGAGAAGCAACCCATTAATGGATGAATGGGTAAAGAAAATGCACTATAGACATAAAATAGAATATTATGCAGCCTTAAAAAAGAAGGAATTCCTGTCATATGCCACAATATGGATGAACCTTAAGGATACTAAGCTAAGTGAAGTGAGCCAATCAATAAAGGACAAACATTACATGATTTTACTTCTATGAGATATCTAAAGTAGTCAAACTCTTATAAACAGAAAGCAGAATGTTGATTGCCAGGGATCGGGATGAGGAAGAAAACAGAAATTGCTGTTCAGTGGTTACAGGGTTTCAGTTTTGCAAGATAAAAAGTTCTAAAGATCTGTGGTCCAACAATATGCATGCAAGTAACATCACATTAAACATGGTTAGGATGATCAATTTTATACTACGTATTTTTTAACCACAATTTTAAACATCACTGTAGATATTGAAGTCGTGTTTGGGGTCCAGGGGTGGGGAGGAGCTTGGGAGGGAATGGCAAGAGGGAAGTGAGAGACCACAATTAAGGAGCAACAGCAGGAGATGAGGGTGACTTGGACAAGATAGCCAGGTAGAAGGAGAGGAAGGGATGAATCGGGGTTTCATTTTAGAGTTAAAGTCAAAATTTGCTAATAAATTAAATATGAGAATAAAGAAAGAAAAAAATCAAGAGTGGCTCCTAGGATTTGTTTGTTTGAGCAAATGGGTGGAATATATTGATATATACTTAGAAAGAAAGAGTGGGGAAAGAAAAAAGTTGGCCAGGATGTACAACCAAATATTCAGGTTTGAACTTTTAATTTAAGATAGGTATTAGACTTCCAAGTGGAGAAGTCTAGGAGGCAGATGGACTTGAAGCTCAGGGGGGATTTCGGGCCAGAAGGTGTAAATTTGATATTTAAAGCTATTGGGGCTGGAGGAGAGCTCCTGAAAAGAGAAAGAGAAAGGAAGGTACAGAGCACATAACCAAGCCCTGGAGAGCCCAACTTGGAGAGCTTGGGTGGAGTGAAGAGCTGGCAGAGGAGACAGAAGGAGCAGCCAGGGCGGAGGAGGAAAACCAGGAGGAGCATGTAATGTGATCAGTACCCAGAGAAAAGAAGTGATTCGCATTTCTAGTGTGCATTTGTTAACATAAATATGATGATAATAAAGATAGTTAACATTTGTTATATATATTATACATATGATTTACATATATATTATATATTATATTATATATATATATGTAATTTTTTTTTTGAGACAGAGTCTTACTCTGTCACCCAGGCTGGAGTGCAGTGGCATGATCTCAGCTCACTGCAACCTCTGCCTCCCAGGCTCAAGTGATCCTCCCACCTCAGCCTCTCAAGTACCAGGGATTACAGGTGCATGCAACCATGCCCAGCTAGTTTTTGTGTTTTTTGTAGAGACGGGGTTTCACCATGTTGCTTGTTAAGGCCAGGCATGGTGGCTCACGCCTGTAATGCCAGCACTTTGGGAGGCCGAGGCGGGCAGATCACCTGAGGTCAGGAGTTCGAGACCAGCCTGGCCAACATGGCAAAACCCCAACTCTACTAAAAATACAAAAAAATTAGCCCGGTATGGTGGCGCATGCCTGTAGTCCCAGCTGCTCCGGAGGCTGAGACAAGAGAATAGCTTGAACCAGGGAGGTGGAGGTTGCAGTGAGCCAAGGTTGCACCACTGCACTCCAGCTTGGGTGACAGAGTGGGACTCCATCTCAAACTAAATAAATAAATATTAAAAAAAAAAAACACGATCAGGCTTGTTAAATATTTTTTATGTTTGTTTGTTTGAGGCTCCTGCCCCAGCCTCCAGAGCAGCTGGGACTACAGGCGTGTGCCACCACACCTGGCTAATTTTTTGTATTTTTAGTAGAGATGGGGTTTTGCCATGTTGGCCAGGCTGGTCTCAAACTCCTGACCTCAGGAGATCTGCCCACCTTGGCCTCCCAAACTGTTGGCATTACAGGCAAGAGCCACTGCACCTGGCTGAGTTAAATATTTTCTATGTGCCAGGCACTGTGCTAACTGCTTTCATATTATCTGATTTTATCCTGTAAGACAGGAATCATTATTATCCCCATTTTTCAGATTAAAACAGACAAGCAAAAGCTGAGGTTTAAAGAAATTATCTCTTGTAAAATCACACAGCTAACAATTGAGCCAGTATCTGGACCTAGATCTATTGCCTACAGAGCCCCACGTTTAGCTACTATTATCTGGCCTCTTTGTTGCCCCACACACTTGAAATATAAATTTTTAAAGACATTTTATTATTTTTTGTATTCATCAGAATTTATTGAATCCTGATTATTTTTTCCTTGATGTTGATTTTGTAGACTCGTTTGCAGGAAGAACAATGTCAGGTGGAGAGAAGGAACTGAATGAATATTTTTAACAAATTTGTAGATGTTAATATACTTTACTTATTTGCAATTCTCATAGCTATATGATATTCTATCCCATTTCCAGTGTTTTTGCTCTTTTAGTAGCAAATACTCTGAATCTCTGCATGTTACTCATTTTCTATCATCCTATTCCTTGTGATGGATACCCACGGGTACTCATCTACAGGATTAAAGGGTATGAGCACGTTTCTAGGTGCCCTGACCCCAAGAGTAGGGGTTTTGTTAGAGGCAAAGCTAAAAGGAAATGATAAAATAAATGAACATTTATATAAGTTAAATCTATTAATCTAGCCTAATACACCGAGAACAACAGGGAATAATAAGCCATCTATGTTAACGTGCATGGTTAGGACCTCAAGGAAAGTGGGCTCAAGCAATGAGTGTTAGTACACATGGAAAATCACATTTGCCATGTTTTCTATGGCTTTGGGCTGCTGCATCCCTGCAGTTTAATAGGAGAAAGGCTGGTGAAAATGTTACCAACTGCCAGGGGTCAACGGCGAAAGAACACACTTCTCTAGGAAAGATTACCTTCTTTGAAGAAGTGATGGGGGAATAAGGCATAAAACTCTCTGACCTGAGAGACCTTCACAGCCAGGCCTGCACTGCTCATGCTTTGGGACCAGAAAGTGGATGGTGTGATATGGTAGCTGCACCTCTGAGAAAAGGGCATTCTTGGCAGGAGAAAGGGTGTTACATGGAAAGATCAGTGATAGTACACACGCCTTTCCATAGACTGAGGTGGCTTTCCCACCCTTCAACACTCCTTCAGACCCCCACTGTAACAAAGGAATGTGTCTACCTCTAAATTCATCTTTTACTGAACAAGTAACTCATGAGGGTTGCCATATGTCTGACACTGTAGGAAGAGCTGGAGCAGGGCCTAAAACATTATAGTGCAAATATCTATTTACACATCTGTATGAGAGTAACTGATGCTAGCTGCTGTAACAAACAACCCCCCAAACTCAGTAACACAATCAAGCTGTATTTCTCCTTCACATCATAGCCTGGTGTGGGTCAGGTAGGTGACTTGGGGTTCTAGGCTCCTTTCATTTTTTTGCCACTGCCACACTGGAAATGGGATAGAATATTGTATAGCTAAGAAAATTGCAAATAAGTAAATTATATTAACATCTATAAATTTATTAAAAATACTCATTCAATTCCTTCTCTCTGCCTGATATTGTTCTTCCTGCAAATGAGTCTACAAAATCAACATTAAGGAAAAAATAATCAGGATTCAATAAATTCTGATGGATACAAAAAAGAATAAAATGTCTTTAAAAATTTATATTTCAAGTGTATGGGGCAATAAAGAGGCCAGATAATAGTAGTTAAATGTGGGGCTCTGTAGGCAATAGATCTAGGTCAGACACTGGCTCAATTGTTAGCTGTGTGATTTCACAAGAGATAACTGATGCTAGCTGCTGTAACAAACAACCCCCCCCAAACTCAGTAACACAATCAAGCTGTATTTCTCCTTCACATCACAGCTTGGTGTGGGTCAGGCAGGTGACTCAGGGCTCTGGGATCCTTCCATTCTTTTGTCGCTGCCACCTTAGTATGTGGCCACGATGATGAGGAAGAGAAAGCACTTGCAATGACGTGAGGTTTTACGTCTTGGTATGGAGGAGACACGAATCACTATTGTACATGTCCAAGTCACATGGCAAGCGAGGCCAGGAAATGTCATCTTCCTATAATGCAAGAAAAAGAACCCAGGGCTGGGCACGGTGGCTCATGCCTATAACCGCTGCACTTTGGGAGGCCGAGGCAAGAGGCTTGCTTGAGCCCAGGTGAGGATTAAAAGAGAGCAATTAAACACTGCCTGGTGCATAGTTAGTGCTCAAGAATTGTGCTATAATCAATGTTACTAAATTGTCTAGGATTAGATGTTTCTAAATTAAAACTATTTCCTGCTTTGTATTTGTTCTTTATTCCAAAAACTTAAAAGTTTCTCCAGTCATTTCTGGTTTGTCAAGGATGAAATACTACAGCAACTTCATGGATTGCGATTTCAAGTATATGAAAAGTTTAAGACCCAATTGCTTTTGAAGGAGATTCGTCTAGAAAAACCAGGGATTCAAACCCAACACATCTGATGCTAGAGTCTACCCTCTTAGTTGACACAGAATTACATTAAAATCACTATTGATTGGATTATGCTTTGATAAACATGCAACTTCATTTAAGTCTAGTAAATAATTAGCATTATGAGGTCAGGAGTATGAAACAAGCCTGGCCAATATGGTGAAACGCCGTCTCTACTAATAATATGAAAATTAGCCAGGCATGGTGGCAGGCACCTGTAGTTCCAGCTACTTGGGAGGCTGAGGCAGAAGACTTGGAGATTTACTCTTTAGAGCAACAGTTTCCAGCCTTTTTGGCAACAGGCACCAGTTTTGTGGAAGACATTTTTCCCACAGATGATAGTGGGAGTTGGGGAGATTAGACTGTCATAAGGATTGCACAACCTAGATCCCTCAATTGTGCAGTTCACAGTAGGGTTCATGCTCCCATGAGAATCAGCCTTGGCTGATCTGACAGGACACAGAGCTCAGGCAGTAATGGTCACTTACCCACTGCTGTGCAGTCCAGTTTCTAATGGGGTGGGGGGAGGGTAATTAGCATTATTGAAATCTAATTCATATATCATACAATTTAGTACTTTATTGGGTACAATTCAGTGGTTTTTAGTATATTTACAGATGTGCAATTATCACACAATGAATTTTGGAGCTGGAGTCTCACTCTGTTGCCCAGGCTGGAGTGCAGAATCTACAAAGAACTTAAACAAATTTATAAGAAAAAAACAACTCCATTAAAAAGTGGACAAAGGGTCAAGTGCAATGACTCATGCCTGTAATCCCAGCACTTTGGGAGGCCGAGGTGGGTGGATCACTTGAAGTCAAGAGTTAAAGACTAGCCTGGCCAACATGGTGAAACCCTGTCTCTACCAAAAATGCAAAATTAGCTGGTTGTGGTGGTGTGCTCCTGTAATCCCAGCTACTTGGGAGGCTGAAGCAGAAGAATCGCTGAAACCTGGGAAGCGGAGGTTGCAGTGAGCCAAGATCATGCCACTGCACGCCAGCCTGGGCAACAGAGCGAGACTCTAGCTCAAAAATAAATAAATACATACATACATACATACATACATACATGGGCAAAGGACATGAACAGACACTTCTCAAAGAAGACATTCATGCAGCCAACAAACATGAAAAAAAGCTCAATATCACTGATCACTAGAGAAATGCAAATCAAAACCACAATGAGATACCATCTCACACCAGTCAGAATGGTGATCATTAAAAAGTCAAGAGACAACAGATGCTAGCAAGGTTGTGGAGAAATATGAACTCTTTTACACTGTTGGTGGAAATGTAAATTAGTTCAACCATTGTGGAAGATGGTGTGGCAATTTCTCAAAGATGTAGAACCAGAAATACCATTTGACCCAGCAATCCCATTACTGGGTATATATCCAACGGAACATAAATCATTCTATTACAAAGGTACATGCATGCGTATGCTCATTGCAGCACTATTCACAATAGCAAAGACATGGAATCAACCCAAATGCCTATCAATAATAGACTGGATAAAGGAAATGTGGTACACATACACCATAGAATACTATGCAGCCATAAAAAGGAATGAGATTATGTCCTTTGCAGGGACATGGATGGAGCTGGAAGCCATTATCCTCAGCAAACTAACACAGGAACAGAAAACCAAACACCACATGTTCTCACTTACAAGTGAGAGCTGAAAAATGAAAACACATGGACACAGGGAGGGAACCAACACACACTGGGGCCTGTCGGGGGTTGGGGTGAGGGGAGGGAGAGATTGAGGAGAAATGGCTAATGCATGCTGGGCATAATACCTTCGTGATGAGTTGATAGGTACAGCAAAGCACCGTGGCACACGTTTACCTATATAACAAACCTGCACCTCCTGCATATGTGCCCCAGAACTTAAAATTTAAAAAAAGAAAGAGAAGATGGCTTGGAAGGGACTCAGTCAGAACTTATTCTTGTTTTACTTGGTTTAATCACTGGAGCATTTAGAAGCAGGACAATGGGAGAAAGTGTTTTGTTTCATCTCAGAGGTACTCTAGTTTCTCTCTCTCTCTCTTTTTTTTTTAACAACAAAAAAAATATTTTTAAAGGAAAAAATAAAGGTGATCAGAAAGGAGGAAAATTGGCCGGGCACAGTGGCTCACGCATGTAATCCCAGTACTTTGGGAGGCCGAGGTGGGCCAGTTGCCTGAGGTCAGGAGTTCAAGACCAGTCTAGCCAATATGGTGAAATGCTGTCTCTGCTAAAAATACAAAAAAATTAGTCAGGCATGGTGGCATTCGCCTGTAATTCCAGCTACTTGGGAGGCTGAGGCAGGGGAATTGCTTGATCCAGGGAGGTAGTGGTTGGTGGCTCACAGTTATAATCCCAACCCTTTGGGAGGTCGAGGCAGGCGAATCACCTGAGGTCAGGAGTTCGAGACCAGCCTGACCAACATGGAGAAACCCTGTCTCTACTAAAATTACAAAATTGGCCACGCATGGTGGCACATGCCTGTAGTCCCAGCTACTTGGGAGGCTGAGGCTGGAGAATTGCTTGAACCCGTGAGGCGGAGGTTGTGGTGAGCCAAGATCATGCCATTGCACTCCAACCTGGACAACAAGAGCAAAACTTCATCTCCAAAAAAAAAAAAAGAAAGAAAGAAATGAGGACAATTTGTTTAGCATGGTGTGAAACAAGATACATAATAATAAATATTCACTGAATAAAGAAAATACCTAACCAAACTAAACCAAAACAAATAAAATGGTCATCCATTTTAACAGCTCATAAATTTCCACTTGGAAAAAGAAAAGTTACAATATATCTTGTTTAGAATGGGAGTGTGTTGATGAAGAAAACATAGTAAGCCTCATTGTGGGAGAACCAAAGGCCTCCAGTGATGTAAGTAGGGAAGAAGGGGTTCCAGTATATCTGCTTATGCGCCCCTCAAAATAACTTATGGAAACTGGGGATAATTTACATTAATTAGAGGAAATTTCTAAATAATCCATGGCCAGGCATGGTGGCTCATGCCTGTAATCCTGACACTTTGGGAGGCCAGTGCAGGGAGATCACTTGAGGTCAAGAGTTCCAGACCAGCCTGGGCAACATGGCAAAACTCCATCTCTACCAAAAATACAAAAATTAGCTGGGCACAGCAGTGCACACCTGTGGTCCCAGTTACTCAGGAGGCTGAGGTGGGAGGATCGCTTGACTTGAGCCTGGGAGGCAAAGGTTGCAGTAAGCCGAGATTATGCCACTGCACTCCAGACTGGGCAACAGAGTAAGACCCCGTCTGAAATAAAAATAAGAAGAATTCATATTAGGCCAAATGCAGGTCATGGTTTTAAAAGTCCACTCGAATTGAGAAATAATCTTAGAATGAAGCTAACTGAGTCTTGGTAATACAAGATGAGCAGAAAAAATTCTGTAAAATAATTAGCAGGAAGTTCTAGACCTGGAAATATATTGGTCACAGTGAAGACAGGAGATAGCAGTGGTGTGATCTCAGCTCACCGCAGCCTCTGCCCCTGGGTTCAAGCGATTCTCCTGCCTCAGCCTCCCGAGTAGCTGGGATTACAGGTGCTCACCACCATGCCTGGCTAGTTTTTGTATTTTTAGTAGAGATGAGGTTTCGCCATACTGTCCAGGCTAGCCTCGAACTCCTGACCTCAGGTGATCCACCCGCCTTGGCCTCCCAAAGTGCTGGCATTACAGGCGTGAGCCACTGCGCCTGGCCACACCATCCTTATTACATTCTAGAGTTACACTGCCTGAGCTCCAACCTCTAACAGCTAGTCACAGTAAAATTTCCAAAAGTCCATCTATTCCCTCTTAGGCTCTCATTCCTCCCATATTATGGCCTTGAGGTTCCTTCTTGCTTCGAAGTGCCTCAGGGGACACAGTAGCTGTCTCCTTGGTCCTGTACTGATACGCTGAATATGGCAAAGAAGCACCAACAGTTGAGTAGTTGCTGGCCTTTGAGAGCTGTGTCCAAAGCACAGTGCTAGGCAATATGCCTGCCCGCCGGGTAAAACAACAGTAGTGTCCTCCGAAGCAGCAAATCTAAAATTGCCAACGCTGACACAAAGAATCAGAGGCACACGTTGGCACATGATTGAAATGCTCCAACAATTTCACAGAAGGAGTAAATAAGCATTTCAGTAAAAACAGATGCTACAGGCAACATATCCCATAACCGCGCCTAGTAGGTGAAGGAAGTACTTTTCACCTTAGCATATCTTTGGTGGTAATTATTTGTCAGTTTGCCCAACTGATGGGACAAACAAGATCATTTTCTCATTTACAGCTATTCTAGAAAAAGCAATAGAGAGAGTTGACTTAAAATGTAATGTTATTTTAAACTATGCAAGATATATTAACTTGTTAATACATGTAAATTTTCTACTTGTCCCTTTGTCATTATATCATGGATATAGGAAACAAAAGGAAGAATTATGTATGCTTAAGTCAGGATAAGCACTCCCATGAACTAGGAAGTCCCTGAGTAAAGAGTTAAGGAATTTGGTATCCTTCTTTCTGAGTGAAGGAATCTGGTATCCAGAGAATAAATGATGAAAATATCAATGTTACATTTCTTCATGTAGCTGGTAGCAAGACAGGCTTCATAATGGTTCTAGACTTCCACTGTTTACGTGGGCATCCTTTTCCTTTCCTCTTTTTTTTGTAAATATACATGCTATGGATCTATATTGTGACTTAGCTCTTAGCACCTCACAAAAGTCTGCTTGTTTTAGCCCCATGAACATCTACAGCTTTCTCAGATCTTTGCCAGGGAGAGGCTTTTAGGGTGGATGTTTATACTACACTTAAGAAAGAATTCCTTCCACTCTGATGAGCAAGAAAGGCAGTTAAAGACGAAAAAAAGTCAATAATCTTCTAAAAATGAAAACACATCTTACTTCTCCACTCAAACCCCCTATGACATTGAACCCTTAAATGCAGATAAGCCTAAAACTATATAAAACCCTGGACTTAGCAGTTTTATATACTAATGCATTTCCTTTTTCTTTAACTTAAGGTAGTTTGAGTTGTCACTAGCAACAGTTCAGATTAATACAGACACCAAATTATTAACAGTACTTATCTTCTAGTAGTGAGATTACAGGTGACAATTTTTCCTTTCTGTTTTGTTTGTTTTTTAGTATTGACAATAAATTTACTAATTTTTCAATAAAAGAAAAACTAAGGCATTATTTTAACGTATGGAGGAAAACAGATGGAACATCACTGAGGATGGAGAGCTGACGGACACCCAGTCAACCTAAGGAAAGGATCTGGACCCTTCTTGGCTATCTCCACTCCCTACTCCACTTACAGGGTTCTCGCAAACTCCACCCCCCGCCAACCCCAACACTCACGTTTCTTGCATAATCCAGTTTTTTAAATCCAGGGATAGGGAAACAGCATTAATGATTTCTGAAAGTCTCTGCCAAGTCTGTGATTTTCAGAATGACCGCTATTCCTGCTTGGGTCATAATTTAACTGTAATTAAATCTAAGGTTGATGCTGTATTTTTCTGTGCAAGAGAAAAGCACAGAACATGAGAAATTCTTTTTTCTTTCCACTAAACACTTTCATACTTAAAGAAAAAGAGAACACTATTGATGGGACTTTGGACACAGACAGTTAGAAATTCCACTAAAGTTAGTTTGAACTTGTTGAGCATGTTCCATTTGCAAAGAACAAAAAAATGCGCTTAATTTGCTGCTGGAAAGAGTTGTTCACCTAGCTCCTCATTCAAGTTCCTCATTCAAGGAAGTGACACTACTACCATGAAGAGTCATGGAATGTATCTGGGGACTGACTCATCTGGGGCTCCCTAAGATAGGCTCTGGGTCTCTCTGGAAATTTGGGTAACAATTTGGGACCTGTGGCCATCTCAAGGTTCTTGTCTGTGACCAGTAAGTCTGGGCAGAGCACAAAGAGTATCAACATTCATTTTGGCAAGCAAAATAACCTGACTCTGGATAATTTCTGCAAAAGGTGAATTTATTTAAAGCTATTTTAATAGTTCAGAAAACCTGCAGGAAGACCAGAGAATTAGGCTTGAGGGTCCCTAGCTAGGAACCCACTCAGGGTTATGCCACATAAATGTTTAGAAGACATCACCGCCTCTGTCACTGTCCCTAGACCCAGACCCAGCAGCCAGTATCTACCATCCCCAACACTGCCAGAAGGAAGAAGGAAGGAAGGAAGGAGGGAGGGAGGGAAGGAAGGAAGGAAGGAAGGAAGGAAGGAAGGAAGGAAGGAAGGAAGGAAGGAAGGAAGGAAGGAGAGGGAGGAAAAGAGGGACGAAGGAAGAGAAAAGGGAGGAGGGAGGAAGGAAGGAAGTAAAAAAGGGAGGAAGGGAGGAGGGAAAGAACAAAGGGAGAAAGGAAAAAAGGAAGACTGAAGGAAGAAGGGAGGAGGGAGAGAGGAAAGGAGGGAGGGAAGAAAGAAAAAGATTGCCTAACTAGGACACCAAGCCAGTTGGTGGTAGTACCTTCATGCCCTTTCTTCCCTGCAGGGCACAATGGCTGGTGACACCTTTCTGATGGATTATTTCTTATAGGTTGATTGGGAGCTCTGAACACGCTGAGTCTGCCCCAAGCAAGATTAGCAGTTTTCACTTCATGGCCACCTCTTCACTTCCTGCTAGGGCCTTCCAGCATGGCTCATAGAGTGATCACTGGCTTCACTTCCTTTGGCTGAAGCCCATCTACCATATCTTCTTTGAAAGCAAAGAAGCTATTTTAATAAAGCCCAAGGAGGTTAGCAAGAAATTATTTCTGTTCTGGAATGTGGGCTCTGTTGTCACATCATCTAAGAGAACCTAGAAATCTAGACTTTTGTGTAAATTTGAAAATTATTCCAGTCTTGCATCTTAACCTTTAGTTTGTAATCCTTAAGGGAACTCAAATCTTAGTCCAAGAAGAGGCCTTAAAAAAAAATGTGCATTTCTGCTACCCACCCCCACCCCATCTGCTCTCCTTGCCTCGTTTAGTAACACCTTACTTCTCACAAACCCCTTCTGATGTTGTCCATCTCACTAGGCCAAGGAAACCCAGCAATGCTCCCAGGAACATCAAGAGATTGCTTCCTTATCACCCCCTGACCCCTTACCTACTCCTGTGCCCTAACACTGCAGAGAATGGTGAAGTCTTTCTGTCTGATTTCATGAAGCTTGCCACCATTTCTTTTAGATCCCAGCCGGGGAGTTGCTGGAAACAATCAACAATAAAAATAACATGGTGTTGCAGTCTGCTATACACTGAAGTGTGTCCCCTTAAAACATATGTTGAAACCCTAACTCCCAGCACCTCAGGATGTGACTGTATTTGGAGACAGGGCCTTTGAAGAGGGGATTAGGTTAAAATGAGGCTGTTAAGGTGGTTCCTAATCCAATCTCACTAGTGTTCTTTTAAGAAGAGGAAATTTGAACAAACATAAGAGACACCAGGGATGTGTGCACATAGAGGAAAGGGCACATGAGGACACAGAGTAAAGGTCACCATCTACAAGCCCAGGAGAGAGGCCCCAGGAGAAAACAGATCTGCTGACACTCCCATCTGGAACTCCGAGGCTCCAGAACTGAGATAAGATACATTTCGGCTGTCTAAGCCACCTGGCCTGTGGTAATTTGTTATAGCCCCAGCAGGCCAATCCACAGGCACTGGAGGGAGGCAATAGGCAGTAAAAAGCGGGAGGATCTCGGACAAAAGCCCAGTTTCCTCCTTATGCAGGATTGGAACTCTCAGGTCACAGAGCCTGAGTTCGGATACAGGGGGTGTTCAGCCCAACAAGGTCTACTGAGCCTCCCGCAGGATCTCATGTAAAGTAGTGTATCTATAATAGTGGGGGGTTATAGATTATAGGAAAGGCTCTTAGAGGTTCCTTCCAAATCCCCAAGGGATTTTCCTTCATTATAGAATATGAGAATTACTGTCATAAATATCATGTAAAAGTTCTATAGCAGCAAACTCGCAGTATAAAAATATACCAAAAGGTCTTTTCCAGAGTTCATGTTAATACACCAAAAATAATCTTAGAGGTCCATGAATTCAGACTTGATTCAATATATTTTCTCTAAAATCTCTAACAATCCCCAGATTTAGCCAACCTGATAATATTACCACTTATGGCTGGGTGCAGTGGCTCACGCCTGTAATCCCAGCACTTTGGGAGGCCAAGGCAGGTGGATCACCCAAAGTCAGGAGTTCGACACCACCATGACCCACATGGTGAAACTCTGTCTCTACTAAAAATATAAAAATTAGCTGGGCGTGGTTATGGGCACCTGTAATCCCAGCTACTCGGGAGGCTGAGGCAGGAGAATCGCTTGAACCTGAGAGGCGGAGGTTGCAGTGAGCCGAGATTGTGTCACTGCATTCCAGCCTGGGTGACAAGAGCAAAACTCCATCTCAAAACAAACAAACAGCAACAAAACAACAACAAATATGTGTGTGTGTGTGTGTGTGTGTGTGTGTGTGTGTGTGTGTAATCACTTATTCTTTTCCAGAATCTCAAAATAAGCAGCTAAATTAATTCCTTGGGAGCAGTCAAGAAAAAATTCACTCAAGTCTGTGTAACATGTGAACAAGATCTATTTCGCATTGATTATCCCACAGAGTGGACTCTAAGCAAAGAGGAATAAAACCCTCATCAGCCCAGGAAGGGAAAAAGAGCCAGGTTTCTGGTGCTTCTTGAAAGGATCTGCCTCAAAGTCCAATTCTAATAAACACCTCAGTGAGGAACAGGTGATTCATTGCATTGGTAGAAGTCTCATTTATCATTGAGTCCACTATAATTATTCTGACCTATTCTATTTCATACCAAAATAACTTTGGAGGAATCCAATGGAGTTTGGCAGGAACACCTTTGGGGGGATAAAAAGAAACGTAGCTTTTGCAGTGTCATTCTTTAATATAAGCCACAAAAGACTGTGTAGGGGTGGGGGTGTCTACTCAAATCACAGAGGTGAAATGACTTAAGACATGAGATCCAATAATAAGAAAAGATTACATAAATCCTAAAATATTATAGAGTATAAAAATGTACACCCTTTAAAAGTATTATATGACATGGTCAAGTTTTAAGGAAAGAAAGAAAGAAAGAAAGAGAAAGAAAGAAAGAGAGAGAGAGAGAGAAAGAAAGAAAGAAAGAAAGAAAGAAAGAAAGAAAGAAAGAAAGAAAGAAAGAAAGAAAGAAAGAAAGAAAGAGAAAGAAAGAAAGAAAGAAGGAAGGAGGGAAAGAAAGGGCTTAATGAATCCACCTCTTCTAAAGAAATTGGTCCCCCAAATTTCCATTTCATTGCCATGACAACTAGTACTCCATCATTGCCATGGTAACCAGCTGAATAGCATTAGTCTAAAGACAAGCTCTCTGATTGGGTGACCAACGAAAGCCATTAGGTGCCCCACCACAATGCTGAAAGACTGTTTTGCAATCACTTTGACCTATTTCTAGCTTTTCAATGTGTTTTAATTCTCCACTGTGTTTCCCTAAAACCAAATGTTTTTGGAAGGAGACAATTTCAAGAAGTGTATAATAACTGTATTCCTGCATGTCCCTGCTAAGTTCAAGACCATTTGTTTTCTATCCCAGAAGTGTGGTAATGTATGACAGCCATACCCTTCACCATGCCTTGCAGTTTAATTATGACATCCCCTCTGTTACAGCAACTAGGCACGCTAGCCACATCTAAAACCAGATGTTGGTTGCTGGTGACAAGAAGCTGCCTTCTTTGTTTGATGAGGCCACTGACAAGCTGAACTGCAAGGAAACTTTGAGGGTGGGGAGTGACAATCTGGTAAAATAACAGAGCGGGGGCCGGGTGCAGTTACTCATGCCCATAATCCCAGCACTTTGGGAGGCCGAGGCAGGCGGATCATCTGAGGTCAGGAGTTTGAGACCAGCCTGGCCAACATGGTGAAACCCTGTCTCTACTAAAAAAAAAAAAAAAAATACAAAAATTAGCCAGACATGGTAGTGGGCACCTGTAATCCCAGCTACTTAGGAGCCTGAGACAGGAGAATCGCTTGAACCCAGGAGGCAGAGGTTGCAGTGAGCAGAGATTGTGCCATTGCATTCCAGCCTGGGCGACAGAGCAAGACTCCATCTCAAAAATAAATAAGTAAATAACGGGGGGAAGGGATACATGTATATGGACATGCTCTTGTTTATATGTGTATGTAAATATATGTGCATGTAAAATAGTATTTACAATTTTAAAATGGCTTTTAAAAAATGCTCTCCTTTTAAAAAGGCTGTTGAGATATGATGATGATTGATGATGATGGTGGTGATTACTATTATTATTTTATAGATGGGGCCTCCCTATGCTGCCCAAGCTGTTCTTGAACTCCTGAGCTCAAGCAATCCTCCCACTTCAGCCTCCTGAGTAGCTGGGGCTACAAGTATGTGCCACTGTACTTGGCTCACTGTTAAGCTTTTTAAATGAAAACATATTTTCCAGCTGATAATCTTGCTGGCTACTTGCTCAACGCCAACTGCATATATATTCATGAATCACTCGCAGCACACTGTTGGAAGCAGAGATACCTTGGGAAACCTATTCCACCCCTAGCCCACCCCCTCTCTAGCTGGACCACACTTTTGTTAGGTGTATACTGTTGAGAAACTTCCTTGAAAAATTCCAGCTCTGGACTTTCATAAAATATGTGTTGAGAACCTTCCAATAGGCAGTGCCAGAGTTGCTAAAGCAACGGACTTGAAAGTGCAATCTAGTTAGAAGGCAGGGAGTTAGAGAATGGAGGGAAGGCACCTGCCTTGAAACTGGGCTTGCAGAGCACATACAACTGAATATCACAGATCAATGAAAACCAAGATTTCTCAAGACACCTTTATCAATTCAACACATATTTCAGAGCAGCTGCTAGGTAGCACTCATCTAAATGCTCAAGATTCACAGTGACAGGAAGCCCTGCCCGTGTGGAGTCAACATTCACGTTTTACATGAGAGTGGGAAAATGGCAATAGTTCATATCCAAGAATAGAACTATTTTGTGTGGAATGACAGAAATTGTGGGGTACTCCAACCCTGAGCATTCCTTGGCATGGCCACTGGTGCTTGTTATGCCCCAGCCACTGTGCAAAGGCTGGAAATGCAAAGGTCAGCAGAAATGGGCTTAGGCCTTGGCCTCAGGAAGTTTACAGAACAGAGAGGAAGGGAGTTGCTCAGAAGTAAATGGTCAACCACTTACAATGGTGATCAGGACTCCGAAGGAAAGGAACTGAAGAGCCCTCTGCCAAAGGAGACTGAGCAGGGCTGGGCAGAAACAGGGCTGGAGTGCCCAAGGAAGTGATGACTGACATGAGGCCTGAGGGATGCAGGGATAAAGGGTGACATAAGATAGAGGGTGAAGAAAAGCATACAAGACACAGGGAACAGCAAGGACTGCTCCGCAGACCCAAACAGAGCCAGGCAAGAACACATGTGATGAGCCTGGGGAAGGGGCCGGGCTCCACACGCAAGTGGCAGTGTTTATTAAAAATAAATCCTGGCTGGGCGCGGTGGCTCAAGCCTGTAATCCCAGCACTTTGGGAGGCCGAGACGGGTGGTTCACGAGGTCAGGAGATCGAGACCATCCTGGTCTACAAGGTGAAACCCCGTCTCTACTAAAAAATACAAAAAACTAGCCGGGCAAGATGGCGGGCGCCTGTAGTCCCAGCTACTCGGGAGGCTGAGGCAGGAGAATGGCGTAAACCCGGGAGGCGGAGCTTGCAGTGAGCCGAGATCGCGCCACTGCACTCCAGCCTGGGTGACGGTGCGAGACTCCGTCTCAAAAAAAAAATAAAAATAAAATAAAAATAAATCCTTAGATCACAAAGCCATGTACTAAGTCAGAATGTGCTCCCTAATCAATTTAATATGAATCTATACATGGAAAACAATGTTTTTGTTTGTGGTTGGAGATGATAATAAAGGGGATATGGTTTGGTCTGAGATTAGAATAAAGAGAATTTCAGCACAACAATTTTTGAGCACCACTTACATGCCAACACTAAGTGTAAAAAGACAAAAGACCCAGTACCTGTTCCTTACAGCTTAGTCATACACACAGAACTATATGCAAATCCATCTAGCATACCCAGAAAGTGACAAGAGAGAAAGGTATGTGCATGGGACAACCTTCACCTGAACATTTGCATCTAGACTAGCCCAGGAGAAACGGTAGCTACTATTGTTAGCCCACTGCCTTAGAGAAAAAGGCACTCAAAGTATCAGCTGAATTACCCCATAGGGTACCACTATGAAGATCAGAGTTTTATTTGAAGATCTATTCTGAACCTCCAGAGAAAATTCCATTTCTCCCTCCTAGGAAAGAATTCAGCAACAGTAGTTTCTTACCTAGCCACAGTACCAGGATAAATTCATTTTAAATGCATGCATGAGAATAGAAACATGCACAGCTAGCACCAAAAGAACAGATGTAACCCATGAGAAATGATTAAAAGTTTAGAATATGCCTCATAGGGGGAAAAAATTCAATAGCTACCGAAATGAGTCTTTCTACACAGCTAGAACAGAATCCAAGGGAAACCCTCTGACCCGAGATAAGGAATCCACAGGCAGAGTGACTAATACTAACAGATGGATTTGGTCTCTTCAAAGCCATTTAGAAATGAAAAGCACTGCATCCAAATGTTTATCATCACTGTTAATAATTGCTATTTTTGCCGCTATATTCATTATCTAAACTTGACAGAGTAACTCAGATCACACAATTCATGCAAGTACAGCAAGACAGGAGACAGAAGACCTGAATGGAAATCTCTGTCAAATAAACAAGATTTAAAGTACGCGAAGCAACAATACCACAAATAAAATTGCTACCTGGCAAGGGAGAACACCTTACTATGAGTCTGTTTTATAGAGTCTCAGAATTTTCTATTTAGGAGGAAACCTACAGGCCCCTATAGACCAACCTTCAACATAATTGCTATCCTCGTCATTGGATTAAAAAAAGGAAAGGAGGGGAAAAAGGGACAGAAAGGGGAAGAAAGGGAGAGAAGAGAAGAAACAAAAGGGAAGGGGGAGAAGGAAGGAAAATTCAAGTGAATGAAACAGTACAGGGATGAAATCATAATCCTGCAGCTCAATGCTTACTTACTTCTCTGTCTCCTCCCAGGTTGACTCCAAACGATTGATACTCACTAGTTAGGAGGTCTGATCAGGTATAGATAAGCTGTGCCATACAAAAGGCCCCAGGGGGCTTATCCTGTCTTTAAAAATAACTCCAGAATACTACATCAAAGCCTTTGCAGAAAATCCATATGCACTCCCAGGGCTCTGACCCATAAAACATTCTTACCAGGGACCTGGATGAGGCCATGCACTGTGCAATGACTATGAACCAATGGAAATCTTTTTGAAAACTTGCTGGACGGTCCACTGTGTAACCTACTTTGGTATGTCTTTTAATCTGCATAAAGGACATTTCAGCCCGTAGCACCAAGGAAGGGTATTACGTGAATAAACAAGGTGTTCTCTTTCGTGACTAATTTCTGTGCCTCTAGATAAATTTCCCTAATGAGGAGTTCTCTATTGAAGTTTTCCTTCTTCCCTTCCTTAGTCCCTCTTCTCTCCCACAAATTATAAGACATGTTTCATACCCTAGAAGAGCTCACAGTCTAATGAGTGACAGAAGACATTTATTCCTTCATGAAGGTCTGAAATATCATAGCATTTCCAGTAGTACAAATAGTTTAGAAGGCTTGAGCCCAAGTCAAGAAGAGACACATCTTACTCCAGCGAACAAGGCAGAGAGTTAAATGCCATGAGAGTGGGATGAACAATTGGGACAGGGTCCTTGAAGGAGAAGAAATTTCTTCCAATAGGGGATATAGGGGAAAAACTTAATACAAAAGGTGGCCTTTCCTTGGGTCTTTCAGGAAGCATAGGGTTTTGGCAGATAAAGATGGCAAGAGGTGATGATCTATCCTAGATTAGAGGTTTTCTTTTCTTTTCTTTTCTTTTCTTTTCTTTTTCTTTCTTTTTTTTTTTTTTGAGACGGAGTCTTGCTCTTGTCACCCAGGCTGGAGTGCAGTGGCGTGATCTTGGCTCACTGCAACCTCTGCCTCCAGGGTTCAAGTGATTCTCCTGCTTCAGCCTCCCGAGTACCTGGGATTACAGGCACCTGCCACCACACCCGGCTAATTTTTTGTATTTTTAGTAGTTGTATTTTAGTGGTTTTGCCACGTTGGGCAGGCTGGTCTCAAACTTCTGACCTCAGGAGTTCTGCCCACCTCAGCCTCCCAAAGTGCTGGGATTACAGGTGTGCACCACTGCACCCAGCTGATCATAGGTTTTCAAACTGCAATCCCTGGGCCTGCAGCATCAGCAACACTTAGAAATGTAAAAGCTAGGGTCTTACCATTGACTTGCTGAATCAGAAATGAGTCTGAGCATGCTTTGTTTAGCATCCCAGTGATTCTGATTCATACTTTAGTTGGAGAATCAATAATCTAGATTTAAGATCCTTAGTCTGGGGTCTGTGAACTTGGATAGGGAAAAAATATATCTTTATTTTCCCTAATGTCTAACTGAAATTTAGCATTTCCTTCCATTGCCGATGTAGGTCATAAATTGCCACGATAATTATTAGGACCAATGCCATATCTTGTTATTAAATGTATTAATAAAGAAGAATGCACACAACATAGCAGATTTTTAAATATTTTTATAACTGTATTTCAATATAATTGGTTTCTTTGTAATTCTGTGTATCATTTTATAGATTAAAAACATTGTGAGAAAGTGTTTGTATGCTTTGCAGGCTGCCAATGAGATCTCATCTTTTATCATACCAAAAATGTGAAGCACCCCTAGTCTAGAAGGATTCCAGGCAAAAAAAAAAAAACTCAGAGCAAAGGCAAGAAAATACATGGCCAGGCAAGAAAATACAAGGCTGGCCAAGTATTCCATTTTGCGTAAAACTGAGGTAAAGCAAGGAAACGGCAAAAGAGAAAAAAAAAAAAAGGCTGAACCTGATTGTCAGAACTGGACTTCTTCCATCAGACTCTGGGGAGCTACTTAATCAAGACTTTTTAAAAAGAGGGAGTGGGGCCGGGCGCGGTGGCTCACACCTGTAATCCCAGCCCTTTGGGAGGCTGAGGTGGGCAGATCACGAAGTCAGGAGATCGAGACCATCCTGGCTAACAGGTGAAACCCCGTCTCTACTAAAAATACAAAAAATTAGCCGGGCATGGTGGTGGGCGCCTGTAGTCCCAGCTACTCGGGAGGCTGAGGCAGGAAAATGGCGTGAACCCGGGAGGCGGAGCTTGCAGTGAGCCGAGATCGCGCCACTGCACTCCAGCCTGCGCAACAGAGCGAGACTCCATCTCAGGAAAAAAAAAAAAAAAACAAAAACAAAAAAGAGGGAGCAAGAGGCAGAGCCAAAGAGACACAACCAGCTCAAGGTTTTCAAATAATTCCCTAGCAAAGGTAAGAAGGCAGGCCTGGAATAGAAAGAAACAGAAGGTGAGAGACCAAGCAGGAGATGACGTTTCTAATCCAGGCTTGACTAATAGCCCAAAGTGAAGAAAGAACTATGAAAATGGAATGAATATGAGAGTGCTGTGAAGATTCAGCAGTGACTAAAACAGAAGAATCAAACATGACTCCAAAGTCTGAAGAGAGGGCAACTGGGGCAAGAGTCATACTAAGAAAGAATTAAGGATGCCAAGTGGAGCAAGTCTGGGTAAGGAAAGTGCTGAGTTGCCTACAGGATATCCGGGTGAAAACATCCAGCAGTTATTTATCTGCCTGGGACAGTACTGACCTTTAAGACTTACTGTATCTCCTGAATAGCCTATTTGGACTTCATCGAGAGCTTTTCCCAAACAAGGATTTTTATCTTGGGGGCCCATGGACTCATGGGGAGTCCCATGAACCTCCCAAATTATTAAAGCAAATTCTATTTGTGTTCATGAACATCTGGGGAGAGGTATGTACTTTCATTACAAACTCAAGGCGCACTAAACTCCCTTTTCCCTCACAAAAATATTAATACTCTCCATTCATCCTTCTAAACACTCCAAGCAAGGTAAGCCCTCTTGTCTGAAAATTTGGGAAGGCAGCATGAGTCTCAGAACAAACAGAAAATGCCTCAGGAACAAAGCAGAAGCAGCAGTTACAATCATGTATGGATGGTTCTGAGTCAGGAGACGCTCACTGCACAGTCACCAGATGAGGAAGGCATTTGGAATGTCTTGGTTAAAATTCACTGGAAATGACAGAAGAGTTTCTGACTCATCTCTTGAGCCAATTCTTGCCTGAATACCTGTCTCTACAAGAGCAGTCATTAATGCCCCAACCTTAAACAGTAAAAATGGTCATTTTTATAAACCTCATACCGCTCAACTCGCCACTGTCCAAAGAAGCCGAGTTGCACGGGTTGTCCCAGGATGGAAACGAAGCCACAGCCAAGGAGCTGTGTCTTGCTTTAGTGTTGCCATCTACTGGCTGGTCTTCATGGACTCTCATTCCCAATCTTTTCACTGCCAAAGGAAAGATTTTGCAATTAGGCTGCTTTTTTTTGACACAAAGCCTCTCTAGAGAGTTCAGACCCCAAGAGGTTAAAAAATAATAATAATAATTAACAGCAACCTACCAGCTCCAAAAACAAAGTAAGGCAATATCAAATGTCAACAATGTTACTAAGAAGCTTCAGCATTGACTAATAGAGTTTATGGTGAATGCTCCCTAAATGTTTGTTAGCCCCACATAATTAAGACAAAAAAGATGCTTTTAATGTGTTGTATATGAAGTGATAATGAATACGCAGAGGATTGTGCCCACAGAATGGAATAGGGAAATAATAGCATTCCAAATTGTTACTGTTATTGTTTCATTAAAAGTAATTCCCTTTGTTAGGCTGTGTGTAGAAAGTGGTTTTCATGGTAAGCTTAATGAACATAGTGCCAGGGACTCTGGCTGAATAGCTGAGAGTGAGAATTGAATGGGTTCTCACATACCCCATGAAGACAGGAAGGAGGGACCAGGTTCCCCAAGTGAGGACTTTGTTGCTCTTATTGAACTACAATGAAAGGGTCTTGTACACCTACTTCTTAAGCCCATGGCACTGACCAGAACAGCAAAGACTGTCTTTATTTCCGAATGCCATAGTAACTCTTTTCACTATTCTTTTGTGTATGTGTGTGTGTGTGTGTGTATGTGTGACAGTACTCACTCTGTCACTCAGGCTGGAGTGGCATGATCTTGGCTCATTGCAGCCTCCGTCTCCCAGGCTTAGGTGATCCTCCCACCTCAGCCTCCTGACTAGTTGGAATGTACAAGTGCAGGCCACCACATCCAGCAAAATTTTTTTCCTTGTATTTTTTGTAGAGATGGGGTCTCACCATGTTGTCCAGACTGGTCTCAAACTCCTGTGCTGAAGTGATCTGCCAGCCTCAGCCTTCCAAAGTGCTGGGATTACAGGCATGAGCCATGCCTGGCCTCTCTTCACTCTTCTTGTGTTCACTTCCTCCTTCCCTGATTTTTTGTTTTTATTACTTTTCTTCCTTTCCTCTTTATGAACTGTCTAACCCCACATCTACCTTCCACCTCATCATACTGGCACAAACTAAGAGCTAAAAGGAAAAGTGAGTTGCACTTAATTCTTCTCCTTCATATGCTTTTCCCTTCTTTTCTGTTTTGCCTTTTAATCCAGCAAAGCACTTTATCTTTCACTCACTTTCGCATTAAAATGTAGAAGGCTGATTGTGTTTGGCCTTTCGGTCCATTATCACCTTCCTATGTAATCAATACATATGGGTGATAAACATAAGTCACAACCACCATCTTATGCATCAGCAGCTAATACAATTAAAGACTTTTTTGTTTATTAATGAAAGGAGAGGTTGCTAATCCTTTCCTCCTATAACTTAAGGAACAGAAAGAGGAGGAAAGAATATAGTGCCCTTAGATGTCAATAGTGCCCTTAGATGTCAATTGTCCCTTCTCCCTCCTCTTGGAGTCAGGACCCCTCAAAAAAAACATTCACTCAAGGAGTTATTGAAGGTTTCAAAGAGGAGAGAGGAGAGGTTTACATTGTAACCTCACAACTGACACCCTGAGAGACCTCCCCCTATGCAGTTTTCCCCCTGCTTTGTACTAGTGCATATAAGGGTCTACTTAATCCTACTAGGCCGGGTTGAGCTTCTTGGTTCCTCTCCCTATCACATCCAGCAATCTCTTCCCTCCGAACCCCATTCTTTCTCCAGGGAAGGAAAAATGAAAGCCCTGCAGGTAATAAGGCCAATCCTACTCTAAGTATCTCCTCAAAGTATTTTCTCTAAACATTTAACACTTCCCCTAAGAATTTTCTTACCAGCTGTTAAGTAGTTGACATTTTTTCAATATTGTTACAATTCCCACCTGTAAAGTTTGACAAATCTATACGATTTTTTTTTAAAGCTAGATATCTCTTCAGGTGCTGGTGGTCCCCCTTCCTTGGAAGTTAATCCCTAAGGACAGAGACAAAAAAATGTATCTTCCTCTCCTCAATATCATTCATCCATCCTTTTAAAAATCAAGCAAGACTACAGGGGCTCAGCTTTAATAACATAAAACATTATTGCTCCTGGAGATCTGTGCTGTTTTCAAACTAAAAATAACATTTAATAAATACTATAAGAAGCACTTTCTCAAGCTTTCCAAGGACAACTATACTTCCTAGACTAGATAGTTACATTTCACAAAAACTGGCCTTGTTATTAAAAAACATAGTAGGAAACAATATGCAAATAAGTCATTGTGCCTGTATAAATGGTTTACTATGGAACTGAATGATTCCACATCAATTTAGCCATATATAATTTGGTCAAAAACTTTAACTGGAATGTCCATACGTTGGCCAATGGGAGCGTAAAATGAGGTGGTCACATTTATTTGTTAATATCCATTAGGAAAATGTCAATTCCCCATTCTGCTTAATTGCAGGAATTCCAGGCTCTTGAAAAATTCCTCTCCTTAGTATTCCTGGAAATCAGGACCCCAACCCAGTTGTCTGCTCCCTCTGCCACTCATCTGCCTCCTGACCACATTCCCTGTGCACAGGCTGACAGGGGCTCTGCGGCATACCACTTTTGGCAATTCCTGGACTCAACCTTCCTCCTGCTACTGCTGCCCTCCCCTAAAAGAAGGCAGAAACCCCTCTTTTAATTCTTTGATCACATTGCTCAGCCCATCCATAACTTTTAGCAAAGACTTCTTGGAAAGTTCAGGAAAATAGAAGGGGGCATTATGGCATCAATACCTCAAAGCTGTGCTATATGTGGTGATTCCCAGAGAACAACAGTTCACATGTACCTCATGTCCCTTAAAATAGTGAACTCCAAACTGGGATTCTACTGAGATATGGAAATATTTTTCAAAAGATATGAGAATAGAGATCATTTTAAGAAAATCAATTTTTAGGAAATCAATTTCAGATTCCTCAACTTCCATATGAACTCTCTCCTAAGAATCTGTGAAAGTAGTTTTAGTAAACTAAGCTTTTTCTACCTTCTCCTTTAATAACTGCCTTTCTCTCACCAAAAAATAAACTTACCTCTCACCCATCTGTTTACTATAGTGTATTAGGAGACCATTTTCCATAGGTTTTTTTCATGTTCTGCAGGTCTTGAGAGTAAGGCATCAACTGCCCTTAGTTCTGCACTATCCCTAGAGGTTTCAGTGGGAAGATGGCTCTGCCATCACCACGTCAGACGTCTAGCCTGCAAAAGTGAGAGACAATACATTTCTGTTGTTTTAAACCATCTAATTTTTGGTATTTTGTTATGCGAGCTCTAGGAAACCAACACACTTACTGGCTAGAATAGGAATGTCTCCCTCTGGAGCAAAGGGAAGGCATGCTTACAAACCATTATAAAAGACTGGGGGCCGGGCGCGGTGGCTCACGCCTGTAATCCCAGCACTGTGGGAGGCCGAGGCGGGTGGATCATGAGGTCAGGAGATCAAGACGATCCTGGCTAACACGGTGAAATCCCATCTCTACTAAAAATACAAAAAATTAGCCAGGCATGGTGGCAGGCGCTTGTAGTCCTAGCTACTCAGGAGGCTGAGGCAGGAGAATGGCGTGAACCCAGGAGGCGGACCTTGCAGTGAGCCGAGATCACGCCACTGCACTCCAGCCTGGGTGACAGAGTGAGACTCCATCTCAAAAAAAAAAAAAAAAATTGGGGTTGCCAAAGATCAGAATTCTCACATGCATGTGAGCAGACATCCATCTGGGCCCATCCACATTGGTCCTGAGATAACTGAAGCTTAGGAAATCAAAAACGCAAAAACGATGTTATCCAGCTCCTGCTATTACTAGAATAACTGTCTTGTGTCTTCTGTCCGCATCTGTGAAACTATGTCAGGGCAAGTTGTTAGCTAGCAAATAGGGTAAAATCACAAACCCTTGCCAGTTTTTAACATGGGGTATTATCATAGGGTGTAAAAATATCTGTCCAACAAACAAAAGAACATTTAGACAATTTCTTTAACCAAATCACTGTAAACATTATACCTATTCATTTCACAGAAAATGTATTTCAAATTAAATATAACTTTTTTTTCTTTTGAGACAGAGTCTCACTCTGTCACCCAGGCTGGAGCGCAGTGGTATGATCTCAGCTCACTGCAACCTCTGCCTCCCAGGTTCAAGCGATTCTCCTGCCTTAGCCTCTCAAGTAGCTGGGATTACAGGTGCCCGCCACCACGCCTGGCTAATTTTTTGTATTTTTAGTAGAGACCGGTTTCACCATGTTGACCAGGCTGGTCTTGAACTCCTGACCTCAAGTGATCCACCACCTTGGCCTCCCAAAGTGCTGGGATTACAGATGTGAGCCACCGTGCCCAGCCAAATGTAATTTTTTAAGTTTAATATTTATTAAAATGTCATTTGGTCATTAAACTCTTAGAGCCTACAGTAACACAAAGAAAACTTACATCTATAATATACTGAGTAGTATTTGATAGGGTAACCAATAAGACTTTTAAGCAAAAATAAATTCATTTTAGGATTAAATTTTTTGGAAGTAGAATGGAGTTCAGGGAGCAAAAGAAATCAAACAATATTTCCAACTGTTACAAAGCATGTTAAAGTATTTTTAAAGATGGAAAATGGTAGCTATCAAATCTCTATTGTACCAAGATTTCACTGGATACATTTAAAAGACCAAATAACATTTTTAAATGCCAATATTTACAATACATAATAAAATGCTTCTTTTGAGGCTATTTAAACATAATGATTTGATATTCTTTTAAAAAATCAATCAGAGGGACGGGTGCAGTGGCTCATGCCTGTAATCCCAGCACTTTGGGAGGCCGAGGTGGGGGGATCACGAGGTCAGGAGATCGAGACCATTCTGGCTAAAATGGTGAACCCCCATCTCTACCAAAAATACAAAAAATTAGCTGGGCATGGTGGCGGGCACCTGTAATCTCAGCTACTCGGGAGGCTGAGGCAGGAGAATTGCTTGAACCCGGGAGGCAGAGGTTGCAGTGAGCCAAGATCGTGCCACTGCACTCCAGCCTGGGTGACAATGCAAGACTCTATCTCAAAAAAAAAAAAAAAAAAAAAAGTCAATCAATCAGAGTCTCATGGTTTTTCCAAAATTTGTAGGGAGGTGCGCAAGTAAACAAGTTTGAAGACTATTCACTGCCTACTGGTTACAGCCCTTTCAGCTCTGGGCCACCTGGTTGGTTGGGGCCAGATCACCGTATTTCAAGCGTCAACCAAGCAGACACCATGTTGATCTTGGTTAACTGCTATATCACGACCCTTAGCATAGTCAATGTTAAATTAATGAACGTTGAATATTAGAAATCATTCACATCTTCCCATCCACTTCTGCTTCAGGGATTGCTCTGACACTGGCCTAGCCTGAAATGACTGACACCAGGATGACTGTGGGGGGTAAAGTGTGTGTCCTACATTGTCTATCTTGTCACAACAAAAGTGAAATGAGTCTAGACCTAAGCTGGATCGACCAGCTGAGTCATTATAAATCTCAGATCAAATCAGGCATTAGATTTACAAATGTAACTGGATTGTAGACTTACTGTGCGGTTTTTAGGACCAGCAAAAGGAGAATTCACTCTCTAGGGACAAAGGTAGCAAAAGTCCCAATGACTATCTTCCTCTCCTAGATCAATGTCAAGCGCCATCCTCCGTTTTCCGGCCATTCTCGCCGCACATCTAAGCAGTTGTCTTTCAGAATGCACTCCCATGTAGTTGCCTCATGTGACCCTCTCCTGAGTGATACCATCACTTAGAACCCTAATCCCAGATTCTGACATTAGGGAGGGACTACAGAAGGGGGAACCCATTTGCGTCTCTCCATTTTCTAGTGGTGATATTTTACACATACCGTATGGTTTTAAATTTGAAGTACCCTAGAAACAGACCTTGTAATCAAAAGGAGATTGAAAAAATAATGCAGACAAGGCATTAATGAAGCCTTATGGATTTACACCATATCAAGAGAAGTCTCCAAAGGCAGAAATGCACATCAAGCCTATTTCTTCTGACTCATTTCCCCTGGAGAAGCAGCTTAGGATAATTCAGGCAAAAGGCCACGAAATAATTGCATTGGTAACAGGAACCTGGTAGAAAAACAGAGAGGGAACTGCTAAATTAAACTCAAACAGGGCTTTCGTGGGGAGTCACATAGCATGTTTTTTGTTTCTCACTTGGGATAAAAAAAAATCTAGTTTTCTTACATTTTTACTTGAAAAAAATCAGAGGCTAATTTAATGCTTTTATACAATAATTAGTGCAAATACACTAAGAGTGATCTTTTACATAATAATAAATCACATAGTAAAAATACACTTGAAAAGATTTTAGAGTAACTTTTCCTGCCAAATAACCTGTCAAATACATACAGCAATGCTTGGCTGCATTGGCCAAAGGCCTTGTGTGTTCATGAAGTGGCTAGGATTAATTGTGGTCACCCTATTAGTATCAACACTGACCTTTCCCCCTCTATGTATTCCTTCCTTACTGCCTGAAAAAAAGTAACTGCTTATAAAAACAATCAAAATGAATACTTTCAGATGCTCTTTCCCAAAACTGGGTCAGAGACTACTGGGGTATGTCCTGGATCTCAGAGGCATGGGAAGAAAGGTGGCTAAAGCAGAATCTATGAGAAAGAAATCAGAAACTAAGGTAAGAGAGGATGGGGCTGGGCATAGTGGCTCACGCCTGTAATCCCAACACTTGGGAGGCAGATCACCTGAGGTCAGGAATTCGAGACCAGCCTGGCCAACATGGTGAAACCCCGTCTCTACTAAAAATACAAAACTTAGCTGGGCGTGGTGGTGCGTGCCTGTAATCCCAGCTACTCAGGAGGCTGAGGCACGAGAATTTCTTGAACCCAGGAGGCAGAGGTTGCAGTGAGCGGAGATTGCGCCACGGCACTCCAGCCTGGGCAATGGAGAAAAGGGTAAGAGAGGATGGGAGGGAGAAAAGGAAGGAAGGGAGAGAGGAAAAGAAGGAAAGAGGGAGGAAGAGAGACTGATAGAGGGTGAGAGGAAAAAATGTGGAGGAAAATAATCAACAGTAATTAAGAGAGAAAATTAACCATGAGGAAGAAATAAGGGAAAGTCATAATATTTACCAAAAAAAAAAAAAAAAACCTTGTGGTCAGGGAGAAAATGGCTGCTTTATTTCAAATTCAAGGTTAAACCTAAGAGGCAGAAATCCTTATACATTCACATACATTTCTTTTAAAACTCCCCAGTGTCTGGAAGATGCTAAGGAACTAACTCAATATGTTAAGAACTAGTAAAAATAAATAAAGGCCGGGCGCAGTGGATCATGCCTGTAATCCCAGCACTTTGGGAGGCTGAGGCGAGCAGATCATGAGGTCAAGAGATTGAGACCATCCTGGCCAACATAGTGAAACCCCAACTCTACCAAAAATAGAAAAATTAGCTGGGTGTGGTGGCATCTGCCTGTAGTCCCAGCTACTCGGAAGGCTGAGGCAGGAGAATCACTTGAACCCTGGAGGCGGGGGTTGTGGTGAGCCGAGATCGTGCCATTACACTCCAGCCTGGGCAACAAGAGCGAACAAAACTCCATCCCAAAAAATAAATAAATAAATGAAATAAAATAAAGAAAAGCAAAAGAATCAAAGATTTATCCATTCATTCCATATGAACTGTACTTCAAGGTATTAATAGTTGGAGGTGAATTTCTCTTTGTAGATGTATTCTGGCTAATGAGAAAAAGAATAACAATTAGAATATTACCAGTTTGTAACCTCTAATGATACAGTCTATCTAGGCAATGCCAGTTATTAGCTGCTTCCTAACAAAATATGCAACACCACTACACAAAGAAAAGCTGAATCTTATTAAACATCTTGCTCTAACTTCCAATATAAAGGGGGAAAAAGGATGAAAAACATGTTAAGTGACAGTTCAAGGATACCGTCATCAAACTCCTGACTGTAAAAACCTTACAGGAGAAATAAACTAAACATTCCCATCAAAAGGCAGAGATTGTTGCTCTTTTTAATCTGTCTTACCTCCTTAGTTCTGTCTGTAGATACTTCAAATACAAAGATATAAAAATAAGTAAGTTAAAAATGAGAATATGGAAAACACACACACACACACACCACAAACAGTAAGCATAAGAAAGCTGGAAGGGCAATAAAAACATTGGGCAAAATGGACTTTGGAGTAAGCAGTAGCAGTGGAGATAAGCAGGAAACTTCATAATGATAAAATGGTGAATACAAGTGAAGGAAAAACTATAAATGTGTATGGGCCTAATGACAGGGCTCCAAAATACAGGATGGAAAAACTGACAGAAGTAAAGGAAGAAAATCACAAATCCACAAGCAGTGTTGGAGATTTTAAAACACCTCGCTCAGTAATTGATAGAGTAACCAAGGGAAAAAAAAGAAATCATAATATAGAAGAACTAAAATGCTATCAACCAACCATAAAAATTTGGAAACAAAAAACCACAAAGATTCTAAAATAGGAAGAGTGGGTAGGTTGGTTAGGCATTTATCTGCCTCCTCTTCTAAACCAGTTCTCTTTCAAACATAATAACTAGGTACAGGTTTGCCACAGAATTGAAGAGAAAGAAAAGAACAGGAAAGGTGCCGAATTTAAGAAAAGAGTGGTCCATCTTTTATTTATATAGCCTTCAAATTCCAGAAAGTTTCCAAAGCCTTTTTTACACATATGATCTCATTCCATCCTAACACTATCCTTTGAAAAGGGAGCCCACACTTCCGTAGCTCCATTTTATAGACAAGGAAGTTGAGCTCAGAGGCTGATTTGCCAAACGAACAAAATCGCGAGTCTGCTCCTACATCAAAAGGGTGGACGTATTTTAAAGATCACCTGAGGGAATTCCCTGGGAATGTAGTGAAGTATCAATTATTTTCTTTCTAGAAAGTACATCTTCTGCTGGACACAGTCGCTCACACCTGTATTCCCACTTGGGAGGCTAAAGAGGGAGGAACACTTGAGCCCACAATTTCGAGACCAGCCTGAGCAACACAGTACGACCCCATTTCTAAAATATTTTTTAAAAATTAGTCAGGCCTGGTCCTAGCTACTCGGGAGGCTGAGGCAAGAGGATCGTTGAGCCTAGGAGTTCAAAGCTGCAGAGAGCTATGATCATGCCACAGTACTCCAGCCTGGGCGACAGACAGAAAAAAAAGTATTTGGAAATATTTCCCCCAATATGTCCAAATATCCAAAGCAATTAATATAAGGGTATTGGCTTCTTGGTTAAGAATTGGGCTTCTGTAATCCCAGCACTTTGGGAGGCCGAGACGGGCGGATCACGAGGCCAGGAGATCGAGACCATCCTGGCTAACACGGTGAAACCCCGTCTCTTCTAAAAAAATACAAAAAACTAGCCAGGCGAGGTGGCGGGCGCCTGTAGTCCCAGCTACTCGGGAGGCTGAGGCGGGAAAATGGCGTAAACCCGGGAGGCGGAGCTTGCAGTGACCTGAGATCCGGCCACTGCATTCCAGCCTGGGCGACAGAGCGAGACTCTGTCTCAAAACAGAAACAAAAACAAAAACAAAACAAAACAAAAAAAAGAATTGGGCTTTATTTTCACACACTCCCTGAAATGACACAGCCAGAGATCAGGTAGAACCCAGAGAGAAGAAAGTTACAAATCCTGTGTCCAAACAGCATCCTAAAATGAAATACTCCTGGATGGAACCCTTGGCAAACTCGGTGTTGACCAAACTCCCAGTTACCCATAAAAACTTATCAAGTGATGGTTTAGAAACAGATTCAAAGAAAGCAGTCTGCAGAAAATATGCAGATCTACTCTTTTAATTAGCAAAACACAGACTTTACAGAACTCATTACTGTATTTAGAGAATAAATCTCAGAGTAAAATGACCTTGTTTCTTGACTTCAACCAAATTATGTGGGTTTTTTTATAATTAGAAAACTTTATTGAAGAGCTTAAGAAATAATTTAAGTATCAATATTGAATCTTCCAAAACTCCTCCAGTAAGTCTATGACAGCTGCACAATAATTCATAAATATATATTGTCTTAGATTTTCTTAATATTCACATCTGCCTTCTGTTCTTTCAAATTCTTTCTGTGTTTATGCTTAAAGATAGACATACAATTCAAGTATGTTCAGGTGAGGACTGGTTATTTAAATAGCATATATATGCTTTACATCAGGGTTCCACTGAAGCATATATTCTTCTAGGTATTTGGGGGACTGTGTCATTAAGGCTAATGGTGATTTAATCTAAGAGGAAAAAAATGAAAAAAACACATGCATACCAAGGAATATTTTTCAGTTTCTTGGCAAAACACAAAAGAGAGGAAAAGTGATTTGACTTTTTAGCTCCAATTGCTTTCAATTTCTTAGGTAAGGTCAATGTAGAATCTGCTGAGATTTTTTATAGAACCTGAGTGAATAAAATGCAGAGGTAAATCACTACTTTCTATTTAAAGCAAACTGGCTTTTTACAAAGCTTATGACCATTTTTAAAGAAGAAGAAGGGAGGCTAGGTGCAGTGGTGTATGCTTATAATCCCAGTGCTTTGGGAGGCCGAGGTGGGAACCTCGTGTGAGTCCAGGAGTTTGAGACCAGCCTGAGCAACACAGTGAAACCCAGGTGTGATGGCTCATGCCTGTAATCCCAGCTACTTGGGAGGCTGATGTGGGAAGATCACTTGAGCCCAGGAGGGTAAGGCTGCAGTGAGCCATGATTGTGCCGCTGTACTCCAGCCTGGACAATGGGACAAGACCCTGTCTTGAAAAAAAAAAAAAAGGAAAAAAACACGTTCTTCCCAGAAAATAAAAAATAGGCCACAGTTTCTTGGTTCTTCTTCTTCTTTTTTTTTTTGAGACAGGTCTCACTCTTTCACCTAGGCTGGAGTGCAGTTGCACAATCTCAGCTCACTGCATCCTCTGCCTCTCAGGTTCAAGCGATTCTCTTGCTTCAGCCTCCAGAGTAACTGGGATTACAGTCGCCCGCCACCACACTCATGGCTAATTTTTGTATTTTTAGTAGAGAGGGGGTTTCATCATGTTGGCCAGGCTGATCTCGAACTCCTGATCAACTCCTCATGTGATCTGCGCTTCTCAGCCTCCCAAAGGACTGGGATTACAGGCGTGCACCACCGTACCTGGCTGGTTCTTCTTTATTCTGCCAGGCAGTCCACCCTAGGTGGGCAGGCTTCCTACGTGAACTCCGAGGGGTTCTCTGGTCTCTGCTGATGTTGCTGGCATACCTGTGGACACCCAGTAAAACAGTGGCTCCATACAATCATGAGAAAAAAGATGAATGTGACCATTACATTTCACACAGGCTTTGAAGGAACCATCAAACCAGTAACAACTCAATTACTCTTTGTGGCTTCTTTTTATTTTGAATCAATAATCTAGAAGGGAAGGTCTGCACAGCCCATTATGCCTTCACTGATCCACCTACTTCCCATGAACACCTGCTGAAGGAAAGGGATAAGGCAGCATGTGCTAAGATGCAGTGCTGCTTCTAAACACAATTTGTAGGGGGCAGGCATGAAACCCACGTTCAGAAGTACTTAAGTACTGAGGTGATTACTCAACTATGAAAAGGTCTTTCAGGCGCACAACTGATTTTTAGCAGGTGCAGGGTATGAAGACTTTCATTGTGATTTTATAAAAGTAGGCTATGTTGCATGAGTATCTAAAAGCGGCTGAAAAACCGACTGCATGCTTTTAAGCCTAAAAATAACCCAGGACTAGAGCCAAACATGTACATTTCAGCAGAAAAGTGATAAACAGAAAGCCAAGTGGGTAATATGCTGAAGAATGAAGAAAGCCCACATGATGGCTTATGCTGACTTTAAAACTGAGTGAAACATTCAAGCATTAAAGAAGTCAAAACAAATGCAGTTAGGTGTATATATCACCCCAAAAGAACCTATGGCTATTAAAGCTGCCATGAGGATCTGCTGAACTGTTAAAACCTTACTTATGTTATGCTACCAATCTGATTCACCTTCAGTTTCAATAACTGATAGAAATTTCTTACCAAGACCCTCATTTTGGCATCATAAATGTTAACTTGTAGATCAGAATCATAAAACTACTAACTCCATATTCATTTGCTAATTTATGAGACAGAAAACATACAGTCCTTAATTCTAAAAAGGCCATTTAATATCTCACCCCTATTACTCTTCCAAGGAGGGAAACAGAGAGGGTGTCCGGAATTGCAGTAGAACACATTTAGAACAACAGAAAAACATATGGGGAAAAAAAAAACCCAATAAATATTCAATCTACAAGAAATATAGGAAAATAGGGGGAAATACTGCAACAACTTCGCTGTACCATGGAGATACATGGTAGCCCATGACCACTTCCTGGATTACTCTTTGGATACTCAATTCAATTGGCCTTAATTGCTTATAAAGTGTGCAACACAGGGAGGATCTGTCTTTAATTTAGTTCTGAAAGAGGCATGAGTGGACATAAACTCTAATCACAGACCACCGTAGATCATTAGGGCAATTAAGAACAGTTTCTAGTCTTGAAACCCCTCCACACAAATCACCTGCTAACCTTTGGATCCAGGTTTCAGACTTGCAAACACTTTGGGGTTCTTAAGGGCAAGTGAGAGTTCATTGAGGAAGGAAATAAAGTGGGAGTCTCTCTCAGATTTCTTTGACTCAAAAATGACGACAATGGTAAAGTGAGGTTCCGGGCGGGTTAGGAAGTAGGTACTCTGAACTTTGTCGTCATAGAAGTGGACCACTTTCTCCAAGCTGTTCAGATCAGATGTGCGGTCCGTCATGATCATGATGACATTGGGCCAGTGCATGACTGGCCTGTCGCTGGGCAGAGACACTACAGCTGGATACTGGTCCACACCCTTGGGGGCCTCTCTGTAGGAATGGGGGTGGTGATAACCATGACCCTGAAAACTCTCAGAACCCCTGTTGTCAAAAATTAAGGACACATTGGCAGCGTCATATTTCCTGATGAAGCTGGAAATCTTTCCAAAAAAGTCTGGGTTAGCTTTTGCTGTCAACGTTTTCATTTCTGAAGCAGTAGTTTGTCGGCTCAGAGCCTCATGAAAGTAAAAGCTAAACTTGGCAAGAAGCATGTTTTTGAGTTTCATCAGCCAAAGGAAAAGGTGTGGAGGCTGCACGGCCTTCTGAGACTGCCCTCCAAACAGATGTTTCTTGGTCTCCCGCTGTTTCTCAAAGATCTGGCCCCAGGTCTGCAGCTTGGTGTGCGCACTGTGTAAATTAACCAGAGACGGGAGGAACTTCCACTCTGAGACCTGGGCCTGGGCTTTCAGGAGATGACATAGGACATCAACTTCCAGCTGGAAACTGCTTTCCAAAGGACTGAGGATTGGGTGGTGAAATCTAAAGGGAAGAGAGAAATTAACAGAGATACGTGGAAATATTACTTCACTTGCCACACTGACATTTTTCTAACCACAAACCAACAATATGGCCAAACAAATAATATTATGTTTCAGGACAGGGGAAGAAAAGACAGAAGAACTACATGTTGATTTATTTTAAAATTCTGATATAATTTCACCATTTCAAAATTATGTCAACATCATATTTTCCTGTGGAAATAGCCTGAGAATAGTGGCCACTTTCTTTTCAACAACAGAAATACCGAATTAGCTACAATTCATTTTTTTTAAAAATTTATTTTAGACTGGGTCTTGCTCTGTCACCCAGGCTGGAGTGCAGTTGTGCAATCATGGCTCACTGCAGCTTAATTCCTGGGCTCAAGTCAGCCTCTCGCCTTAGCATCCCAAGCAGCTGAGAATATAGGCACACGCTCCATTTTCTGTGGAGACAAGGTCTCCCTGTGTTGCCCAGGCTGGTTTCAAACCCTAAGTGTTCTTTCTGCCTTGGTTTCCCAAAGTGCTGGGATTACAGGTGTGGGCCACCATGCCTGGCCTAAATGAGCTATAATTCTTTCTGAGTGTATTTTATTTATTCTGGGAATTGTATGACTAAAACAATCATTGAAACAAGGCGTGCTCTTTTCAGAGTGTGGTCCTAAAGAGGCAGAGGTAAAACAAAAAAATCACTAAAACATCTATTGAATGTGTAGATGACACATATAAACTCATTTAATGTTCACAGTAATGCCATGAGGTACTAAACCTGTATTGCAGATGAGAGTACATACTATAAGCTTATATGGAAAACACAGTAGATAAAATAAATGTTTATTAAAGAAATAGAGCATTTATTAGACAGTCCTTATTCAATCCTGGTTCCCAAATTCCCTTCATCTTTAATTACAGTTAAAAACAAAATGGTGGCCAGACTAGCCAACATGGTGAAACCCCATCCTTACTAAAAATACAAAAATTAGCCAGGCATGGTGGCACGTGACTGTAATCCCAGCTACTCGGAAGGCTGAGGCACGAGAATTGCTTGAACCTGGGGGGGCGAGGTTGCAGTGAGCTGAGATCGCACCACTAAACTCCAGCCTGGGCGACAGAGCAAGACTCTGTCTCAAACAAACAAACAAATGGTGACCCAATAAGAAATAGCTAATACTTCAATCACTTTCCATTTATCTTAGGATAAAACCCCAAATCCGTAAAAAGGCCTAGAAGGCACTGAATAATGTAGTCCCTTCCCAGTTTGAGTCACATTCTTATTCTTCTCACTTTCTCCAGATATTAATTAAATAACTGAAAATGTAACTATACTACAAGGAGTTCAAGACAGTAGTGCAATTTCATTTCCACTTGTCCTAGACAAAACGTGTAAGAGTTTTTGAAGCTGGGCACAGTGGCTCATTCCTGTAAACCCAGCACTTTGGGAGGCAGAGGTGGGTAGACTGCTTGAGCCCAGAAGTTCATGAGACCAGCCTGGGCAACATGGAAAAACCCCATCTCTACAAAACATTCAAAAATTAGTCAAGTGTGGTGGTGTGCACCTGTGGCCCCAGCTACTCAACCCAGAAGGCTGAGGTGGGAAGATCACCTGAGCCCAGCAAGGCTGAGGTAGTGGGCTGTGATTGCACTACTGTGCTTGACAGAGGGAGACCCTGTCTCCAAAAAAAGTTTTTGACTATAATCTATAGTAAAAAACACACTTTATATTGTGACCAAGTACCTGCACACATAAATATTATTTTATTTCAATATTTTCTTACTATGTACAATGTACTCTGCTAAATTTCTCCTTGAGTCATAATGTTCTAGAGGCAAAGGAGTGAATAGAGGAGGCAGCTATTACTTCCGCCATTAATACTTTCTAATATATGTTAAATATATTTTATTTTCTACTTGATATTTTCTAATATATATTAAATATATATTATTTTCTACTATATATATTAAATCAGATTAGCAACTCACTAAGTTAACTTTATAACCCATGGATTACTACCTGCTGTTTGTAAAACACTGTTCTACTTCACATGTAACAGTAATGTTTAGAGGGAAAAGAACATGATGTGGGACATCCTCTCTTCTAGGCACAGGGAAAAAAGGGCAAGTTCAGGGACCCTAGAAAAGTGACAGCATGACCCGTTTTCATCAATACTGTACTTCTTCCTTATTTTTCAGGTCTCCTCGTCAGTCACTTCTCTAGAAAAGCCTTCTCTGTCTACTTCTAGACGAGGTCAGGTTCCCCAGTTACATCCTCTCATTACCTAATACCTCTCTCCCACTTCAGTAGTCTGACCATGCAGTTTCTCAGGAAAACAGACATATGGCCCACCCTAGTTTTAACTCCTCCTAAAGTGGAAGTAATAGCTGCCTCCTCTATTCGCTCTTTTGTCTATCCAGAACATTATGACTCAAGCAGAAATTTAGTCAATGTGGTGACCAACTATGTAAAGATATGAATCCAAGTCTCTGCCTCATTAACTCTGCCTGCTGGTTATGGGCTGAACGAAGTTCTATAACAGTGGAATAGAATGGCAGGGAGAGTCCTTTCTGTACAGACCACACGGAGCTTTCTTGCTCAGTTTCTCTTCTGAGAAACGCCTAGCGGCTGCCAGGCCTAATACATGCTCCTTCTCCAGAAGTCTACATCAAGCGCTTACACTCTTCCTAAAGATTCACAGCACCTGCAGAGGCTGCGGAATCACCTCAGCAAGTGATCCCACTGTAAAGGCAGGGGAAGTACTTGTATTTATTGAGCACATTATATGTTCCAGGCACTATGGTAGATGATCTACAGGCCTGAGTGCATTTGATCACTTCATTCTTAATGAGATGGACGTTTCTCACACTATTTTGGCTGCTGGTGAAAAAGAATATGCTGGTTATCAAGTAAACAATTAGAAAAAAAAAAATCACAAGTATATCTAGGATTTTTGTTTAAATCTACTTAAATACTAATTAAAAGGATTACAGTTAAGAGAATCCATACTAGGTTGGATATTATAAGAGATAAACCGATTATCATGTGAAATGTCGTTATTCGTGTTATCTGCATTTTACATCAACATCCTTCCAGCTGAGGCAGCTAAAACATTGGTGAGATCAAGTCTAATAATATACACAATCCATGGAATACTATGCAGCCATAAAAAGTAACGAGATCATGTCCTTTGCAGGGACATGGATGAAGCTATAAGCCATTATCCTTAGCAAACTAATGTTAGTAGGAACAGAAAACTAAACACTGCATGTTCTCACTTATAAGTAGGAGCTGAACAATGAGAACACGTGGACACAGGGAGGGGAACAACATACACTGGGGACTACTTGGGGAGGGAGGTGCCGGGGAGAGCATAAGGGAAAAGAGTTAACGCATGCTGGACTTAATACCTAGGTGATGGGTTAACAGGCGCAGCAAACCACCACAGCACGTTTACCTATGTAACAAACCTGCACATCCTGCACATGTACCCTAGAACTTAAAAAATTAAAGTAAAAAAATAAATAAATACACAAAAAATCAGAAAGATAAACCAGATCTCAAATCTTCTAGCTTACGCATTCAATTAATTTGGACTTTTCAAACATTATATATTTTAGAATGAACACTAAGAAAGTTCAGGCTGAGAGCAGTTGCTCATATCTGTAATCTTAGCACTTTGGGAGGCCAAAGCAGGAGGATCATTAGGAGCCCAGGAGTTTGAAACCGGCCTGGGCAACACAGTGAGACCCCTGTCTCTACAAAAACTTAAAGTATAAAAAAATTAGCGAGGCCTGGTGGAGTGCGCCTGTAGGCCTAGATACTTGGGAGGCTGAAGTGGGAGGATTGCTTGAGCCTAGGAGGTTGAGGCTGCAGTGAGCCATGATCACACCACTGTACTCCAGCATGGACAGCAGAGTGAGACCCTGTCTTGAAAGAAAAAAAAAAAAAAAAAAGCTCACTTCAGCAGCACATATACCGAAATTGGAATGATACAGAGAAGATTAGCATGTCCCCTATACAAGGATAACACTTTTTAAAAAAAATCTACTTAAATACTATATATTTTTTAAAATGTTTTAAATGCACACATGCAAAACCCCATTATAGAGTAAGTCTCAAAATCTTTGAATTGTAAGAAAGCCACCTTAGCTTTTAGGCCCCTTGACACTTATAAGCATTAAATATCACAAACCTCTATAATCATGGCTATTAGGAAAATCTGCCCAGGAACTAGGAACATAGTAAGACTGTTAATCACAGGATTAACGACATGAAATTAGAGAAAATTCTGGTACAAATAACACTATTGTTATCTTTCTACTGCTTTTGGCTGGAAATCATCATCTATAGGCAATGCTCTCCTTAAGAGGACATAAATTCCCTGTCCAAACCTTCAGAAAGAATTCCGAACAAGCTCTTCCATAACATACACTAAAAGTGCTTAAGTGCTCAACATTTATTAAAGATAAATGTGAATGTTGAAGCTATTTTTCAACCTCAAGAAGAGCTAAAAATTCATGTTAATGTTAGTCTGCCAAGACTTAGAGATTAGCATTATGATGTATCATTTCCCTGTTTCCACTGCCATGTGCCTCATAGCTATTCACAACTCGTATTATAGGAGGCTCTGTTAAATGGTTGTAATCCAAAAATATCCACCTAAGCTACGGCAGCAAGATTGAAAGAGTCTGAATAGTCTTAATACAGAATAAATTAACAACTATTTGCAGAGATCATCTGCTCTGAGGAAAGGAAGGAAGGAAAAAGGGAAGGAAGGAAGGAAGGAAGTCTCCATAGAATAGAGGAAAATACAAATGAATGGATTTGTGTAATATTCTAATGAAACACTAAACTCCACTTTAGAAACACTGCCTTTCTCCTTTGCAAATCTGCACCATGGAGTTCTTTCCAGAAGGTGTATGTTCTTATTTGTTTGTTTGTTTGTTTGTTTTATTTATAGGCAGGGTCTCACTGCACAGCTCAATGCAGCATGAACCTTCCAGGTTCAAGGAATCCTTCCACCTCAGCTCCCTTAGCAGCTGGGACTACAGGCACACACCACCACACCCAGCTAATTTTTTAAGTTTTTGTAGAGACAGGGTCTTGCTGTTTCCCAGGGTGGTCTTGAACTCCTAGCCTCAAGCAATCCTCTTGCTTTAGCCTCCCAAAGTTCTGGGATTACAGGTGTGAGCCACCAGGCCAGGCCAAAATGATAAATTTTTTTTTTCACATGTGCAGAACGTGCAGCTTTGTTACATAGGCATATGTGTACCACAGTGGTCTGCTGCACCCAAAATGATAAATTTTATGTTATGTACATTTTACCATGACGAAACAAAATCTGTAACATCTTTTCATTTAAACAACTTGTTTACTAATTCTTAAATACCAATACATTGAAGATACAAAAAATTACCCAGAGATGTGCCCTACTGGACCTTCCATGGCAGAAGGAGGCATTTATAATGAATACAAAGTAGAAACTAGTACATTTATTATGAATAAAATAACATTTCAGAGGAAGGAACAATTCCCTTTGGTCAAAAGATTGTGGAAGCCATAGAGGAGATGGCATTTGAATTGAGCCATGATGCTTAAAATAGCTAAGAGGCAGAAACAACTCCAATGCTCACTGACAAATGAATGGATAAAGAAAATATGGTACATACATACAAATGGAATATTACTCAGCCTTAAAAAAAGAAGGAAATCCTGTCACACGCTACAACATGGGTGAACCTCACAGACACTATGGTAACTAAAATAAGTCAGTCACAAAAAGACAAATACTATATGATTCTGCTTATATGTGATATCCAGAGTAGTCAGACTCATGGAAACAGAAAACAGAACAGTGGTTGCCCAGGGCTGGGAGTGGGGGAAATGTTGGTCAATGAGTATAGGGTTTCAGTGAGGTGAGATGAAAATATTCTAAAGATCTACTACAAAAGACTGTGAATATACTTAACACTACTGAACTGGATACATAAACAAAGTTAAAATGATAAATCTGCTGGAGGCGGTGGCCTATGCCTGTAATCCCAGCACTTTGGGAGGCTGAGATGGGCGGGTGCCTTGAACTCACGAGCTCAAGACCAGCCTGGGCAACATGGCAAAACCCCATCTCTACAAAAATACAAAAATTAGCTAGGCATGGTGATATGCAAGTATAGTCCCAGCTACTCGGGAGGCTGAGGCAGGAGAATCACTTGAGCCGGGGAAGTGGAGGTTACAGTGAGCTGAGATCAGGCCACTGTATTCCAGCCAAGGTGATACAGCCAAATCTTGTCTCAAAAAAAAAAAAAAATGGTAAATTTGATATTATGCATTTTTTTTTTTAACAAAATAGAAAAGCAGGGGGAAGAGTAGGCAGGATTTTGCCATATGAAGAGAGGGTCTTGATTTTCCAGCCCCAACCTTCTGCCATTCATGATTCCTCACCCTTTGTTTTGTAACTTTGCAGCTCCTTTCCTACCGATGGAATATGGACTGGGCCACCTAACTTGCTTTGGCCAAAGAGATGCTAACAGATTGGATGCAAGCAAAGGCTTAAAATGAGCTTAGCTGGGTCATACTTTTGCGCTTTGGACATTGCTACTGGGTAGCTACTTACCCTCCAACCTTAGGCTCAGAATGAACACATGTGGAGCAGACCCAAGCCCAAAGCTCACAGTAAAAAGTCAAACCCAGTGAAACAAACAGTGTTAAGCAGAGCTACCCACTTGAACCTTGCTCAGGTCAGCCAACCCTAGTAGGCCTGCAAATCCACAAGTGTAAATTTGGAGGTCTGTTATGCAGACTTATTGTGGCAATAGCAAACTGATACATGATAGAACAATAAAAGGACATTCTGAGCATAAAAATAACAGGATCCTAAGCAGAGAGGTAGGAAATGGCAAATCCTTATGAGGAACATATTGAGTATCAGACTATGGGCTGTTTTTGGACTTCTGCTTAAAATCCTCAATGATCTCTCTCTCTCTCTCACAGAATCTCACTCTGTTGCCTAGGCTGGAGTGCACTGGTGCAATCGCAGCTCAATGGAGCCTCCACCTCCCGGGTTCAGGTGATACTCCTGCCTCAGTATCCCAAGTACCTGGGACTACAGGCACACCACCACACCTGTCTAATTTCTGTATTTTTAGTAGAGATGGGGTTTCGCCATGTTGGCCAGGCTGGTCTCAAACTCCTGATCTCAAGTGATCTGCCCGCCTTGGCCTCCCAAAGTGCTGGGATTACACGCATTAGACACTGCGCCTGGCTCTTTTTAAGTTTCTTTCTTTGTAGTAAGAATTTGGCTGCAATGTAAAGCACTTGATGGGAGGTAGCAGATGAATTTGAAAAGATAGGCTGGAGCACTATCACGGAAGACTTTGAAGGTCTTCACTATTAAAATCTAAGCATGTCAAATGCCTAGGAGAGATTGCATTCCACAGAAATTGCACTACTATTAGTTTTGCTTATTAAATTTTCATTGAGCAATAATTAACCTTGTTAACTATACATATGCAACTAACAAAATGTCTTATTAACAGCCTTATCATCAAAAATCTTTTTTTGACGAAAAGTGGGCATAAGGGCTAAATCGTAGTTCTGCCTTTTGTGAGAAATTTGTGAATTAAAGCATTCAGATCAAGAAAGTGTACTTCCTAAAATGCAAACAAATATATGTAGATCAATTTTTTAATGTTCTTTAAATTCTAGCTATAAAATTATTATTTAAGAATTAAAATCGGCCGGGCGCGGTGGCTCAAGCCTGTAATCCCAGCACTTTGGGAGGCCGAGACGGGCGGATCACGAGGCCAGGAGATCGAGACCATCCTGGCTAACACGGTGAAACCCCATCCCTACTAAAAAAATACAAAAAACTAGCCGGGCAAGGTGGTGAGCGCCTACAATCCCAGCTACTCGGGAGGCTGAGGCGGCAGAATGGCGTAAACCCGGGAAGTGGAGCTTGCAGTGAGCTGAGATCCGGCCACTGCACTCCAGCCTGGGCGACAGAGCAAGACTCCGTCTCGAAAAACAACAACAACAACAACAAAAAAGAATTAAAATCATGGAATGGTTTATTATTGCCATACCATAGAGATTTTTTTAATGTTCTAGAATGCATAAGTGATGGCTTTCTTCTTTCTTTAAAAGTATTATTTCTTAATATTATAGTCTTGATTTAGGAGAGTAAATATTAATTTGCATTTACAATCTATCTTGCAAACTTGTTTTAACCATGAAACAGAAAAATTAGCCAGAATTTTCTTTTATACCCACAAAACAATAAATAAATGTGTAAAACTTCTGCAGAATCAGAAAATGTTCCATTGGTGCTTCTTTGGAAAACAAAAACAAAAACCCAAGTTCTACTGCTCCTCAAAAGTACTCAAGGAACAGCAGATACTGTGACCTTATACAAGCTAAGTTCATGTTTCTTCTGCTAAATGGCACACGATTAAACTTATATAATAATTATATTATTATTATAGTTCAATTTGTTAATAATTCAATTTGAAATGCAGAATCACAAATGACTGTGATTCCTAAACAAGAACTTATATATGCTTAATAATGTTATAAACTGGCCAGGTGCAGTGGCTCACACCTATAATCCTATAGGGGGTTGATTATCTGAGGTCAGGGGTTTGAGACCAGCTTGGCCAACATGGTAAAACCCGGTCTCTACTAAAAATACAAAAATTAGCCGGGCATGGTAGCAGGCGCCTGTAATCCCAGCTACTTTGGAGGCTGAGGCAGGAGAACCACTTGAACCCAGGAGGCGGAGGTTGCAGTGAGCTGAGATTGCACCATTGCACTCCAGCCTGGGCAACAAAAGCAAAACTCCATTTCAAAATAAAAGTTATAAATTTACCAAAAAAGGAAGCCTTTTTTAATACCATTCTACTGTGAACATAACTGGCTTTCAGAAGAAAAAAAGCCAAAATATACTTTCCATTCATCTGTGAAAGCAGACTAGACACTGCAATAACTCATACAGGATCTACATGTTAAATCAAGGCCAGAGGTTTAGATTCCATGCTATTCATTACACTCATTAATTTTTTAATACAAAGGAGTTTCAGCATTTGAAGCATAGTACTATTCACAAAATTTGTTATAAGAGTTCTGACATGGATCAGCTACACTGGGACATTCCCTGAAAGATAAATGGATCCTTTGGGAAGAGGTTTAACTTTTTCAATACAACAGAATACCAAAATATGAATTATTTCTTTAGAACACTGAAACCATAAAAGAGAAATGTTTGGTGTAGCACAGATGCCAGATCAAAAAGTCTACAGAAAAAAGCACATTACCCTAGCAAAGGGCAAAATCATGTTAGTTGATACATAAAGGAATCCCACTTCCCAAAGAAAATCATTATACAGAAGGTCAACTTTTCAGAATTCCTTGAAGAATTTATGTTGTTCAAATTAACCCAGAGCCTCTAATTTAGATCATTTTCAGGCTAGGATGTGTCTGTGATCAGTCATTCCCTATTAATTAGAGAAAGGCCGCATGGGTGGAAGATGGATATTGTTTAGATGAAAAAAGACATCTCTTGTCCATACTGTAATCCAGTTCCATCCAACTCCATCAATATCCACTCAGAGGATGAGGGTTACAACTAAGAACTGCCCTAAGAACTTTGAAAATTAAATCTGCAGGGAAAAGGAGAAACTCCTAAGGCTCTGGGAAGTAGGGTGTTTCAAAGAAGGTTTACAGATGATAGGGCCTTGGTGCGTGGCTTACACCAGTAATCCCAGCACTGTGGAAGGCCAAGGCAGGAGGACGGCTTGAACGCAGGAGTTCAAGACTAGCCTGGGCAATATAGCAAGACCCTGTCTCTCTGCAAAAAAAAAAATAAAATAATTATCCAGGGGTGGTGGCATGCTCCTATAGTCCTAGCCACTTGGCAGGCTGAGGTGCAAGGATCACTTCAGCCCAGGCAGTCGAGGCTGCAGTGAGCCAAGATAGCACCAATGAACTCTAGCCTGGGTGACAGAACAAGACCTCATCTCAAAATAAATAATGATATGGCACAAATTTAAAATAATTAATACTAATCATTTCTAGGAGACACACACATACACATGTACACACACACATCAGTAAGGTTCAGTATCTGTTGTATCTTGGAGTTGACATCTTTCTCTTAGTTACCCAATTTTTTTGTGTGCAGACCATGTATCATTATCACAGGGAACTTTGAAAACAGAGGTTTCTGGGCACATAACCAGAACCACTAAATTTTATCCTCTTAGGAAAGAGGAGGAAGGGCTCAGGGATGGGTATTTTTCTTAAGCTTCCCAAAGAGCTCAGCAAACCACTTTTACATTAGCATTTGGGAATCACTACATGAGATCTCTTCCCCTTAGGAATCATATCCATACTGTACTTCAGTTTTGGGGCTTCAAAAAACCATTTTATTAAAAGAAAACATACTAATCAGATCGGAGGAAGAAATAATATTTCCAAAAATATAAAATTTTTAAATGGTTAAAAAAAAAGTAAGTGTATATACTTATATGCATAGCCTATTTCTCAGGAATGACAGCAAGAACTTGCTAACTTTAGGTCGGGCACAGCAACTCACACCAATCCTAGCACTTTGGAAGGCTGAGGTGGGAGGATCATTTGAGGTCAGGAGTTCAAGACCAGCCTGACCAACACGGTAAAACCCCATTTCTACTAAAGATACAAAAAAAATTAGCCAAGCATGGTGGTGTATGCCTGTAATTTCAGCTACTTGGGAAGGCAGAGGCAGCAGAATCGTTTGAATCCCAGAGGTGGAGGTTGCAGTGAGCTGAGATCGTGCCACTGCACTCCAGCCTGGACAACACAGCAAGACTCCATCTTTAAAAAAAAGAAAAAAAAAACCCTGCTAACTTTAGTTGCGTCTTAAAGACAGGAACTAAGTGGCTAAGGGGAAGGAAGAAGACTTTCCATTGTGTTACACTTTATAAATGTTGACCCATGTGAACATATTACATATCAAACAATAAATAAAAAGAAAATTTAGAATATGTCACAAAAATCAAAGAGCTATGACAATAAAAAATAACAAGCAACTATAAAGAATATTTTAGAGACAACTGGGGAAATCTGAACATGGGCTACATATTATACAAAGGCAGAAAATCAGTGTTAGATTTCCTGAATGTAAAAACTGTTTTTTTCATTCAAAATTGTGTTATGATTATGTATGGTTCTTAGAAGACAAAATCTGAGTATGTAGGAGGAAAGCATCATGAAGATTGCATTTTACTTCCAAATAATTCAGGGAAGTACAATCATATACAGTAATAAGGCAAATGTGGCAAAATGTTAACAATTTGTGAACAAAGGTGAAGGATAGTTACATGTTCATTGTAAAAAAATTTTTTTTTAGTAATAGCTTTACTCTTAATTACTTCATGTACCATCCTTTTAAAGTGTACAATTCAATGGTTTTAATATATTTGCAGAATTGCGCAACCATCACCACGATCAATTTTAGAAAAGTCTCATCGTCCCCAAAAAAGCAATCCCCAAAAAAGCAATCCTGTGCCCATTAGCAATCACTCCTCCTTCCCCTCCAACTCCTGGCAACCATTTTCTGTGACTATGAATTTGTAGTCTACTTTCTGTGTCTATGACTTTGCCTGTTCTGGATATTTCACATAATGGAAATTATGTGATTTCCATGTGGTCTTTTATGACTAGCTTCTTTCACTTAGCATAACGCTCTCAAGGTTAATCTATGTTGTTGCATGTGTCAGTACTTCATTCCTTTTTATTGCTGAATAATATTCCATTGTATGGATATACCACATTTATTTATCCATTCATCCATTGGTCAATGGACATTTGGGTTGTTTCTGCCCTTTGGCTATTATAAATAATGCTGCTATGAACATTCATGTCAATGTTTTTATGTGTGGTCATATGTTTTCATTTTTCTTGGATCTATACCTAGGAGTAAAATTGCTGATCACATGGTAACTATGTTCATTATACTATACTTGCAACTTTTTATAGCATTAAAAATTTCAAAATAAAAAATTAGAGGAAAACTTTTATAAAGAAAGAATAGGCTGGACACAGTAGCTCACTCCTGTAATCCCAGCACTTTGTGAGGCCGAGGTGGGTGGATTGCTTCAGCTCAGGAGTTTGAGACCAGCCTGGGCAACATGGAGAAACCGTCTCTACCAAAAATACAAAAAAATTAGCCAGGCATGGTGGTGCACACCTGTGGTCACAGTGGCTTGGTGGGCTGGGGTGGGAAGGTCGCTGAGCCCCGGAGGTGGAGGTTGCAGTTTGCTGAGATCATGCCACTGCACTCCAGCCTGGGCAACAAAGCGAGACCATCTCAAAAAAAAGAAAGAAAGAAAGAAAGAAAGAATAGTAACATAATAGTATATTAACCAAACTATCTTACACTCAGAAATAATATGTATATATGTGGTTGTAGGTAGCACACAACTCATTCCTAGCAAGAGAATGCAGTAAATGCTTCCTACGTCTTCTGAAGAACTAATTTATTGACTTGCAAAATGATCAGCAAAGAGCAATTATTTATCTGGACTAGATAAAAAATATCTTGATTTTTAATAATACGCAATGATGCATACAGAAAAGAATATGGGCTCTGAAGTCACACAGCTAAGCTGTATGACTCTAAGATGACTCTAAGCAAAGTGTTCAACTTCTCTGGAACTCTATAAAACGTGTACTATTTTACACCTATACTTCAAATCAGGTAACAGAGAAGAAGGTCTTGCATAGTGTCTGGCACACAGTACTTGCTCAACACATGCTAATTTCCTTCAGAATAGGTACATATAAATATTTCCCCCACCACTACCTTTTCCTACAAGATGAAAAATCAATTGTTGTTTTATTAAAGAACAATGACATTTTAGTTTTCAAACCATAAAACTGTATGAGTCTACTTCCAAATTGTTTTATTTCTGGCCTTTCGTCTGAGCTCTAGACCCCCATTTCCAACTGCCTGCTAAATCTTTACTCGAAAATCTGCTAGCAACTCACGCTCAACTTGCCCCAATTTTAGCTTACCACCTTCCTTCTAAACCAGCTCCTCTTCAGTTCCTCTTGTCTCTTCAATTCTGTAAACACTACTATCACTGGAGGGGCAAAACCTAAGTATCATCTTTCACAGCCAGCTCTCATTATTCCCACCATCCTGTTGACAAGACTTATAGCCTTCTTGTCAGCATCTCTTTTCCCACTGTCTTGCAACCATGAGGCCCTCCTACCGCCTATTAGGCTACCCTCGTAGCCTGCTACACTAACCTTTTCTCCTGTAACCTCTCGCTTCACCATCCCATTACACACACAGTGACACAGTAATTAGTCTAAGATGAGAACATGATACTCCCTGTTCAAAACTTTTCATGGTTCCCCACTACTTACCAAATTAAGTAAAAATTTTCAACCTGGAACACAACTATTCACTCATTTCTTCAATAAACATCTATTGAGCATCTATTATATGCTAGGCTCTGTTGCAGGTGCTAAAGGCACAGCAGCTGTGATGGAGCTCACATTCTAGTTTTTGAGAAAAAGAAAGAAAAAACACCCTAAACAAACAACAGTAACTTCAGATGGCAATAAATCAGGAGAATAAGATCGTGACTAAAAGCAGAATAGTTTTGGTAGGATAGTGAGAGAAGGTTTCTCAGAACCAAGACTTAAAGATGAAAAGACAACTACAGTAAGAACTTTCCAGGGAGAAAGACTTGCAAGTAACAAAACCCTGAGGCTTTTTTGTATTCTGAAATATCCTACCATCTCAAAACACCTGCTGTCTTCTTTCCTACAGTTGCTTTCGAAATCCTACCTGCCATTAAAAGCTCAACTTGGCTGGGCGTGGTGGCTCATACCTGTAATCCCAGCACTTTGGGAGGCCGAGGCGGGTGTATCACAAGGTCAGGAGTTCGAGACCAGCCTGACCAACATGGTGAAACCCCATCTCTACTAAAAATACAAAAAAAATTAGCCTGGCCTGGTGGCATGCACCTGTAATCTCAGCTACTCAGGAGACTGAGGCAGGAAAATCGCTTGAACCCAGGAGGCGGAGGTTGCAGTGAGCCAAGATTGTGCCACTGCCCTCCAGCCTGGGCGACAGAATAAGACTCCATCTCAAAAAAAAAAAAAAAAAAAAAAAAAAAAAAAAAAAAAAAAAACGGCTCAGATTCTACATTCTCCATGAAGTTTCCTTGAATATTCCAACTTTGCTCCCTTCCCCCATTCCATTAATCAGATGGGTATTTGCCTTCATCTGGGAATATGAATTAACATATTCACCTTTCTCTTTAAGCAAACATATGTGAACTCATATATCCACAGGAGTGAAATCCTTCAAATAAATCATTTTCCATTCAGTCCAACATACAATTACTAAGTGCCTACTAAGTGCAAGGCACTATTTCAGGCTGCAGGCTCTAGGGACACAAAAATAAAACTGAGTAATTCATTTCACTGACTTTCAGTCACTTTCAGGCACTCACAATACTTCTGAAATTCTTTTGGTATTGCTTTTTGTGCCAGGCAGTGGGTGGCACATCACAAACATTCTCATTTCTTTATCAGCAGCAATGTCCTTCCAATAAAAGCAATTTTCCAGTTGATCAACATTTTTAAAAAAATACTTAAATTTGGTTCCAAATAACTCTTTGGCCACTCAAAAATACTTGTCCTCCTTAAAAGTAGATGCCTGCCTCCACTAAGAATACTTAAAATGAAATCTAAACTCTATGGCACAAACTCTAAAAGCAATTACAGAGGAGTTTCCAACACATGTTAAATAATGGACTTGTTCAAAGGAATGAGCAGATAACTCACTGATTACTTTAAAAGGGACAACATTTGTTTGAATAATAATTTGTTAAAAATTCACATTATTTTCAGCCAGGTGCATTGGCTCACACCTGTAATCCCAGCACTTTGGGAGGTGAAGGCAGGTGGATCACTTGAGGTCAGGAGTTCAAGACCAGCCTGGCCAATATGGTGAGACCCTGTCTCTACCAAAAAAAAAAAAAAAAGAAAATACAAAAATTAGCTGGGCGTGGTGGCATGCACCTGTAATCCCACCTACTCAGGAGGCTGAGGCAGGAGAACTGCTTGAACCCAGGAGGCGGAGGTTGCAGTGAGCTGAGATCGTGCTACTGCACTCCAGCCTGGGCAACAGGGTGGGATTTCATCTCAAAAAAAAAAAATATATATATATATATACCCCACACACACACACACACACACACACACATATATATATATATTCATATTATTTTACTATGTTACAATTTGGTTTCCAGAAAAAAGAAATTCCTATTATTTTATATACAATTCTCTTGTTGTATGAACTCTTTCCTAAGCAGCAAAATCAGTTATAATACAAGTTTTATGATTACTTCATTCTCGGTCTTTTGCTATGGCTTAGCAGCCAGTATAGTGTTAATAAGACCAATGAAGGTGCCTAATGTATACCTGTTGATTAATGAATATGCACAAAATGTAATCCAGTTATTTATTTCACAGTTATTTCATCACAGATTTTCATTAACAGTGTGGAGAAAAACTCTTGAGCTTGTGTGGGATTAATAGGACAGCCACGTTTTCTCCCTCCCTCCTCCCCACACTGACCTGGAGCTGTATTTTTTCAGGATGGCATCCAAAAGGCCAACAAGCTCTTCAGCATTGATGAACTTCTGTGTGCTGAGGGTGTACATCTTCTCATAGAAGTCTGCGATCTCCATCCGAGCCTGAACAAAGAAGCAGAGCTGCTCTGACAGGTGGGAAAGGAGTTCTTCTACGTGAGGAGCAGTCCCACCCAGGGCACCACGGCCAGTCACCACCTTCTTCAGCTCATTATGTAAGGAAGTATAGATGGTGCGGATGGAATCCTTCCTGCTGAAGAAAGACTGGCCCCCTGGTAGCCAAAAGACATAAGCACATGACAAGTAAGAAGGAGAAACTGTAAGTATCAAACACCTACCAGCATCCAAAAGCAAAGAATCCAAACCCACTGAGCTCCATAAGTTTTCATCTACCATATTCTCTGTCTCCTATGATTGAGATATAAATCAATACTTTATGATTCATAATTTCCCTAAGGAAAAAGCTAAACGAATACCTGATAGAATTCATTACTGTAGCAATGGACCTGTGTACGATTTGCTTACCCATGTACCAATTCTCCCCCAACTCAATTCAGTGAGGATTCAGATTTACTTCAGAGCATAATTAACCTAGCAAATAACACCAACTGGAACTAAAAAGGCTACCTTTAACATAGATGTATTCAAAACAAAAGAACACACAAATTATGAAACACGATTGTTATTCCTGATATGGCACAATTTTTTGTTTCTGCTTTAGAGTTGTATTTTCCTTTGAATCTTATCTTTTAGATCACACCAGAAAATTGCATACATACATATATATTCCCTCTATGCAAGAAAACAGACTACTGGGATCCCAAGAGAATAAAGAAAATCTTAGCACTCCTGACAGACTGACGCTATATGTTATAAATAATACGCACCACACTGTGAATTATTAAGACCAGGAACCAATTATAAATAACCGCTGCTTTAACTAGGGGGCTCCAAAGGAAATCATCAAAAAATAAAACCAAAAACATCTTTTCATAGCTAAAAAGGATCAGATAGCATAGATATCATTTACTCACTTCTGCAGTTAAACATGACCAATTATATTTCTAATTATACAGTCAGCTTCATGGATGTTTCCTCAAGCAATTCTGCACCCACCAAAGGGCCAGAGGCACAGAGGCAAGATATTAGGAAAACGAAAAGAAACAGGGCAGGTTTAAAACAGTGATTTCTAGGAATATAAAAAAAAAATCTCAGAGATGGACAAGAGTTTACATTTTCTCTTCAATTAATTTACTATTATAAACATATACCTATAATTAGGAATAAAAATTATTTATCAAGGCATTTGTAAAACATCCTCTTAATAAATGAACCATTTCACAATATTGATTTTAATTTTTTGCTCGGTTTATGTTTCAAGAAATGAACCTTCTTTCCCTTACTACTGGGGCAACCAACTTGTCCTAGTTTACCCAGGACTTTCCAGGTTTTAGCACTAGAAGTTTAGCTTCTCAGGAAATCTTTATAAGGTTTTAAAACAAAGTCCCACATCCTAGAAATCCCTCAGCCCTGGGCAAATTTGAACAGTTGGTTACCCTACTTACTTCTGAACCCCAGACAAACTACTGATACTTTGAAAAGTGTTTTCCCAATATACTGTCTAAACCAGGGGTGTCCAATCTTTTGGCTTCCCTGGGCTACATTAGAAGAAGAATTGTCTTGGGGCACATATAAAATATGCTAACACTAACCACAGCTGATGAGAAAAAAAAAAAAAAAAAAAAAAAAAACGTACAAAAAATCTCATACTGTTTTAAGAAACTTTAGCCGGGCATGGTGGCTCATGCCTGTAATCCCAGCACTTTGGGAGGCCAAGGCGGGTGGAACACCTGAGGTCAGGAGTTTGAGACCAGCCTGGCCAACATGGTGAAACCCCGTCTCTACCAAAAATACAAAAAAATTGGCCGGGCATGGTGGTGGGTGCCTGTAATCCTAGTCACTTGGGAGACTGAGGTAGGAGAATCACTTGAACCTGGGAGGCAGAGGTTGCAGTGTGCCGAAATCGTGTCACTGCACTCCAGCCTGGGCAACAAAGCGAAACTCCATCTCAAAAAAAAAAAGAGAGAGAAAGTTTATGAATTTGTGTTGGGCTTCATTCAAAGCCATCCTGGACTGCATGTGGCTCGCAGGCCATAGGTTGGACAAGCTTGTTTCAAACAGATTGAGTAACTGGCATATCATTTCTCCAACTAACACCATCAAAATCTATATGGGTACAGGTGGACCAGTTGTGACACCAATATCCCATATGGAACTGTTCCCTGCAGGGTTTGCCTTCCTCCCATACCAATATTTAGTTTAGTTCTGCTGATTTTGTAGAGTGAAGGGTACAACATAAATAGGCCTCTGTGCCCACATCTAGGATAAAACTTCTCAGCTTAGGAGGGTAATAAGAGTGTCATATAAAACCCAAAAGCTGTGGAGGTCTGAAAGACTTGGTTTCAAACCCCAGCTCCCATGATTACAGACTATGTTGATGTGCAAAGTACTGAACCACTTTGAGCTTTAGTTGTCATTTTTAACATAAAACTGGTTATAGAGTAAAAAAACAAAATGAAATAACATTCGTATGTATGTATGTAATGTGCCTGGAACAAAGCATATATTCTATAATACTAATCCGTTTCCCTTCTACTTATAACTGATACATCTTTTAAAACTCCTAATAATAATACATAATTGAGCTTCTGAAACTGTGGTGAACTGTGAGCTTCAAGTACCACAAAAAGAATAGCTATCTAGTACTGTTAAACAGGGTGGCCTTGGTGAAAATTTTAACTTCGCATTGAAAAAGGGATATCATCTGTCTCTAGGACTTATGGGAGGAGAAAAAAAAGGATACCTAACTTCATCAGATTACCCTTATCTGGGGGAATGGAAACACTACATAAATACAAAGAATACCTTTAAAAGCTTATCGATAAATGCTAATCACCAGTATGTGAAACCAAGTAAAGTGAAACTACTACAAGGAAGAGACAGACCATCAACACATTTCTTTCCAACAGTTCTCTTTTCTCAAATCTCTCAGGAATCCAATCCTATCTGTTCACTATCTTGGTTTGGAATATCCAATGGATTTTTGTGCTGGAAAACAAGGAATCAGAAACATTCAACTTCTTTCTCTTTTCAATATTTTGAATTTATAAAATATGATTACTCTGAATGATTTCTAGAAGGCTCTAGTTATAAATGCTCATAATTTCTCAAGATTTCAACAGTTTATCTCATATCATGAAATTTTAAGTGTATCAAAGGAACGTGTAAAACATCTTGGGCATTTTATTCTCCAACTTCTTGCTAATAATAATTTTTAAACATCAGTTCTCAAGTTAAGTCATTTTCTACTATGCTAAATTTCAGCAACCCAAGGTTGAGGAAACTCTCCAGTAATGAAACAAAGAGAAGAAAAGTATGACCTTCTAAAATTCTCCACAGGCATTGAGTCAGCATATTTTAATCACTGATCCTTCCCCAAATAGGTATTATTCTCTCTTAAAGGAAAGAGAAGGAATAAAGATAAGGGCCCTACTTGAAGTTTTTCAGTAACAGGATCAAGACAGGAACAGAAAGCTCCCTGTCAAGGTCTATCCTTTGTCTAAAGGCCCTGCTTGCTTCTTTAATCAGGATTCACTGCTAAGGCCTCAAATAAACACCATCCATAAAAGAGGTTAAAAAAAAGACTCACTTTTTACTTGAAATTTGCTAGGAGAGTAGATACCTTAAGTATTCTCACACTACACACACGAAGGAAGGAAGGAAGGAAGGAAGAAAGGAAAAAGGAAGGAAGGAAGGAAGGAAGGAAGGAAGGAAGGAAGGAAGGAAACGAAACTATGTAAGGTGATGGATATACTAAGTAGCTTGATTGTGGTGATCATTTCACAATTTATATATACATCAAAACATCAAGTTGTACATCTTAAATATATATAATTTTATTATCAATTATATCTCAGTAAGGCTAAAAAAAACTTTCCAGAATTATGTTTTAAATTTTTTAAAAGCATGCATAAACTTTTTGTTTTGCTTTCTAAAGAAAACTATATAAATGTTCTAATGAGCAAAGTAGTTGGAGAACATGGGAATGTTTTAAATGGCAACATGAAAGTTTTCTTCTTAAGTTTTTAAGAAAATAGACAGTAAACCTGATAACTGTGAAGTCATATTGTAAGCACACTGATATCATATACACTCCAGTACCAAAAAAATAAGTGCTAAGATAAAATTTAAATTCCGGAACTTGTGTTTATGTGTTAATAAGTTATGAAGCATTAAATATACCATTTTCAGTATGTTTACTCAGAAGTGAGGAGCCCACCTAGGAACCTAACAGTGCCTGGGCATGTTTCACAAAACCAAATGTTGTGTAGATCAGTTTCAAGGCATAGCTCTCATGCTCACCCATGCCAGCTGGGGTTCAAGCAGAACTAATCAATTTACAAATTGAGGACCACTTTACAGAACCCAAGTCAGACAGTGAAGATCTTACATACATATTCTTATGCACAGGCAGCCAGTTCTGTTTACGTAAAAACCTGACTCATTCAACTTAAAACTAGAGTAGCAGATTTTTTTTAATGGAGTCAATAAATAGACTTTAGAAAATTCAACTGAACCCACTCAGGTTATATGCAAAATTATATGTACATATATATTTTTCTGGAGAGTAAGTACACAGCTTTCATCAAATTCCCATGGATAAGTTAATTAAAAAAAAGAAAAAGCAAAGAATCATGGCACTTGAATCAGTCACCATTCTTTGAGGTGGGGGAGTCTAAAAACAACTAAAACTGCCTAAATATAACCTGCCTTCAGTATTACAGCTAGAATCCACCCCATTTTCACATATATAAAAAACATATATATGTAGATATACATAAATTATAATTTTCATACATTTTTAATAAGTTATATGAACGCAAACTCAATCTGACAGTTCAAGGGCAGATATTTTGGTTTGGACTCTATCATCTGCCCAACACAACTGCATATATAATTCGCTAATCTATAGAAAGGGGAATAATAACACCATAGCAGCAACTGCAAATTTGTGAGAAATGCCATTGTAAAAAGGGGAGAAAAAAATAAGATGAAACTATCTGACCAGTTTCTGCTAATAAATTAGCATACTAAGTAAGTATGTATAAATCAACATACTTGCTACAGCAATTACGATCTCAGGAAGACCTGTCCCTTGAGTGTTTACTGAAAGCTCAGTAAGACGTACATGGTCACCTTCAGGCAATACAAGGAAAGTAGGGGGCTGGTTAGGGAACGGGGGCGGTGGATCAAAATGAAATCTACCCCAATTTTACATTTCTATTCTCTGTATTTTATATACGTGTCCTTCACTCACATCAGCCCTCATGCTTCTGAAAACTGAAGAGTCTAAAACAGGTCAAGTACTGACTCTAAAATCCCTAGGATTCAAATATATTTATTTGTCATAATTAAGCAGTAATATTATTTTGTATGCATAATCCATGCCTTTTACATCTATTATTTCCTGCTCATCTACTTATACTTAATGCTTCTACTAGTAAAAATCAGTTGAATCAGCTCTTGAATCTGATTTTCAGAGGCAAGATGTACATGAGGTGCTAAGAGTGTTAACCATTTTCCCCTTAAGTCTCCTCTTACTAGTGTTAGGCATATTTCTTGCCTTTCCTGCCCAGTATTCATTTGTTACTTTAGTCATTAAATATGTATTGGGGGACTATGAAGACGGGGTAGGACTCCAAATGTGACTCTCGGGCCTTAACCTTAAGAGGCCACACAACAGTGTTCCGTAATAAAACTAGGTTGTTTTGCAAAGTTTTGCTCTTCTGGCTGCAGCGTCACTAATTAAAACAATGAAGACAAAGTTTGATTAACTTCTCATTTGTGACATCAATCCATGCACGAGGCAAAGGGGCAAACCCTTCGGTTTGGGTCACAGCCCTGCAAAGAGCATCTACCCAGTTCGCCAATCTATCAGCAGCGCAGGCCGGTGGGCGGGGCTTTTGGAAGCCCAGGGAAGGAAAGGAACGGTGGGAGGAGACCTGGGAATGGCCGAGTCGAGCCTGCGATTAGAAGTGACACAGAGATGGGAAACCCAAGCCACTGCCGACTGGGCAATATACCCCCTTTCCTTCCTCCTCAAGGGAATCGGGGGGCGGGGCGGAGGTACCTAGTTTCTGCCCCAGGTAGGTGAGGCTGTGATAGACCTTCTCGGCTGCGGCCAGGTGCGCCAAGGCCGCCAGGAGCGACAGCCAGCTGCCCCCCGCGCTCTTGTTGGCCTCTCGTTCCTTCTCCACATTGTCCTTAGCCTTGTCGTAAGAGAAGATACCCAGGTGAGAGAAGAATGTCTCCAGCACCGCCTGTTCCACCGGTACCGGGGCGGCCAGCGGGATAGACTCCCCCATGCGAGCTGCGCCCCAGCTCGACCCACGTGGCTCTCCTCGGCCTCGCACTTCCGGGTTCTGAGGGAACGGGCTTGCGCACAAGCGTGCGTGCGCGTGACCGCCTCCACCGGCGGGCTCGTGAGCGCGCCGCCGCCGGGATCGCTCCTGGGCCTTAGAGAAGACGCGGATAAGGACCAAGGAAAGAGGGAGGTAGCGGTTCCTGAGCTCCTTCGGCGCTTGGGCTCCTACAGCTCTGACTATTCGGACCCTCAGGGTAGAACGGGAGGCGGCCAGTTCCCTGCTCTAAGGAGTTGCCTGCGCTCTGAGGTGAGCTGATAGGCCCCTCCCTGTGAGGTTCGTCAGCGCTGGTGACGTCATGCAAACGTGACGTCAACTCTGGCCAGAACATCTGGCCTGGGCTCGCCAGGCGCCTCGCTGGGCCGGCTGGGAGATGGGGAAGTGCCTGGAGTTGTGCTCACACTCACAGCAGGAACGCTAGTCAGCCCTGCCAGCTTCTACACCAACTCAGGGAAGTGATTTGGTGAGGTTAGAAGACTGAAGGGTAAAGGTTAATCTCGTCACCATTGACTAGTTTTCGTCACATCACACACCGTCGGTTAACTCTCACCTGTATCCCGTTCTAGTTCTCCCGGGTCTGTGTTAGCCCAGCAGCTAACAAGCAGAGCCCCTGGCCCAAACTACATTCACCTTCCTTAAAAAGTTACCTTTTTTGGCCGGGCGCGATGGCTCAAGCCTGTAATCCCAGCACTTTGGGAGGCCGAGACGGGCGGATCACGAGGTCAGGAGATCGAGACTATCCTGGCTAACGCGGTGAAACCCCGTCTCTACTAAAAAAAAAAAATACAAAAAACTAGCCGGACGAGGGGGCGGGCGCCTGTAGTCCCAGCTACTCGGGAGGCTGAGCCAGGAGAATGGCGTAAACACGGGAGGTGGAGCTTGCAGTGAGCTGAGATCCGGCCACTGCACTCCAAGCTGGGCGACAGAGCGAGACTCCGTCTCAAAAAAAAGAAAAAAAAAGGAGTCTCGCTCTGTCGCCCAGGCTGGAGTGCAGTGGTGAGATCTCGGCTCACTGCAGCCTCCACCCCCCGGGTTCAAACGATTTTCCTGCCTCAACCTCCCTAGTAGCTGGGATTACGGGCCAGCGCCACCACACCCGGCTAATTTTCGTATTTTTAATAGAGACAGGGTTTCACCATGTTGGCCACGCTGGTCTTAACTCCTGACTTCAAATGATCTGCCTGCCTCAGACTCCCAAAGTGCTGGGATTATAGGCGTGAGCCACCACGCCCAGCTTCAAGGAAGGTTTTTTTTTTTTTTTTTTTTGAGACAGAATTTTGCTCTTGTTGCCTAGGCTGTAGTGCAGTGGTGCCATCTCAGCTCACTGCAACCTCCGCCTCCCGGATTCAAGCAATTCTCCTGCCTAAGGCCAGCCTCCAGAGTAGCTGGGATTACAGACATGCGCCACCACGCCCGGCTAATTTTGTATTTTTAGCAGAGACGGGGTTTCTCCATGTTGGTCAGGCTGGTCAGGAACTCCCGACCTCAGGTGATCCGCCCGCCTCGGCCTCCCAAAGTGCTGGGATTGCAGGCGTGAGCCACCGCGCCCGGCCAAGGCAGATTTTTAAACATGACAAAGGTGAAAGAGAGTGAAGGGAGCAATCATACTGTTTTGGAATAATTAAGGAGGCTTCCTGGAGGAGAGTGTGATGATTCTTGATGAATAAATAGAGATAATAAAAAAAAAGTGTGGTACTATCACCAAAACCAATAGACAATAAAAGAGATTATAAAACTCGTAAACATACCCATGTAATATGAGAATTCCTTAGGTAATGAAGGTGACATTATAAATTAGTAGGGGAAGAAACCTGTTCAATTAGTAGTGAAGGAAACATGCTTAACCATAGGAAAAATAGACTGTCACCTTGTTTCCTGAAGAAAAAAAAAAGTGTAAAACACAAAACCAGAAACCAGAAAAAATACAAGTGACTGATCTAAAGATAGAGAAGAACCTTCTAAATATAAAAGAATTGGAAGAACTTAAAAAGAATGAAATTGGTTTGACTGTGTAAAATACCTAATGTAGATGACGGGTTGATGGGTGCAGCAAACCACCATGGCACATGTATACCTATGTAACAAACCTGTCCCACGTATCTCGAAACTTAAAGTATAATAATTTTTTTAAAGTGCTATCCTAGGGAAAAGATATCTATAATATATGTCAGACAAAGGTTTAATGTACTTAACATATCAAGATCTCTTACTAACCAATAAGAATAAAAGGACATGAATATATAAGTCCCAAAAGAAATATAAAACTCAAATTTAAGTCTTTTTTAATGCTCAACCTCACTAGTAATCAAAGACATGCAAAATAAACTATATTCTATTTTTCATCTACCAAACTAGCAAAAGAAAGTGTTTAATTTTATTTCAATAGTTTTGGGGGTACAGGTGGCTTCTGTTTATAGGAATAAGTTATTTAGTGCCGATTTCTGAGAGTTGTGGTGCACCTGTCACCTGAGCAGTGTACACTATACCCAATGTGTAGTCTATTATCTCTCACCCCACTCGCAACCTTCCCTGCAAGTCCCCAAAGTCCATTATATCATGCTTATGCCCTTGCATTCTCATAGGTTAGCTCCCAAAAGAAACATTTTAATTGCTGATAAATGTGCAATAAACATCTCCCCATTTTCCCCACCCCACAGACCCTGGCAATCACGATTCTACTGTCTGCTTCTATGAGTTCAACTTTTTTAGATTCCCCATATAAGTGAGGTCATACAATATTAGTCTTTCTGTGTCTGGCTTATTTCACTTAATGTAACATCCTCCAGGTTTATCCATGTTGTCACAAATGTCAGTATTTCCTTCCTTTTTATGGGTAAGTATGCCATTGTCTGTATTTACTACATTTTGTTTATCTCTTCATTTGTTGATAGACACATTGTTTCTGTTTCTTGACTATTGTGAGTAATCCTTTGGATATAAATGCAGAAGTGGAGTTGCTGGATCATATGATAGTTGTATTTTTAATTTTTTGAGGAACCTCCATACTATTTTTCCATAATTGCTGTATCAATTTATATTCCCACCAGCAGTGTACAAGGGTTCCTGTTTCTCTACACCCTCAGCAACACTTGTTATTGCTTGTCTTTTTTTTTTTTTTTTTTTTTTAGTAGAGATAGTCTTGCTGTGTTGCTCAGGCTGGTTTCAAACTTTTGGTCTCAAGCAGTCCTCCCACAGCCTCCCAAAGTGCTGGAATTACGGCATGAACCACCCCACCTGGCCATTTTTTGATAATAGCCATTCTAACACATGGGAGGTGATATCATATGGTTTTGACTTGCATTTCCATGATGATTAGTTATGTTGTGTTTGTTTTAATGTATCTGATGGCTATTTTTATGTCTGCTTTGGAAAACTGTCTATTCGCATCCTTTGCCCAATTCTTAATTGGGCTATGTTTTCTTGCTGTTGAGTTGTATGAATTCCTTACATATTTTGGATATTAACTCCTTACCAGATATGTGGTTTGCAAATATTTTCTCCCATTGCATAGGTTACCCTTTCATTTTGTTGAGTGTTTCCTTTGCTATGCAGAAGCTTTTTAGTTTGATGTAGTCCAACTTGTTTATTTTTGCTTCTGTTGCCTGTACTTTGGATGCATGTCTGAAAAATCATTACCAAGACCAATGTCAAGTGGCTTTCCCCCATCTTTTTTTCTAGGAGTTTTGTAATTTCAGATCTGATATTTAAGTCTTTAACCCATTTCAATTTAATTTTTGTGGAGGGTGTAAAGTAAGGATATAATTTTACCCTTCTGCAGGTAGATACCTTAGATACCTAGTTTTTCCAACATTGTTTATTGAAGAGACCGTCCTTTACCTATTGTATATTCTGGATGCCCATGTCAAAGATTAGTTGACCGCATATGTGTGGGTTTATTTTTAAGCTCTGTATTCTTTTCCAGTGGTCTCTGTGTCTGTTTTTATGCCAGTACTATACTGTTTTGATTAGTATAGCTCTGTAATATAATTTGAAAACGGGGAGTGTGATATATCTAGCTTTGTTGTTGTTTCTCAAGATTGCATTAATTATGTGAGGACTTTTGTGATTCCATATAAATTTTGGGATTGTTTATTTCTATGAAAAATGCCATTGGAAGTTTGATAGGGATCACATTGAATCTAGATTGCTTGGGGAGTATAGACATTTTAACAATACTAATACTTCAATCTGTGAACATATCTTTATTTGTGTCTTCATTTTCTTTCATCAGTGTCTTATAGTTTTTAGTGTACAGATTTTTCACCTCCTTGGTTAAATTTATTAATAATTATTGTATTGTTTTTGATGCTATTATAAATGAGATGTCTTCTTAATTTCTTTTTTAGGTAGTTTATTATTAGCATATAGAAATGCAACCAGTTTTCATTTGTTGATTTTGTATCCTGCAACTTTACTGAATTGGTTTATTAGTTCTAATTTATTTATGTATTTCTCTCCCTCTCTCTCTCTCTCTTTCTTTGTTTCTTTTTTAGACAGGGTCTCGCTCTGTCATCCAGGCTAGAGTGCAGTGGCATCATCACAGCTTACTGCAGCTTTGACTTCCTGGGATCAGGCGATCCTCCCACCTCAGCCTCTGAAGTAGCTGGGACTACAGGCCCACACTATGACACTCGGCTAATTTTTTTTATTTTTTTGCAGAGACAAGTGCCACTATGTTGCCTAGGCTGATCTCAAACTCCTAAGCTCAAGTGATCCTCCTGCCTCGACTTCCCAAAGTGTTAGAATTACGGGCGTGAGCCCCTGTGCCCAGGTGGGTTTTCTATATATCAGATTATGTCATATGCAGAGATAATTTAATTTCTTTTCTGATTTGGATGACTTTTATTTCTTTTTATTGCCTAATTACTCTGGTATATTCCTTCTTTAATTTGTTGAGAGTCTTTATCATGAAAGATGTTGAATATTATTAAATGCTTTTTCTTGTATCTACTGAATTGATCATATGATTTTTATACTTTGTTTAGTTAATGTGAAATATCACACTGGTTGATTTGCATAGTTTGAACTATCTTTCATCTCAGGAATAAATCCTACTTGATCTTAGTATATGATACTTTTAATGTGGCATTGAATTTTGTTTGCTAATATTTCGTTGAGGATTTTTGCCTGTAGAGCCAGAAGTCAGGGATATTGGCCTATAATTTTGTTTTCTTGTAGTATCTTTATCTGGCTTTGATGCGAGGGTAATGCTGGCCTCATAAAATGAGTTTGGAAGTGTTCCTTTCTCTTCAGTTTTAAATGTTTGGTAGAATTCATCCATGAAGCTACCTGGTCTGGGCTTTTCTTTTTTCCCTTTCTTTTCTTTTTTGTTTTTTACTAGCCCTGCCAAAGGAAGACCTCAAAAAATTAGCTAAAAGCTCAGAGTCTTTCCTCTCCACAGGAATCTTGAGTAAAAGGTGAAAATTTTATGTGATCTGAAAAGCCAGAATATTGCTGGGTTTTTCTCTATTGGGAAGTTTTTGGTTACTGGATCAATCTCCTCACTCATAATTGATCTGTTCAGATTTTCTGTGTCTTTGTGATTCACTCTTGGTAAGTTGTATGTTTCTAGAAATTAGAGTACTACCTTGAACTTAACAGATGTCCACTGAATACTTAATTGACTGATTCTTCTTGTCTCATAAGAATGATATAAGAAAATACATAGTGCTAATGACATGTCAAGCTGTTAAAATGTTAAAGTTATAAAACGAGAAGTTACTTTTAATGGTTCAGCCCATGAGCAGGATATTTTGTATAGCAGCAATAACTATTTGTTAATTTTTATTTTTTTAGAGACAGGTTCTTGCTGTGTTGCCCAGGCTGGTCTCAAACTCCTGGACACAAGTGATCCTCCTGCCTTGGCCTTCCAAAGTGCTGGGATTACAATCATGAGCCACCACACCTAGCTTATTATTTGTTATTGGTAATATGTATCTATTGCTGCATAATGAATAACCCCAAAACATAGTGGCTTAAAACAATAAAAATCATTTATTATCTCTCACAATTTCTGTGAGTTGGGAATTCACAAGTGGATCAGTTGGGCAGTTCTATGTCAGTCTCTTATAAAGTTTCAGTCAGATGTTGGCAAGGGCTGTAGTCATCTAAAGTCTTGACTAGAGCTGGAGAATCCCCTTCCACAGTGGCTCTCTCACATTCTTGGCAGCTTGGCCTGGGTTGTTGGCTACATGGGGCTCTCCACAAGACTGCTTGAGTGTCCTCACAGCATGGTAACTGGCTTATCCTGGAGCAAGTGGTTAAGAGACCAAAGCAGGAGCTGCAATGCCTTTTATCACTTAGCCTCAGAATTCATACATCACCTCTGCCATATTCAGAGCCACCCTCAATTGAATTTGAGCAGGAGACTAGTGAAGGGCCTGAATGTGAGGAAGCAAGCATCACTGTAGGTTATCCTAGAGGCTGGCTTCCACAGATGATGATATTTTCAGCATAGAAAATTATTTGTCTTTCTAAAAATATCTAAGGATGGAAGCCTTAACTGCTCCTTCAGTAATATTTTAATATTTTATTACTCAAGAAGCTGTTTCTTAATTTCAGGCAAAGTCTCTCAAGTCTAGAAAAACAACTCTGCTCAAGACTGTTGATTTGGTATTGCTCTTTACAGGTCTTTGAAAATAACCCTAGTGACAATGCCAGTGAAAAAACCATTTTAGTTATAACAACCCATTTTGGGGACAAAAGGGCTTTAAGAACAAAGCAAGGCATTTATTCTTCATGTATTCAATCAACAATGGACTACATTTAAAATATTTTTGGAGACAAGGTCTCGCTCTGTCACCCAGGCTGGAGTGCAGTGCTATAATCATAGCTCACTGCAGCATCACTCCTGGGCTCAAGCGCCCCGATCCTGCTTCAGCCTCCTCTGTAGCTAGGACTACAGGCACATGTCATCGTGCCTGGCTCATTTTATTATTTTGTAGGCTGGGCGCAGTGGCTCGTGCCTGTAATCCCAGCACTCTGGGAGGCCGAGGTGGGTGGATCACAAGGTCAGGAGATTGAGACCATCCTGTGAATGGTGAAACCCTGTCTCTACTAAAAATACAAAAAATTAACCGGGCGTGGTGGCAGGTGCCTGTAGTCCCAGCTACTTGGGAGGCTGAGGCGGGAGAATGGCGTGAACCCGGGAAGAGGGAGCTTGCAGTGAGCTGAGATCACGCCACTGCACTCCAGCCTGGGCGACAGAGCGAGACTGTGTCTCAAAAAAAAAAAAAAAAATTTATTTTGTAGAACTGGGGTCTTGCTATGTTGCCTAGGCTTGTCTTGAACTCCTGACCTCAAGCAGTCCTCCCACCTCAGCCTTCCAAAGTTCTGGGATTACAGGCATGAGCCACTGTACTGGCTTGGATGAAATTTCATTTGTGGCCAATATGTGCAAAGTAACATATTCCAAAAATGATTTTACAGTTGGTCATTGTGCCAATTAATTACTACCTAAAGTTGATATTATTTGGGCTTACTTCCCTTTTCCTGATCAATTTTCTGGATGTGATACTAACAATAAAACTGTCATTAATATAGCACTTACTATGTGCCAAGTATTTTATACATCTTTTAGTATAGTATTTTTTTAGTCTTTGAGATGAGGTCTCACTATGATGCCCAGGCTGGTCTTGAACTCCTGAGCTCAAGCAATCCTCCTGCCTTGGTGTCCCAAAGTGTTAGAATTACAGGCATGAGCCACCACGCCTGGCCAGGTGCTTTATATATGACTGATCTTCCTGTAAGTCTTCAAGGTAGGGGTACTTTTAAACACTTGATTATGGAGAAATGGGGGCTCCAAAAACTTAAGTAACTTGTTCAGATACACAGAAGTAGTAATTGATAAGGCCAAGATGCAAACCACGGTTTGTGTAGCTTTCCTCCATAAACCTGGCTGCTGTTAGTGAGTTGTCCACACACACACAGGCCTCCCACCTGAGTAGTAAGAGATTTCCACTTGTTATTCAGGCAATGTCAAATTGTTGCTGCAGTTATCTTTCTTATCAACAGTGTGGTTGAAAGATGCTGTTTCAGGGAAAGTCTTCTTTGGCTTACCAAGAGGAATCAAATATTTAACACAGAACAAACTTTTTCATTTTTTTTTTTGAGATCATTTGCTAAAAGCACCACACAATTAGCAATACATTATTACATTATATAGCTCTTTAACATCTAACTTTCTTTTTTTTTTTTGAGACGGAGTTTCACTCTGCCACCCAGGCTGGAGTGCAGTGGCGAGATCTTGGCTCACTGCAACCTCTGTCTCCTGGGTTCAAGCGATTCTCCTGCTTCAGCCTCCCGAGTAGCTGGGATTATAGGCATGTGCTACCACACCCAGCTAATTTTTGTGTTTTTAGTAGAGACGGCGTTTCACATTGTTGGCCAGGCTGGTTACGAACTCCTGACCTCAAGTGATCCACACGCTCAGACTCCCAAAGTGCTGGGATTACAGGCATGAGCCACCATGCCTGGCCAACATCTTACTTTCAACTAAATTACTTTTCCTTTCATATGACAACACTCACTCATAAACACATTCTTACTTATACTTAATTAGCTCTTCCCATTTTGTTTTTCTACGTGTCTAATTATAATGAGATTTTAAAATCAAGGTTAGGGAATTATACGGAGCAATGAAGTAAGAAACTAATCCAAGCTTCAAGAGAGAAATAATATTTTAAATCTGTTCTCTAAATAACCATTGCCCAGTGTTGGTCTAAAGCCATACTGTCAGATATGGTAGCCACTAGCAACATGCGACTATTTACATTTTAAATGAATTTAAAATGAAATAAAATTTTAAAAATGTACTTCTTTAGTTGTGCTAGTCACATTTCAAATGTTCAGTAGCCTCCTGTGGCTAGTGAGTGCCATATTGGACAGCACAGATATAGAAATTTTCATCATCACAAAACTTTCTATTGGACAATGCTAAAAAGAAACAATGTTATAAGAAAGACTTTCACAGATCAGATAAACTAAAATAAACCAAAATGAACAGCAAGATCCATGTGTTATTTTAAATCCTTTTTCACACTTTCATTCTTTTTGACAATGTATATATTTATGTTTTCTTTTTAAATTATATATGTATGTACATCAAGTACTCAATAAATTTACCTATAGTTATTTTGAATTTAGAAAGAAATGTGTGTGTACCTATATATACAAATTTCTTTCTAAATACAAAATAATCATTTATAAATATATTGAGTATTGTGTAAATTATAGGAGTTGTGCTAAGTGCTTTATACGAATTGACTCATTTAATCCTTAGTACAATGCTGTGTTCATTGTGAAAAATTTGGAAAACATAAAACATATATAGAGAAATTTGGAAAAATAAAGCTTATAAATAAAATAAAGCATATAGAAAAATAAAGCATATTAATCCCCAAACTAAGATAATCACTGTTGACATTTCTAGTGGATACTGTGGTATGCTGCCCAGATTCCAAGATACAGCTACCAGGAATGTTGGCTGTTGCTGGCTCATAGTTTAATTCCTCTCTAAAATTGTCTTCAGTGATGGAAACTGCCTCACCCAACATTCCCCTCCTTGCCGTCAACCCAAATCCAATGGCTGGTCAGTTGTGGAGGTACAAAGGCATCAAGTCAATTGGCACAATCTGGGACATCCCAGCTTTAGAGTGTCCCGTGAGACAAGTTAAAGTCTCTGTGGCAACTGCCCTGCAATTCACCTTCCCCCTCTGCCCAATCCTGTCCCTGCTTCCCTTAACAGGTGCTGTTCCTGAGAGTTCTCACCTGTAAATCACCTGCATACAAACCTCTGCTTCAGAGTCTGTTTCCTGAAAAACTCAACTGTAGTCAACATTTTTGGAATGTAAGTTCCATTTTTTTTCCTTTTGCATCTGTCCATTTAAAATTTTTAAATATATATTTATTTTGCTCTAAAAAATTTGAAATTTTCTTATTTTATATTAAATATTCAGTTAATAATACTTTATAGATAATTTAGCATGTAACTATCTGCAACAGTATTTTTTTTTTCTAGATGAGATCTTGCTCTGTCGCCCAGGCTGGAGTACAATGGCATGATCTCAGCTCACCACAACCTCTGCCTCCCAGGTTCAAGTAATTCTCGTGCCTTGGCCACATGAGTATGTGAGTATCTGGGATTACAGGTATGCACCACCATGCCCGGCTAATTTTTGTATTTTTAGTAGAGATCGGGTTTCGCCATGTTGCCCGGGCTGGTCTCAAACTCCTGGCCTCATGTCACCCACCCTCCTCAGGCTCCCAAAGTGCTGGGATTACAGGTGTGAGCTACTGCACTTGGCTCACAACACAATTTTTAACAGCCACCTGGGATTCATATGGCACGTGACACTCAGTCACTCTTGTATTGTTGGATATTTGGTATTCCCTGGTTTTCCTGTGGCCAACCCTAAAACTTAGCAGAGAAACACCCATTCCCAAATCCCTTCTCACTAACCTACCTCTATAATATCTAGGAGTATTTAGTTTTGTAGCCTCAGTTACAATTTCCAGCCATTGAGAAATAAGCTCAAGTTTTGTGAGAGTTGAGGGGGAAGTTCCAGGAAACATTTTGCCTTCCAGATAAAATGAGACAGCTAAAGCTGGTATCATTTCTTACCTGTTTCTGCTTGGTAAGGAATGAGATGTTCAGAGCTATCATACCCATTTTTCATCCATGAGAGAAAAGAAATTAGATACTTGGCTTTGACAAAATCACTGAACATTTAAACCCATGCTTTCAATTGCCTATCTCTGGATTTCTTGATATGATGAGTAAACTAAGTATTTTTTTAATCTACTGTGGCAGCTTAAATGTCGCTATTCCTTACATTCATAATTTGAAGTATGCAGTGATAAACATCGTTGTATGTAAATACTTGAATTAACAACTTAACATAAAAGTCAGGGAATTAGGACCCTACATTTTCAGCATTATTTTCTGCTTGACCTTGTGCAGCTCTGTCCCTAACCTTCTCTCCCATTTTATTTTTCTTGTGGGAACCAGAAAAATAATGCACATAAGGCTTTCTAAAATTTTCTGTTTCCATAAGCAATCATAGATAAATAATTTTATCATATGTGCTAAATCTCAGTGGGAATAAGAATTTTGACAGTGAGGCAATCAGTCATTTTCCATAAATTTTTTTAGGTTTTTAAAAATCTCATCAATATTGACAAACCAACCTATTCAGCTTCTCCGATTGTGTACTTCAAAAAGGCAGTAGTGGTTGGAAGAGGAAATAGACCTTTTGTAAGTCAGAAACTTATCTCTTCAAATAGGATGGTTTAGCAAATGCACCATTCCATAGTGTTCATATCCACTTGTACAGAATCAGCAAGGTTTTTTTGGAGCAAGTTTTGTGTGAACTGAGTTGCATTCTAGACCAAGCCTTGGATTAACTCTGCATGTACTTCCTGGGAATCATTCAGGCCTCCAGGATTGGGATGTTTTATTTCCTCAGCATAAACATGAAGCATCAAAGAAACTGAACTGACTGCCATTTGAGTAAAAAGGAACAATAGTGAATTGAAAAGTAGGTATTGAAATTGTTTGATTTCAGCATTCTGGTGACAGACACTTAATAACGCAAATCTGAATCCAATGAGTCCACCTCCGTATCTCCCACTTACCCAGTCTTGAGGCTGCTTCTAATTCTGCAGCCCCAGAAACCTTAAGTTGGCTGGTTCTGGCTCAAAGCAAAGGTATGGGAATGCTTTTGGATGTTGTAGAGGATCAGAATATCCAGATCTGAAGTATCCAAGACAGATGTTTTGACTCATTACCACTAATGTCTTTAGGATAGAAGATGGCTCCAGACCTGACCAGACTGCCAGCAGTTTGCTCCAGGCTAGACTTTCATTCATGGGCAAAGATTAAAACTGGACTAGCACAATCAACAGAGTGAAAAGCAACCTACAGAAGGGGAGAAAATATTTGCAGATTCTGTATCTGATAAGAGCTCAATATCTAGAATATAAAAAGAACTCTTGCAGCTCAACAAAAAGAGCCCTAATTTTAAAATGAGCAGAGGACTTGAATAGACTTTTATATAAAAAAGATACACAAATGGCCAACAAGCATATGAGAACATAGATACTCAAGATTACTAATCATTAGGGAAATGCAAATCAAAACTACAATTAGGTACTGCCTCATGCCTATTAGGCTAGTCAGATAATAATAAAAAAAAAAAAACAGGTGTCAATATGGATGTGGAGAAATTGGAACTTTCGTGCACTGTTGGTAGGAATGTAAAATGGCGCAGCCGTTGTAGGAAACAATATGGAGGTTCCTCAAAAAATTAAAAATAGAACTACCAGCAATTCTACTTCTGGGTAATTATCAAAAAGAATTGAAAGCAAGATCTTGAAGAGAGGTTCCTACACCCAGGTTCATAACAGCATTATTCACAATAGCCAAGAGGTGGAATCAGCCCAAATGTCCATCAAGGAATGAATGAATGAAGAAAAATGTTACATACATTCAGCCTTAAAAGGAAGGAAATCCTGTTATTTACCGCATGTGTGAACCTTGAGGATATTATGCTAAGTGAAATAAGCCGGTCACAAAAAGACAAATATTATGTCACTTATATGCAGTAACTAGAGTAGTCAAATTAATAGAAACAGAGTTGAATGATGGTTACCAGGGACTGGCTAGAAGGGGAAAATGGGGAGTTGTTTAATGGATGTAGAGTTTCAGTTTTACATAGCAAAAAGGTTCTGGAGATCTGCTGCACAGCAATGTAAGTATGCATGACATTACTGAACTGTAGTGTTTTTTGTTTCACCATAATAAAGTTATTTCTTTAATGAACTGGGCACCAAAGTTCAGTAGGCAAGGAACAGTTTATTTACCTGAATTCTGTTGCCTCCTCTCATCAACTGTTGATCCCACCCCAGGTTTCATTGTGTGTCTTAGTATGGTAACATCATTAAACATATCTTAAACATTTTTTCTTTTCTTTTTTTTTTCTTTTTTTGAGACAAGGTCTCGCTCTGTCACCCAGGTTGGAGTGCAGTGGTGTGATCTCAGCTCAGTGCTACCTCCACCTCCCAGGTTCAAGTGATTCTCCTGCCTCAGACTCCCAAGTAGCTGGGACTACAGGTGCATGCCACCATGCCCGGCTAATTTTTTTATTTTTTATTTTTTATTTTTTTGAGACAGAGTCTCGCTCTGCCGCCCAGGCTGGAGTGCAGTGGCCAGATCTCAGCTCACTGCAAGCTCCGCCTCCCGGGTTCACGCCATTCTCCTGCCTCAGCCTCCAGAGTAGCTAGGACTACAGGCGCCCGCCACCTCGCCCGGCTAGTTTTTTGTATTTTTTTAGTAGAGACGGGGTTTCACCGTATTAGCCAGGATGGTCTTGATCTCCTGACCTCGTGATCTGCCCGCCTCGGCCTCCCAAAGTGCTGGGATTACAGGCTTGAGCCACCGCGCCCGGCCAATTTTTGTATTTTTTAAGTAGTGACAGGGTTTCACCATGTTGGCCAGGATGGTCTTGAACTCCTAACCTCAAGTTATGTGCCCACCTCGGCCTCCCAAAGTGCTGGGATTACAGGAGTGAGCCACTGCACCTGGCCTCATTAAACATACCTTGTTTTTAAAAATATGAGTTATCGGCCGGGAGCGGTGGCTCACGCCTGTAGTCCCAGCACTTTGGGAGGCCGAGATGGGCGGATCATGAGGTCAGGAGATTAAGACCATCCTAGCTAACACAGTGAAACCCCATCTCTACTAAAAATACAAAAAATTAGCCAGGTGTGGTGGCAGGTGCCTGTAGTCCCAGCTACTTGGGAGGCTGAGGCAGGAGAATGGCATGAACCCGGGAGACGGAGCTTGCAGTGAGCCAAGATTGCGCCACTGCACTCCAGCCTGGGTAACTGAGCAAGACTCTGTCTCAAAAAAAAAAAAAAAAAAAAAAAAAAAAAAAATATATATATATATATATATATATATATATATATATATGAGTTATCTTCCTTCAGTATTTTAATTCCTTGACATTTCGTCATGCTCTTTCGACATCTCATCAACACTCTATCAAGGGTCAGCAAACTATAGCTCATGGGCTAAATCTGGTTTGCAGGGTTTGAGAATCGTTTTTATATTTTTAAAGGGTTATTTTAAAAGAAGAGGAAGAAGAGGAGGAAGGAAGAAAAGGAGGAAGGAGGAGAAGAAATCATATGTGGCTCACAAAACTTAAAATATTTACACTCTTGGCTGTTTGCAGGAAAAATTTGCTAGTTTACTGACCCCTGAAAACTATATAGCACATCTCGGATTTTTTGTATTCTGCTGGTGTATTAGGTGCAAGAAATAGAACCAAACTATTTTCAGCAAAAATGGATTTAATGCCGGGTATCAGGAGCTTATAAAATCATTGGAAAGTCTAAAGGAATGGTCACTTAGCCGGCCTCCAGGAATGATTTCTAGAGCAAATCTGCTGGATGGTCTCCTGAGGAGCTGCCATCTCTGCAATAATCAGAAAGGCGCAGGCAGTCAGGGACCTCCAGCAGAGTGTTGAGTTCAAAGACATACTGCCGTACCTGTGATCCAAGGATCAAGAGGCAACTACTGCCCCTACAACTTCCTCTGAACAGGCACGGGGTGGGACCTAGACACTGAAATACTGCTGTAGAAATGCCCAATGTGTCTACAACTAGTTTTCCAGCAAAAACAAAACATAACGGTAGCCTAGGATCCACCTTCCAAGTGCATCTAATTGGCAGAAGCATAACCCTACCTGTGGGACATGAGGGAAATGTGTCTTTTCCTTCTTTAACCTCTGTATTCAAAGAAAGCACACTAGAAGATTGGAATGGCTGAGAGCCAGAGCCAGTCCAGAGTACCCACCACAGCAGGTTTGTTGCTTTAGGCTCTATTCAACTCTTCTCATCTTTGGCCAACTCCTAATTATTTCATTTGAGGAACCTTCCCTGACACTTCCTTCCCTACCTCCACCGTTAGTGGATTAGATGCCCTTTCATAACCTTCCATAGCTCTAAGCCCTAGCTCTGCAATGTGTTTATCACTCCATGTCATAATGGCCTAATTTCTTGCTGCTGCTTCCACTAGACTGGCTCTTTGCAGAAACTCAGTCTTATTCATCACTGTGTAGGTAATTGGTGTGTATTTGTTGTAAATGATAAATAGTTTATATATTATAGCATCCCAAATAGCATTTCTTCTCTTATTTTCTTTGTTCCACATGACTGTGCACTGATAACCTGTATACAGTGAAAACTGAGTGAGTGTTGTAAACTGACTGGTTTCCTTTTTTGTCAGCGCAAAGAGAAGTTCCACCCATACTCTATACGTGTGTCTTTGTTTGACTCCCTATGTACCTATATAGGTCAATAAATGCAATGGAACACTAATATTTGAACAGTTTCAACATGCTAGGTAATACATGAAACACTTTATACATACTATCTAATTAAATCCTCACAATTATCCTATGAAATTGATATTTTTATTCTCATTTTATAGATAAAGAAACTGGGACTTAAGTAGCTTGTCCACAGTTACACAATAAGTGACAGAACTGGGACTCACATCAAGGTCTGGCTAATACCAAAATTTGTAACCATGATGATGATGATGATTGTGATAATGATGACAGCTAATAGTTCCAGACTTGGTGCTAGGCATTTTGTATGTATTATCTCAAGCTACATATTGCCTTGTCTGGAATTGATGCTTAATAGTTTTTACATGCGATAAGGTAAATAAAGCTCTTGATAACTGTGATGTATTTCTGGCTCTGCCACTAATTTACTTTGTGACCTCAGGTAAACTACTAAGTCTCTGAGCTCCAGTTTTCTCCTCTGCAAAACAGAGAAAAATCTTTACGATACTTTAGTTCAAAAATTCCAGAACTCCATGAATAAATTCTGCTTAGTTTTTCATTCCATCATTATTACTTCTGTGTGGTAAGATCTTAACTTCTAAATTCTAAGCTCCTATAGGATCTCAATTTTGTTTTATAGTTTTCTTCCATGGTACCTGGTCTGGTGCTCTGCACAGTACATAACAGGCTCATGGTAAGTATGTATAAAGATATATAGATCCAGATTGAAATTTGTCCAAGGGGAAATATCCATCTTCACAAGAATCTGTGCTTGTTGTCATACAGTATATTCCTTTGGGGGTGACATTCAAATGTAATTTAGGGCTGCCACAGAGAAATCAGCACACAGAACCTTCAGAAACCTTTTCTTTCTGTAGTCACAGATAAGAGTCTTATCCTTAAAGCAGAGCTGTGATCACTGCCTAAGCAGCTACTCTTATGGCTGAATGCAGAAGATTTCTTTCGTGCTGAGTGCAGGTAAAAAGGTCTTGGCCTGTGGATAATAGCAGATATAGGAAGGAGTGTTCTAGAGGGAACCGACTCTCTGTCTCTCTCTCTTTTTCCACCCCACCCCCCATCTCTTATGGGGGAATCAGAGAATCCCGAATCATTTCATAGCTTTCACAAATTACACATGAAGAGTTAATGCCTGATTCCTGAGCAGCAGGAAAATCCCCAAACTGTTGAGAGTCAGCATGGATAGGTGCACAAGCTCTTGCTACAGTTTCTTTAAGGACTTGAATACAAAGAATCAACAGAGGTGATTGTATGAATCACCTCTGTATGGAAACTGATATTAATAATCATTCATCTGACTGGGAAAACACTACATATTAAAAGAAAAAAAAAGAAAACAGAACTCTGTAACCTGTTCATATGTGCATCTGTGCATTTCTTAGTAACGGTCACCATGGTAGCAAAGCAGTTTGACAAGGGTGCCTTTTTAGCACAGTACATATAAAGGAGAAAGATGAACAGCCAATCATGTACTTACTATCTTATACTTTTCTTTGTTTCTTTATTTCCCTTTATTTAATTGTGTTGATCCTAAATCCATAGCTATTAGCCTCTGACACTTACCTTCCTCAAGCGTCAAGTACAGTGCTAGAAATATATTAGGCACTAAAACATTTATGGTTATTCCTTTATTTGATTGTGTTGATCCTAAATCCATAGCTGTTAGCCTCTGACACTTACCTTCCTCAAGGATCAAGTACAGTGCTAGAAATATATTAGGCACTAAAACATGTATGGTTATTGACAGAATTAAAATGAATGGTATTTCTGGCCAGGCGCAGTGGCTCACGCTTATAATCTCAGCATTTTGGGAGGCCAAGCCTGGCAGATCATTTGAGCACAGGAATTCGAGACCAGCTTGAGAAACGTGGCAAAACCCTGTCTCTACGAAAAAAATGAAAAAAAAATACAAAAGTTAGCCAGGCATGGTGGTGTATGCCTGTGGTACCAACTACTCAGGAGGCTGAGATGGGGGGATCGATCACCTGAGCTCAGGGAAGTTGAGGCTGCAGTGACCCGTGATTGCACCACTGCACTCCAGGCTGGGCGACACAGTGAGACCCTGTTTCAAAAAAAAAGGTATTTCTGCTGTGTCTTCCTTTCCAAGTGAGAGAGAGTCACTCAGAATTTGATTTTAAGAAATGGCCCCAGTGGGGCATGGTGGCTTACACCTGTAATCCCCTGCACATTGGGAGGCCGAGGGAGGAGGATCACTTGAGACCAAGAGTTCCAGACCAACCTGGGCAACAGAGTGATACCCTGTCTCTACCAAAAAAAAAAAAAAAATTGTTTTAATTAGCTTGACATGATGGCATACGCCCGTAGTCCTAGCTACTGGGAGGTTAAGGTAGGACGATTACTTGAGCCTGGGAGTTCAAGGCTGCACGAGCTATGATAATTGGTGCCACTGTGCTCCAGCGAGATCCTGTCTCAATAAAAAAGAAAATAAAAAAAAAAGAAAAAGAAAAAGGAAATGGCTTCTACATTTGGAGGAATGAAAACGAGGCCATTTTCCTGATTGGGCTGGCCCAACCTGGATTTCAGATTGAGAGGGTAACAGGATGGTGATTAGGTACTCTGAGACACTGTATTACTAGAAGATTGATACCTAAGTGGTAAGTAGAATAGTAAGTAAATTCACATTTATCAGTGAGGACGTTCAAAGCCCAGAAGCTTTGTGTAACGACTTACAGTGACAAGTTTGGCAGCAGTTCCTAAAGTGTTTACTGTCAGGCCTGAGTTAAAACTCTGAGGACAAGGAGCTCTACCACTTGGGCTTCAAACTGTGAAAGCTTTTTGAGCCCCTGTCTCCACCTTATATCCAATTAACACTCAGTCTGGGAAGTCTCCTTATTATAACTCCTTGAGTTAATGATAGTCTTTTATTATGGTCTTTTCCCTAATGTATTCTTGCATTTCATTTTAATTGTCAGCTGCATAATTGCCCTGCATTTCAGTTACTTCCATTTCTATTTTTAATGTTTGTTATTTCAAGTTTCTTTTTAAAAGAGTTTAAACGTAGACACACCCTCTTATTTTAATAGCCAGCGTGCCCATATTTGCCACTTTAAAATCTGGGTTCCTGTAGTTTCAACAGATCCTTAAGGTGTGCCACCTCCAGCTTATAGATTGATATTCTAGTCATGTTCAAGGCTGAAAACAGCTGCAAGAATTTGTCCTTGAAATTCTTTAGCAGATGCTTCCAGTGGCTAAAGTCCTAATTTGTCCAGTCTGGAGGATCAGCCACTGGGACAGGATCATCACCGTGTTATCACCCTCACTGGGACAAACTGAGCAGAGCCAGCCTCTGGGCAGAACAAGTTATGGAAGGCACTGTTCCCAGAAAGGAACAGGTTAAATCCTTCCAAACCTGCTAAGGAATCTGACCTAGTTTCTTGAAACTAGAATGTAACTTGAAAGTATAATTGGTTGCAAATGTGTTTCTTTCTTTCCTCAAAATTACTTCTGAACTCCTGTGAGACAGGGAGAAGGCATTTCTCTTCACATGTATTCAGACTACCACCACTGATAAGTTTGACTAACTCATCATGAAAGTTGGGGAGCAAGGCCAGGTACAGTGGCTCACGCCTGTAATCCCAGCACTCTGGGAGGCCAAGGCAGGTGCATTGCTTGAACTTAGGAGTGCAAGGTCAGCCTGGCCAACATGACGAAACCCTGCCTGTACTAAAAATAGAAAAACCTGTAGTTCCAGCTACTTGGGCTGAGGTGGGAGGATCACTTGAACCTGGGAGGTTGAGGCTTCAGTGAGCCAAGATCGTGCCACTGCACACCAGCCTGGGTGACAAAGTGAGACCTTGTCTCAAAAAAAAAAAAAAAAAAAAAAAAAAGCTGGGGAGCAGACAAAAAAAATGACTTAATTTAAGAAAAGAATGTTTGGGTCTCTGGTTGAGAAAAGTCTATGAATGGGTAGTTGGTGTGGTTGTGGCATTCGAGACCTCTTTGGGGAGTGTGAGATGGGTTCTCACAGTGTTACCCAAGCTGGCCTGGCATTCCTGGGCTCAAGCTATATCCTCCCACCACAGCCACCGAAGTAGCTGGGCGTGCAGGTGTGTGCTGCCATGCCTGGCACCTGTTTGTTTGTTTGTTTTGGCCACTGAGTTTAGCACAATGCCAGGCACAAGGAATCAGTGAATATTTGTTGAATGAATGAATAAAAAGCTTTTCACAATCTGACTCCTACCTACTTTTCTAGTTGTAGTTCCTACTGCCCTTCTTCTCAAACATACACACTTTCTACTCTGGCAAAATAACTATTGAGTTTCCTAAAAATCTCTCCTGCTTTCCCACTTCTGTACCTTTGCTGTTGCTGCACCCACTCGCTGAAAGCCTCTTCCCTCATATCCCAGACTGTGAATATATTACTATTTTTAAAGCCTCATCTCTAATGCTGCCTCCTTCATGAAAATGTTAGTGATTGTCTCAGTACGATTATGAGCCTTTTCTCCTTCTAACTCTCACAAAACTTTGAATCTCCTGGTCATTTATTATCAGCTACCTTATAGTTGTTTATGTGGTTAACTTGTTCTCCTTGCTGTATTTGAAGCTGCTTAAAGCTAGGCATTGGGTCTTATTAATCATTATACTGCTTAGCACCTACTTAATACTCCGAAATTTACTGTTGAAATAATCAGTTTTGCTAGTGCTATATGCCATGAGCACCATACAATACACTAATTTTTATCCTTCTTAAAATCTAAGAGTTTTCATACATAGACATTATTTAAACTCTAGAACTGGATGAGAAATATACCTTTGTCAACATTTTCTTTCCAATTATTCCTGTAAATTGAGCACTCATTAGGACTCTCCCTTTGTGCCTTGTGGACTCTTTTTTTTTTTTTTTTTTTTTTTTTTTTAGTGACATAGGCATCATTAAAATTTATATCTTGTGCTCCTCAGAGATGATCTTTAGAGCACTTTTTCTTAAGTGTGGATCTATCATTAAATTCTTAACTCCTCTGAACATTCATTCCTGTCATTCTTGCCTACATACTAAAAGGTGGCATTTCCCTGCATTCTCTCATTTACGTTTGAGGCAAAAGTCTGCACGGACTCTTGGGACTCTGCTTTCTGCATGTTATTAAACATTTCTTTCCATAAATGCCCTCTTTCTGACACTTAATGATAAAACCAAAGATTCTCTTCCAACTTTTTAAAAATTAGCTATCACCACCTGGGTGGCATAAAGTGAGGGGAGATGAAACACAGATTTTCCTAGAATTGAGCCTGGAAGTGAACGACTGAGAAACTTCCCTCTTGAAAGCAGAAAAACTGCTGTGTGCTTTATTTCCTAAAACTTCTAGCCCTCCTGAGGAAGGTTTGTAATATCTCATTTGGGAGAATGTGAAGTTTTGAGACAAAAGACATAAAGAGGTGGACAAAATTGGTCATTACAAAATTGGGGTAGTCTTTTATCAGTGTCTGGGTAGCAGTTCTGGGTTTTCATTGTCCAAGTCTCCTAAAAGTACAAATGCTCCTCCAGGCAAGCCATCACTAGTTTTTATTTTAAATAAAAGTTCTCTTTTTCCCCACCCTCCTCCTCTTGCAATATACCTGTTATTCTGCCAATTTCCTCCTTGTCTCTTTGTCACTCACTCTCCACCTGCTTTCCTGCCTTTCTAATCATATCCCTCTTTTTCCATTATTTTAATTTGTATCATAATATTTAGCCATAAAATACTTTTTCACTTTTTAAGGTAATTTCATAGTTGTCTTGTTCTAATTGATCTTCTTTTTCAAAATATCTGTTGGTGATTGAAAACACCTTTTGAACATCTACTATGAGCCAAATCCTGGGCTAGGTGAGGAGATACAGTGGTAAACATATCATACATGACCCTGCTTCATGGAGCTTGTAGTCTAATGGAGGTAACATTAATTAAATAAGAACATAAATAACTATTGTAATAACTAAAAGCGTATAATGTGGTAAGATCAGAAATAGCCTCAAGGAGAGAGCTGAGTTTTGTGGATGTAAGTGCACATAAACCTGGTGAAAGTTTATGTGTTTCAGGCACGAGTTCACAGCATGAGGTCACAGCATGTGTAATGGAGGTGTGAAGAGGCTTCGCATTTCAAGATAAAGAGAGAAGACCAATGTGGTGGGAACATTGCAAGCCAAGGGCAGAGTGATTTCAGGTGAGGTAGATAGGCACCAGTACATGCAGTGCCACCACAGGCCAGGTAAATATTTTGGACTTAATCCTAAGAAACCTAGAAAAGCTATTGAAAGGTTTAAATAAGGAAAGGATGTGTTCAGATTTGATTATTTCAGTAACAATGGGGAAATTGAAAATTCAGGGAGATGTGTACAAAAACTATTGCTGAGCCAGGGGTTGTGGAACACAGCTGTAATCCCAGCTACTCAGGAGGCTGAGGCAGGAGGATCACGAGCCCAGAAGTTCAAGTCCAGCCTGGGCAACATGGTGAGATCCCCATTTCTTAAAAAAGAAAAAGAAAAGAAAGAAAAAAGAGAAGTGGATGGGATTTTTTTTAACTATGCTGTAGACAGAACTCACAGGACTTAACATTTCAGTCCAGGATGAGTTTGGCTCTATTCTGCCTAGAGGAAGTGGTGAAATGACCTTTCATGGAGCACAGGACTCTAATTCAAGACTAACTTAATGATAATAAAGTATAGCATTTCATTATGGAAAGAAGCAGATGAAAGAAGGGTTAACTCCATCTTATTAAAATATAAACTCCAGCTGGGCTCGGTGGCTCACAGCTGTAATTCCAGCATTTTGGGAGGTTGAGGCGGGCAGATCACCTGAGATCAGGAGGTCAAGACCAGCCTGGCCAACATGGGGAAACCCCGTCTCTACTAAAAAGATAAAAATTAGCCAGGTGTGATGGTGCATGCCTGTAATCTCAGTTATTTGGGAGGCTGAGGCAGGAGAATCGATTGAACCCAGGAGTCTGAGGTTGCAGTGAGCTGAGATTGCACCAAGCTGAGATTGCACCTCTGCACTACACTCCAGTCTGGACAACAGAGCAAGACTCCATCTCAAAAAAAATAAAAATAAAATATAAACTCCACAAAGGCAGGGATTTTTATTTCTTGTTCACTACTATATCTCTTGCACCTGGAATAGTGCCCAATGCATAGGAGGCATAAAATATGTATTTGTGGAATGAATGTGTAAGATCCCAAGTGCAGTACAAAAAGTAAGCAGTTGCCTTGGCCAGGACTCTGACTGTAAGAAGGAAATTTAAACTCTACCATTAGCTCCTTATATTAACTCTCCAAAAGGACAGTGAGATGAAGCTTTTTCAAATCTGAGAAGGTTAGGAATTGAAGCTGACTAGCTGCTATAGACTGAATGTTTATGTCTCCCCAAAATTCGTATGTTGAAACCTGACCCCCAATGTGCTTGTATTTGGAGGTGTGGCCTTCAAGAAGTGATTCATGTGGGCACAGCCCTCACAAGTGGGATTAATGCCTTTATATGAGACCCCAGAGAGCTCCCTGGCCACTTCCACTATATGAAGACACAGTGAGCGGACAGCCATCTATGAACCAGGAAGCAGGCCCTCACCAGACACCAAATCTGCCAGTGCCTTGATCTTGAACTTCCCTCGCAGCTCCTCAAAACTGTGAGAAATAAATATTTGTTGTGGATAAGCCACCCAGTCTGTGGCATTTTGTGATAGCAGCTTGAGTGGACTAAGACACTAACCAAATGATCTAGAAGAAGAGAGATGGACAAAATGATTGCTTGTCTGGGAAGTGTGGCTGAGACCAAGTGAAGGTCCTTGCAACCGAGTAGCTATGCAAAAACCCAATACTAGAAACCACAATGAGTCTGAATGTACCTGAGTTCCTGGGTCAAATTTGTGGCTGTAATTACAAACCAGCAGGTGGTGAGTTCATTATTGCTTATATCAAACATCTGTAAGATAGATCCTTTCACCAGCAAGACCTGAGAACAAAGGACTTTCTGATTACAGTCAACTTCCAGCTCCACTTAAGTGAGTCTTCCAAGCTTAAATAGCTGAATCCACTAACAGGCCTCTGAAAGGAAACAGTTCATCTGGCATCCTGCATGAATATCTCTACAACAGAAGTTTCCAACCTACCTACCACCTGCAGGACCATTTGGCCCACAGCCCGCTGTTGTTTATTTTTCAACAGCTTGATTGAGATATAATTCACATACTATAAAATTCACCATTTTAAAGTATGCAGTTCAGTGGTTTTTGGTATATTCACTGAGTTGTGCAGCCATCAGTACAATTTTATAACGTTTTCACCAACTCCCTCCCAAAGAAACCCACACCCATCCAGCCCTAGGTAACTGCTAATCTACTTTCTGTCCTTATAGATTTGCCTATTCTGGCATTTCATATAAATGGAATCATACACTATGTGGTCTTTTGTGACTGGCTTCTTTCACTTAGCATAATGTTTTCAAGACTCATCCATGTTCTAGCACATGAATGCTTCATTCCTTTTTGTTTTGTGTTTTGATTTTTTTATTTCAGTAGGTTTTTGGGGAACAGGTCATATTTGGTTACAGGGATAAGTTCTTCAGTGGTGATTTCGGAGATTTTAGTGCACTCATCACTCAAGCAGTGTACATAGTACCCAGTATGCAGTCTTTCATTCCTCACCCCACCTCCCACGCTTCTCCCAGTGTCCCCATACTTCGTTGTATTATTATTATTATTATTATTATTATTATTATTATTATTTTGAGACAGAATTTCACTCTTGTTACCCAGGCTGGGGTGCAGTGGCATGATTTTGGCTCATTGCAACCTCTGCCTCCCAGGTCAAGCGATTCTTCTGCCTCGGCCTCCTGAGTAGCTGGGATTATAGGTACCCACCACCACACCTGGCTAATTTTTTGTATTTTTAGTAGAGACGGGGTTTTGCCGTGTTGGTCAGGCTAGTCTCGAACTCCTGACCTCAGGTGATTCACCTGCCTCAGCCTCCCAAAGTGCAGGGATTACAGGCTTGAACCACCACACCCAGCCCATTGTATCATTCTGATGCCTTTGCATCCTCATAGTTTAGCTTCCACTTATAAGCGAGAACATATGATATTTGGTTTTCTATTCCTGAGTTACTTCAATTAAAATAATGGCCTCCAACTCTATCCAGGTTGTGAATGCCATTATTTCGTTTTTTTTTTTTTTAATGTCTGAGTAGTATTCCATTATATATATATATATATCACATTTTATCCACTTATTGATTGGTGGACATTTGGGCTAGTTCCATATTTTTGCAATTATGAATTGTGCTGCTATAAACATGCGTGTGCAAGTGGCTTTCATATAATGACTTCTTTTCCTCTGGGTAGATACCCATTAGTGGGACTGTGGATCAAATGGTAGTTCTACTTTTAGTTCTTTAGGGAATCTCCACTGTTTTTCACAGTAGTTGTACTCGTTTACATTCCCATTCAACAGTGTAAAAGTGTTTTCTTTTCACCACATCCACACCAACATCTATTTTTTTTTATTTTTAAATTATGGCCATTCTTATCTTTGTTTTACTTATGTTTGTTTTTGTTCCATTTGCTTTTGGGTTCTTGGTCATGAAGTCTTTGCCTAAACCAATGTCTAGAAGGGTTTTTCCGATGTTATCTTCTAGAATTTTTATGGTTTAGGTCTTAGATTTAAGTCTTTGATCCATCTTGAGTGGATTTTGTATAAGGTGAGAGATGAGGATCCAGTTTCATTCTCCTATGTGTGGCTTGCCAATTATCCCAGCACCATTTATTGACTAGTGTGTTTCCCCCCCCCTTTATGTTTTTGTTTGCTTTGTTGAAATCAGTTGGCTGTAAGTATTTGGCTGTATTTCTGGGTTCTCTATGCTGTTTCATTGGTCTCTGTGCCTATCTTTATACCAGTATCATGCTGTTTTGGTGACTATAGCTTGATAGTGTAGTTTGGAGATGGGTAATGTGATACCTCCAGATTTGTTCTTTTTGCTTAGTCTTGTTTTGGCTATGTGGGCTTTTTTTGGGGTTCATATGAATTTTAGGATTTTTTTTCTAGTTCTGTGAAGAATGATGATATTTTGATGGGAACTGCATTGGATTTGTAGATTGCTTTTGGCAGTAAGGTCATTTTCACAATATTAATTCAACTCATCCATGAGCATGGGGTGTGTTTCTATTTGTGTCATCTATAATTTCTTTCAGCACTGTTTTATAGTTTTCCTTGTAGAGGTCTTTCACCTCCTTGGTTAGGTATATTCCTCAGTATTTTATTTATTTTTATTTTTTTGCAGCTAGTGTAAAAGGGGTTACATTCCTGATTCTTAGCTCAGTCACTGTTGGTGTATAGCAGGGCTACTGATTTGTGTACATTGATTTTGTATCCTGAAACTTTACTGAATTCATTTATCAGATCTATGAGCTTTTTGGAGGAGTCTTTGGGGTTTTCTAGGCATATGATTATATCATTGGCAAACAGCAACAGTTTGACTCCCTCTTTATTGATTTAGGTGCCCTTTATTTCTTTCTCTTGTCTAATTGCTCTCACTAAGATGCTTCATTCCTTTTTATTGCCAAATAATATTCCATTATATGGCTAGGCCACATTTTGTTTATTCACCCGTCAGTTGGTGGACATGTGGGTTGTTTCCACTTTTTGGCTATTGTGAATAATGTGCTATGAACATCCTATACAAGTTTTTGTGTTGGCGTGGTTTCATTTCTCTTGATACATACCTAGAAGTGGAATTGCCTGAGCATATGGTAACTGTGTTTAACTGAGGAGCTACCAAACTTTTCCAAGGCAACTGTGGCATTTTTACATTCCCAGGAGTAATGTATGAAGGTTCTCATTCTCCATATTCTTGCTAACACTTATCCATCTTTTTTATATCGCCATCGTAGGAAATGAGAAGGTGTGTCTCATTGCGGTTTTGTTTTGCATTTCCATAGGCTTCAGCTTGTTTTTATATAGCTTGAAAACTAAGAATGCTTTTTACATGTTTTAATTGTTGAAAAAAATGAAAGAAAAATATTTTATGACACATTAAAATTATCTGAAATCTAACAGTGTCTGTAAAGTTTTATTGGAATACAGCCATGCCCATTCGTTGTGTATTTTCTGTGCCTGCTTTTCTTGCTTCAGTGACAGAGTTGAGTACCTGCAACAGAGTCTGTATGGCCTGTAAAATCTAAAATATTTATTATCTGGCCCGTTATGGGAAAGGTTTACCAACCCTTTGTCTACAATATAGTTGGATGAGACTACAAAGAATCTGGAGTGAGAAGGAGAAATTGTGACTTCCCTGTGGAAATGTATGGTTCCAGGGGTTTGGTTTGGTTTTGTTTTACATAAAAGCAGAATGCAAGCAAGCAGAACAAGGGAAGAAATCAGGATGTTAGGGGGTATAGGGAGATCATCATTTTCACCTGAATCGTTATTAATAGGATCTTTTCAACTTTCTGTAAATTTCTCCTAGAGTTCTGTTTCTAATTTACTGCTCTGATCATATCCTCTTACTCATCAGAAATGTCCAGGGATTCCCCACCACCACAACCCTCTCAGTTAGTTAGGACCACTTAGGTCCTGCATGATCTGACTTTATCTTACCTTTCCAGCCTTATTTTCCAGCACTCACCTTCAATAGGACCAGACACCCAGCCCTGAATTTCATGATTCTGTGACAAGGTCTGGCTTTGTTTCCTTGGCTGGAGTGTAGTAGTGCAATCTCGGCTCACTACAATCTCTGCTTCCCAGGCTCAAACCATCCTCATAGCTCAGCCTCCCGAGTAGCTGGGACCACAGGTATGTGCCACCATGCCTGGATAATTTCTGTATTTTTGTGGAGATGGGGTCTCACTTTGATGCCCAGACTGGTCTCCAACTCCTGAGCTCAAGCGATTCGCCCTCCTAGAACTCCCAAAGTACCGGGATTATAGGCGTGAGCCACCGTGCCTGGCACTCATACTTTCTCTTCTTTTTTTTTTTTTTTTTTTTCTGAGACGGTCTCACTCGGGATCATGCCCAGGCTGGAATGCAATGGCGTGATCTTGGCTCACTGCAACCTCTGCCTCGCAGGTTCAAACTATTCTCCTGCCTCAGCCACCTGAGTAGCTGGGATTACAGGTGCACGCTACCATGCCCAGCTAATTTTTGTATTTTTAGTAGAAACGGGGTTTCACCATGTTGGTCAGGCTGTTCTCGAACTCTTGACCTCATGATCCACCCGCCTTGGCCTCCCAGAGTGCTAGGATTACAGGCGTGAGCCGCTGTGCCCAGCCTTCTCTTCTACTTAGAATGCTTTCCTCTTCTCCAAATCCTAGAGATACTTTATTATTGCTATTGTGAAATATTTCAAGCATACAAAGGAGAAAAGCGACATCTGTGAACTCACCACCAAGCTTTGTCAAATCTTATCATTTTGTCATGTTCCTTTAGTTCTTTGAAATATTACAGGCTTAGATATGTTTTTAAACCTCCTCAAATGCCAACTCTTCTAAATAGGCCTCCTTGATGTACTCCGTCAGGATTACCCACATTTACCTACAGGTAAAGCTACTCAGTCCCTTGTATGATGTCTTCTTTGAGCATTCCTTATTATGGTCATTCCCATAGAGTACTACAAAGATGACTTTAGGTAATCCAAGGAAGAGACATTTTTAAAAATTTTGTAGGCCAGGCGCAGTGGCTCACGCCTGTAATCCCAGCACTTTGGGAGGCCAAGGTGAGTGGATCATGAGGTCAGGAGATTGAGACCATCCTGGCTAACACGGTGAAACCCTGTCTCTACTAAAAATACAAAAAGTTAGCCAGGCGTGGTGGTGGGCACTTATAGTCCCAGCTACTCGGGAGGCTGAGGCAGGAGAATGGCGTGAACCAGGGACACGGAACTTGCAGTAAGCCGAGATCATGCCACTGCACTCCAGCCTGGGCGACAGAGCAAGACTCTGTCTCAAAAAATAAAATAATAAAATGTTTTAAAAATGTTGTATGTTTATTTTTTAAAGTACATTACAAATATGCACATACAGCCAGGCGTGGTAGCTAACGCCTGTAATCCCAACACTTTTAGGAGGCTGAGGCAGGAGGATCGCTTGAGCCCAGGAGTTCAAGACCAGCCTGGGCAATATAGTGATACTTTATCTCTACAAAAAAAAAAAAATGTTTTTTAATTAACCAAGCATAGTGGCATGTGCCTGTAGTCCAAGCTACTCAGGAGGTTAAGTAGGGAGGATTGCTGGAGCCCCAAAAATTGAGGCTGCGGTAAGCTGAGATTGTGCCACTGTACTCCAGCCTGGGCAACAGAGTGAGATGCCGTCTAAAAAAAAAAAAATGAAAAGAAAAAAAAAAAGGGCCTGGCATGGTAGCTCACACCTATAATCCCAGCACTTTGAGAGGCTGAGGCAGGCGGATCACTTGAGGTCAGGAGTTTGAGACCAGCCTGGTCAACATGGTGAAACCCCATCTCTACTCAAAATACAAAAGTTAGCCAGGTGTGGTGGCACACGCCTGTAATCCCAGCTACTCGGGAGGCTGAGGCATGAGAATCGCTTGAACCCAGGAGGCAGAGGTGGCAGTGAGCTGAGATTGTGTCACTGTACTCCAGCCTGGGTGACAAAGCAAGACTCCGCCTCAAAACACACACACACACACACACACACACACACACACACACACACACGTAATTTAAAACTTTATACCTAGAACAGTAAATCTGTGATTTCCCAGGTATTCTTTAGGACAGGCTAAGGTAGGTACAAATATTGGGAAATTATTGAGTAATATTAGGAAAATATTGAGAAAAACACTGAATAAATCTGTATTGAGTACTATTATACAGATGATATGGCAAAGATTTTGAAGGTTGTATTCAAATAATTTAGAAAACTTAACTTACTGGAACGTAAATTCTTGACAACAGAGACCCAGTTTTATTTATTTTTCTATATCCTACGCGTCGAACAAAGTCAGAATAGATGATTATTGAATCACTTTCTCTCTGGGGCAGAGAGATCTCTGAAAATCATATGAAACCTCCTAAACCTTCTCACAGATAACTTAAAATATCTTAAAAGACCTTTTCCCCACACCTAGTGCTCATGCCTGGGACAAATGATACATTTTCCTCTCTTCCTTCCCTGCCCATTATGACGAGTTGCCCCAGCTGGGGCTTCATAGATATTAAATAGTGCTAATAATAGTCGTCCTCTAAAGGAATAAGGACTTGAGATTGCCAAGATGATCTTTTTTGCTCCAACAAACCAATCTCAGCATATTTCAGTTTGTGTGCCACTTTCATTCTTGGATATGGTCCAACACACACACACACACGAACATACACTTTCTCTCAAAACACTTTATTAGAAAAATATTTCTCAATCTCCTTAAAAATCATGATTTCATTCCATCTTTTCATCATTGTTAACACCAAACCATTTGAAATCACGTTGGCAACTGGATTTCATCTTGAGACTTGTCATTGAGGAATCATTTTGTTGTGTAGCAATCTCTATTCACATCAGCCAAATTATGTCATGTGATTGCAAAACTGCTGTCCTGTCTTCCAGTTTTTCTGAGTAAATTTGACTCTTTGAGAAGCTTCATTCTTCCTATCCTAAAATGACCTTATATGCTCTCATATCTCAGGGGATCCTAATTGTGATGAAATCTTTCTCTTTGTTTCCTTTCTTATAGCCTGTGTTTTGAGGTGGTGTTTCAGGGGTGTGGGAGTAGGGGAACTATTGAGGTCTGAGTCACAAAAGGAGATCTGAACAAGATATCTGAAGTTCAGTTGGGCCCTCAAAGCTTCACTCATATTGAACTCGATATGCTTCCTGAGAGAAGTCTCTGAAAGTTCTAGAAATGACATTGACCCCTTTATTTCCTAACTCCTACTGTTAAGGCACAGGTCTTTACTGATCTTAAAACCCTAGGCCAGGATGGCTGTAACCAGGGTGTATAACCTTATATTTTATTGTCCACATGAGGACATATTTTAAAATTTCAATAATTTGAGGGGCACAGGTGGTTTTTGGTTACGTGGATGAGTTCCTTAGTGGTGAATTTTGAGAATTTAGTGCACCTGTCCCCCAAACAGTGTACACTGTACTCAATATGTAATATTTTATCCATCCCCCCATCCAACTACCCCCCACCCCATCCCCAAAGTCCATTATATCACTCTGTATGTCTTTGTGTCCAAATGAGGACACTTTTGAAAGTGAAAGTGGGTGCTGGGGAAAAAAGACATAAGCCAGGGACCACACAGGCAAACCATGCTGTCAGGTCAACATACCTACAACACTTTGAGCCCCTTATCCTCTATTAACAGAGGTCAAATTGGGGTCTGTAGATTTTCTTTTTCTTTTTCTTTTTTCATTGTTGTTGTTGTTGTTGAGATAAGGTCTTGTTCTGTTCGCCCAGGCTGGAGTGCAGTGGCACAAACATGGCTCACTGCAGCCTCTACTTCCCAGGCTCAAGTGATCCTCCCTCCTCAGCCCCCAACCCAAGTAGCTGGGACTACAGACATACTCCACCATATCTGGCATTTTTGTTTTTTGTTTTCTTGGGTTTTGCCAAGTTGTCCAGGCTGGTCTCAAACTTCTAGCTCAAGTGATCCTCCCACCTCAGCCTCCCAAAGTGCTGGGATTACAAGTGTGAGCCACCATGCTTGGCCTAGATTTCAACTTGAAAGTCTGTGAGGTGGCTGGGAATGGTGGCTCACACCTGTAATCCCAGCACTTTAGGAGGCTGAGGCGGGTGGATCGCGTGAGCTCAGAAGTTCAACACCAGCCTGGGCAACATAGTGAGACCTCGTCTCTATTTATTTTTTAAATTAATAATAATTTTAAAAAAAGAAAGTCTGTGGGGTTTATTGGATAATTTAAAGTTTTATTTTCATTTCAATAAAATGCTTGTGATTTAATGTGCCTGTGTTTGCATTATTTACATTGATCCAATGTTTGTCCCTAAATGGGAGAACTTTGTCCCTGGCCAACGAGAGAACAGAGGTAGACTTTTCCATAGTGAAATGTTCAAGCCAAGTGAAAGACAAAAAGATGCATGGCCTGTAAATAAAGACTTGTAGTGTTTCAGAAAGAGAAAAGTGGAACATGATCACAGAAAGATGCTGAATTCGAGTATATTGGAGTATTTTACTGTACTCACTTTGCAAAAAGAAACGTATTTTCAGGAAAACATCATGCCTCATAGTGATACTAATTTTCATTAATTTGATAAACTTTTAGATTATAAATTTGTTGATTTTATAAGCATACAAGTTTTCTTACATGCACATTTATGTTAGTATGTATTATAGAAGCAGGACAGCAAAAATGATTTAATTTTGAAGATTTGCAGAAATTTTTATTTTTTATTTTTTGTTTGTTGTATAGAAGTGGGGTCTCACTATGATGCACAGGCTGGTCTCAGACTCCTGGGCTCAAGTGATCCTGCCACCTCAGCCTCCCAAAGTGCTGGGATTGCAGGCATGAGCCACCACACCTGGCCTGCAGGAATTTTTAAAGTATAAGAATCAGTGCTGATACAACACCGAAAGCATAAGTAATAAAAGGAGGAATAGACGCATGAGACTGCATCAAACTAAACAGCTTCCATGCAGCAAAAGAAATAACCAACAGAGTGAAAAGGCAACCTATGGAATGAGAGAAAATGTTCGCAAACCATATATATGATATGGGGTTAATGTCCAAAATATATAAGAAACTCATTTAATTTAATAGCAAAAATACAAATAACCTGATTCGAAAATGGGCAAAGACCCTGAATAGACATTCCTCCAAAGTAGACTTACAAATAGCCAACAGGTTTATAAAAAAGATGCCCAGAGCCAGTCATGGTGGCTCATGCCTGTAATCCCAACACTTGGGAGGCTGAGGCAGGCAGATCACTTGAGCCCAGAAGTTCAAGACCAGCCTGGGCAACATAGTGAGGCCTCGTCTCTACAAAACAAAAACTTTTTAAAAATTAGGTTGTGGTGGCACACACATGTAGTCCAGCTACTCGGGAGGCTGAGGTGGATTGCTTGAGCTCAGGAGATCAAGACTGCAGTGGGCCATACTCCAGCATGGGTGACAAAGCAAGACTCTGTTTCAGATACACACACACGCACACACAAACACACACGATGCCCAGTGTCACTAATCATCAGGGAAATGAAAGTCAAAACTATAGTGAGATATCACCTCACACTTGTTAGTATGGCCATTACCAAAAATACATAAGTGTTGAGGATATGGAGAAATTTGAACATGTGTACACTGTTGGTGGGAATGTAAAATGCTACAGCCATATGGAAAACAGTATGAAAGTTTCTCCAAAAAATTAAAAATTGAACTGTTGTATGATCTAGCAATACCACTTCTGGTATTTATCCAAAAGAATTGAAAATGGGATCTTGAAAAGATATTCGTACTCCCATATTCATTGCTGTGTTATTCACAATAGCCAAGAGGTAGAAAAAAACTGAATGTCCATCAGTGGATGAATGGATAAAGAAAATGTGATATATATACACAATGGAATATTATTCAGCAGAGCTGTCCTGCAATATCTGCCATTATTTATAACATTGTTTTTATGGGGAAATTATTCTGTCTTCCACATAACTGACCTACAAATGAAGGTCTTAAAAAGAGAAGGAAATCCTGTCATATGCTGCAAGAAGAGTTTGGAAGACATTATGCTAAGTGAAATAAGCCCATCTCAAAAACAACACTAACAACAACACTGCCTGATTCTTCTTACATGAGGCATCTAAAGGAGTCAAACTCATACAAACTAGAATGGTGTTTTTGGAGAGGGGAAAATTAGTTGCAATTTGATGGGTATAGGATTTCAGTCATGCTAGATGAGACATTTCTAGAGATACGCTGTACAACAATGTGCATATACGTAACAATCAGGTACATTTAAGATTTTGTTAAGAGGGTACATCTCAATACGCGTTTTTCACAATTTAAAAAAAAATCAATATTCCATAGGTTAGACCAGTTTTGCCTTTCTTTCTCTTCCTAATCCACCTATGCCCTCTGGTGGTGATAGTTGCTAATAGAAGTAAAATAACTACTCCTTTATATCCTTTCCGAATTCATATTGTAGGTCAGCTGTGTGGAAGACAGAATAATTTCCCGTAGAAACAAAGTTGTAAATAATGGCAGATGTTGCAGGACAACCCACCAAAACCCATATAAATCTTACTTGAAATAGTACTAAGAGTAGCCCTATGTCGCTTGATTTACACCCTCCTTCCTCCACCTCCTTCCTCCTTCCTCCTTGTTGGCGCAACAAATGAAAAATCCCATATTCACAGTCACTGTCACTGCTACTCTGTCCCCATCACCATCAGAAATAGAAAGAGGAAAGAGAAGGGAAGAGGATTCATGCTTCGGCCAAATCTAACATCTTTATGTATAGGCATACCTTCTGTCCTGAAACCCCACACCCATCCTGGGGCCTTCAAAGGAGTGGACCACCTAGAAGGAAACTTAAAGGTCCTCTTTGCCTCTTTCAGAATCTTGGGGCAAATATTAAGACGATCTTGTATTCTTTCCTCTTGCTCAGCGCGTAGTCCTTAGCTCTCCAGGGCTTCACCATGTTGCGCAGGCTGGTCTTGAGCTCCTGAATTCAAGCAATCCACCTGCCTCGGCTTCCCAAAGTGCTGGGATTACAAGTGTGAGCCACTGTGCCCATCCAGTAATTCCAAAGTCAAAGTCACCAGTCTCCAGAGTCAAAATCACCTTCTAAGTAGATGGCCACAAAAAAGAAAAAGACTAGAAAAAATAAAATGGAAAAAAGAAAGAAAAAACTCTTCCACCCAAGATCTACTCATGCCTGGAAATCTCTACGATGTATAACCAAGAAACCTCCAAAGACCTTGTCTTTTCCCAGCTTTATAAAACTTTCCCCCAGTCCCTTCTAGGGGCTGGCTGGAAGAAGGAAGAGATGAGGGACTAAACAATCCCAGACAAGCTGGTGTACATCATATTCCATTAATGCTTGATTGTCTTTTTTTTTTTTTTTTTTTTTTTTTTTTTTTTTTGAGATGGAGTCTCACTTTGTCACACAGGCTGGAGTGCAGTGGCATGACCTTGGCTCCACTGCAACCTCTGCCTTCCGGGTTCAAGTGATTCTCCTGTCTCAGCCTCCCAAGTAGCTCCGATTACAGGCACGCACTGCCACACCCGGCTAATTTTTGTATTTTAGTAGAGACAGGGTTTCACCATATTGGCTAGGCTGGTCTCAAACTCCTGACCTCAAGTGATCTGCCCGCCTCAACCTCCCAAAGTGCTGAGATTACAGGCGTGAGCCACCGCACCTGGCCCAATGCTTGATTTTCTTATGTGCCCAACTATTGTTTGTGCTGTATGATTCCCAGGGCCTCTCCCCAGGAAGGGACAAGAATGACATGGACCCTGCTGTATGTAAACACATTTTTGTTGTTGCTGTTATTTGGTTGGTTGGTTAGACAGGGTATCAATCTGTCTCCCAGGATAGAGTGCAATGGCACCATCATAGCTCACTAAATCCCATTTCTAAGGAACTAGAAAACTGTGGAATATTATCAAATCCATTCAAAGTGACAAGAGGAAAAAATCTATATTCTGATTTTAGTGATATAGGAAAAAAGATCTGGAAGAGCATATAGGTGAGTAAAAACACTTGGATTGTTTAGAATGACCTGATGTTGGTGCATTATTTAATTTGGAATTACCAGCCAGGAGCAGCAGCTCACACTTGAAATCCCAGGACTTTGGGAAGCTGAGGTGGGCAGATCACTTGATTCCAGGAGTTCAAGACCAGCCTGGGCAACGTGGTGAAACCCTGTCTCTACAAAAAAAATTCAAAAATTACCTGGGCATGGTGACACATGCCTATAGTCCTAGCTACACAGGGGGCTGAGATGGGAGGATTGCTTGAGCCCAGAAAGTTAAGGCTGCAGTGAGCTAAGATCGTACCACTGCACTCCATGCACTCCAGCCTACGTGAGAAAGCAAGACCCTGTCTCAAAAAAAAAAAAAGAAAAAAAAAAAAAGAGTAACTCGGAATTACCCAAACATTGGTATAATGCATAATTTTGTTTAATAATAAATGAAAATATTATTGACTGTTTTATATTGTCAAAATGCAAAACTACAAAACTTAAGAGGCTTAATACAACCCTTTATTGTATCTCACAATTCTGTGGATGGGATGGGCAGTTCTTCCACAGGTCTCACTTGGGTTTCCCACGAGTTTGCTGGGAAAGGGCAGCTGGTGCTCTTCTGTGTGGTCTCTCCATGCCTATGATGTCATCCTCCAAGGCCTCTCTACATGGTGGCTTGGAAACAGAAGCTGCCAGACCCAGACCATCTTAAAGTCTGGGGCAGAAATCCTAGAACTTTACTTCCTCCACATTCTTCTGGTCAGAATATCACAGGCTCAGCCCAGATGAGAGCAGAAGGGACACAAACTTCACCTCTTTTTTTTTTTTTTTTTTTTTTTTTTTTTCTTTTTTTTGAGACAGGGTTTCATTCCTGTCGCCTCAGGCTGGAGTGCAGTGACATGATCTTGGCTCAGTACAACCTCCGCCTCCCAGGTTCAAGCAATTCTCTTGCTTCAGCCTCCTAAGTAGTTGGGACTACAGGCGTGTGCCACCACGCCCGGCTAATTTTTGTATTTTTAGTAGAGACAGGGTTTTGCCATATTGCTCAGGTGATCTCAAACTCCTGATCTCAGGTGATCTGCCCATCTCAGCCTCCCAAAGTGCTAGGATTATATGCGTGAGCCACTGCACCTGGACAAACTTCACCTCTTGATGGGAGGAGTAACATGCAAATATAGTGACGGATGGTATTGTTTGGAACATGTTTGGAAATCAGCTATCACTTTGACTTTTTTTAAAACCATACTGATGCTGGGTGTGGTGGCTCACACCTGTAATCCCAGCACTTTGGGAGGCCGAGGCAGGCAGATCACTTGAGGTCAGGAGTTCGAGACCAGCCTGGCCAACATGGTGAAACCCTGTCTCTACTAAAAATACAGAAAGAATATTAGCCAGGCATGGCGGTGAGCACCTGTAATCTCACCTACTCGGGAGGCTGAGGCAGGAGAATTGCTTGAACCTGGGAGGCAGAGGTTTCAGTAAGCTGAGATCACGCCACTGCACTCCAGCCTAGGCAACAGAGTGAGACTCCATCTCAAAAATACAAAACAAAACAAAAAAACAGAAAAAACAAAACCATACTGAAATCTTAAGCCAGTAATTAATCCTCATCTAATTTGTGTTTTCTTAGTCCATTTATTGCTTCAACGTAGATGAAACACTTGGTGCCAGGCACCATTCCAGTTGCTGAGGATAAAGTATTGAACAAGACAAAGAAGGGTCAAGCCCTCATGGAGCTTACATCCTGAAATTCTCACATTGCAAAGAATAAGCAAGTAAACAAAAAACGTTAAAAGGTAATGTAGGTGGGTGAGATGCTACTGTAGAGTGATCAAAGAAGCTCTTTGAAGTGACAGCTGAAGATCAGGGAAAAAACATTTACTAGTACAAATTTCCAGGGCCTGAAAGAGCTTGGGGTGTTTATTTGAAGGAATAGCACAAAGGCCAATGTGTTTGGGGAGTAGCAAATGAGGAGAAGAATGATTTGGATTAGGTCACAGAGATAATCATGGGTCAGGTCATTAAGGGCCTTGAAGGCCATGGTAAGGAAATGGAATTTACTCCTGGATAATGAAAAGCAGTGCAAAGATTTAAATTCATTGGTCAGGTGTGGTGGCTCATGACTGTAATCCCAGCACTTTGGGAGGTCAAGGAGGGCAGATTACCTGAGGTCAGGAGTTCGAGACCAGCCTGGCCAACATGGCGAAACCCCGTCTCTACTAAAAATACAAACATTAGCTGGGCATGGTGGCAGGTGCCTGTAATCCCAGTTACTCGAGAGGCTGAGGCAGGAGAATCGCTTGAACTCAGGAGGTGGAGGTTGCAGTGAGCCGAGATCACACCATTGCACTCCAGCCTGGGCAACAAGAGTGAAACTCTGACTCTAAAAGAAAAAAAAAAAAGATTTAAATTCATTACCTCAGAAGTTATATTGATTTCCATGTTCAAAAGACAACTGTCCCTTTAGAAAATGGATTGTAGGGGTCAAAAGTGACTAAATAGGCTATTACAGTAGGTGCTGGAGATTCAAACTAGGGTAATAGCCATAATTATGAGAAGTCAGTAGATCAGGAATATATCTTGAAGAAAATGCCAGTAAGCACTGATGGGTTACATTTGCGGAATAAAGAGAAGGGAGGAAACAGATCTCTCAGGTTTCTCTTTTGAGTAGTAGAGTGAATGGAGTGCCATTCACTTAGATGGAGAGACTAATGGAAGAATAGACTTTTATGGTCACATAAGGCAATCAAGAAAATTAATTCCATTCTGAACATGTTTAGGCATGTTATAACCGCACAATAATTTGTAAGTGAACTCTATGACTTGATGTATGGTTTATGCAAATCTGTGCAAGAATAAGCCATGCTATAACAAAGTGTCAAACTACTTGGGAAATGAGAATAAACTATATACTGTATATTTAAAGTACAAGGTCACTAAGCAAGTGAGTGTTTCTGTTAAGATAATAGCTACTGTTTATTGAGGGCTTGCTGTTTATTTGAACCATATGGAATTGCAGATCCCAACATTTTTGAACTTGAAAATGACAATGCTATATGGGTCATCCTAATATATAGTAACCATAAAATTAGATGTTTATGTATGAATTAATTAATATTCACAAAAACCCTTAAGATAGGCTTCTTACTATCTTATAGTTTACAAAATAAAGGTGCTGGAAGATTTAAAATAACCCGCCAAAAGTCTGATGACAAGTAAGAACAAGGTCTGACATAGCATCTTATCCCAAAAGTAACACTACCCTACCCAGATTTCTAGCCAAGGAATCATGTTGCCTTCCCCCAAATGACAAAAGCTTCAGATTCACAAGGCACAGAAATACAGAGAAGTGCTTGGTCTGACTGCATGGAGAATGGCTGTCTCCCCACTATCGATACCCAAATTCAAGTTGACTTTACAAGCCTGTACTGCATTTATTTTATTTTTTATTCATTTTTTGAGATGAAGTCTCGCTCTTGTTGCCTAGGCTGGAGTGCAGTGGTGTAATCTCAGCTCACTGTAACCTCTGCCTCCTGGGTCAAGTGATTCTCCTGCCTCAGCCTCCCAAGTAGCTGGGTTTACAGGTGCTGCCACCACACCCAGCTAATTTTTGTATTTTTAGTAGAGACAGGGCTTCACCGTACTGGCCAGGCTGGGCTCGAACTCCTGACCTCTAGCGATCTGCCCACCTCGGCCTCCCAAAGTGTTGGGATTACAGGCGTGAGCCACCACGCCTGGCCTGTACTGCATTTTACAAGCAAATCCAGTGAACAAAGAGCAATCAGACAGTAATTTAACACTATCAAGGGTTGTTCAAAAATTCCCACCATGAACCTGGCATGCTGGCATGTTCCTGTAGTCTCAGCTACTCGAGAGGCTGAGGCAAGAGGATTGCCTGAGCCCAGGAGTTTGAGGCTGTGGTGTGCTGTGATCTCACCTATGAGTAGCCGTTGCACTGCAGCCTGGCCAATATAGCGAGACCCCATCTCAAGAAAAAAAATCAAATTTATCTCGTCAAGAATTTTCAGCTTCTCTTCCATATTTATCACTGAACCTCTCTAATTTGCAAATATGTTAAATATAAAACAAGTGGTTCTAGCCTCAGAAAAAATATAATGGCACAGATTGAAGCTTAGCAGCCAACAAGCTTTCAGTATGCTTATCAGCTGCCTTATAGCATATTTATTAATGCCCTCTCAAGCATTTCCATACAAAATTAAAAGTGTTACCACCAGTGAGTTAGATTCAGTATGAAATTATGTAAAATATGCTATCAGTTATAGGAACTTCAGGCTTTTCCTTCTTTAAACAGTAGCTAAAATATCTAGATTTCAGTAAAAATCAAGAAATTTGGCCAGGCGCAGTGTCTCACGCCTGTAATCGTAGCACTTTGGGAGGCCAAGGCGGGCAGATCACTTGACGTCAGGAGTTCGAGACCAGCCTGGCCAACATAGTGAAACCATCTGTACTAAAAACACAAAAATTAGCTGGGCATGGTGGCACATGCCTGTAATCCCAGCTACTTGGGAGGTTGAGGCAGGAGAATCACTTGAGCCCGGGAGGTGGAGGTTGCAGTGAGCCAAGATTGCACCATTGCACTCCAACCTGGGGGACAAGAGCGAAACTCAAAAAAAAAAAAAAAAAGAAAGAAAAGAAATTCTTCATGTATCTTCTCTAACGCTACCTGTGAATCCGTTTGGAACTCTGTAAGTAAAGAATGGCTATTTCAGTTTGGTCACTTAGTAACTACCTGTTCAAGTCAAAGGCTGGAAAAAGTTTAGGAACCAAAAAGCTTCCAGTCCACCCTTGGAAAGAGTATTTTCCACATAGATCTTCCATTGATGGCACCAATTAGAGCCAACACTCTTTCCTGGCGGTAAGCAGTGAAAATAGTCACTTGTCAGGCCAGGCGCAGTGGCTCACACCTGTAATCCCAGCACTTTGGGAGGCTGAGGTCGGTGGATCACCTGAGGTCAGGAGTTCGAGACCAACCTGGGCAACATGGTGAAACCCCATCTCTACTAAAAATACAAAAAAATTGCCAGGCATGGTGGTGGGCACCTATAATCCCAGCTACTTGGGAGGATGAGGCAGCAGAATCGCTTGAACCTGGGAGGCAGAGTTTGCAGTGAGCCAAGGTCGCGCCATTGCATTCCAACCTGGGCAACAAGAGCGAAACTCAGTCTAAAAAAAAATTGTAAATGAATCTGTTCTCCAATGCTCTATAGATCAGGGGTTCTATGAGTATAGTGACTGGTCCTCAGATTGGTTAAAAAAAATAAGGCAATACTTATTAGTCTTTAAATTCTCACCCAGCTTTGTTAAGTTTAACAATATATACCCCAAGTCCTTACTGCAAGTCAGACACCATGCTGTGTGCTAAAGCATTTATGTTTTCATTTAAATCTCCTAACACCCTATGCAATAGGTTATATTGTCTTTGCTTTAACTGCAGCTTGCAAATATTAGTAACTTCCTAAGGTCCAAAACTAGTGCAGAACTGGAATTTAAACCATTTTGGCCTCAAAACCAGTGTTCTTACCCCCTATTATATATAGATGAAATTTTAAAATTATAATTATATATAATTACATATAATCTCTATATATTATTTACGTATATTTTTAAATTATTTTGTATTTTTATTATTTTTTTAATTCATTTTTTGAGATGGAGTCTCACTCTGTAGCCCAAGCTGGAGTGCAATGGCACTATCTTGGCTCATTGCAACCTCCGCCTGCCGGGTTCAAGTGAGTCTCATGCCTCAGCCTACCCCGATTAGCTGGGACTACAGGTGTATGCCACCACACCCGGCTAATTTTTTATTTTAGTAGAGACAGGGTTTCACCATGTTGTCCATGGCGGTCTTGAACTCCATTGCTCAGGCTATCCACCTACCTTGGCCTCCCAAAGTGTTGGCATTGCAGGCATGAGCCACCGTGCCCAGCCTATTTACATATATATTTTATTTATTTATTTATTTTGAGGTGGAGTCTTGCTCTGTCACCCAGGCTGGAGTACAGTGGTGCCATCTTGGCTCACTGCAACCTCCGCCTCCCAGGTTCAAGTGATTCTTCGGCCTCAGCCTCCTGAGTAGCTGGGACTACAGGCACACCTACCACACCTGGCTGATTTTTGTATTTTTAGTAGAGACGGGGTTTCACCATGCTGGCAAGGCTGGTCTCGAAATCCTGACCTTGTGATCTACTCACCTCAGCCTCCCAAAGTGCTAGGATTACAGGCATGAGCCACAGTGCCTGGCCTACCTATATTTTTAAATGGTAGAGCTGATGACTGCGGGAGTAGATAGGGGTGGTAAATGGCAATGCTTGTAACTATAAAGGTGGCCAAAGGGTTTAGAATCTTGACCCTGGCTTGAAAACTGTCCATGTGTACTTGTCTTTTGGCAAGCCTTTGAATTCTGAAAAAGTTATTTATGTGATCTTCATAGTCAAATTTGTCTACAATCAGATTTCTTGAAAAATAATTATTTTGTAGGTGAGGTCAATATTTAGTTAAAATGTTAAATGTATCTGAGCACTAATAGAGATGGATCATTCTGTGATTTTTCTTGCCTTTGACAACAATGCAAACAAAAACCACACAACAGAAAAGAATAGTGGTTGGATAATCCTTCGAATTATTAGTTTCTGGTCCCAGACTGTGCAAATGAATAGACATGAGTTATACAGAGTAGCCTGAAGAAAATCAGGGTGACAAATATTCAACCATTAGCTCTCCAAAAAACCACTGACTTTAGCCCAACATGAAAAGATTCAGATATATTTTGACAGAGCTTTTGCTCACAGAGATTAAATAAAGTAAGATCCCGGGGCAAAGAGACGAGTGGGAGAGGAGGGCAGAAATCACGTGGGAGAGACACCCCAAGCCCTCACCAGAGCCTGCACGGCTACTAGCCCAGATCCAGGGCACTGCTTAGAAGCTGAGGCAGAACTGAGTTGATCTTCTCATTGTCATCCTGTGGGTTCACCAGTACATTCTTTGTCCAGTTTGAGGTGATTCTTGCCTGTGTTCCAAGAATCTTTTCATATTCCTTTGATTGACCATCTCTTGAAAATAATCTCCCATCTAACAGCCAGGACACTCAAAAACACCATTTTGCTCCTCTTTCTGCCCCCAAAATGGAGGGTAGAAAACTTGGACTCTTCATTGGTTAATGAAGGAAAAGGCCTGGACACTTTATGGGGTGATAGCTGGTGACAGCTGAAAGGGAAACTTTGGGTAAAATAAAGGAGGATTACTTGGAGTTAGTGCGAAATCATCCACCAAGCTGAGATAGCAGAGAAACACTACTCCATTTCAGAGTGTGAAATGTCTTGTCACAGGCAGAGAATGTTAGAGCTGGAAGGGAACTTGGAGAACATCACCCCCACCCTTCCACATAGCAGAGGAAGCCCAGGAAGAAACAGATGTGGCCTGGAAAGGGGGCCTGACTTGCTTGAAGTCAAATAGCTGGTCATTTGGCTTTGTCAGAACCAGGAATAAAATGTCCTAGTAATTATCTCCACTGCCCAACACAGGCGAATCTGGCTTAGGAACTCTTTCTTTGGAAGTAGATTTTTCTCTGATCCTGCCTCAAGTCATAATAAGTTGAATGGAGAGTCCAGTTTCTATGTTCTTAGAAGTCCAAATTCAACACCTCACAGTGATGCCAAAGTTAAGTATTTGTGGAATTAAATTAGTTTATGGCATAAAATATAGTAAAGACAAGTTTTTAAATAGTTGTGGGAGAGCCATAACTGCTCATGGAAAATTCGTCTTTCGTAGAGACTCTATGGGACTACACAAATCAGCCTACACATGCCTGAAACAGAGTGGCACCACGCACTTAATTTTGTTGAAGTCCAAGCTTCTTTCCCTGTGATAAAAGAGGAAGTGACATTCTATACAGCTATGCCTGTGTTCTGCTCATTCTTCCAGGAATACTTTTGTCACTAGAATTTGTACAGGTGGAGGAGGAGGGTGTCATCCTATTGCTCGGCATTTCTCATATAATCACTCTGTAGCTTATACTCCCCACAACAGTTTATCTCAGGATGTTTCGTGGCTTCACGCTACCCACCATTATTACACCAGAGAAACTCACCAGATTGTATTTTCTGTATTCACTCTTCATAGGCTTCTGTTCCCTTGATAGATTTTTGTCTTAGAAACTTTTTTCTTGAGAAACACTAATGTTTAGCACCACTTTATGTATGCAAGAGTGGATGTAGGTTTCTTTGTAGCAGATTTAAAAACTCTGGCATCCAGCCCTGGTGGTTTCTGGTGCAGAAACTGAGAGACCCTTTGGTGTTCTACCTGGAGGGGTGGCTGGCGGACGAGATCTTGGGTGAATGACCCTAGGCCCAGACCAAGCTGTAATTCTAGAAATGGCGTGGATGCACCAAGCCCTGCTGGTGGTAGACACAGTGGGCTCCAAGAACCTAGTCGAAATCATGGTTTTTGGGTGGCTCTGTAAACAGAATCGGGTGAAGAGCATGCTCCTGTCCCTGGCATGGTTTCACCAAGAACACTGTGCCCGAGCTGAGAAGATAAAACACCTTGAGAAGAACTTGAATGCCCGTGTCTGAGGCCCTCACACTCCCCAGCATCCTATTGCTTAAGGCAACAGAACTATTGTCAGGAGCATTTTGAGAACTTTCTTGCTTTTGCTGCTAAGGTTGAAGAGAAGCAAGTATAGCATTCCTAAATCCCTGCACTCCTTTTTCCTGTGTCTTGATGGATAGTGGTTTATTCTGTGCCAAGAGTGAGTTTGAAGAGCTACTCTAATAGAGAAATGGCCCTTTTGCCCAATGGTATAACGATCTTTGCACACTTATAATAAAGCAAATTTATTTTTAAAAATTTTAAACTTCTCATAGAGAGGTATTGATGGAACATTCAATTAAAATCTTTGTTTATAGGACTCAGAGATAGCCAGATATGAAACAAATCAAAAAATGTTTCTCATGAATATCAAGTTGACTCTTGATTAACATTTTATACTCTTATTAACATTGTATACATTGTTTCTATTCAACCAATTTCAGAACTTCATGAAAAAGTTGAGTAGTAGGTTGAGTAATGGGGTAACACAATGGGAGCCTTTTCTGCAAGGCTGGCATGTGAATAAAGTACCTGCAAATCATAAAAAGAAACAAAATAGAGCGCTTTAAAAACAAGAATTTTCACATTGGTCGCATCAGTACATTCACACTCACTGGCTAGGGTTGTTGGGTGTGGGAGTCTAAGCCACAAGACTTGGGCAGCATTTTCAGCCCTCCAATCTCCCTCATTTGTGACCTAGAAAACCTCTGACATGTGGACTGTCCTCACCACAGTATGAGCAGAGGCTCCTGCTTCTTGGTTTATCAGGCAGTGTACAGTGAGGAGTTGAAATGAAAGGGTCGAGCTGTGGTGACTACTAGGGCCAAGTCAAGAAGGAAGAGTAGAGCTCATCCCTACGGCCTCAATAAAAGCCTAGGAATGGCCAGAGGAAGAGGCAAAAATGAGAAGGCTTTCAACCATCCCCTTGGATGACTTAAAAGAATGGGTCTCAACACTGAGTGCACACTGGAATCACCTGGAGAGCTTTATCTTTAAAATCCCACGGCCCTGGTACCACCCCAGACAAATGGAAACAGAATTTCTACATGTGACACCTGGTTATCAGTATTTTTTTTAATAGGTTGAGTATCTCTTATCCAAAATGATTGCAATCAGACGTGTTTTGGATTTCAGGTTTTTTCAGATTTTGGAGTATCTGCATTATACTTAATGGTTGAGCATCCCTAATATGAACATGTAAAATCTGAAATGCTACAATGAGCATTTACTTTGAACATCATGTTGGTGTTCAACTGATTTCAGATTTTGGAACACTGCAAATTTTGGACTTTGGTTTAGGGATGCTCAACCTGTAGTTACTCAGGTAATTCCAATGCAATGTGAGTTGAAAACACTAGTTTAAAACAAGAATCCAAACCTAAATGGCTACCAGTAATGTAATTTAGGGGGTAAGAGTAAGCACGAGAGAGAGGAGATGGTGGCAAACTAAACAGTACATGATGCACCTAAGGGGGTAGCTGCAGGAGTTCTGCCTAACTGTTGTCATCTACAAGTGTGACACCACTTTGCCAGCTGTCCTGATTTTCAGATGTTCGTATCTAAGTTTTAAAAAAAATGAGTTGTATGCTACAATGTGGATGAGCCTTGAAAACAAGCTCAGTGAAAGAAGTCAGACACAAAAGACCACATATTATATGATTCATTTATATAAAATGTCCAGAATAGGCAAATCCATCACAACAGAAAGTAAATTAGTGGTTTCCAGGGGTTGGGAGGAGGAGAAAATGTGGTATGATTGCTTAATGGGTACTGAATTTCTTTTGAGGTGATGAAAATAGTGTGCAATTAGACAGTTATGACGGTTGCAAAATATGGTAAATTATATTAAAAACTACTGAATTGTATATTTTAAAATGGTAAATTTCATATTACGTGAAATTTACATATATATATATATATATATTTTTTTTTTTTTTTTTTAAGTGAGGAGGTGCAGGAAGGAAGAGATGGGAATTGGATTGTTTGGACCAACTCAGAGCCAAACAAATCCCTTTTATGGGAGTCAGAATGGAACACCTCACGGAAGACAAAAAGTCCATGCCTCAGTGTGGTGGCTCACGTCTGTAATCCTAGCACTTTGAGAGGCCGAGGCAGGTGGATCACTTGAGGCCAGGAGTTCAAGACCAGCCTGGCCAACATGACGAAACTCCATCTCTACTAAAATACAAAAATTAGCTGGGCGTGGTGGTGCATGCCAGTAGTCCCAACTACTCGGGAGGCTGAAGTGGGAGGGGGGATCGCTTGAGCCCAGGAGGCAGAGATTGTGATGAGCCGAGATCACAGCACTACACTCCAGCCTACACGACAGAGTGAGACCCTGTCTCCGAAAAAAAAAGTCTATAAATTGGACTGAAGTTTTTTTTAAAAAAGACAATCTAAGGCTGTAATTTATGTCTCCACATCCTTTTACATCTTCATCCAAACAAACGACAAAGTTATGTCTGCTGCACTCTTTTCATCTTAAGTCAGAGACAACCTGGGTTTTCTCCTTAACAGGTGCTATGCAGGGCTGCACTGCCAAGTGCACTTGGCTTTGGCAGCCTATAAATAGAAATGGAACCCCTGAGGTGCAGGAGAACAGGCTGGCAGATGAAGCCAATGCTGGTTACTGCTCTTTCTTACTGTTCTGTTACTGAGAGGGGTAAGTGAAACAAACAAAACCCCTGATAACCATGTTGATTAATTGTTACTCCTTTATCAATTGCTTCTGTCCAATAACTCAATTGTAAGTCACAATCCATAATTTATTATCCTCTTCAGTGAAGTTTATGACACTTTTTTTTTTTTTTTTTTTTTTTTTTTTTTGAGGCAGAGTCTCCCTCTGTTGCCCAGACTGGAGTGCGTTGGCGTGATCTCAGCTCACTGCAACCTCTGCCTCCCGGGTTCAAGTGATTCTCCTGCCTCAGCCTCCCGAGTAGCTGGGATTACAGGCGTGTGCCATCATGCTCAGCTTATTTTTGTATTTTTAGTAGAGATGGGGTTTCACCATGTTGGTCAGCCTGGTCTCAAACTCCTGACCTCAGGTAATCCGCCCACCTCCGCCTCCCACAGTGCTAGGATTACAGGCCTGAGCTACCGCGCCCAACCAAGTTTATTTGCTCTTAATTACTCAAAGCAGGTTAAAATTATTACTACTTCTGTGAGATGCAACTACAATAAAGACAATGAGTGACAAACTGTTCTTCAAAGAGAGTTTGATGTTTCACTAGTCTTTTCTGGCCTGGGAATATACTTCAAATGGCAGTGGTTCTTAGAGGTCCCCAAAATCCTACCATTTTCACAGATCAAAGTTAAATATTATTAAAAACAAAAATAAGCCAGATGCGGTGGCTCACGCCTGTAATCCCAGCACTTTGGGAGGCTGAGGCAGGCGGGTCATCAGGTCAGGAGTTCGAGACCAGCCTAACCAACATGGTGAAACCCTGTCTCTACTAAAAATACAAAAAAATTAGCCAGGTATGGTGGCGGGCACCTGTAATCCCAGCTACTCAGGAGGCTGAGGCAGGAGAATTGCCTGAACCTGGGAGACAGAGGTTGCAGTGAGCCGAGATTGCGCCACTGTATTCCAGCCTGGGTGACAGAGCGAGACTCCATCTCAAAATAATAATGATAATAATAATCCCTCATAAATACCTAATCTTCTAAGTATTGAACCACGTTGCAGGTTTGCATGAACTCAGAAATGAGTGAAATCTTACTGCAGATTAGATTCAGACTTTTTTTCTTACCTGAATTCTTCTCTGTAGTTATTCTTAATATACTCAGCTAGAGTCCTACTGTGCCGCAGACAGCTCTTGAGGATGTAAAATTGCTGGTACAACAGAACTGCTTGGCAGGGACTTAGCAGCTGAAATGAAGCTGAAAGCCCCCTCACCACTTGTTTCACAATACTGGCCACAAAAGTAATCTAGACAAGGAAAATACAGTTACATGTAGGCTGTGTGCCACCCACAAAAGCAACTATTTTAGCTGGAGCTTCAACTACAAATCTAGACGGAAGCCCTCACTACCCTAACACCACTGTTGCAATGTTACTCATCGAAATGTTGTTCAGTGTCAAATAAAAAGTATAGGAGGAAGCTGGGCATGGTGGCTCTCACCTGTAATCCTAGCACTTTGGGAGACTGAGGCAGGTGGATCACGTGGTCAGGAGTTCGAGATCAGCCTGACCAACATAGTGAAACCCCATCTGTACTAAAAATACAAAACTTAGCCAGGTGTGGTGGTGCGTGCCTGTAATCCCAGCTACTCAGGAGACTGAGGCAGGAGAGTTGCTTGAACTCGGGAGGCAGAGGTTGCAGTGAGCCGAGATCATGTCACTGCACTCCAGCCTGGGCAACAGAGCAAGAGTCCATCTCAAAAAAATATATATGTATAGAAGGCCAGGTTGGGCACTGTGGCTCATCTGTAATCCCAGCACTTTGGGAGGCTGAGGCAGGTAGCTTGAGGCAGAGAGTTTGAGACAGCCTGGTTAACATGGCAAAACCCCTTCTCTACTAAAAATACAAAAATTTGCCAGGCATGGTGTCACATGCCTGTAATCCCAGCTACTTGGGAGGCTGAGTCACAAGAATTGCTTGAACCTGGGGGCAGAGGTTGCAGTGAGCCAAGATTGCACCACTGCACTCCAGCCTGGGCGAGTGCAAGTAATTACTCTTCTGTGTAATTACTATCCATAAATATAGGCTTGTGTGGAAAACAGAAAAGAACGCTAGTGCCCTTTCAAGCTCTAACCAACAGGTCACACTACACGCCCATTAAATTAGTATCAGTAAAAATGTATTGCCTTTTCTGTTGTAATATGTTGCAACTGACCCTTCCCTACAGGTAGGGCAAGTAGGTGGAAGTGGATTTTTCCCATTCCAGACCATTTATATATGTTGACAAAACATTATATATATTGATTAAACATATATTGCCTGGCAAACACAGCTTGAGCTGAGAGAGTCTGAGGCAGTAGAACAGAACAATGTTAATCAGCCCATTTAGAAATTAAATTTTTAGCTTTTCTAGCACCTTTCTCTAACCAAGTAAGATAATGAGAGCTGACTGACATGCAGGTACATAGCAATGATCCCAGTTTCTTTGCTTGCAAATGTCTCTCAAGTGATTTCTTTCTGCCCATTTAACTGTTTAGAGCTGGGTTAATATTGAAGCTTTCTTCTGCCAATCCTTCATCCTCACATGCTTCATGGTCACAGACTAGCCTCATACTCAACCCAATTCCTTTGGTGAACCAACTTTAGAGGCTGGTAAAGAAACTTCCTTTTAGCTGGAGTGCAGTGGCATATGCCTGTATTCCCAGCTACTTAGGAGGCTGAGGCAGGAGGATCGCTTGAGCCCAGGAGTTTGAGACCAGCCTGGGAAACATAGCAAGACCCCATCTCATTTTTTAAAAATTATTAAAAATGAATAAATGTGGCCAGGTGCGGTGGCTCACAGCTATAATCCCAGCACTTTAGGAGGCCGAAGTAGGAGGATCACCTGAGGTCAGGAGTTTGAGACCAGCGTGGCTAACATGCTGAAAACTTGTCTGTACTAAAAATACAAAAATTAGCCAGTCATAGTGGTGGGTGCCTATAATCCTAGCTACTTGGGAGCCTGAGGCAAGAGGATCTCTTGAACCCAGGAGGTGGAGGTTGCAGTGAGCTGAGATCTCGCCACTGCACTCCAGCCTGGGTGACAAAGTGAGACTCCATCTCCAATAAATAAACAAATAAAAAAATAAATAAATACCAAGCAGGAAGGCTTACATGGGAAATAAAAGTAAAAAAATAAAACTAAATAAATAAATAAAAAGAAACGTCCCTGTTACATGGAGTCTGTAAAACCCAGATTTCCACACATCAGTTCATGTAATAGGGTCTGCAGCCACCACACAGAAAACAAAGGGGTCTTGCATCTTGCACATATGAGCTGCCATTGCTGTGAATGTCTGTAACTTTCAAACATTCTGTGAAGTGGTCTGAGATTGGTTGGGGCCTGGGTGCTACTGAGGAAGACAAGTTCATGGGCTCAGCCTCCGTAGAAGACAGCTGGCTGTTCTACTGACAGATGTACCCTCTGACCCCAGCCAGCTTTGTGTAAACATATGTCATAAGGATCTGACAAGAGAATCTAGATCCCATAGGACAGGCCCAACATCACTCTAGAGAAACGGCAGGGGACCACTGACGGTCCAACAGATGCATGTCCATATATGGAAAGAGAACAGGCCGGGCGCAGTGGCTCATGCCTGTAATAGCAATTTGGGAGGCCAAGGTGGGTGATCACCTGAGGTCAGGAGTTCCAGACCAGCTTGGGCAACATGGTGAAACCCCGTCTGTACTAAAAAATACAAAACTTAGCCAGGTGTGGTGGTAGGCACCTGTAATCCCAGCTACGTGGGAGGCTGAGGCAGGAGAATTGCTTGAATCTGGGAGGTGGAGGTTGCAGTGAGCTGAGATTGCAGCACTACTGCACTCCAGCCTGGGCAAGAGAGCAAGACTCTGTCTCAAAAAAAAAAAAAAAAAAAAAAGAGAGAACATATTGCCTCGTGCCCATTAGCAATGGACATTTAGTTTAGATTATTCTTTTGAAGAGATTTCCAATTAAGTGTTTGTTGACTGAGTGCATAAATTTGAGGAGGTAAGAAGAGATTAAGGGATAAAGCCTTTACTAGAATTAATTCAGCAGATATTTTACTGAACATTTATGGTGTGCCTAGCACAACAGACATAGCTTTTACCCTCATGGCACTGGCAGTCTGTTGGAAGAGAAAGATAGTGTATCAGTCATGATGGACTAGATTATGCTGTGGTAACAAACCTCCCAAAATACCAGTGCTTTGCTTGAAACAGCAAAGGTTGATGACTCAGTCCCAGAGGGGTCTGCAGGGCTCTGCTCACTGTAGTTACTCTTGGCCATCAGTGGGCAGAGCAGCCACCTTGTGGGTGCTATGCCAAAGGAAAAGAGAATGCCAGGTGGCACACACTGGCTCTTAAAGCTTCTGCCCAGAAGTGACAGAAGCCAGTTCTGCTCACATTTCATTAACCAAAGCAGCAACAGAGACCGCCCCCGCCCCCCGATTTCTCATGGAGAGGGAAGTGCAGTCCCACCATGTGCCCAGAAGGAGAGAGAGACAGAATATGAGTGGGCACTAATGGCTGTGACACAGCAGAAGCAAATAATAACACAAACAAACGTAAACTGCAACAGTGATGAGACCTATAAAGCAGAGGAAGAGGACACCATGCCATGCACTATTTGTGCCTCTAATGAGGGAATCTCCCCTGTCAAGGGGGGCAGAGAAGCATCCTCCACTGCCCCACCCCAGGAAGGGGCCCTGAGGCCTGAGGGATGAGTAGAAGTTGACCAGATGAAAAAGGGAGGGAAAAGCATTTCCAATGGAGAGACAGATGCAATGGTACAGATCCTGTGATGCAGCTGGGGGGAGCCGGGCGGTGGTGGGGAGAGAGATGGTGAGCAAGAGACCCACACAGCAGGGAGGCTGAGGGACCAGAGGAGGCTATCGGCCATAGCACGCAGGCCCTGTAGGCCATGTTAAGGAGTTTAGTCTTTATTCAGAAGGAAGAGTTATTGAGAGATTTGAAGCAAGGGACGATAATCAGATTTTTATTTCAAATGGATCCCTCAGCCTGTAATCTGGTGGGAAGACAGGGACAGACCATTAAGATGTGATTGTAGCATCAAGGAAAGAAATGGTGATAATAGGAACTAGGATGGTGTCTGTGGGACAGAGCACACAAACGATCCCAAGTGTTACATTCACGCTCACTATTTAAGGTAAGTATTTATCTTTTTACCTAATTTTACAGCTAATAATTTAATATTCTGTTTTCCACATATATCTTAGAGTTTTTCATGAAATAACGTTCCCATTTAAGATATAATGTCAGTGCCTTAAACATTCAGGTCCCAAATGTAAAAACAATTTATCAATTAAATAATAAACTGTGAGATTTACACTTTGCTTCTGGTTGATAAACTTGATTACATCACAGGGAAAAATGTGTGTTTTATTAATTAAGCACAAGAGTATCTGCTTAATTAGGCTTGGGGGTGATTTCGTTTTGACTTCTAGATACTTACGATGGGAGGACAGCTTTGTAGAAAGGACATCATGCAGCTAATAGCAAACTTTGTGGATCCCAATCCGAGATTTCCCTAAAAGACTCAAGGAAATAAACAAGTTATATTCATAAAGTTCAAGTTGTATATAAAAGGATACTCATTCTTAAATACATTTTTATCCTGATTAATCGAATCCTTAAAATCAGTTTTGGAAAATAAACTAGATGAGCACTCAAGAGCAAAGGTCATATCATTGAAGTCAACCAGTTTTGGAGACCATCTCAAATACAAGCATTTTTGGTATATTATTAATCATATAACATAATTGCATAATATACATATATCATAATATATAATAGTCATGTAATTTATAGTTACATAAAATATTTTAAAATATAATTTTTAAAAATTGTACCTGCTGAAAGACAAGAAGTATCTCATATAAAAGTGCTGTAGCAGTATTTGTATACTCCAGAATAAGCTTCTGTAACTAGAATTTTCAAGAATAATCAATGCAATGTCATAAACCAAGTCAGAAAATGATAATTTCCCTTGGTTCCCTTTAGGTACTTATACAATAATTTTTTTTCTTTTTTTCGAGACAAGGTCTCATGCTATCACCCAGGTGGCAGTGCTGTGGTCATGGCTCCGTGCAGCCTCCAACTTCTGGGCACAAGCCATTCATTCCTCTCACCTCTGCTTTCTGTGTAGCTGGGACTACAGGCACAAGCTACCATGCTGGCTAATTTTATGTTTTTAATTTTTTGTAGAGATGAGGTCTCACTATATTGCCCAGGCTGGTCTCAAATTCCTGAGCTCAACCAGTCCTTTCACCTCAGTCTCCCCAGTAGCTAGGACTGCAGGTATGTGCCACCACACCCAGGTAATTTTTGATTTTTTATTTTTGTAGAGACAGGGTCTCGCTTGTTGCCCAGGCTGGTATGGAACTCTTGGCCTCAAGTGACTATCCCACCTCTGCCTCCTGAGTAGCTGGGATTCAGAGGCAAGCCATTATCCCTGGTTGGCCCACAGAATACTACTACAAAAAATTGCATACTTGATTTGCAAAATCAATCAGATCAACAACCCTACTTCCTTTCAAGAATGTAGAAATACATTCTTGAGTTGAGGTGAGAGATTCTCTGGGGAATTTAGGCTTATGCCCAGATTAAACTAAGATTCCTTCTGTGGGATGGATAAATAGAAGACTTAGAGATATTTCATTCCTCTCAAGAATTCCAAACTCCTCTTTACAAAACTATCCCTTTTCTTTTCTTCATTTATTTATTCAACAAATATGCATCAGACACCGTGCTAGGTGTTGGGGATGCAAGGGAGAACAACACAGACATGAGACCTGCCCTCATGGAACATACAGTCTAGTTGGGGAACAAACATCAAATGATCAAATAAGCAAATGCATAATTATAAACTGAGACAAGGGCTATGAAAGAAATGTACAGGAAGTTAAGGGAGCTCTATAAAGGAGAACTAGTCTCATTTGGGGGATCAAGGAATGCTTCCCTCTGGCCCATATCATTCCTTACCTAGATTACGGCACTAGCTCCTTAATAGCCCTGCCTATCTGAGTCTTGGTTCCACCCCATTCTTTAATCCCTAATCCACCACTGAAAGTGATATTAGAGACTTTCTATATGGAGTCTATAATTATATATTCATGGATATATTTGAATAACGCCTGTCTCTCCCAGCAGAGTAGAAACTAATGAAGGCAGGGGTCATGTCTGTTTTGCTTACTGTTTTGACCCTACTCCCTAGTACATTGTTTGCTCATAACAGATGCTCAATAAATATTTACTGATTGTGGCCGGATGTGGTGGCTCATGCCTGTAATCCTAGCCTTTTGGGAGGCTGAGGCAGGCAGATCGCTTGAGCCCAGGGATTTGAAACCAACCTGGGTAGCATGGCAAGACCCCGTCTCTACAAAAAGTACAAAAATTAGCCAGGTGTGGTGGCTCGTGCCTGTAGTCCTAGCTACTCGGGAGTCTGAGGTGAGAGCATCACTTGAGCCTGGGAGGTCAAGTCTGCAGTGAGCCGAGATTGTGCCACTGCACTCCAGCCTGGGCAACAGAGTGAAACCTTTTCTCAAAAAAAAAAAAAAAAAAAAAAAAAAAAAAATTACTGAATGACAAAACGAGTTTTCTAAAACATAATTCTGACCATGTATTTAAGAACTATCAAATCATGTTCCATCTTTTTTTAAAAAATCTGTTAGCCTGGCTCAAAATAAACTAATAATAAGTTGGTTTATTCTCTCAGAAGGTGTGCCTTCTAGGCAGTTCGATATTTCTAATGTTTGGTACAACCTTAGAAAAATAAGTAACTCTGTCTGAGAATTTATACTGTTCATATAGGTAGGAAAATGGTAAAGTATGAGAGTTAACATTAAAATCTCTAAGACAGTGATTTTTCACCTATTAGACCCCTGCTATGGAATTACATATACATCATATTTTGTACAGAGACAGATGTAAACAGATTTATCAAATTTATAAGGAATGCTAATTACTTTCCTTAATATACATACCTTAAGACATATAAAATGGATATATTAATATTGACTGAATAGTTATTTTTTCCTTTTTCTTGACCCTCTAAATCTCTAAATCTACTTTAGACTGAATAGTTTTCTAAGTTTTGAGGCTAATGACAAAAGATCTACTCTTTGGTTTAATTATATTTCTGTATTCTACGGTGTCATGGTCCACATTAAAAGAAGCCAGGGCCCCAATATATAATAGTTTACCCCAAAAATTCTCATCTCACCTCAGCATCAAAAGACATTCTGACTAAAGCTGAATCAGCCACCAACTGGATATCAAACACAGGACAAGATTTTGGAATCTGAGGCTCACTAATTAAAACTACCAAGAGATTAAATAGTGTTCCCCTGGAAAAAAATAAATAAAAGGCAATTAATGAACAAAGTATTGAGAAGAAAAATGGTGACGCCAAGTTTACAAACACTGAATATAATTATGTTTAAAAGAATGAAGCATTGCAGACCATCTTTGACTGAAGTTTTGGACCCTTGGACATGCAAATGAATGTCTAGAGATAAAAAAATTTTAATGAAAATATAATTTCTTGGTTTTCTGGCTCAGAGCAAGTATAGTTCTAGAAGTTCACATAGCTTAGAAAGACTAGAAAATCTGGATTTAAGGGAGATTTGGGTAATTTCAATTATAGCATTATTTTCCAAAGGACTTTTTATGGATTGCTAATTCCAGACAGTATTATAGTTAAAATAGATTCTGTGGTCAAAGGAGATATAGGGTACTTGGTTAAACCAAGTTCATCAGATGTGTTTACTACAGAACTTCTCAGAGGCTTTATATGCTAATATGCACTGTGTATCTCTGGGTCAAAGCAACAGTATCCAGCTCTTCTTTTTTCTTTTTTTAAGTTTGTTTGCTTGGGTTATTTTTGGCACAGGATCTCATGATGTTGCCCGGGCTGGTCTTGAACTCCTGGAATCAAGTGATCCCCTGCCTCAGCCAAGTAGCTGAGATTACAGGCTTGAGCGACCACTTTCAGTTTTTACTTTTTTAAATTGATAATAAAAATTGTATATGTTTATAGTATACAACATGATGTTTTGAAATATGTATATACTATAGAATGTGTACATATTTTATAAATCAAGTGAATTGACATATGCATTACCTCACATGCTTATTTTTATATAGTGAGAACACAAAATCTATTGTCAGCAATTTTCAAGTATACAGGACATTATTATTAACTATAGTCACCATATTTGTATGATTGATCTCTTGAACTTATTCCTCCTGTCTAACTGAAGTTTTGTACCCTTTGACCAATATCTCCCAATTCCACCCCGCCCCTAAGCCTCTGACAACCACCATTCTACACTCTCTGTTTTTGTGAGTTTGGCTTTTTTAGATTCCATATATATGTGAGATCATGCATGATCTCAAAAGTCAAACTCATATTTGTCTTTCCATGCCTGGCTTATTTCACTTAGCATAATATCCTCCATTTTCATCCATGTTGTCACAAATAACAAGACTTCATTTTTATGGCTGAATAATATTCCATTGTGTATATATACTACATTTTCTTTATCCATTCACCCATTGCTGAACACGAAGTTTGCTTCCTTTTCTTGGTTTTTGCTAATAATGTACAGCATTCCTTTTTTTTTAATATAAAATTTTTTTTTAACATAAAGATGGGGTCTTACTTTTTTCCCAGGCTGAACTTGAACCCCTGGCCTAAAGCAATCTGCCCACCTCAGCCTCTCAAAGTGCTTGGATGACAGGCATGAGCCTCCGCACCCAACTCCACCGTTTCTTAAAATGCTTATTTGATCTCAAAAAACCTCAGATCTTTTCCTTTCCAATGTGGGGTACTGTCCGTTGATAACTCACTTAAATGTTACATGTGCATCCTGATGAGCTGAGTTAATAACATTATCTCCTCCTCTTGAGTAGTACAACCCCAGTATGGTTGAAAAGGAGCTGAAGGCAGACTGCTAAAAACTCAGTTGTCTAATTGAAGGCAATGTCAGAGTAGATTTGCGGGGTAGTAGTAGTAAAATGATTCAAAGATAGGACTATACAAAAGTTCTCCATAACCATAAGCATTCCTTTCATAATGGAATAAAGGAGAGTGAGTATAAATATCCTTATTTAGTAGGATCTGAGGCTTTCTAATCTTTTTACAGTCATTTAAATCATCATCATGATTAGAAGCTCATGATTAACCTACACTCTAGTAAAAATACAGTGCCCTTCCTTTCTCCAAGTCAAAAAGCAAGTCTAGTTCTTATATTTGGAAAGAAGAATCATGTCAGTTAGTACATTTCTTACAAAAGCAGGATATACCCTACAGTGTATTTAATAATGTTTTATTCAGGCTACTTAAAATGGCCAATCTTACTTTTAGAAGACCCTTTTAAAATCAACAGAACACTCCCTTTAGAAGTGTTTCTTGATATTGTTTGAATTGGCATTCCATTCACTGTTGTATTTAATTATAGTCCTTTATTTTCAGTAACAGCTTATTTTCAAAGTATCATACATCCAAGGCAAAGAAAAAGAACTCCCGAACTATGGGTCACTTGCTATGATAACATATTAATTCAACCCTAACAATACTAGGATATGAAAAAATATGGCACATTTCAAAAAAGTTACAGCAAAGTATGTGGAACTAATAAAATCTCCACTCATAAAAATAATACAGAGGAAAATGCTGAAATGATTAACTGCTTTTTTATTTACCCAAATGGAATTTAATTTGAAATCCACCTCTTCTGCCAATTCAATTTAAAATCCATTAGGGCAATAACAGATAGAAGAAATTTTAATCAAAATAGTAGTTTCATCCTGAAAATATAGATGATTTAGAGGATTGACATCACAGCCTTAAAAAGGCTTTATTGTTTAGGTTGTTACTATTTCCAATGTATGGATTTGGAATGTACTACAATATCTTTAAAAATACAGACTTTGAAGGCCACATTCATAGTCTCCTAAGTCAGTCCATGTTATTGTGGTGGGCAGAAATCTAACGTGGCTTCCAAAATTCCCAGCCTGCTGGTACAAACCCTATCAAATTCCTCCCCCTTAAGTATGGGCAATACCTCTGAATATGTTTGTCTGTCACTCTTGTGATTAAGTTATATGAAATGGGAAAGGTGAAAGGATTCTGAGAATATAATAAAGGCCCCTAATTGGCTGACTTTTGAGTTAGTCAAAAGGAGATTATCCAGAGTTGGCTTGCTCTAATCAGGTGAGCCCTGAAAAAGAGAAACTCTCCTGCCAAGAAAAAAGCCACCTGAGTCCCACAGCTGTAATGAAATTTAGTCTGCCAACAACCACCCAAATGAGCTAGGAAGAGAGTCCCAAGCCTCAGATGAGACTATGGCCTGGCCAACACCTCAACTGAAACCTTATGAGACCGTGGGCAAAGGATTCAGTTAAGCTGTGTCCAGATTTCTGATCCACGGATACTGTGAGATAAGAAATGCATGTTGTTTTAAGCCACTAAGTTTGTGATAATTTGTTATGTGGCAATAGAAAACTAATACAGTTTTGGCTGGGCACAGTGGCTCATACCTGTAATCCCAGCACTTTGGGAGGCCAAGGTGGGTGGATCACCTGAGGTCAGGAGTTCAAGACCAGCCTCACCAACAGGGTGAAACCCCATCTCTACTAAAAATACGAAATTAGCAGGGCATGGTGGTGCGAACCTGTAATCCCAGCTATTCAGGAGGTTGAGGCACAAAAATCGCTTTAATCCAGGGGACAGAGATTACAGTCAGCCAAGATCGCACCATTACACTCCAGCCTGGGCGACAGAGCAAAACTCCGTCTCAAAAAAAGAAAAAAGAGCCCGGGTGTGGTGGCTCATACCTGTAATCCCAGCACTTTGGGAGGCTGACGCAGGTGGACTGCCTGAGGTCAGGAGTTCAAGACCAGTCTGGCCAACATGATGAAACCCCACCTTTACTAAAAACACACAAAAAATCAGCTGAGTGTGGTGGCACACACCTGTAATCCCAGCTACTTGAGAGGCTGAGGCAGGGGAATTGCTTGAACCAGGGAGGTGGAGGTTGCAATGAGCCAAGATCACGCCACTGCACTCCAGCCTGGGCAACAGAGCGAGACTCTGTCTGAAAAAAAAAAAAAAAAAAAGAAAAGAAAAAAGAAAACTAATACAGTTTTATTAGATATTTACTGGGCTACGTAATACTATGGGTCACATGATTTGACCCTAGGGATGTAAAAACTGGCCGAGAAAAGTTAATATTACAACCAGACTCTACTATAGCAATGTAATATATGTATTAAATGACATGAAAAGAATTGGTAATATCAGGAAAGAGCCTTGATATAGGAGGGCTGATGTGATCAAATCAAGTTAAAACAAAACAATTAAAGGCAATGCTTTTAAAGAAAAAGAACAACAAAAATAAATAAATAAATAAAAACAATACTTTATGACAGAGGTGAGTAAGCATGATTTTTTTCAACTTGGAAATAGAAAGGCAGGGACCAAAAGGTGGTGAAAAAGGATAACCAGATTTAGTGATAATTTTAATATGGGAGAAGACAGAAATATCAAAAACAATGTTGAATCTCCATCTTGGAGATTAGGGAAATGGCAGTACTACCGTTCGCATAAAGAAGTATTCAAGCTGCATGCGGTGGCTCATGCCAGTAATCTCAGCACTTCGGGAGGCCAAGGTGGGAAGATCCCTTGAGCCCAGGAGTTTGAGACCAGCCTGGACAACAAAGTGAGACCTTGTCTCTACAAAAGAATAAAAAAATAAGAACTAGCTTGGCATGGTGTATTTTCTTGTTTGCTGTAAAGCAGGACTGAGCAAACTATGGCCTGTAGGCCAAATCCAGCCTACAGCCTGTTTCTGTGAATAAAGTTTATCGGAACACAACTGTGTCCATTCGTTCATGTACTGTTTATGGCTGCTTTTGTGCTACAATGGCAGAACTGAGTAGATGCAGCACAGATTGTATGGTGTGATAAGCCAAAACTATTTTCTATATGACCTTTTACAGAAATGTTTGCCCACTCCTGCTACACAACATAGTATGCCGGCTCGACACAGTGGCTCACGCCTGTAATCCTAGCACTTTGGGGGGTCAGAGGGGGGCAGATCACTTGGCCCAGGAGTTTGAGACCAGCCTGGCCAACATGGCAAAACCCCATCTCTATGAAAAATACAAAAAATATAGCAGGGCATGATGGCATGTACCTGTGGTCCCAGCTACCGGGGAGGTGAGGATCACCTGAGCCGCCGGGAGGTCAAGGCTGCAGTGAGCCAAGATCGTGCCACTGCACTCCAGCCTGGATGACAGAGTGAGATCCTATCTAAAAAAAAAAAAGAAAGAAAGAAAAGAAAAAAAAGCATAGTATGCCCATAGTCCCTAGCACATAGCAAGTGTGCTTAAGAAATATTAATTAATGAGGCCAGGTGTGGTGGCTCATGCCTGTAATCCCAGCACTCTGGGAGGCCAAGGTGGGCGGGTCACCTGAGGTGGTGGGTTTGAGAGCAGCCTGACCAACATGGTGAAACCCCATCTCTACTAAAAATACAAAATTAGCCGGGCATGGTGGTGCATGCCTGTAATCCCAGTTACTCGGGAGGCTGAGGCAGGAGAATCACTTGAACCCAGGAGGCAGAGGTTGCCATGAGCTGAGATCGTGCCATTGCACTCCAGCCTGGGCAACAAGAGTAAAACTCTGTCTCAAAAAAAAAAAGAAAGAAAGAAAAGAAAAATAAATATTAATTAATGAAATCAGGGCCGGGCGTGGTGGCTCATGCCTGTACTCCCAGCTGCTTGGGAGGCTGAGGCATGAGAATGGTGTGAACCCGCAAGGTGGAGGTTGCAGTGAGCTGAGGTCGCACCACTGCATTCTAGCCTGGGCGACACAGCGAGACTCTGTCTCAGGAAAAAAAAAAAAAAAAAGGAAAGAAAGAAAGAAATATTAATGAAGTTAGCCGAGTGTGGTGGCACATGCCTGTCATCCTAGCCACTTGAGAGGCTGAGGTGGGAGGACTGCTTGAGCCCAGAAGGTGGAGGGCTGGAAAAATATTACCAAGACTTCTTATTCTTTCCCCTGGTTTAAGTGTTTTTGTCTGTTTTTCTTTTTTTCTAGAGACAGGCTCTCATTCTGTCACCCAGTGTATCACAGTAATAGCTCACTGCAGCCTCGAAGTCCTGGCTCAACTGATCTTCCTGCCTCATCCTCCTGAGTAGCTGAGACCACAGGCATGTGCCACCATGCCTGACATTTTTTTTCCTAGAGATGGGGTCTCACTTTGTTGCCCAGGCTGGTCTCAAACTCCTGGCTTCAATTGATCCTCCAACCCTGGCCTCCCAAAGTGCTGGGATGACATGTTTTGACTATTTTAGAGTCCATTGCTCTCATCATTTGCTCCACCCCTTTTTTTTGTTTGTTTTTAAAGAGACAAGGTCTCACTGTTGCCCAGGCTAAGTGCAGTGGTATGATCATAGCTTACTACTGCCTGCAACACCTAGGCTCAAGTGAACTCTCCCTTCGGCCTCCTGAGTACTGGAATTACAGGTGTGCACCACCATGTCTGGCTCATTTCTCCACCTTTGAATACAGTAGATTTAAATAAACAATTGACAAAAGTGGAAAAAAAATTTAGCCACAACATTGCCCAAGAATATAATTTAGAGTTTATAAATACATGTTAAAAAATCAAGTGGCTGGGCATGGTGGCTCACACCTGTAATCCCAGCATTTTGGGAAGCCAAGGCATGTGGATCTCCTGAGGTCAGGAGTTCAAGACCAGCCTGATCAACATGGTGAAACCTCGTCTCTACTAAAAATACAAAAATTAGCTGGGCATGGTGGTGGGCACCTGTAATCCCAGATACTTGGGAGGCTGAGTCAGGAGAATCACTTGAACCCAGAAAGCAGAGGTTGCAGTGAGCTGAAATCGCACCATTGCACCCCGGCCTGTGTGACAAGAGCAAAACTCTGTCTCAAAAAATCAAAATAAAAAATCAAGCAGACAGTATGCAAAACTGCAGAATCAAAGTTTCTGTGACAAAGAATGCTACTGTCCCTCACTATACATTCTTCCATTCTTCCTTTTAATAACAGATGTCTTCATTACCATCCAAAACTAAGTTAGGCACATAGATGTCGAACTGCAGACACATTTCCAGCCTTTCCTGAAGCTAGGTGTGGCCATGTGCCTAAAGTTCTCACCAGGAGAATGTGAGCAGAAGTATTACATGCCTTGCTAAAAAGGAAGCTTGTTTGCCCTCTACTTCTCTCTCTCTCTCTTTTTTTTTTTCTTTTTTAACTGGAATGCCCTCTATTTCTCTTTCTGCTTCCCACAGGGTATAATGAAGTCATTAAGGTCAGCCAGCTTCCACTATAAGGATAAAGACAACGTGATAGAAGACAACAGAGTAACAAAGGGAAAAAACCTAGGTCCCTGGCTCACCTTGTGTATGAAAGCCTGAATATTTACTCTGAACTGTTACGTGAGAAAGATTTCAATTAAGATCTTCTTTGGGCCACATATTGTAGAGTATCTTTTTTTTTTTTTTTTTTTTTTGAGACGGAGTTGCCCAGCCTAGAGTGCAATGGTGTGATCTCAGCTCACTGCAACCTCCGCCTCCCAGGTTCAAGCCATTCTTGTGCCTCAGCCTCCCGAGTAGCTGGGATTACAAACGCGCACCACCACACCTGGCTAATTTTTGTATTTTTAGTAGAGACAGGGTTTCACCATGTTGGTCAGGCTGGTCATAAACTCCTAACCTCAGGTGATCCACCCACCTTTGCCTCCCAAAGTGCTGGGATTACAAGCGTGAGCCACCGTGCCTGGCCTAGAGTGTCTATTATAGCAGCTCACCCTAGGTATTAATAAACTCTCCAAACTCATTTACTCTAAGGTCACATGATTATATTGTAAATGAGGCTACTATAACTCCTGATTTTGCAATTTTTCTGTTGTGTGGATATAAGGATACTCTGGGAAATTCTAGTGGAGATCCCCTGGCTTTTAATGTATGATGGGTCATTTGGTCTTTTTCAAGTTCACCAGACTAGGACAAAAAATAATTATGCTAAGAAAATCCTTGTACCCTTAATAATCCAGACAGACAGAGAGAACTTGGCCTGTGCCAATTAACCTGTTCATCACAGAAGGAAGGAGAAAAACAAAAGAGTGAAATATACTTGGAAGGGTGTTGAACAGGGAAGTTGGAGAATTATGTGCTTTGGAAGACACTCAACAAGGAGAGTTAATGGGTTGCAACCACAAGGTCCCGATATCTTCTAAAAGACCTTACTTCTTAGCTGCCAATGTGTTCAGGCGTGATGACTCAGTTTCTGTTTCTCTGAACATCAATACTAGGGTCTGTATAATTTCAATGCATGCCCTAGAAAATAAAACGATAAAAGGCAAAGAAATGGCATGATTTCATTAGAAGCTCAGAATTCCATGAAAGTAGTAATCTTTGCTAAAACTGCTTCCAGATACCCATACAGAAAAAAGTACAGGAAATAAACTCTGTACATCAAATTGCTAACATTGGTTAAGTGCCTACTCAGACTGCTACACAGTAAACACCCAAAAACATTTGCTGGTCGGGCGGGGTAGCTCACACACTACTCATGCTGTAATCCCAGCACTTTGGGAGGCCCAGGTGGGCGAATGGCCTCAGCCCAAGAGTTTGAGACCAGCCTGGGCAACATGGCGAAACCCTGCCTTTACAAAAATTAGCTGAGTGTGGAGCTCAGGAGGTCAAGGCTTCAGTGAGCCATGATCATACCACTGCACTCCAGCCTAGGGGACAGAGTGAGAACTTTTCTAAAAAAACAAGAAAAAAAATTGTTGAATGAATGAATAGCTGGATGTCAGTACTAAGTCATTTTTATATGTATCTCTTTTCCAAAGTTTTTAGGATTATCACACACTGTTTTAAAATTATTGTTTAATTTTTAATATTTTCAGAAAGGTAATATTTGGCTGAAAATGTCAACGGTAAAAAAGAGAATACAGTGAAAGCTTTCTCTCCTCCAGATACCCACTTTTCCCACTTTGGGACAACAAATATTATTAGTTTCTTGTGCATCCTTCCATTAAAATTAGAACAAAATGAGTTCTATTTTTTAAAATCCACAGGAAGAGGCCAGGCACGGTGGCTCATGTCTGTAATCCCAGCAGTTTGGGAGGCTGAGGCGGATGGATCTCCTGAGGTCAGGAGCTTGAGACCAACCTGGCCAACGTGGTGAAACCCCGTTTCTACTAAAAATACAAAAATTAGCCAGGCGTAGTGGCGTATGCCTGTCATCCCAGTTGCTCGGGAAGCTGAAGCACAAGAATTGCTTGAACCCACGAGGCAGAAGTTGAAGTGAGCAAAGATTGTGCCACTGCATTCCAGCCTGGGCAACAGAGTGAGACTCTGTCTCAAGAAAAAATAAATAAATAAATAAATAAATAAATAAATAAATAAATAAATAAAATCCACAGGAAGAAAAACTTGCAGTGCCATTAATCATTAACATAGCATATATGTTGTCCAGTGTCTTCCATTTATCTTTAACACCCTAGCAAAAAAAAAAAAAAAATCGATGATTATCTAGTTAGAACTTACACCAGTTCATCAACCCTTTGGCTTTGATTTTGAAGTGCATTCTTATCCCTAGACTCTGGCAAGTACTCATGAAGTTTGTTTACTAGGAAATAGAAAAGGTCACCAGTCTGTAAAAGCAAGTGGGAAAGAAAGACAGTAATTAAGGTATCTGTTGTTAAAATTCTCTACTCTCATGTACTAAAAATATGAAGAAATAATTTGTTCTTTGATTAGAGAAATGAATTACAATATCTCCCATCAATACTAGCATAACCCAAATTGGAAACATACTTCTTACTTACAACCAAGAGACCACTGTCCTGGTGACCAGAGCAAGGGCTACGGGGCAATGCTGGGAGATGCAACTTAGGCCTGGCTTGACCATTAACCTTGAAAATCATCCAGAAGCAGGTGTGTCATCTCAGGCAACTCATTCAGTCACCTTGAAAAATGGGGCTCCTATAATTTCTGCCTTTCCAAAGTAATTTGGCCTTTGTGAGGATATAAAGAATAAGCAAGCTCTCGTTTTAAAATGTTTACTAACACAAAAACAAATGTACAGCACTACGCTAGGTTATGGAAATGGTGCAGAACAATATTGATTCTTCTGATAATACAGTGGAAATGTAGATTGCCATTTCTGTCCAAATAAACACTGACTTAGAGCTGGGGAACCCATTTTTTCTGTGTTCCTGTCCAGTCTCATGAGAAATTGAGCATGAAAATAAGCGCTGGCCCATGAAATCAGGCAAGTCGGCATTAATGAGAAATGTAATGTAATTGCTTTTCTTTTCTATTCCTCTACTGTTCAGTTTTCCCCCCGGGATTTTGGTTTACTAGTGATAATTTAGGCTTTTTGTTTAGAAAGTGTGTGTGTCCCCTTATTCAGGTAATATGGCATGAGAAGAGGCTGGGAATGGCTTGGAGAAAGGAAAAAGAGGAAGAGGAGCAGGATGTATACCAGATACTCTTAGAAGTGCTTGGGCTTTGAAAGAAGGAAGGACTTGGCCGGACGCAGTGGCTCACGCCTGTCAGCCCAGCACTTTGGGAAGCCAAGGCGGGCAGATAACTTGAAGTCAGGAGTTCGAGATCAGCCTGGACAACATGGCAAAACCCTATCTCTACTAAAAATACAAAAATTAGCTGGGTTTGGTAGCATGCGCCTATAATCCCTAATCCTAGCTACTTGGGAGACTGAGGCAGGAAAATCACTTGAACCTGGGAGGTGGAGGTTGCAGTGAGCTGGGATTGCGCCACTGCACTCCAGACTGGGCAAGAGTGAGTGAGACTCCGTCAAAAAAAAAAAAAAAAGAAGAAGAAGAAGAAGAAAAAGAAGTGCTTGGGCTTACCCAGTGCCTGATAAATTAGCATAGTGTGGCAGTTTTACAGACTGACCCTGGAGCTATAGTCTTTGAGCTCAAATCTCAGCTCTGCCACTTGGCAGTTGTGTGACATTTGGCAAATTACTTATACTCCCGGTCACTCAGTCTTTCAAATGGGGTTAATAATATCACCTCAAGGAGTTGATATTACATTTAAATAAGATAGTATGTATTTGTAAAGTTTCAGCAGTGCTTAGCACATAACAAGTGTTCAATAAGTGTCACTTGTTATTATGACCTCTCACCTCTCACTGATTCAAGAATTTTCATTTATAAAATATCATACCTGAAACAACATGGAAAAATCTCACAAATATTATGCCAAAAGAAGCCAAATGCAAAAGAGTACTTAGTGCAGAATTCCATGTAAGTGCAATGCTAAGAGAGGCAAAATGAATCTGCAGTGACAGAAAGCACATCGATAGTTGCACGAGGCCAGGAGTGTGAAAGAACTGGCGGCCAAAGGGCACAAGGTGACATTCTGGAGTGACAGAGACACTCTAAATCTTGATTGAAGTAGTGTTAATAGTTATAAGAATAGAGACATTTGTCGAGACTCTTCAAACTGTATCTTTAAATATGGGTGCATTTTATTTCATGTAAATTATGCCACAATAATTTCTTCAAAGAAGATAGTTGAATGGCCAATAAGCACATGAAAGATGCTCAACATCACTAATCACTAGGGAAATGCAACTCAAAACTACAATGAGATATTATCTCACACGCATTAGCATAGCTACTATTTAAAAAAACACAAAATAACAAGTGTTGGCCAGGATGTGGAGGAATCAGAACCCTTATATACTGTTGGTGGGAATAGAAAATAGCACAGACACTGGAAACCAGTATGGTGGTTCCTCAATAATTTAAATATAGAATTACCATCCAATCTAGCAATTCCATTTCTGGGTAAATACCCAAAAGAATTGAAAGCACCGTCTTAAAGAGATATATTGCATACCAATGTTCATAGCTGCATTACTTACAACATCTAAAACATGGAAGCAACCCACGTGTCCCTTGACAGATGAATGGATAAGAAAAATGTATTGTATACATACAATGGAATATTATCCAGCCTTAAAACACAAAAAGGAAATTCGGATACATTCTACAACATGGATTAAACTTGAGAACATTGCACTAGGTGAAATCTCAGTCACAAAAAGACAAATACTATATCATTTCAACTGTGTGAGGTACGTAGAATAGTCAAAATCACAAAGACAGAAAATAGAATGGTGGTTTCCAGGGGCTGTGGGTTGTGGGGGTGGGATGGGGAAAGAAATGGAAAGTTGTTGCTTAATGGGTAGAGAGTTTCAGTTTTGTAAGATGAAAAGTGTTCTGGAGATGATGGTGTTGATGGCTGCACAACATTGTGAATAAACTTGATACCACTGAAATGTATGCCCAAAAATGATTAAGGAAGTAAATTTTGTGTTATGTATATTTTGACACAATTTTTAAAAATGGAAAAAAAAATCATATGAAGAAAAAAAAATTTTTTTTTTTTTTGAGATGGAGTCTTGCTCTGACACCCAGGCTGGAGTACAGTGGCACAGTCTTGGCTCACTACAACCTCCACCTCCAGGGTTCAAGTGATTCTCTTGCCTCAGCCTCCCAAGTAGCTGGGATGACAGGTGCATACCACCACGCCTGGCTAATTTTTGTATTTTTAGTAGAGACTGGGTTTCACCATGCTGACCAGGCTGGTCTTGAACTCCTGACCTTAGTTAGGTGATCCACTTGCCTCGGCCTCCCAGTGTGCTGGGATTACAGGCATGAGCCACCGTGCCCAGTGGAAAAAATTTAAACTAGAAAAAGAACATATTTTATCTACTCATTTATTCATTAACTGAATGCATAATTACTGATTGCCAGCTATGTGGCAGGTATGCTAGATAATGAAATAACATCTTGAGCAAAACAGACAGACATGTGTCTGTTCTTCTAAAACTTGGGAGTTTAGTCAATCTATGAAAAAGCGTTCTGGGCCTGTAATTTCACGCCTGTAATTCCAGCACTTTGGGAGGCCAAGGCAGGTGGATCACTTGAGTCCAAGAGTTCAAGACCAACCTGGGCAACATGGTGAAATCTCTACAAAAAATACAAAAATTAGCCCAGCATGGTGGCATGTGCCTGTAGTCTCAGCTACTTGGGAAGTACTCATCTACTCAGCTACTTGAGCCCAGGAGGCGGAGGTTGCAGTGAGCTGAGATGGTGCCACTGCACTTCAGCCTAGGTGACAGAGTGAGATCCCATCTCAAAAAAAAAATGAAAATGTATTCTCATAAATTGTACCTTCAGCAAAATTAAAAAATAAAGACCACTTAAAAGAAAAAAGTATGCCTCAATAAAGTTCATTTTAAAAGGGAGGGGAAAAACTATATAATATATATCTTTATATCTATAATATATATCACTCTATATTACACCATGTCTATAATTTTATATCCATAATATGTATGTTATATATGTGTGTAATTTTCCATCCTATTATAGGAACCAAAAATTAGAGATGCCTGTGACAGTTAATTTTAGGTGTAAACTTGGCTAAATTAGGAGTACCTAGAGAACTGGTAAAGCGTTATTTCTGTTATGTCTGTGAAGGTATTTCCAGAGGAGACTGGCATATGAGTTGGAGAACTGAGTGGTTCTCTCTCTCTGGAGAATCCTAATGCAGATTTTGGTACCAGAAGTGGAATTGTTGCTCTAAGGAATACTTAAAAATGTGGAAGTGGCTTTGGAATTGGTTAATGGATAGAGGCTCGAAGAATTTGGAGGAGCAACCTAGAAAAAGCCTAGACTGTAGTAATTGGAGCATTAAAAGTGATGCTGGTGGGGGCTCAGAGAAAGAGGACAGCTGTAGGGAAAGTCTGAAACTTCTTAGACATTTCTTAAGCAAAAGAGTGAAAGATTATTCTCCAGCTTTAAGACAATATTATTTTCTCTGTTGGGTTTTGGACTAACTTGGCCCTTTCCTCTTGCTTATAGCTTCCTTTTGGAATGGGAATGTCTATCCTCCACGCATCGCACCACTGTAGTTTGTAAGTAGATAACTTGTCTTGATTTACAGGCTGACAACTAGAGAGGAATTTGCCTCAGGATGAATCCTGCCTTGAGTCTCAACAATACTTGATTTAGATGACAATTGGTAATTTGAACTTATGAGTTGATGCTGGAATGAATTAAGATTTCTGGAGCTATTGGGAGGGAATAAATGTATTTTGTATGTAAAAAAGACATGAATGTTTGGGGCCAAGAGCAGAACGCTGTGGTTTGAATGTGGCCCCCAAGTTCATGTTTTAGAAACTCATCCCCAATGCAACAGTGTTGAGAGGTGAGACCTGTAGGAGGTTGATTAGGTCATAAGGCTTCTGCCCTCACAAATAGATTAATGTCATCTGCCCTCACAAATAGTTTAATGTCATTATTGTGGGAGTGGGTTTCTGATGAAAAGATGAGTTTGGCCCCCTGCCACCCTTTTTTTTTTGCATGCTCTTTTGCCCTTCTGCCTTCTCATGGGATGACACAACAAGAAGGTCCTCACAAGATGCCAGCACCTTGATATTGGACTTCCCTGCCTCCAGAACTGTCGGAAATACGTTCATTTTCTTTATAAATTACCAAGTTTGTGATATTCTGTTATAGCAACACAAAACAGACTAAGACAATGGCCCTAATCTCTCCACCCCAGTATGGGTTTCTAAGGGAACTTCACAGAACGTATGTTTTCCAAGAAATATAGCATAAAGTTGAAAAACCACTGCTTTACCTTAAGGCTATGATAACAATTTAAATAAAAAAATCTTAAAGGATGTTGACTTTTATTAGTCATATATGCTAATTTTGTGAAAACAAATCTGAGGATAGATTTTGGTTGTGGATGAGACAGAACATAAGGCTAGTGGGTTTGATGGCGTGGTTGGGGATAGGGCCAAGGGGGACTCCACTAAAGCGTAGAAAGATCCCAAATAGACTAGCCATTTACTTTTTTTTTTTTCATACTTTAAGTTCTAGGGTACATGTGCAGAATGTGCAGTTTTGTTATACATGTGCCATGGTGGTTTGCTGCACCCATCAACCCGTCAGCTACCTTAGGTATCTCTCTTAATGATATCCCTCCCCTAGCCCCCTGCCCCCTGACAGGCCCCAGTGTGTGATGTTCTCCTCCCTGTGTCCGTGTGTTCTCATTGTTCAACTCCCACTTATGAGTGAGAACATGCAGAACATGTTTGGTTTTCTGTCCTTGTGATAGTTTGCTGAGAATGATGGTTTCCAGCTTCATCCATGACCCGTAAATGACACGAACTCATCCTTTTTTATGGCTGCATAGTATTCCATGGTGTATATGTGCCACATTTTCTTTATCCAGTCTATCAATGATGGACATTTGGGTTGGTTCCAAGTCTTTGCTATTGTGAATAGTGCCACAATAAACATACGTGTGCATGTGTCTTTATAGTAGAATGATTTATAATCCTTTGGGTATATGCCCAGTAATGGGATCACTGGGTCAAATAGTATTTCTAGTTCTAGATCCTTGAGGAATCACCACACTGCCTTCCACAATGGTTGAACTAATTTAAACTCCTGCCAACAGTGTAAAAACGTTTCTATTTCTCCACATCCTCTCCATCATCTGTTGTTTCCTGACTTTTTAATAATCACCATTCTAACTGGTGTGAGATGGTATCTCATTGTGGTTTTGATTTGCATTTCTCTGACGACCAGTGATGATGAGCTTTTTTTCGTATGTTTGTTAGCTGCATAAATGTCTTCTTTTGAAAAGTGTCTGTTCATATCATTTGTCCACTTTTTGATGGGGTTGTTTCTTCCTTGTAAATTTGTTGACATTCTTTGTAGATTCTGGATATTAGCCCTTTGTCAGATGGGTAGATTGTAAAAATTTTCTCCCATTCTGTAGGTTGTCTGTTCACTCTGATGATATTTTCTTTGCTGTGCAGAAACTCTTTAGTTTAATTAGATCCCATTTGTCAATTTTGGCTTTTGTTGCCATTGCTTTTGGTGTTTTAGACATGAAGTCTTTGCCCAAGCCTATGTCCTGAATGGTATTGCCTAGGTTTGCTTCTAGGATTTTTATGGTTTTAGGTCCACCTTGAGTTAATTTTTGTATAAGGTGTAAGGAAGGGGTTCAGTTTCAGTTTTCTGCACATGGCTAGACAGTTTTCCCAATGCTGTTTATTAAACAGGGAATCCTTTCCCCATTGCTTGTTTGTGTCAGGTTTGTCAAAGATCAGATGGTTGTAGATGTGTGGTGTTATTTCTGAGGCCTCTGTTCTGTTCCATTGGTCTATATATTTGTTTTGGTACCAGTACCATGCTGTTTTGGTTACTGTACCCTTGTATAGTTTGAAGTCAGGTAGCATGATGCCTCCAGTTTTGTTATTTATGCTTAGGACTGTCTTGGCTATGCAGGCTCTTTTTTGGTTCCATATGAAGTTTAAAGTAGTTTTTTCCAATTCTGTGGAGAAAGTCAATGGGTAGCTTGATGGGGATAGCACTGAATCTATAAATTACTTTGGGCAGTATGGTCATTTTCACGATATTGATTCTTCCTATCCATGAGTGTGGAATGTTTTTCCATTTGTTTGTGTACTCTTATTTCCTTGAGCAGTGGTTTGTAGTTCTCCTTGAAGAGGTCCTTCATATCCCTCGTAAGTTGGATTCCTAGATATTTTATTCTCTTAGTAGCAGTTGTGAATGGGAGTTCACTCATGATTTGACTCTCTGTCTGTTATTGGTATATAGGAATGCTTGTGATTTCTGCACATAGATTTTGTATACTGAGACTTTGCTGAAGTTGCTAATCAGCTTAAGGAGATTTTGGGCTGAGACGGTGAGGTTTTCTCAATATACCATCATGTCATCTGCAAACAGAGACCATTTGACTTCCTCTCTTCCTATTTGAATTATTTCTTTCTCCATTCACTTTGGCCTTTCATTTTTGACAACCGAATGAGAAGATCTGTTTTAGCTCAGGTAAGAACATTCTATTAAATAATGGCTGCAGTGTTTTCAAGTATAAAACAGATCATGAAAGCTTCATTTTTAGACATCAGATTAGGTTAATATTTCACAAGAGAACAGATTTGCAATTCAATATGAATAGCTTACAGCACCTGGAATATGCATGCATTGTATTTGGCCTGAGGGAGAATACAAAAGGAAGTAAGATATATACTTGTCCTACAGAAGCTTATAGCATATTATGATAAATAAGAAAAATGTACCAATAACTATAGTAAAAGGGAGGATATGTGCTAATTCTTGATTGTAGGAACTGTATCATAATCATGCTGTATTTCTAATACCTGTCACCAAGCCTCACACCGATTAGGCATGAAACCTGTCTGATAATTGTTAAAGAGGAAGTGCTATGAAAGATGTCATAGAACTACATTGTTCAACTCGGTAGCTACTGGCCACAAGTGGCTATTTAAATTAATTTAAATTTAATAAAATTAACATTTTACTTTTTTAGTCACTAGCCACATTCAAGTGCTTAAAAGGCACATGTGGCTAGTGTCTGCTGTATTGAACAATGCAGATTATAAAACATCAAAAAAAGTTCTATGGCACAGAATTGACAGAGAAGATCAAAAGGAGGAAGGTACTAAAGTTCCCCATTCGGCATGACAAGAAAGGTAGAAAATGGCATTTGAGCTTAGCCTTGATGAATGTGTATGATTTTTAACAAGAGAAATTAGAAGAACAGTATTCTAGAGAAATCAAACAGCAGGGAGAAAAGAGAGCTAAGGAGAACAGGTATCCAAATTATCCCACATGGCTCGATCTTGTAGAGGACAGAGGTGAGAGAGAAGATGAAGTGGCTGGTCGGGTCTGTTAGTTCTAACCTTAATTCTCTTTCTCTCCATCAATTTTTTGCTCCACAGCCTAGGCCACAGGTACCAGCCCTGTTTTTACATTGGAGATGCTTAAATGACCTCTAGACTAACACTGGTGCTGATCCCATTAGGAGTACACATCAACATCCTTCTTAATCTGACCCTTAAGTGGTACTTCAGTTCTCCTACCTAAACATGCACTTTAAATCCAGTCCCTGATTGTGTCCAGTGTATCTGGGTGGACTTCCTCTTTGGGCACTGTCCTAAGTCCTTTCCCAGTCCTCTCCCAGCTGCTGAATTTACTCTTGACAATCTTTATGTCCTCACATTCCATAAAACCTCCGTCCCCACACCCTAAACAAGCAGATCTTCCTGGTGCCAAATGTTTGTGCAGACATCCAGGTGTAATTCACCCACATGCTAAAATATCCTGATATTTCATTTAGCTCACTCTTATGGCCCTCACTCTTAGGCACTGTGCCTTTTCCAGGAGCATCTACATCTGGATTCGTTTTCCCAGTGCCCACCTTATCCAGATGGTAGCCTGATATGGTCCAGTTCTGTGTTCCCACCCAAATCCCATCTTGAATTGTAATCCCCGCTGCTGAGGGAGGGTCCTGGTGGGAGGTGATTGGATCATGCATGCTTTTTTCATGATAGTGAGGGAGTCCTCATGAGATCTGATGGTTTAAAAGTGGCAGTTTCCTCTGCACATTCTCTCTCTCTCCTGTTGCCATGTAAGACATGCCTTGCTTCCCCTTCGCCTTCTGCCATGATTGCAAGTTTCCTGAGGCCTCCCAGCCATGTGGAACTCTAAGTCTGTGGCAGGCCAGGTCTTCATAACAGCTGAACAGACAGGCCTCCATAACAACTGTTCCTGCGCTGACTGAGTGGTTACATTAAATGTTAAAAGCTGATAGAGCCAGTGTCCTTACACAAAGGCTGGGAGGTAACAAAAGCCCACCAGGAGTTTTGCCCAGGCCTTTCCTGGGCCTTGAAGCATGACAAGATAATGAAGGAATTCTTAACAGGACCTGTTTAGAATTAAACGAGTTTTACTGGGGGTCTGAAGAAACTCCCCAGGCCTCCACAAACAAGTTTATTGGTGGTCTGAGGGAACTCCCCAAACCTCCGTGGTTTAGTAGGAGGCAAGATAAAGGTAATCACCCCAGGACCTGGACCCATTTAGATTAAGTAAATTTACTGAGGCCCCAGAGGAAGGTCTTAAGGACATTCCTTAGGTCCCGATCTAATCTTAGGCATAGATTAAAAGAAGTTCATCACTTATGGCTTTAGATGAATGCACTTACATGTCGACATATAGCTTAGAAGGTATATAAGCTCTGGAAAACCTTGTAATTTTGAGTTGGTCTGGCAATAATTTCGAGGCCTTTTCCCTGTTACTGGTTACAGAAATAAACTCCCTTCTTTCCCAGTTCATCTGTGTCTCATTATTGGGCCATGAGAATAAGCAGCCTGACCCTTGGTTTGGTCCAGGAACAAGTGAACTAAACCTTCTTTCTTTATAAATCACCCAGTCTCATGTAGTCTTTTTATAGCAGTGTGAGAATGGACTAATACACAGCCCCTTCCTGATAACCCCAGCCTACTAAAATAAAGGCCATACCTGTCCAGATTTGAAATCTGTGATTAGGGGACAGCCTTAAATGAAGAAGCCAAAGTCTGTACTTAATTTAGTAAGGAAAGTCGCAAGAAACTGTTGAACAAGAAACCCCATACAATCAGGGTTGTAGATTAAATTGATACTGTGTGTGGGATGGACTGGAGAGGTTTATTTGGGAAGAAGATAATCCTAATTTATTTACCCTTTCCACATGAATTCCATTCCATCTTCATAACCAAGATGGATTGGTCTTACTTGGTTGGTCATATTTTCCACAATCTTCTGAAGTTCTAGAGTCAAAACTTGGATGCCATATTCCTCACAGGATCTATCCAGCACCAACCATTTTAGACTATGCAGTACTATATCATCCTTACCTGAGTCTCAGTGTCTCGGTATGGTGGGACATTTGGCATATTACTCTCTACAGCTTATCTGCCTTCACCGTACTGATTTGCTTGGAACTGTTCTAGCTTTCCAATATTGCAGGAATTTCCTTAGTCCCAGGCAAACTGGAATAGTTGGTCACCCTAATCTGGGCAAACCGAAATGGTTGGTCAACCCACATATGAAGGACCTAGAAGCTAATAAATGGCCAGGACTGCTTTGTACAGTTGGGAGTGCACATGCTTTACCATTGCTCAGTAAAATGATGGCAGCTACTTATGTGATCAATGGCCAGAATTAGGATAAAATATGTAGCAATCAACGTGAACGCAGCCCTAGGCAGGGCTCACCCTCTCACCTAGGCCTCATTAACGCCACACCAGGTTACTCACCTGGGCTTCTTAACTCTTTCACCTGAACCTGAAAATGAGGCATCTGTAATTTACTGAGTAAGAATGAGGTTGCCTTGCCTCCCCAGGAGTCACATTTTTAAAAATACCAGTCCTATACTCAAAAATAATTTTTAAATTATTTTTTACAGTACAGAAAACTGCACAATAAAACATCTTGAAATCAGCCAGGTACAGTGGCTCATGCCTGAAATTGCAGCACTTTAGGAAGCCAAGGCAAGAGGATCACTTGAGTCCAGGAGTTTGAGACCAGACTGGGCAACAGAGTGAGACCTTGTCTCTGTTTAAAAAAATAAACAGGCAGGGTGTGGTGGCTCATGCCTATAACCCCAGCATTTTGGGAGGCCAAGACAGGTGGGTCACCTGAGGTCAGGAGTTCAAGACCAACCTGGCCACCACGGTGAAACCTTGTCTCTACTGAAAACACAAAAAATTAGCCGGGCGTGGTGGTGGGTGCCTGTAACCCCAGCTACTTGGGAGGCTGAGGCAAGAGAATGGCTTGTACCTGGGAGGCAGAGGTTGCAGTTAGTTGAGATCATGCCATTGCACTCCAGCTTGGGCGACAAGAGCAAGACTGTCTCAAAAAAATAAAAAATAAACAAAAACTTCTTAAAATCTATTTTCCCATCTCACTGTCTATATATCTTGCATGCCAAAAATGTTCCTCCTAATACCACTCCGTTGGCTCTGCCAACCCAATGCATGGGAGCTACTTTTTGCTACCACTCCCTTCTCTTCCCATCTCCCCTTGACACACACATATACATTACTGACTACATCACAAAGTATCCAGCATTAAGACATGACTACATTAAATTTTATCGACATTTAAAAATACAGCATCAGAATACAAGACAACACTTATTTATATTTTAATTTATGCTTATATTTGGTAAACAGGAGACACAAGCTTTAAAGATTAAAAATAAAACAAAACACTTACCTTCCAGAAAAGCCTTTTCAGAATGAAGTTTTTCTGGGCTGCTGCTTTAAGTTCCATAATTAAAGGAAGTATCCTCCTCAAAGAATTGTCTTTAAGAAAAAGTTCAGATTTAAGTTGACCGAAGTGCTTAATTTTCTCCTCAGATCTACAGAAACAGAAGAAAATTTTCCACTTACAAAATGGTAAGAAATAGCAGTTTAGGAATATCGATGATTACTGACAGGTTTGTTAAACTTTGTTACTAATGGGCTTTTCAAATAGTTTTATTCTTCTAGCCTTAGTACTCATCAGTAGTGAAACTTGCTCCCCGCAAATTGAACTGTTTGTTACTCTCCAAACATAGTTTTTTGCCCATGCCCCTTAACTCAAGCTGTTCTTATACCAGGAATACTCTCACTGTCCCTGGTAAATTTCTGTCCCTCTTTCATTTACCATAATCCATGAACCTTTAGGTAATATTTTTCTTTCAATCAACTAGCTTTTTTTTTTTTTTTTTAAGAAGTTTATAAAGAAAATGTTGTGTCACTTTCCAGGGAAAACCAGTATCACTTTGTGTAAATGGCATGAAAGCACCATAAATTTTAAGTCAATGCTCCATGGTCTGAGCCTGAAGCTGGCTTCTCTGTGAGGAAAGGGCAGATGAGCATGTGTTCCAGAACTGTCACTAGTGGCCCCAAGCCGAGAGGTTCTCCCTGATGAGCTCAGCCTAGCTGGAAAAAGGAATCGCATATTTCCACCATGGAATTCAAATTTGTTTCATGCCATATCAGAGTACCACCTGGAATCATCTCCCATTACTGAACCATGTGCATTCCACACTTAAGGAAAAGCTGGCTTAGCAGAAAAGCCTTCTCCTCAGATCTTTCCCTAATTCCACCAACAAATGCAGCCCTTCTCCCACGGCAGTTTTTTCACACTCCTAGTATCACATTAATCCCGTTTCACTCATTGTAGTTAGTTACTCATGTACCTATCCTAGCCCCTCAGCTGACTTTCAGCAACTTGGAAAAAATGTCTCCGGGTTAAATATTGTTTCCACCTCCCACTGTGCTCAGTAATAACAACTTGTGCTTAACTGGGCACTGACTAGGTGGCCGGCTCTGGCCTGAGTGCTTTCCGTAGACTGGTAGACTCGTTCTTGCACTGAGCTGGCTCCACTGTGGGGATCGAGCTGGGAATTACCATCGCATTTTACAGGAAGTTGTAGGGAGGTTTAACTAACCTGTCTACGCTCACACAAATTCAGAAAGCCAGGGTGCAAGGTAACAGTAGGAAAGATAGTTCATGTTCTATGTAGATTGATGGAATCTTAAAATTTCTGACTTGAAGTAAAAACATTTTTTACCACTTACTCCAGAAACCTATACCAGCCGTTTATCCCAATACTAGCTACTGCATGGAATGTTGGTACTTGCCTACTACCTCTCCCTTTATTTAAAAAACATCTAAGATGTTCTCCTTTGTCCAATCAATGAGTCGCTCTTATTAACCTGAAAATTAAGACTTTTTTTGAAAAAATGGTCTCTTTCCTAGTGGAGGTGCTGGAGGGAAACTGATCATTACGAATTCAATAATAGCAAGCAGAGAGGCAGAGGAGCATAATGATTATGAGCATGAAGACTGAGGTCAGAATCCTAGATCTGCCCCGACTCAGTTAGGTCATTATCACGGTCAAGTTACATAGCTTCTCTGTGCCTCAATTTCCTCATGTGTAAAATAGGAATAATGATAGTACCGATCCAAATGTGCCAGGTTTTTTGTTTGTTTGTTTTGAGACGGTACCCCACTCTGTCACCCAGGCTGGGGTGCCGTGGCGTGATCTTGGCTCACCGCAACCTCTGCCTCCTGAGTTCGAGCAATTCTCCTGCCTCAGCCTCCTGCGTAGCTGGAATTACAGGCGAGCACCACCATGCCCAGCTAATTTTTTGTATTTTTAGTAGAGATGAGGTTTCACCATGTTGGTCAGGCTGATCTCAAACTCCTGACCTCAGATGATCCACCCACCTCTGCCTCCCAAAGTGCTGGAATTACAGGTGTGAGCCACTACACCCAGCCAAATGTGCTATTTTGATATTTTAGTTAATGCATGTCTTCATACACACTAAGTGTTTGATAAATGGTCTCTAAATAAAGCAGGAATAAGTTTGAGATCCTGCTTCGCTATCCACATCTAATTACCACCATATTTCATTTAAAAAATAACTATGAAATCCCTCTACTCTTTTAGAACTCCAACAACAGAAATGTAGATTTTACAAACAAAAGAGCTTAGAAAAGCAAAAACTCAAATAAGATACAGTATCAGCAGAATTATTTTGAAATTGATTTTCCTGTTTTTTCATTTGGAGTCAGCAATTTGCTAAGATCCGCAATAAAAATAAACTGTTTTTAATCCTTTGCCAACTAGGATAATAGATTGTAATGCCAAACTAATTTTTTTTAATGGCCAAAAAAATTTTCACAGAAAACAGCATACTAATCTCTTCAGACTAAAAATCAATTCATACATAAATGGAGGTCTCATACACATCATAAATTCAAGTTAGAGTACACATTCTATATTACTGCAGGTAAGTTATGAATAATAATTTCTTTGAGGATTCAGAAAATGTTAGCTTATACATAGATGACAAACTTCATTTGACTGAAGAAATAAGAAAAAGTCGAATGCCAGAAGACTCTATTATTCAATTTAGGAATAAGAGGAAAATCTATACTAATGTTAACAGATACTCTATTTTCATCAGGTGGAAAACATAAATTCACCAAAATAATGTTGTAGGAAGGTGTTTCTTTTTTTTTTTTTTTTTTTTGGTTTTTTTTTGGGGGGGGGGGCGGTTTTTTGTTTTTTTTTTTTTTTAGACAGAGTCTTGCTCTGTCACCCAGACTGGGTTCAAGCGATTCTTGTGCCTCCTGAGAGTAGCTGGGACTACAAGTGCATACTACCACACCTGGTTAATTTTTGTACTTTTAGTAGAGACAAGGTTTTGCCATGTTGGTCAGGCTGGTCTCAAACTCCTGGCCTCAAGTAATCCGCCCACCTCGGCCTCTGAAAGTGCTGGGATTACAGGTGTGAGCCACTACACCCAGCCTCAGGAAGGATTCTTAATCCAATAATAAGCTCTATTTTTCCTGTATTTTTTCATCTTTCCAGACCTTTACTATAAATAATAGCTCACATTTGTAAAGCACTGGAAAGGCTCCTCCTATATGATCTCAGAAGCGCTGTGTATGATTTTCACAGTGGTCAGGTTGCAAAACCGTCCCATCTGTGACACAGTTATGAATTGAAAACCTAAAGGATGTTTATTCCTTTTGAACTGAAGATGTCTTGCAGGTAGAGGCTATTTCTTGTGTATCACTGCATCCTTCACAGTGCATTTGAAATCATTGCATTTTAAGTATGTTGCTTTCAGGAAATAGTAAGAAATACGCTTTTCCTGAGCCAAGAGAGTGGTAGAACTCATCCTTCTTGCCTTCAGGAATAAATTTCAAGCCACCCACACACAGAATTTGAGTCTTTTTTATTACAATTAGCTTTAAAATCACTTTAAATAAAACACCAAAATGAAAACTGATGCTTTTTTTAGAGTAAACATCTGAACCCCTATAGAAATTTTAAGCCATCCATATAACATTTTAAAAAAGAAATCCCAAATATTATGTCACTTAACTCTTACATACCTCAGAATGCATCTCTAAATAAAATCAATACTTTCTTACAAAATGATTATCACTTCCTACAAAATTACCAAAAATTCTTTGTTATTGCTAATACTCAGTCTTTTTTTTTTTTTTTTTTTTTTTTTTTGAGACGGAGTCTTGCTCTGTCACCCAGGCTGGAGTGCCGTGGCACAATCTCGGCTCACTGCAACCTCCACCTCCCAGGTTCAAGCGATTCTCCTGCCTCAGCCTCCCGAGTAGCTGGGATTACAGGCATGCACCACCATGCCTGTCTAATATTTGTATTTTTGTAGAGACAGGGTTTCACTATGCTGGCCAGGCTGGCCTTGAACTCTTGACCTCAAATGATCTGCCTGCCTCAGCCTCCCAAAGTGCTGGGATTACAGGTGTGAGCCACCACGCCCGGCAGGACTCAGTCCATTTTCAAATTGTTCTATTGACTTAAAAATGTGTTTTTATGGCTGGGCGTGGTGGCCCAGGGGTGTAAATCCCAGCACTTTGGGAGGCCAAGGTGGGAGGATTGCTTAAACCCAGGAGTTCCAGACCAGCCTGGGCAATATAATGAGACTCCATCTCTACAAAAAAAAAAAAAAAAAAGAAAAAGAAAAAGAAAAAATTAGCCAGCCGTGGTAGTGTGTGCCTGTAGTCCCAGCTACTCGGGAGGCTGAGGTGGAAGGATTGCTTGAGCCCAGGAGGTTGAGGCTGCAGTGAGCTGTGATCAAGCCACTTCACTCCAGCCCTGGTGACAGAGTAAGACCCTCTCTCAAAAGTAAATAAAATATAAACGGTTGGGCACGGTGTCTCATACCTGTAATCCTAGTACTTTGGGAGGCCCAGGCAGGTGGATTGCCTGAGCTTAGGAGTTCGAGACCAGCCTGGGCAACATGGCAAAACCCAGTCTCTACTAAAAAAACTACATGAAATTAACCAGGCATGCTGGCGCATGCCCATAGTCTCAGCTACTCAGGAGGCTGAGGCATGAGAATTGCTTGAGCCTGGGAGGCGGAGATTGCAGTAAGCCAAGATCATGCTACTGCACTACAGCCTGAGTGATAGCAGAAGACCCTGTCTCAATACATACATACATACATATATACATATATACATACATACATACATAAAATATGAAAATGTTTTCTTACATTTGGTTTGTTAAAATCAAGACTAAATAAGATGCTTCTTATATTTGCTTGTTATGTTTCTTAAGTCTTTCAAAAAGCTTTTTTCTATATCACATCATCAAGCAATAAAATTTTTTATTATGGAAATTTTCAAACATACATCAAAGTGGAGAAAATTTTATAAGAAATCCCATGTACCCGGCTGGGTGGTGGCTCATCCCTGTAATCCTAGCACTGTGGGAGGCTGAGGCGGGCAGATCACCTAAGGTCAGGTGTTCGAGACCAGCCTGGCCAACATGGTGAAACCCCTCCTCTATTAAAAATACCAAAATTAGCAGGGCATGGTGGTGCATGCCTGTAATCCTAGCTACTCAGGAGGCTGAGGCAGGAGAATTGCTTGAACCTGGGAAGTGGAGGTTGCAGTGATCCGAAAGCGTGCCATTACACTCCAGCTTGGGCAACAGAGCAAGACTCCATCAGGAAACGAGAGGAGAGGGAGAGGAGAGGAGAGGAGAGGAGAGGAGAGGAGAGGAGAGGAGAGGAGAGGAGAGGAGAGGAGGGGAGGGGAGGGGAGGGAGAGGGAGAAAGGAAGGGAGAAAGGGAGGGAGGAAGGAAGGAAGGAAGGAAGGAAGGAAGGAAGGAAGGAAGGAAGGAAGGAAGGAAGGAAGGAAGGAAGGAGGGAGGGAGGGAGGGAGGGAGGGAGGGAGGGAGGGAGGGAAAGAAGGAAGGAAGGAAGGAAGGAAGGAAGGAAGGAAGGAAGGAAGGAAGGAAGGAAGGAAGGAAGGAAGAAGGAAGGAAGGAAGGAAAGAAGGAAGGAAGGAAGGAAAGAAGGAAGGAAGGAAGGAAAGAAGGAAGGAAGGAATCCCATGTACCCATCACCTTGCTCTAATAATTTTCAATATTTTGCCAATGTGGTTTTATCTATTCTCTTACATACACATACAAACACACGTATTTGCTTTTTTAAAAATTGGACTAAAATATATATAACAAAGTTTCCCATCATGTCCATTTTTAGGTGTACAATTTGGTGGCATTAAGTGCATTCACAGTGGTCTACAAGCATCACCACTATCCATTTCCAGAACTTTTTCAACTTTCCAAACAGAAATTCTATACCCATTAAACAATAACTCTCCCTTCACCACTCTCCCCAGCCCCTGGAGATCTCTATTCCATTTTCTGTCTCTACAAATTTGCCTATTTTAGGTACCTCACATAAGTGAAATCATATATTTGCCCTTTTGTATCTGGCTTATTTCACTTAGCATGATGTCTTCAAGGTTCATCCATGTGGTAGTAGCAGAATTTCCTTCCTTTTTAAGACTAGCATACTCACACTGTTTGTTTGTTTGTTTGTTTGTTTGTTTGTTTTTGAGATGCAGTGCTGCTCTGTTGCCCAGGCTGTAGTGCAGTGGTGCCATCTCAGCTCACTGCAGCCACTGCCTCCCGGACTTAAGGGATTCTCATACCTCAGCCTCCCAAGTAGCTGGGACCACAGGCACACCCAGCATTTTTAAATTTTTTTGTTGCCTAGGCTGGTCTCAAACTCCTGAGCTCGAGCATTCCTCCCATTTTGGTCTCCCAAAGTGCTGGGATTATAGGCATGAGCCACCATACCTGGCCCCATTTCACCTTTCTGTCTAATGGTTTCATCCACTGAAGATTGTTAAATGAATTTGTCATTTCATTACAGGCTAAAAAAATGTAATTTTCTAATTCTATTAAGCCTTCCGCATTTATTAG